>NC_138048.1:43399193-44081405 GCF_964194185.1 Rhinolophus hipposideros | reverse complement strand
TATAACAAAGAATAGGAAATTATAGTGAGAATCATCTAACTGATACAAATATACACATGATTTTTATATTCTCTAATAGTGAATTTCTGTGATAGTGTGTTATTAGGATTATAATTTATATTTTTAAGATGGCTGCCGGAAACTGAAAGTCAAAAAAATGTCAACAACATGTCTAGAGACTCTTCTTAAGTTGTTATATGTCTATTTGGAACATCCTATGGTATAAATGCATAATGTTCGTGATTCAGTTGTTTTACTTTGACAGCTATGTTTGTCAATTCATTGACTACAGGGCTACCAAAGCTGAGCAAAACAATGTAAGTTAAAAGTGGGGTCAAAGACAAGAAAAAGAAAGAAAGAAGTTGGAAATTGGGGACTAATGGGAAAGTTGTGTACAGTCTAATCTGAAGTTCTTCACTCTCTTCAGATAAGCTTATTTCCTTGAGAAAGTCATTGACAATACCTGGGATTATGAGGTTTTATTTGCAGTGTGGTTTCCAAAATTGGCTGTCCCACCCGAATAAATGTCTCTGTTGGTAACTCAAGTAAGGATAAAGGCTGAGCTGTTACTTCTGGTAATTAATCCTCAAAAGAAGAAATCACCTATAAAGGTGATTTGTGCATTTGAGCTGTTGACTACGTTCTTTGAAAGAACAGGCTAAGGAAAGTTTTGTTTATGTTTCTTCCACCAGGTGAAGTCTGGAGAAAAATTGCTGGGTTTTCTTTCCTTTTTGTTTACCTGAACTTATTTATTTCATTTTTCTTTTTTTCTTTTTTTTTAATTTTAAGAGACCACATTGACTGAGACATTTAAAATACAATATGGTAATTAAGAGTGTTTGAGACAGCTCCATCTGGCTTTGGAATAGCTCCCAATAGATAGGCTGACATTTCCACCCTCTAAGAATCACTGTTTGGATGCAGTTTAGAGCAGCCAACCTTGATTACACCCACCATTTGATTAAACAACAGAGAAGCTGCAGAGAGTAAAAGTCACTTCTCTTGGGCCAGCTTAAACTGACAGCAAATGCACAAAAAGAGAGTGATGGAAAAGTAGATTATGAATTAGTACAAAAACAACTTATCAAATGGCATTTCTCAAAGTGAACATCTAATTGGTCTAAGTGTAGAAATGGCATTAGTATCTCCAGAGCTGAGTATCATGAGGGCCATTTGAAACATAGTTTAATTTTCATTTAGAATCATGCCCAAGTAAGGATTTAGATAAGCAGTCACCTGTCTGCAAAGCTTTAGATAGGCACAGTTTACATGGTGACTGCAAACCTGAGATTTTGATGGCACAAGATGACAAAACACCTATTTGAGACATGGTTTCTGACTCCTGGGAGTCTATAAAGCAATTAAGAAGGCAAAAGTTGTTCACCTGGAATAACTAAGCAGAAATGCCAGGTGGTGTATGATTACATATAAATATGTATCTATATACATCTATTGATTTATGTATAGAGATAGATATATGTAGACATATAATCAAGTGAGTATGAGTATATATGTATGTATATATATAGAGAGAGATATATAGATATATCTATATATATATACTTTGAGAATCAAATGAAAGCAGTTGGATAATGATTAATGATCCAGGGGAGAAATGCTTTGTTAATTTTACCATTAGCCAGATAAATGTAGGCAAATAGCAACTTCCTGGATTCCAGTTTTCTGTGTGATGAATGGGAAGCTTGTTCTCTGAATCTTCAGGTCCTTTCCAGGTCTTGTACTTCAGTTTACACAGGCATGTGAGCCATTACATTTGTGACTAAGAGGTTCTGAATTTGGAGAGGCTTCAGGAAGATACTGGAAGAGTGGAAAGACTGCCTAGAGTTAAGGAGAGTCATCTCTACTGAATCTTTCCTCTGGATTAGGTGTCTAGAGTTCTGGGGTTTAGCTCTGGTTTTCCCACAAGATAGTCTAATGACAATGGCAAATCATCTTCCTTCTCTAGATTTCTATTTTTCCATCTGTGAAATGAAAGCTTTGAACTAAGGCAATCTCTAACATTTTGTCTTCTCGGATGCTCTGATCATGCGTGCCAGTTCCTGTGTGCATTGCCTCTACTGCGTGGGTACTTCTAGTTGTGGCTGTTCTTCACTAGATATTATGAGGCTGAGACCAGTTTCAGGGCCTTTATTGAACAATAAGTTTTCTAAACATCAAGTTCTGGCTCTGTCTGTCCCTCATTATCTAACAATATAGCACATGTCTTCTGCTCCCCGTTTCCAACTATTATCTTTCCTTTTTGTTGCTTTATCTACTCTTCCTTTCTCTATGATAAATCTCTTATCTCCTTTAGACCTAGTCTTCTAACCATTTTTTTTCCTCTAAAGTCTTCTCAAAGGATTAAAGGGTATATAAAAATATTTTAAAATATTAATGAAAATGTACTATAGGGATTATAATTCCTTTTTCATCTTTTTCTATTTTGGTAGATATTTTAATGCACATTGGTCAATACTGCACAATAGATGTGAACCATTAGAAAGATATTACTCTACGTCCAAAAACAGCCATTCTAACTGTGCTAACCAAAGGTTGATATTTATAAATACTACATAGTATTTAATTAACCTAATCATGTTTGAAACTGGCACATTCCATAAATAATTTGGCTGCATTAGTACCAGATGTTTAAGGAAGTTTGTGCTAATTACATTGCATGTCTGTGAAGGCTAAAGCAACTGAAGTCTTTATGTGATAATTACACTCTAATTTTGTAGAAAAAACAATTTGGTCATGTAAAAAGGAACTTCTTCATCTTTTTAGTATTTAAAATCACATAATAGATTCCTGGAGAGTCAACATAGCATTTGCAGTCAACATCCACAGGAAACCTTGCTTTTTGATTTCCTGAAATCTGACTTCCATTCTTCTCTTTGCCCTGAGGCTGCACTTGCTCTTATCACTAAAATCTTAACCCCAGCCACACAGAGATTTCTTCTGTATTTTGGATATCACAGACTTTCCTTTCATTAGATTCTTCTCATTATTGATGCTTTCTTTAACCTAATATACGAGTATGTGTACTCCCTACACTTTGTCATCTTTTATTAATTCCTCCTTTTACTTTTTTGTTTGGTTTACTTGCTCTCCTTCCCCACTAAATACTACATCTCTGAATCTGTTGACCTGTCACTATCAGTTACCTATCAATGAAATCTAATCTATTGATCTATCCATGTATTAATTTATCTACATATCCAGTGAAATTTTCCATTCTAGGTTAAAATTATAATTTTTATGTTGGCAGTTCCCACATCCTTCTGCTATGCTATATATTCCTTTTTTCATAATATATAATTACTGGGCAGTTTCTCCAATTTTTAAATCTTACTGTGCCTAAAACCAAATTTAATTTCCATTTTAATAACTAAATCTGATATATATTGCACACTATTTTTCAAATTTTATTAAATTTATCGGGGTGGCATTGGTTAATAAAATTATATGGGTTTCAAGTGTATAATTCTGTAAGGCATCATCTGTATATTACATTGTGTGTTCACCACCCAAAGCCAAATCTCCTTCTGTCACCATATATTTGACAGCATTTATTCTTCCTACCTTGTACCCACCAATATTTCCCTCTGGTAATCACTGTACTGTTGTCTGTGTCTATGACTTTTTGTTTCTTTGTTCACTTGTTGCTTTCCATTTTATATGCCACATATGAGTGAAATCATCTGGTTCTTGACTTGTCTGACTTATTTCACTTAGGATCATATTGTCAAGATCCATTTATGTTGTTACAAATGGCAGTATTTCATCTTTTCTTCTGGCTGAATAGCATTCCATTGTGTATATGTACCATACCTTCTTTATTCAATCATCTATTGAAGGACGTTTCAGTTGTTTCCACGTCTTGGTCACCAAGAATAATGCTGCAGTGAACATAGAGGTATACATATCCTTTTGCAATTGTAACAAAAAGAATAAAATACCTAGGAATAAACTGAACAAAGGATGTGAAGGACCTGTACACTGAAAACTAGAAGACATTATTAAAAGAATTTGAAGAAGACACAAGGAAATGGAGATATATTCCTTGTTCACAGATTGGAAGAATCAACATAGTTAGAATGGCCATATTACCCAAAACAATATATGGATTTAATGTGATCCCCATTAAAATCCCAATGGCATTTTTTAAAAGAAATAAAACAAAAAATCACCAGATTTTTATGGAACCATAAAAGACCCAAAATAACCAAAGCAATGCTGAGAAAATACAGAACAAGGCAGTGTCATGCTCCCTGACTTTAAATCATACCACAAAGGAAAAATAATCAAAACAGCATGGTATTGACAGAAAAACTGACAAATAGAACAATGGAGCAGAATCCAGAGCTTGGAAATAAACGCACATCATTTTTATAAAAGGATTTGAAGTGGTTTGCAGAAGCACATGCAATACCGTCATGTTTTCCATGGACAGCATAAATTGGTCAACCTGAAAGAGAACAAGTTGGCATTATCTATTAAAATCACCAATGCACATATCCATCAGCCATAAGTTCCACTTCTAGGAGTCTGTCCTAGAAATATATTTACAGGCATGCTAAATGATGTATGGATATGTATACTCATTGTGGTATTGTTTATAATCAGCATCGTTTATAATTACAAATACTGAAAACAATTTAAACATGCAATAGTAGGCAATTTGTTAAAAAATAATATTATTTTATTTTATAGTGGGGTATCAATGAAAATATTGTAGAAATCACATACTGATGTGGAATAACTTTCAACACAGATAAACTAATATAAATATGTATATATATTTACAGCTATCTAGCTAGCTATTCTCTCTTCTTCCAAAATGTGTGGGTGTGTGTATTTTCTTTTCTTTTGATACTTTGCATGATCCATAATTTCAGCAAAAAAAGCACACGTAGGGTCTTTTGTAAATGAACCCTGAAAAACCCCTTTGACCCTCAAAAAAAAAATCTCTGAAAAGCATACATTTATAAAACTCAGGAGGCTGATTCTCAGAAGCCTCTCAAACTAGTACAACAGCTTAATGCCTAAGTTCAATTCAATTAAAGTGAATTGTTAAGGTGTTAAATATTGGGATACAGATTCACAACTTTGTGATAGTCTTGATTAATGGTAGAAATGTTTTTCAAACTGTAGATTGATACCTATTATTGAGTCATAAAGTGAATTTAGTGAGTCACAACTGGTATTTTTAAAAGCAAAGAAATAGAAGAGAATGTAGTATAATAACATTTTTATGGCACTTGGTATGGGTATTCTTATGAAACGCGTGCATGTGTGAGCATGTGTGCACCCGTGGTGATGATGTAAGGTCTTTTCTTATTATGTCATTGTTATAAAAAACGTTGACAGGCACTGAATTTAGAGAGGAAAGAATGGACTGAATATTTTTCCAGGCTTTTATATATAGAAAGGAACAGAGAATTTGAGGTTATAGTATGCCAATAATAGCTGACATTTATTGAACACATTACCTTTTTAAAATTATTTATTTTCAGTTACAGTTGGCATTCAATATAATTTTATGTTAGTTTCAGGTGTACAGCATAGTGATTAGACATTTATATAATTTATGCCATGTGAATCACCCTGATTAGTCTAGTACCCACCTGGCACTGTACATACTTGTTGCAATATTATTGACTAGATCCCCTATGCTTTACTTTACATCCCTGGGACTATTTTCTAACCACCAATTTGTATTTCTTAATCTCTTCACCCTTTTCACCCAACCCCCCAGTCCCCTCCCTTCAGCAATCTTCAGTTTGTTCTCTATATCTATGAATCTGTTTCTGTTTTGTCTGTTTATTTTTGAAAACAGATTATCATAATGAGGCCTTATGTTATGCTTTTACATGCAAGATCTAATTTAATTTTAAACACAGTACCATGGGTGGGAGCTATTAATGGTAACAACTACTTTGCAATTGAAAACTCAGGTTAAGAGCTCATTAACTTGCCAAAGATCTCTCTATTTTTACACTTGGAAGAGTCAAAACTCAAGTGTAGGTAAGCTGACTTTTGAACTTTTGCTTTGACCTATTATGATATAAAGTTTTTTAGAGAAAACATATTTTGTATGATCACTTAAGGGCCACTTTATAAGCTTTAATTGTTGCTTGCCCTAGTGGTCAACTTCTTTTTTTGCCCTGCAATATCTCAGATAGCCCCTTCCCTACACTCACTTCCTGTGAAAGCTACCAGAAGATTCTTTTCTCAAGCATCTCCCTCTTCTCTGATCTAGCCCAACTGTAACAAGAGTATCTTCCTTAAGAATCATTGTAATGTTGTCACTCTTTAGTAATAGTATTGAATGTACCTGTTTCTTTCATCCAATCAAAATGTCACGGGAAAGCTACTCAATTTCCATGAATGCAGTTTTCTCCTCTGTAAACAAGGATAAGATGATTTCAGTGTTGAAAGGGTCAAAAGAGATAATATACGTAAAACAACACATTGACTGGGATATGGTATGGACCCAATAGATGGCAACTGTATCTATAGACTCTAATATATATTTAATAATAATGTATTCAACAAGTATTTTGGGTAGCTATTCTTGGTGATTCATTACCCTAATTGAGTTTTGAGGCAGGTCCTCTACTAATTTCCTCTTCTTCTTGCTTCTTTTGGTTTTCATCTTCAAATCTGACCTTCAGATCTGAATTTATTATTCTTGACTTTGACCTTTGATATGTCTAATTCCTCTAGTCTGACATGTTCTCTTCTCTCAAAGTTGTACCCTGAACTCAAAGCTTTCACAAAAACTTTCCATTTAAGAACAGTTTCTTCAATAATTGTAGCAATTCATTTGCATATGTCTGTGGAGTTCGGTTTAGCTCTAATGATATCCCCATGTGCTGAAAGCCCTGAAAATATTTTATGCAGTATGTAGTTTTACTAAGGTTTGTCCAACTCTTACATTGAACTTGAAGCTCCCAGAGGAGGCTCGTGTTTATTAGTTATTTATATCTTTTATGGGACTCTATTAGTTTTCTGAATAGCAGAGCTATGCCTTGTAATTCTCAAGCCCTTTGGTATTTTTGTAATGGTCTTTCTTGAGAAGGATATAAATTGTGTCACAAAATGCATTTTCCTTATTGACCACCAACAAAGACTGAATTCATTTTCAGATGACATGTTCTCATATTTTTCTTTGACTCCTTTACCACATTACACCATCTTAAAAATCGTGCTTATGCCCCCTTCTCCAACAAGGGAATGGCACATAAAATGGTATGGCATTTTTATTGAATATATTGATATATAGTCTAATTTTCATTATTAGTTATTTTGTGATTATTTTATGAAGCTGTGGCAAAAGGTTGTGTGGGCAGCATGAATCTCAAGGAGCTTCGGTAATATTATCTTGGCTCAGAAAGAATAGCAAGTTTATTGACTATTTCTCTAAGCAATAGAAAGTCTTTATTGAATAGTGAATACTTTCAATGTTGCATTTCATATTTGTAGGATTAAAAAGGATATATGCAAAATAAATCTGGCAATATCAGTTTGGTTCAGTCCCATTTCATAAACCTCAACTCACGTAAAGTTACAAGATTGATTTCTCAATATTCAATTTCTCAGAGGAGCAAATAATCAAGACATGCATTAGTCTCTGATTTTGAAAAAAGACATTAGCGTTTGCTCCATCATGGATAATGATATAGGCTAGAGCCTCAATTTGCCTCGGATTGTCCCCATCTTTCCCATGTCCTGCATTATCTCCAAAGTCAGTGAGAGTTTAGTGCATGGAAGAGTCACAGGACTCTAGAACAGAACATGAATCTGTTAGATAAAAAGAAGACCAAGGTATTTTATACTCTATGAAACTTAATTTTACCATCTTTTCTCAAGCAACACTCCCATTGAAATCAGTAGGAGGTTGGCTCAATTGAAGAAAGTAAAATGCAATTCAACCAGCACATAGAAAAAAATGTACTGCAATCCCTGCCCAAACACTGCAATCTAGCTACTTTTTATGTGCATGAAGACACATACCAATACTGCAAAACAGTTGAGGAAAAGAAAGGAAACACTATTTTCAGTGTTCTTTTAGTATGTTTTGTACTTTGGGCTACAAAGTGCCCAAGGAGGTTTATTCCTTCCCAACATGATAAAAATCAGAAATAAATACATTCGGATGCAATTTGCTAAAGGCGAAGTGTGCTGTTTGAACACATTATTCCAGCATTATCATTTATATGTAGTTTATATGTAATGTCTTAGACTGTTTCAGATGCAGCTTATTTGTATGCTGAAGTTCAAAAGCAATCATTGTTTTTTTAAAGACTAAGAAACTGTGCAGAAACCACTGATGACTTTATTATTTTTGCATATTTGTAAAGGTATACATATATATATGTATATATAAATATATATACATACACATATATACATATACAGAGGGTGCCATAAAATGTATACACATTTTAAGAAAGGAAAAAACTGTATTAAAATTGTAATATACAATATATACTCATAACAAAAGATGAATGCAAGTCATGTGTGTACATTTTTTGGCACCCTGGTGTGTGTGTGTGTGTGTGTGTGTGTGTGTGCGCGCGCACACATTTAAAAAGTGCAGGAGCCTTGCAGTGAGAGATCACCCCAAGCAGGAAGGAACCAGTGATCACAGCTGTCTTGTCTCTCCTCCAGGGGTTTCGCCTCTGTGTGTTTCAGCCTTGGCCTCATCAGCTGCTAGTGAAGAAAAAGAAGGGGAGGGAATGTTATCCAGCTGAGATGGCATCTGCCACCACCTCGCCTGTGCCCTCCAGCTTTCTAATCACAAGGTGGAAATTTTTCAAGGGAAGTTTACTAGAAAAGTAGAATGAAAGCAAAACAAGGCCTCAAGTGAAAGAAATTAAATCTCAAGAAACAGACACATCTCAGAAGAATAGCTCCTTTGATTCTTGAAGTTTACGCACAGACAGGCATTGCTGGCTGTGACCTGGGCAAAAGCCACACTTCTATCTGCTTCTACCTGACCAAGCTACGTGGACTTTAGCCCTGAGTCCATTTCTCTTGGCCTCAGTATTCGATCTGTAATGATTCTCAGAACCTTTTTGATCCTGTGCTTTTGTTATTCCTCCTTAACATGGGAACTTTGAATATTCTCCATTAAGTCAGAGAATGAATGCTTTACCGCCATTTGTTTGTACTTGCATTTGCTGTGGCCCCTGTGTGTCTTAGATCAGAAAGAGGCAAGAATAGCGTTTTCTAGCCCACAGTGCTTTATCTCTAGGCTTTAGAACCTTTGGAACTGAGTATGGTGCCAGCCTTTGTTTTGCCAAATGATTTCAAAGTGTCTAAAACCCTGCTTCGTTTTTGACCCATTTAGGACTTCCTGTCCAGTTATTCTGAAGTAAGTTAATAATCCAATAGGAAAACTGGGTTTAATTCATAGCTTAAATTCACTTTCCCCATCTGGATTTGTTAGCAGTCACCTGGCCTTGCTGTCGAGAATCATAATCCCAGGCACTGTAGTTGACATGTTTCTTCTTATGTCAGACCTCACACAAACTGTTGGCTCTTCCATTGAGATGTTTATTCTGAGAAATAAATGCTTCTAACTGTGACCACTTTTTCGGGTTCTCTCAGGTGACCCATTTAATTTAAATAAATGCTTCTGACTGTGACCACTTCTTCGGGTTCTCTGAGGTGACCCATTTAAACCTCTGTACTGGACTCCCATAATACATAGCTTTAAAAAAATAGTAAAGAATGTCACTCTCAAATTCATTTTCTTTTCTTCAAATATAATTGTGACCTGGTGAAACATGACATTTAGAAATTAGAAAACTCAGTGTGAGTGTGAAATGTGAGACGTTTCATAAGACAATTAATTATAGTTATAAACAAATTTTTAATATGTCACCTTAAGTACATGGGCCCTTGATGTGTGAGACTTGACTCTATTTTTCTTCAAGAAAGACTTCTTGTCTTCACTTCTTTATTTTTGTCTACATATAAAGTTGGACGAAAGTTAGACTTGCAGACCTGGGAATGGTGTTTGAAGCATTCCAATCTTTCATAATCTGTATTCAGCCTCTCACAAATTCTAGTAGTAGCAGCACTAGTAGTAGTAATACTAGTAATAGTAGTACTAGTAGTAGTAATAATCCTAAAATTTTCCTTCATCAATCCTGTTAACTTTAGTCCACCATGACACCAGTCCTGGCTTTCTTTGATGCTTTATAGACATTTTCTCTAATACCACTTTGTCCCTTATTTTGTTCCTTATACTCTACAATTTAATGTTTTTAAAAATTGCCTTTCTATTGTTTCTTTAGTTATCTCCATATTCCCAAAGGATTATTTCCAAATTATTTCAACTGAAAGTCCATTATCTAGTGTTTGCCTATAGTTTGTTTCTCAACATACATTATAAAGTTCAAGTTGTAGTATTTGTGACCTTTGCAGCCTGGGACAAAATGCTTTTCCAGTTTTGGAAAGTCATTATTGCTTTTAACATAAATGCCATCCTTATCTCAACACACACAAATCTTACCCAGCTGAAGGTAAATTCTTTATCGTCAGACAAAAAGGATAAAGATCTTGTCTTACTCTTCTTTGTATTCCATGTACTTAGCAGAGTGTATCCATGGAGTAGGTTATCCAAATGAAATAAGAAGAAAGTAATGCACGAACAAACAAATACATGGGAAAGTTCTGTCGGCTCCGTAAATACACCTTTTGTCTCTCAATCTTTTCTCAGGTTTTTATTTCACATCCTAAATGTGACCTCCTCCTTCCTCTGTTAACCTTCAGGGTGAGCTCAAGACGCATCACTTTAGAAAGCCTTTTCTTACTATGCTTCATCATATTCCTTCGTTGATTTCTCTTAACGAACTGAGCCATACCACACAATCTGGCCCTTGATTATGTACTGTCTCTTATGGTTCTTTAATTGTTTCAAAGTATGTAAATCTTACTGCCCAAATTGACAACACTAGACCTTCTCAAGGGCAAAGACTGCATCTTCTCTATACCACACAAATCTATCACAGTGCTAGGGCTACAGGGGGAAACAGTTGTAGAGGTGGCCCTTCAGCTGAAGGGAGTCAACTTCCACAACTTTTAGAAATGGGATGTTGACATTGCCATCTGAAAGTGTGGTAGCCAAAACATATGGATCATTCTTTCCTCAACAACAGAGAACAGCAGCCCTCCAGGCTGTAAGGAGAGTGTGTCCTTGAAGTTCCTGCTATTTGTCTTCTTTCAAAACTCCAGTAACATGATATATTCACAGAAGAAAGTCTAAGGCAACCATTCCCAATGTTGGACTTTTGTCCAGCCACATCAGAATATTTGGAGAACTTGTTTATTTATTTTTATTTATTTATTTAATTTTTGGGGGGTGACCATGGTTAGTAAAATTACATGGGTTTCAAGTGTACAATTCTGTAATACGTCATCTGTATAGCACATTGCATGTTAACCTCCCAGAGCCAGGTCTCCTTCCATCACCATATATTTGGCCCTGTTTACCCTCATCTAGTACCCCTCACCCCCTTACCCTCTGGTAACCCTTAACTATTGTCTGTGTCTATGAGGTTTTGTTTCTTTATTTTTTTGTCTTGTTCCTTGAATTTCTCACCTTGACCTCTGTTCATCTAATCTGTACTTTCCTGAGTTGCCCCATAAATGTGCTGCCCGGGTTTTTATTGCTGTAGTAGTAATGGCGATGTTGTATTGTAGTCAGGGGCATTGCCTCTGGAGTCCTGTTGTCAGTTCAGCTTCCATCCCCTTCACTTGATAACTGTGTACCCTTGATCAAATTACCCAACTTCGAAGTTAGCTACTTCATTTGTATAAAGGGAATATCAAGGACTTGGTTGTTGTGTAGATTTGATTTAGGGAAAAACACTAAGACTACCTAGCTCATAGTGAGAATGAAATAAAGATTAGCTATTTTTATTACCTAAAATAGCCTTATGACCATTTTACATAATAAAAACAATTAATATTTAATATGATTCATGCTTCTGCATACTCTACAGAATGAATGCTGAAATTGCTACATGATAATTTTTAAAAGATAAGAAAAGACCTTCTTAAAATTTTATAGAAATAATGTTTCCATCTCTGGAAAATTGTAGGTTATGACAATTGTAATGATTGTGAAAACTATGGTAGGCTATGTTTTATCAGATGGTAAAAATTATGTAACTATAATTGTTTTCTTTGGTTGTCTGTAACTTCAGAATTAAACTTAATTGTTACTCACTTTATCCACATTAACTAGGGAGATTGGTAAACTTAACTTCTTATTCACCTACGTGGATTTATGGTTTTATTGTTTTTAATATGACAGTCTTGTTTTCATTTTTCTCAACATTTTTTTAAAGAAATTGGCTACTTTTAAAAAGTAAATAGTTGTTGAGTTGAGTCAGCTTGTCAGAAGCTAGCTATTTAATTACTTTTTAAATGTACTTTTGAAAAATTGATTAGAGATTCATATAATTTGAGAAAATTAAAGTATAATACAATAAAATAACTTCCTCTCCATCCCTGTTCCCATCTGCCTAGTTTCCTCTACCCAATCAGAAATAACAATTTAACTTGTTAGTATGTGTATGTATATTTTCAAATGATCTTGATGTATATAGAAACAAACATGAATACATATCATTTGATACATTTTACATAGAAGTAGAATATTCTGTATAATGATTTGCATCTTGCTTTTTTTATTTGAAAGATTTTCTAGATAGTTTATATCAGTGCATGCAGAGCTACTGCATTCATCTTTACAGCTACATAATGTTTCACTATATGGATTTCCATAATTTATTGAGCCAGTCTATGTAGGTTATTTATAATTGTATGTTATTATAAATAACCATATAGTGAATAACCTCATACATAAATATTTTTGTATATACATGCATAGCTGCAGAATAAATCCTCTGAATTAGGATTGCTCTGTCAAAGGGTATATTTGTTTATAATTTTGGTAAACATTATCAAGTAGAATTCAATGGAAGAGAATTCAAGAATATATGGGGATGCCTATATTTGTAGACTCACCAAGGTACTGTTGTCAGACCTTTGGATGTTGCCAGGTTGATAGGCTTTTTAAAAAGTGAGGTTAGGCGTATTTTTAATATATGTAAATTGATTTGTATTTCCTTTTTAAGTTAACTGCCTATTTCTGGGGTCCTTGCCCATTTTTCTGCTGAATCAGAGCCTTTTTCTTATCAATGTCTTGGGTTCCTTTTTTATTAGAGAGATTAGGTTTTTGTGATGAGTTGTGAGTATTCCCCCCTTAGGTTGTCATTTATCTTTTGAGAAGCTTGTATTATCAAAAACTGCGGAAGTTTGTTGTTATTGGCTACCACACACTTAGAAATTGTTCTAATGAATTTGGCTAAGGCATTATATTCTGTAGCAGCAGATTTTTATTTCAGTTGCATAAAGCCTCAGGATTCCACAAGGCATGTCTGTACAATTTCTTGAAATACAGTCTGATAACAGTTTAAATGTTAAAAATGCATGTATTCCATCTCCATCAGGCCATGCCACAGAGCTATACCTAATGTTGGGATATCAAGACATGAAGATAAGGTAGAAATTTACACGAGTTGAAAAAATCCCAATCTTTTAAATAAACATCTGAACTGTGGGAGGAAGGATTTTAGATTTGTTTCATTTCAAATCCTCTACTTTTGTGTCTAGATATTCTTAATATTCCTCTAAACCAGTAGTTTACTTTCTTGAGTACATTTGAGCTTTTTTTTTCTTTTCTTTTCCTTAAAGGGAGGAGTCCTAAAGTGGGGCTTCTGCAGTTGAAAACAGGGAATGGTAAGCCTAATTTCTCTGCTTCCCACCCCACATCCCTGCTCTTTCTCTCCTCCTTCATTTTCCCATTCCTAGCCACAAATGACTCACCCAGGAGTTCCGTAGGACCCCACTGATGCAGTTTCGAAGTCACAGCTCTAGTCTACCTCTTAATCCTAAGAATGATGTAATGCCGACTCTTTGTTTAAAGTATTTGGTAACTTTCTTTGCTTCTGTATCCGTAAATCCATCTTCCCTTGCTTAATGGAAATTCTACTTTAGGTATAATCTAAAACACACATTCTATATAATTACCTTCTTGATTTTTATAAGGAATGGAAGTAGTATCTCTATTGTCATCAGATTCATAATAATTCTAGAGGTTTGGTGATAGGGAGAATCTTTAAGACCAGCACATAAAGCTCCTCCTAATGGAGAAATCACCCTTCAATATATCTAGCTCACAGACTCACCCTCTAATCATACAGAATTAGCTGTCTTTCCCATAAGGAGCTGCGTCCATTTTACCCCAGGTCTCACTGTTGGAAAGTTTCTTCTCATGTTGAAACTTCCCATGCCTTCTACTCATTGATCTACCCTTGGCACTCTAGAGCTTCTCAGAATGAGATTCACTTATCTTCAATAAGGATGAATATTTAAAGACAGCTATTATATCCTCCTTGCACCCCATACTCCAATGTTCTTTTCTCTAAAGAAAACTTGTGTTGTTCCTTCCACTCCACGTCAAAGTGGGAAATCTTCTCACATTCTTGATTACTGTCCTCTAGACTCACTTCAGCATGCTGATCACTCCTTTAAAAACCAGCAGTGCCAAAAGAACACAACACTGCATGTAGGGACTAGCCAGTGCAGAAATCATGATATTGATTAATCCATATGGTCTAGATAGTACCTTTTCTTGTTTCACCCTTTCTGAGTCTTTAATTTGCCTTGAAATCTGAATCGTCCAAATTTTTCAAGGAGCAATGCATAAAGTTTAGTCCATAGAGACTTAAGATATCCCAGCTCTTGAAACTAGAAGGGTAACTAGTGAACATTTAGTCCAACTGCTTTGTTTTACAGGATGTACAGAGCAGGAGAGCTTTCTGAAGAGTTTGCATCTTCCTTAATGGCTATATACTGTGGAGCATTCAGAAGACCCACAGCCATCTGTCCTTTAACACTATCTGTAATAGCCCAGTCCCCCAATATCATGTGTGGTAGGCAGAATAATAGCCCTCTAAAGATATCTAGGTCCTCAGTATTTATGAATATGTTACCTAACATAGCAAAACGGACTGCAGATATGACTGTGGTTCAAACTCTTCAGATGGAAGAATTATCCTGAATTATCCAGGAGGGCCCAATCTAATCACATGAGTCCCTAAAAAGGGAGAATGTTTCTTGGCTGTAGTCAGGGGAAGATGGACAAAGGAAGAAGCATCAGAGATATAGAACATTGATGAATTTGAAGGTGCAGGAAGGCAGCCAAGAGCCCAAGAATGAGCACAATATTTAGAAACTGGAAAAGGCAAGGGAACAGATTCTCCCCTAAAGTTTCAATAATGGAATGCAGTCCTACCTTCAACTTGATTTTAGCCCAGTGAGACCCATGTGAGACTTCTGATGTACAGAATTCCAACATAATAAATGTGTGTTATTTTAGGCCACCAAAATTGCAATAATTTGTTATAGCAGCAATAGAAAACAAATACACCAGAAAAGCCTAAATACTAAGCCAAATGTATTCACAGCTTTAAGCCTCAAGCATTAAAAATAGGCTGGAGCCAAATTTGCTTTTGTTTCACAGCCATATCCTCATAATAAGTTAGGCCCTTTCAGAAATTACATTAATAGCTCAGGGTACAATTTAGTCATTATTGCTTCAGTGTGTTAGCTGTTATCTCTATGATGATGGCCTAAATCTCCTTAGTCACTCCCAGGGAATTGCTCCTTTACTGGGAAAAGTGTCAATGTAGGTTAATCTTTCATATTATCATTTTTGCAGAGCATGTTTGGAAAGTATTTTTGAACCATCTCTGTTTTACACCTGGGTTCACATGGTGTTCACTTCCATAAGAAAGGCCATCGTATGCTAAGTTTCTAAACCAAGTCAGAATTCTGTTAATTCAGTAAGTGCTTGGAGACAGTACAATTTTTCCTTAGAAGTTATAATCAATGGAGACGGCTTTGGGTCCTTTTGCCAAATATGTGGTTTCACTAATGTATTCCCACCTGAGTACTCCTCCATGTGCTTACAGCAGAGATGTGGTTACAGTTCATGGCCTTGAGCTGCCTTTAAGGAAAAATAATTCTTACCAGTTGTTGGTAAATATTCTGTGCTAGGTAATGGGCAGGTTTCTGAACATATATTTCCACATCTAATCATCAGAAATACATGAGACAGGTATTTTAAAGCCCTCTACAGATGAGGAAACTGAGACTCAGTGAGAAGTCACTTACTCAAGTTCACAGAATTTATAACCACTGAAATGAGACTCACACCATGGCTGATCTGACCCCAGAGCCCGTGCACATTCTATTTCGACATGCTGCTCCCATATAAGTGTGTACCAGTCATACCTTTTTGGATTATGGTAGGTACATTTTTTTCACCATTCCACAGTCTCTGCAACATGGTAGGAGCTCAGCAACATTTGTTGAATGGATGGATGCATGAATGAATGAATGAATTCTTGAAGCACAGAGAAGTAATAAAGAACTTGTGCTTGAATCTTTACAACAGCATATGGGAAAATTGGTTTTTAAAGTAAGTCATTATAAAGAGCTAATGAAGCTAAACGAGAAAGCAAAAACCACTATTTTTAATGCATGTAATTTTTTACATGTAATTTTTTATACATATATATATATATATATATATATATATATATTCACCCTTTCTCTTTCAATCTTATAAACACACACACACACACACACACACACACACACACACACGATTAGTGATCTGTTTTAAAGTACAGTGCATGCCTCTATAAGATGGGCAATTCCTTGCTGTTACCCAGAATAAACAAATAAGAAGTTTCGTCAGCAAGAGAAAGAAGAGAAAAATCTATGCTGTAGAGTGGATAGGATTTAGAATTAACTTTGGAGTAGTTCTTGACATGCTGTTGAAACATTAAGCTGCTATAAATTTTGTGTGACAGGTGAGCTTTGGAGATGTTAAAGAAAAAAGACACTGGATTGAACCTCCTTAATGCTGTGTTTTTCAAACTGTTTATTTGTTTGATTGATTTTTCACTGCAGAACTATCCCATTTTTAGACAGTTTAATCAGAACCTAGTATATAAAACAGATAAAAGAGGAGGGGCTGCTTTGAATGAAGTAGACCCCCTGTGCTCAATTCTAACTCCTAAGTCACCTCCTCTGAAATCTGAGTTCTGGAAAGCTCAGTGTAAAAACTGATATATTAATGATTTATCCTTTTTAAAGTTCATCAAACTACAGTGAACAGTTGGAAAGTGTTTTGTAGGATTTTATCATTTTAATCGTATAAATGTGTGTGTGTGTGTGTGTGTGTGTATGTGTTATACCAGCATAAATACTTGATATTTCCAAAGTTGTTTATCTCATGGGGAAAAAAATGTTTTTCTGGAGATTCCAGGAATTAAACTGAGATGGCTATTACCAGATAGCTGTAATCTTGTACACATGGAGATTTTTAGGATGTGGGTCCTGCTTTTTATATAATGTGCCTGATCCTTAGACTGGACGTGTGCACAGGAGAAGGGATCCCATCACTTTGTCTGTGCCTGGGAAGTTCTCAGTATGCCTTTGTTGGATGGACGTTTGAGGTCAGATTCATTGTTCGAGAACAAAAGACATCAAGAATCAAATTCAATGGTGAATAAACAGCTTTATAAGAAAAATGATAATTGATGTGGTTTTTAACTCCTTCATTGTTTGTTCAATATTGAAATAATGTGATAGGGTTTAAGACAGATTTTTGCTATAGCTTTTAGGAATGTTGGCTTAATGTAGAAAATATGAGACATCCTCTAGCTAATTTCAACTACTATTTATTGAGGAGTTCCTAAATGTCAAAGAACCGTGCAATGGCTTATTAGGCATTATATCACTTAATTCTCACAATCACCTTGACAGGAATTGCAATTATTATTCCTATTTGTAGAACAGAAGACAGACTAAGAGTAGTTAAGTAATATGTCCAAAGTCACAAAGTTTGTAAATGTTGAGACTAGCATTTGAGGTCAAGTCTTCTTGGCTCTGGAACCCTATGCTCTACAGTCTCCCTGCTGAGTTAATGCATAATTTGTGAAGAATTCACAGTGTTCTATTTTGACTTGAGCCATGCTTGGAATTACAATTATGCCAAACAACAGTGAAAGCAAACCCCAGTCCACTCAAAGAACTTTTCTAGTCCATTGTTACAATAAAAACTTATTCTAGAATATCCCAACTATTAGGAAAGACCTAGATCTTGGTATGCCTGTTCCTTTCCATTACTCTCTGACATTATACCCTCTTTTTTCTAGAACCCAGAACTGTTTCCACTGGATTTTAATGAAAATTCTGATAACACTTCTTAATGAACCTTGAAATTAGATTGTTTGACAAAGGACATGGCACTCATCATTTTGTAAACCCAGCTGGGGTTTACTTTCATTTAATCTTTTCACAGGCAAGAAATCTATGACATGTTTTCTGCCAGTCTCTGGGCTGTTTCCATTGATGATGAAACTGTCCCCAAAATACACTGAAATGCAGAAAACACTTTAACTACTGTTGTGGCAGGGCTGTGATAGTGGTGGAGTGCACCTTCGGGAGTCCGAGTGAAACATGGCTGTGCATGCCAAAGAGAAATGGCAGCAATACTAAAGTGGTCCCCGCTGTGGCAGCTGCTTACTGTGCTCTTTGACTCCTGCAGGGAAGGGTGGGGGGGCTTTATTTAAACAAGTGAACTCAGGAGATTAGTAGATTCCCATGCCCTTACATCATTATAGAAGGAAAATATGCCCACTGGAACCACACAAAACTAGGTACTGCCTTTCGGATTCCATACTGATATTTAATACCCTGAAATTGCGGCAAAGTTTACCAAGCTAATCAAATAATGGGAAGTGCCTTTCACATTATTTAAAAGTATCACACGCACAAAGCCATCGAACAAAGGAAAGAGAAACTACAAGTGTACAAGATAATCCCAGTGAGCATGGCCTTCTTACTTCTTCCTCCTTTCCATCTCTGTAAGAGTCACCAAGGTTTCTGTCCTCTGCTTTTGCATACCGATCTCGATCTCCGTGGGTGATGGTGAGCAATCTGTTGTTTTCCCCAAGGGCTGTGAAACTGCATCAGATAGGGAAGCGTGAGTGGTGGGAGGAGGCCAGAATCAGAGTTGCAGAGATAGGGCAGGAGTATCTTTCAGGGTCTTTGACATCTGGAGTTTTTATTGTCTTTGCAAAAAGAATAAAGGGCTTCATCTCTGGAGGCGTAATGAGCTGTCCTCCCATAAAATCTAAATCCACATTTGAACTCAAACCCTTTTTGCCTCCCTTTTTCCCTACTCATCCTCCATTTTATTTTGCTAAGCTTTGTAAAATCTCTCGTCCATCTTGTTTTATAGACTTCCTCCTAACCGGGGACATCTCCTTTCCCCTTTGAACCACACAAATATTTGCAGTGCTTCACCGAACTGGCCTCCTTGCCTGGCTTTGGTTCGCACAAACACTGCCTGTAGCTATTGTACGCTTTCTGGGTCCCTGACTGCTCGTTCATGGCAGGCTGAAAAGATAAGTTAGAAAGCATTCCTTGAAATAAAATACTGGCCAAGCTAAAAAAGCAACTAAAATGTAATGATATTCTTCATACAGATCAAAAACAGGTGAATGGACAGTGTATTTTTCTCTTTTTTATTTTCTTAACTTTCTATTTTTTAGACTTTGAAATTCTTGCAACATTTAAAAATTAGTCTGTACCATGTCCCTGTTAGGGCCTAACAAACATGTTGCTTAAGGCCCTGAAGTCATTAGAAATAAAAACACATTTTTAACATGTTTTAAAGAAGAAAAGAAAACAGAAATCAAAAGAAAAATAACTCTTTTAAGAAACAATGCATACTTTTGTTCTTTAGAAAAATTACTTTAGCTATGCTTAGGATAGAAATTACTGAAATACAGTGAATTGCAAGAGAGGCACTTACCTATTTTTAGGATCCACGGGGAAGGGGAAAAAACATTGTGAAAACACCAGTAATGGCATATTGTTTTAAGAAAAAGAGGTCACACTTAAAATTAATGTTTATAAATAACTATGAAATTCCTCAGTCTGTTCTCTAATGTTAGGTTGGTGCAAAAGTAATTGCGGTTTTTGCAATTATTTTTAATTTTTTAAACAAATTACTTTTGCACCAACCTAATTAATTATTTGGATGTAAACATTGGCTCAGAGTTTCTACAACAAGTAGTTGTACTTTTGAAGTACACCATCTTAAATCATGAAAAGAGTGGCCAAGAAAACAGGACCTTGGCCAGAATTGGCAAGAGGGCCACTCTCTCTTCTTTACCAGAGGTAGACAGATATAAAAACAAAACAAAACAAACAATAGAACAACAAACAAACAAACAAAAAGCACTGGAAAAGAGATGAGAGTTGATAGAAAACAACAACCTTTTTTATGTTTCTTATTTTTTAATTAAAATTTATTGGGGTAACAATGGTTAGTAAAATCACACAGGTTTCAGGTGTACAATTCTATAATACATCATCTATATATCACATTGTGTGTTCACCACCCAGAGTCAGTTCTCCTTCCATCACCATATGTTTGACCCCCTTTTCCATCTTCTACCATCCCCTCTCCCCACTTACTCTGTGGTAATCACTAAACTGTTGTCTGTATCCATGAGATTTTGCTTTTTTATTTGTTTGTCTCGTTCCTTTGTTGTTTTCAGTTTTATATCCCACATATATGTGAAGTCATATGGTTCTCAACTTTTCCTGTCTGACTTATTTCACTTAGCATAATAATTTCAAGATCCATCCATGTTGTTGCAAATGGCACTATTTCGTCTTTTCTTATGGCAGGGTAGTATTCCATTGTGTCTATATACCACATCTTCTTTATCCAATCGTCTATCGAAGGACAATTTGGTTGTTTCCATGTCTTGACCACCATAAACAAAGCTGCAATGAACATTGGAGCACATACTTGTATATCTTAAAGGATAAATGTTTTCAGATTTTTTGGTATATAACCAGGAGTGTGATTGCTGGATCACATGGTAATTCTATTTTTAATTTTTTGGGGAATCTCTACACTGCCTTCCATAATAGCTGTACCAATGTGCATTCCCACCAACAGTGTATGAGGGTTCGTTTTTCTCCATAACCTCTCTAACACTTGTTATTATTTGTCTTGTTGATGATAGATATTCTAACTTGTACGAGGTGATATCTTACTGTGGTTTTTATTTGTATTTCTCTTTTGATTATTGATGTTGAGCATCTTTTCATATGTCTATTGGCCATTTGTATTCTTTCCATTTTGTTTGTTTCAACTCTAAAATCAGAGAGCTGGCAGGAGACAGCTCCAGTAAAACATGGTGATAAAGCAAGGATGGTTTTCCTTCTTTGAGTAGATGGACTTATAAGTGTTGAGTATATGGTGTAGTGCCTGTTTTAATTATTTTATTTTAATAAGCATTTATTTATTTTATAATTAGTTAAGATCATTCTTAAACTCTACCCAATATCCTGCATCTTTCACATTTGGGGACCTACTTGTTTTTGTAGGAAGAAAAGAATAATATGAAGAGAATAATGATGAGCCAGTCTTTGCAGAGAATTGAGAATCTAGGTTTCCTATGAAATAAAAATATTAAAGGACAGTTTTTTTGATAAAAAGAGAAATAAGGTCCTGGCACAGACGACTAATGATTGAATGGGATCACGGGACCTTTCTGCATGGAGTTCTCCACTGATAGGGATGAGTGGCAGATTGTTCAGACACTTGATGCTGTGAACTCTGTTAACTGGAGCAGCGTTGGCTCTCACACATCTGTTGGTCAAGCATTGTCTTAGTTAGGCTTTGCCGGAGCCCTTTCTCCCTGTGTACCAACTGAGAATCTGATTAAAGATCCTCAATGTGAAAATACTTTTGGAACCAATCTATACCCTGTATAGTTGGTTGGTTGGTTTGTTTTTCTCAACTAAGAAGGGAGAGTGGATTTCTGAGCCACCACTATTTACCAGTTAACGTTGCATTTCCTTGCTAAGGGAGTGCTGAGAAAGGCTGGCTTTCTGAAGGGCTTTCAGTCAACACTTGGATGAATCTATTCTGCTATTGTGTACCCCACCCCCTTAGCACTTGGCTTTTAATTTTTACATCTGAATTATGAAATGCTGTCTCTCCTAGCTACTGATAAGAGCTGGAATATAAATACTGATGTCCAGAAACGTTGGAAGTGCAGCTGCAGGATTATTTAAACATGAGAATTATTAGGGATAACATCAGAATAAATCAACCCACTATCCAATTTGCTAACCTTTTCAACCCAAATTTTAGGGATAGCATCAGAATAAATCAACCCACTGTCCAATTTGCTTACCTTTTCGCCCCAAATTTTAAGGGCCTTTTTTTTTTTTTTTTTAAGAAAGAGAAAACACATGACCTGAGCCCATTAAGTGTAACACGAAATATTTCCCTCTTCTCTTCCCGCCACACTCACCGCTTATAACGTGTGATTGGCGGGCTGAGTGCAGCAAGATGCGTGTTGCAACGCCAAATGATATAAATAGGAAAAAAAAAAAATGAGAGGAAGAGCAGAGGGGTGGAGGGCCGATTTCAACCGGATATGAGTTCCCTTGCAGTTTTATACTTTATTATGACTACTTCAATGTACAGAAGGAAAACTGGTGCTTGTGATGTTTGGGAACCATCTGCGGAGCCTGAAGCAAATTTCACAGGAAAACGCAATTTCAGTTGTGACCTAAAAATGAGGAGGAAGGCTGTGGTTCTGAGTGAATTCCCCTTTGAATCCCCTAGCCCTACCCTCAGGATTATTGCAAAGTGAAATTCACCTAAGTGAAATGAAAGCCACGGAGGCAGACACACAGTTCTTAGCACCCCTTCCCCTCTCCAAGGTTTACACAGCTGTGGTTGTGTCCACAAACCAGGCCAACGCCCTGATATGAGGAAGGACCTCAGATCTGCTCGACCAGCTCTAGCTCAGGGGAGCAGACCTACTTCATGCTTCTTTTTCCATTTTGAAACATGACTCTACTTTACAGTTTGGTTTTTCATCAGGAACAAAGATCGGGGATCCTCATGTAATTAGGGGACATCTAAGGATCGTTTTCTTCAGGAAAAAAAATTAAGAAATGAAGGTCAAACTGCACTTGGTTCTAAATTCCCTTTCAATACTTATTTTTCTTCAGGGCCCCTCTGTTCCCTTTTGGGGTTGAATGAGGGTTGATTACAATGTCCCTGACTCTGAATGGTTCTAGTCATATTGAGATATACCCAAAGGCATAGAAACTATGTAAACATACTGTAGCGCTATAACCTGAATATGTTAGTGTTTACAGGCACACACAGCAGGATGTCTTTAGAATGAGAGGGTGAATTAGAAACGCCTTCGTAGAAAAGGTGAACATCGTTAAGAATGCAGTGGACACATTTTAATGATGCCAAATGGAGGACTTGAGCATCGCAAGTGAACCCACCATCAATGATTACCAAAGCTTAGCTTGGCCCTTCCATTGCCCTGGTGCGTGAAATAAGGCTGCAAGGTCCTAGTTCAGTCCCCCTTTCAACTGGACTGCAGAGGATCAGCCACATCAACAAGAGGTTGAAATGATTGTAGATGTTCCTGTTAGTAGCTCATCACTCTCTGCTTTAGTACTTGTAGGAATAAACTTGCCAAATAGACCCCTATAGACTGTTGCTTCCCAAATGTCACTGTCTATGTGAATTACAGGGGAAGCAAGTTAAAATGCAGATTCTGATTCACTGAATTTAGGGGAGGGCCTGCATATCTGCATTTTTAATATGCTCCCAGGTGATGGTGATACTTCTCGTCTGGGGATCACACTTTGGGAAGCAAAAGTATAGGACACACGGTGGATTCCTTTGCATAGCTCTGAAAATGCCCTTATCAAAATGCTGTGTAGTGTGTGTGTGAGTGCGCGCGTGTGTGTGTGTGTGTGTGTGTGTGTGTGTGTGTGTGTGTGTGATGATGGCAGTACTAAAGTTGTCAAGCCAGATGTCTTCGGAAACCGTGAACTGGCTTGAGAGATGTGTATGTGGAGTCAATAGCATTTGGTATCCCAGTTCCCTGTTTTAAATAATGGCATTTCATTTTGGTCAAAACCTGGAGTTTTCTACGGGGACACCTGTGACACTTTAATTGTTCTTTTCCCCCTAAAATCTCAGTAGAGTCAACACTTGGATTACATTATTAGATGAATTATGACTAAAATTTATATTTCCTTTTCTGTAACAATAAAAATGCATTCAAAACCCCTTTAGAATTTATTGCTACACACTAGGTGCAGTTTTTGCAACGCTGCTTCAGGGTCTTTCTAACTCTATACAGGGTTATTTGCAAGGGATTCTGTTTTAAGAACTCTTTCAAAGTGTGATTTAAGGTTTTCTAGGAGTTCGTTTCATAGTGTAGCATTTTTCTTACTTTTCTACTGTTTTGGTATCCAGTGGTTAAGTGACTTTTTGAACACCTGCTTTGTGCAAAAGAAGCTCCTCAGGACTAGAAAGATGTACAAAACCTGGTCAGGTAGACCTAGGGTCAAATTTTAGTTCTACCATGTTCTACCATGTATAACTGGTCAAGTTTATATAGCCTAAGTCTCAATTACCTCATCTGTAAAATGGGAATGTTAATTCTTATTCATGTGTAAGGATAGCATGAGATAGCATATATAAATTCCTTAGCAAGGGATTGTTAAAGACTAAAAGAAAATTGTGATGGTGACACTTATAGTATTATAAATATTATACTACTATAATATTATAATATTATGGTATCAACACTAATGAATATTAAAGACCTAGTGTTAGACCCTAAGTTCTACTAAGTTCTACTAATATTACAATATCTCATTATGTAAAACATATTGTAAGATATAAATAATCTACTTTATAAAGTGCATATGTGTTTGTCTTGTCCGAGTGTGTGTGTTTCCTATATATATAGAAGCTGACACATAGTTTTACAACCTTGGTTAATAATCAATGCAAGGATTTTATCTGAGAAGGAAAATGATGAGGCAGGGGAAGGCTTAAATTTATGAAATAAATAATGTGTCAAAAGTAGCTCCTAGAAACATGGAACACTTCAATTGCTAAAGTCTTATTCTTTATTTCTCCCTAAATTAGACAGAATGACATATTGATATTCGAGCAGTAAATGTTTGTTTTGGTCTCATTAACCTAACCTAATTAAAGAAAAGAATTTCCATGATGAGATGTATGTGAAAACTGATGAACTAGCTTAAGACAGCAGGGATGACCATGCTGTTTGTTTTTCCTCATTATCCCCAGCATCTAGCATAAGGTGCCAGAACCATATTTATTGAAAAGAGTTGAACTAAATTTTTCACCCATTGTTAAAACATGTATTTTATATGGAAAAAAAAAACAAAAAAACCTGCATTTCTACATGTGACCTTTGAATAATTTAAAACTGGAATAAATCTTAAGACCCAGCAAAGAAAGCTCAGTTGGGCTTTCTTTACAGGGGACAAACATTTTTGCCAATGGAAAGATGGCTAAAAATGGAGCAAATGACTGGGCCAGAGTTGTTTAGAGCTTGCTTTTTGTGATTAAAGTGTGGAAGAACATTCATAGACTAAATGGGTTAGCGTTGTCAGAAACTGCTTTTAGAACAGCTCACCCATTATATGTGTGAACTTGGGCAAATTATTTTACTTTGGGGCATTTCAATTTCTCCACATGTAAAATGAGAGGATTGTATAAATTTCATTCTATTTCTACCATTAAATTATTATCATTGTTTTAACTTCTGTTGGGCAAGGCAATTTGACATTTAAAAGTTCTGTCCTCAAACATTTTTTTTTTTTGAGTCTTCAATCCAATAACTGTCTAGGACCCATACATCTAGATGGCCATTCCTAAATCACAAAAGAAAAATATGGTAAAGATAGTTAATGAAATTTGGGGACACTATTACGATGTTTCCATTTTACAGATAAGGAAACACAAATAAGTAAGGTAACTTGCCCAAGGTCATGCACCTCTAATGGGGTGAAGTCAGAATTTGAATATGAGACTGTTTGCTTTCAGATACTACACTTTGAATCTAAATGCAGTGCTGATGCATTCTAAGTTTTACATAGTGATGGTTGGGCAAGCCATGACATGAAAATATGGTTCAGCATAATTTGTTTAGAGATGCCAAAGTAGATCAACGTGGTCTCAGTAGAACTGAGATGGTAGGGGACAGTGAGAAGTGATAGAGTGATGCCAAAATAAGTGGATGATGACTGATGGAGAGAGAGAGAGAGAGCATGGGAGGAAAATAGGAGTTTATAATTAGGCAAAACTGAATTCTAAATACCAATTTTGCTGCTTCCCAGATGTGGGATCTTGCGACAGTCATTTAACTGCATCTCAGTTCTTTCATCTGTAAAATGGTCATATTATTATAAACTTCTCAGCGTGATTGTGAGCATTAAATGAGATGATACACACTCGTATACCTACACATACGTCTGTAAAATGTCTAGTGCCTCTACACTAGTTGTGGGAGGGATCATGGGAGAATTATGAAGATTTGCAAGGGTAAAAGTTACATATTCAAAATAATTTCTATCACAGTATCTTAGAACTCATTTGTTATTATTATTCTTTGGACAACTGATATAAGAGAACCTCCTATCCCCATCTGAATTATAAACCCCTTGAAGACAAAGACAGTTCCTTCTATGCTTTGAGTCCCCACACTAGTCAGGTGATACCCAGTGTATGGTAGCAAAAACTTAATAAACACTTTACGAGTGATATTTTGAGGGTATCCTTGCAGCTCTGTATATTGAAATGAAATAGGGAGAGCTAGAAAAAAGGGAGATTAGCTAAAAGGCTACTGGTGACAAGAGAAACATTTCCATTTTAAACTTACCAAGTCAGCAGTTCAGAGTCTGTATTGATTTGCTTTTTAAAAAGAATATTAATTTCCCTTTTAAAATGTGGGTGAAAGACTAAACAAATTGGACCTTGGATTTATTTACTAAGTTGCAGTCCCTGATTATTCTCCTCTTTAAATCATCCCAGTGCCATACTGCAGGCCCTTCCGAACATTAATATTCATGTTGCCTTGCTTCTGGTAGAGGCTGGTGGATGTGGCATTTCATAATTCAGATATAAATGTGAAAAAGGGTCTTACAATTTCAACTCCAGTGCATTTACTGTGCCCTATGAGGAAAAGGAAATTGGATTATACTAAAAGGATTAGAAAATTCATAATATATTTTCTTTAGATAAATAATCACTTGTGAGAATGTTCCAGATTTCTACTTGGACAAAAGGATGCCTAATGTCCAGTTTTATTTCTGATCAAATTTGTGTTTGTGTGGACATAGTTTTAATACTGTATTTTTTTATTTCTTTTTGGTTGAATGTATCCTTTCATTTATTCATTCAATAAATATTTATTGAGTGCCTGGTATTCACCAAGGTGGAGCTCGTCATCGGCCAGAGTCCCTGCTCTCAGGCACAATTTGGAATCTATTCCTCTCAGTCTAGTAGAAACCATCAGCACAAGGTCAAACTGCAATTAGTTCACCTAACTGATGATAATTGAACACCAACATAAATCAAGTACTACACTGAGTACTGGAGTTATCTACCAATGAAGAACAGCGGGGTTCTCTCAGGGAGCTATGAGTCTAGTGGAGGCAGCAGACTCGCATAGAGAAAACAGGGTGATAAAGGACACGTGTGCTGGAGAATAGTAGCAGTTAGTTAGAGGAGTGTCAGGGAGGATGTGGGGAAGGTATCACAATACAAAAAAAAAATCCTCTGAAAAAGACGGATGTCCAAAGAGAGTATGGAGAATGCTAACAGAGAAATGAAAGTAAGTGTGAATGTAAGAACGGAGTGCAGAAGCCAAAGGGAAGTGGTGCAACAACTTGGGGAGATAAGCAACTTCTAGAAAGTACGAGCCTGGCATGCCACATCAAGGAATTTGGATTTAAATGCAGGATAACTTTCTCCTTGAGTGCAGAGATCCAGCTTGTCCTGCTTAATTTTATACTCTTAGTGCCTAGTGAAGGCTGAAAATAAGTACTCAGGGAGTGGATGGATAAGTGGTGTGTGTGAGGGAGGGGTGGGGTGTAGGCGGGGATGGTGAGGATATGAAATGGTTTTTCATTCAGAAAAATTACTCTGGCTGTGTGGAGCATGTGCTCATAGGGAACAAGGCCATCAAGCTTTCCGTAGGCCATTGCATTAGTTCTAGCAAAAAAAAATACACTGGGATGATGATGGCAATGAGAACAGGGTTTTCTGTCAACTGCAAAAAGGAGCACTTTTTCTGCAGTCTTCTGTATAGTCTTCATATGTTTCGATTTTTTGTTTTTTTGATTTTTGTTTGTTTGCTTGCTTGTTGGTTGGTCAGTTTTTTGCAGAGTTCTCAGACTGTTATTTCTTATTTCTTTTCTCCCTTCCTCCTAAAGAGTTCCCCACCTGTAAAATGCGCTTGCTTGGTGCCGATATCAATGTTAGACACCCAGCAGACAGACACTCTAATGACAAGCTGCGTTTTAGTAACAGCATCTTCTTGAAGTATTTACTCTTCTTCAATTCCACAAACATTCCCTTTTAATGTATCTCATTTAGATCATCAATATTAGCTTGGTATTGAGCTGTGGTGCAGAAGTATCTACTTACACTTCTATCTTTTTATCCCAAATCTATACTGAGAAAACTCTTCTTTAGGCCTTACTTTCCTCCAATATTGTCTGCTTAGTAGTTATAGAAACGATTGAGTGGCACACCTCTCCATACTCTTTAACGCCCTGCATCTGTCTTCTCTTTGCTGGCTTATTTCCCTTTGATGAAGTCAGCATTCTCTGTACTCCCTGGGAAAGACAAAGGAATTTCAAACTCTTTTCATTGGAAGTTACTTCCTCTTTAGAGTCCAAGCTGACAAAGATTTCCCCCTTTCAGATTACTGTGATGTGTCCTATGTAAACCTATTACAAAGTGTCCATGGAGGCAGTGAAAGCAAGCTACTAGTGACATGAGGAAAAAAAAATAAAAATAAAAATAACAGGAAAAAAATCCTATCAAGTCTTATCAAGAGTATTGAAAAGCATCTCTCCTCAAATAATTTTCAATCTCTTCAAAAAATTAAATCTCTATGCAGATGATATAAATTGCATAGGGTTTAACAGAGAAAGATAATATCCTGTAGCATTTTAAAGAAGAAAATGGTATTAGTGTTGAACTTTAATGCATGGGATGTTTGATTACTGAACAGTCTGTAGAAACGAAATGCCTGACAGAAGGAACGACAAAAACAAAGCACAGAGGGGAGGGAAGCATGAAGTTCAGTAAGATGTAGCCACAGAATCAGTGTGGAGAAGTGGTAGGGGGAAGAATAGAAAACTATGTTTAGGTAATGGTGTGGAGGGACTTGTGTGACGGACTGAAGGGTCTGCTTTAATTAGCTCAGCAACAGGTGCGAAGTGGACAAGCATTGCTATGGGAGGGGCACTGTCTATGTCCTCTGGTTAGGAATAGAAAGCTTCATATGAGATGTGGGTGTCTCTGTAACGATCCTCGATCATTCACATGGAGTGTGAGCGCATGCCACCCAGATGGCAGGATAGTGTGCCTAAAGATGTAGACGTGTGAATGCACCAGCTACACTTGGCAATTTTAAAATACGTGGTTTCAACCACTATACGTGCCTCTCAGCACTTGATTCGTTATAGCTCTTTCATTTTGCGAGGCAGAAAGATGAAGGCTAAGCCAGAAGCCCAAACTTGCAGCATACTGGAAGTGAGAGAGAGGAGTTACGTGTAACAGGGTAGGGTGGTGACTGCCAGCATCTAACCCTCAGGCATTAAATGTGACTGTGTCCTGGAGTTCCCTGATATGCCTAATGGGATGCCATAACATTTGCATATCAATGGTCCCTTCCACTCCCGTGTTTTCATCATATTTATCCTACTGCCTATTCCCTGTCACTGTCTGTCTCTCTACTACAATTTGCCCTGTCCCTGTTTGTGGGACTTTTGATTTTTTTTTTTTTTTTAAATCACCTCATTGCCATTTTGGCCTTATACGATCCTAAATCTGTGTCTAAAATGAGGCCACGCTATTTCATGCTATGAGCTTATGAATTTTATTTAAGCACAGCAAAGGCATGTTCCTTTCTTCCTGCAGCTGCTGCTTTAGAGATCTGAACAATGTACTCTCTCACGGTCATCGCAAGGCTTCCCAAAGAAACGAGTGGCCAGATCTGTCTGGGTTACAGGCGGGAGGAGGGCAGGGCAGTGATGAAAGAGGCTGAGGGCGGGAGGAGGGCAGGAGGGAGGCGGCGCTGATGGGCAGTGCCACTCATCCTGGTGAAATGCCATCTGCTTTGTCACCAAGTGGCAGAGGCCAACAGTTTGCACCACATGATGAGTGCAGGAAAGCAAATTAAACAGTTATTAAAGTGAGGTAATCAATCAGTACCTGGCAGTAGGTTGTGAGATCTGCCAGTCTCCTTTATTAATTGAAGAAATGCCTTCAGGGGAGCCCTTTCTAAGTATGCTTACTTAATTATACCGAAGGCCCAGTGTCTTAGCACATAACTTATCATTATTATTAGCAATAATACAACAACATAATAATGATAACAAACATTTTTTCTAGAGTAAGTCTTGAAGGGTATTTTATTATTATTATTATTATTATTATTGTTGTTGTTGTTGTTGCTATTGGTGTGAGAAATGCATCTCCCTCATGCTGGGCTCTAATTACCATTTTTATGAGTACTATCTATTCTTTTTTTTTTTTTCAGTTTCAGGTGTACAAAGCAATGTAATAGTTAGACATTTACACCCCTCACAAAGTAGTAACCCCCCTCCGGAGTACTAGATATTCTTTTGCTTAAGCAGAAGGATTTGTTTATGAAGGGACTTTTACCCTCTCTGCATCACTACTCTGAAGCGTCACTGTTTATAAAAAAAGCATGCCACATCATGAAGAGAATGGTGTATGTCGTTAGTGGAATGTTGCATTCTCAAATAATGAGCAAGGTAGCTGCAATGTCACTGGGTGCTCGATGGCACACAAGCATGAATTTTGAAGGTTGTTTTTTTTGTTTGTTTGTTTGTTTTTGTCATTTATTTCATCCAAGCATAAGCTGGGCAATGATTAACTGAATTGTGTCAGGAATTTCAGCATCGGATGAGAAATCAGATTGGTCTTTTATGATTCCTTCTAACTCTGAAAATCAACAGTTCTATGTTTGCTGATGCCATAGAAGAAGGCCCAAATGATCAAAAGAAAGGTGTGCCAATTCTGGAAAAAGAGCACTTCTGGATTTCTTCTTCAAATAATTATAAGGAGAACTTTAAATGAGCTTCCTAGCCCTGGGCCGTTGAGGGCAATGTCAGGAACACTCCCTCCATCTATCAAGCCTAATTTTGGGGTTAAGGAACAAAGTTAAGGATTACTCTCCTGTGAACATCTGTGAACATCTCAGGTAGGATACAGATATCAGATATGCCCGGCAATCAACTGAGAGTAACTCCTAACAACTGAAATCCAGAGGAACTGAAAAGTTTTGGGCAGGATGTGTGTGTGTGTGTGTGTCTGTGTGTGTGTGTGTGTTCATCTCATAACAGACACACACACACACACACACACACACACACACGATTCCTCTCTTTGTCCTACACCATTTCTCTCTCTTTGTCTCCAAGGGATAGTTTCTTTACCTCAATTTGTGAGCCATTTCCTTTCTTTGTCCTTTGTCAATGGACCCAGACACTTTCTCTAGGCCAGTGCTTCTCAACTTTATCTCAACTTCAGTGTGTCTATGGATCACTGAGGATTTTGTTACAATGTAGCTTCTAATTCTAATTCCGTAATTCTTGGGTGAAGCTTGACATTGTGAATTTCTAACAAACTCTTAGGTGATGGAGAGGCGGTTTGTCAGTGAACCACATTTGGAGTAGGAAGGTTTTAAACCAGCCTACTTGTCTGTTTTCCTTTGCCCTTTCTAAAGCATGACTAAAGAATAACATAATCTTCTACCTCTCTCTCCTGGCCTCCATCAGAACTGGAGTAAGAGGGGCAGCTGCATGGATGACAATAATTCACAAGGGGAGGAGACAACAGTACACCAGGGCACCAGCCCTCTTCTCTTGTCTCACAGGTATGCCCACTTGTGGTGGCCAGAGGCAGAGAATGGTGCAGAATCTTATCAATCCAGTAACCAAAATTGTTGATAACCGTGGATTAAAGTTCTAAAGACTTGAGAGTTTATAAAGCTGTACCTGAAAAGCCAAAATGGTCAAAGAGCTTAAGGCATATGTTTTCTTATGTTACTCAGAACAAATCCTCTGGAAAACCCTTACTATGAACTTACTAGAAATTTGATAGTAGATGGTATGTTTGGCACTATAATTTTATTCTTATATCATCTTATAGTTCTTCTTTGCAAGGTATATTAAAGAACTCTGAAGAAATGAAGAAACAAAGATGCAAAGGGGGAAGGGAAGTTGTACAATTTATACTGAAATTACCACTCTGAGTGATGAGAGGGTAGGGTAAGGGATATAGAATTAAATTCCATAAATAGGTAGTTCTCCTATTGTTTATAGTGAAAAATCTATGGAAGTAATTTACAGTTTTTGAAAAAGACAGAAACAAGGAATATGGAAGGTTGGAGAAAGTTCCTGGAGCAGTAGAATCAAAGGCAGATTATAAAGGGATGATGGGAAGAACAGTTTGATGGAGAGTACAGTGTGCTTTGCTTGATTGTGGTCAATTTGATAACTTCCCTGGTAAAAGAGAGTGACCAGGATAAAGAAATGAGTTCCTATTTCGAATGAGATGTTTCTACACATAAAATTCTGTTTCAGTAAAATACACTGAGGACAAGAGGTTCATCTTAATCTTTGGGTCCCTAGATCCTACCATGGTGCTTAGCGCATAATAGATACTGAATAAATGTTTTTGGAATGTAAGAATGGATAAATGGATAGTAGTTTACCATCTAAATTCTTAGTTATGAGCAAATCCCAATGTATTGAGTGTTATTTAAAACAGATAAATATTGAACTGGTACTTGTTATTTTGATAGGTGGGTAGATAGATGCGTAATCTATATAATAAAAATTTAATCTGTGTCTTCATTTGTTAAGAATGTGGCAAGCAGAAAAGTTAAGATGGAGAAGGTGTGGCTTAAATAAAAAGAGTTACTTATGTTAAATATTCTTATCATGCCAAAAATAGATAAATAAATAATCAAACAGCAAGAACATAAAAGGGGGGTGGGCAGAAGGAATTTTTTGGAGATGATAGGTATTTTATTACCTTGATTGTGGTGATGGTTTTATGGTTGTATACATATCTCCAAAATCATCAGCATGCATTAAATATGCCCAGTCTTCTTAATTTATCATCTATACCTCCATAAAGCTGTTAAATCTCTCTCTCTTTCTCTTTCATAATACACAATATAAATTTATGAAGAATTCACACCAGGAAAATAAAAAAAAGTATCTGGCTCATATACTTATTCCTTTAATATTGGTGCTTTATTAATGATCACAATCATCAAGGAAATAGACAAGAAAAATAATTTTTCCTGTGCAAATAACACGGGAGGGAACAACACTTGGTTCTCTACTTCTCTTCTTTTTGAGGGAGAAGAAAAACCTCAAGTTGTCTACTGTTCATTCTTTCAAAACTTTTTGAAATCCCCAAATCCTGACATAAGTTTGTAGGATAGGGAATTTTTAAGAACAATATTTGGATGTAAGGGGGAGAAATCAGTCTAGGTGACAAATATTGTTTCTTTAAAGATGTTATTAAAATATAGCTGACATACAATATTATATTAGTTTAAGGTGTACACAATAGTTATTCAATATTTATAGACCTAAAGGAGTGGTCACCATGATAAGTCCAGCAACCATCTGACACTGTACCATGTTATCACAATATTACTGACTATATTCCCCATGCTGTACATTACATCCCCATGACTAATTTGTTTTATACCTGGAACTATGAACCTCTTATTCCTCTTCACTTCCCCCATACCCCTTTCAATTTTTCAATTACAGTTGACATTCAATATTATTTTGTATTAAGTCCTGTTGTACAGCATAGTGGTTACACATTTATATAATTTAAGAAGTGATCCTGCTGCCTAGTCTAGTATCCACCAGGCACTATACATAGTTATTACCCTATTATTGACACTATTCACTATGCTTTACTTTACATCCCTATGACTATTTTGTAACTACCAATCTGTACTTCTTAATGCCTTCATATTTTTCACTCTGTCCCCCAACACCCTTCCCATCTGTCACCCCAATAAATCTTATACTCCTCTGACACTATACATAGTTATTACAATGTTATTGGCTATATTTTTATGCTATACTCTACATCCCCATTACTACTGTGTAACAAGCAATTTGTACTACTTAATCCTTTTCCCTTTTCCACCCGTTCTCAACCCTCCTCCCGTCTGGCAACCATCAAAATGTTCTCTGTATATATGAGTTCCTGTTTTGTTTGTTTGCTTATTTTGTTCTTTAGATTCCACATATTAGCAAAATCACATTGCATCTATTTTTGCTGTCTGACATTCTTCACTAAGTATAATACCCTTAAGATCCATCCATGACCAAGCAATTTTCTACGGTACATATATATATGTATATGTACCACCTACTCTTTATCCATTCATCCATCAATGGACACACAGGCTGCCTCTACATCATAGCCATTGTAAACAATGTTGTAATAAACATATGATGCACATGTCCCCTAAAAGTAGCGTTTTGGGTTTTTTTGGATAATTACCCAGAAGTGGGATTAGTGGGCCCTTCTTTGTCTCTTGTTATAGCCTTTGCTTTCAAGTATATTTTGTTTGGTATTAGTATTGCTATGCCAGCTTTTTTGTTTGTTTTTTTCTATTTTCATGAAATATATTTTTCCATCCCTTTACTTTCTGTCTGTGTGTGTCTTTCAATTTGAAGGGAGTCTCTTATAGGCAGCATGCTGATATGTAAGAGCTTTCTTTTCTTATTCATTCAGCTTCCCTATGTCTTTTGATGGAGCATTTAATTAATTTACATTTAAAGTAGTTGTTGGTAGATATGTAGTTACTACCATTATATTTTTCATATTTTTTATTTTGTTTTTTGTTTTCTTCTTTGTAAGGAAGTCTCCTTAACATTTCCTGTAATACTGGTTTGATGGTTATGAATTCCTTTAGCATTTTCTTTTCTGGGAAGCTCTTTATCTGACCTTCAATTCTAAATGATAGCTTTGCTGGGTACAGTAATCTTGGTTGTAGGTCCTTGCTTTTCATCACTTTGAATATTTTGTGTCAATCCCTCCTGGCCTGCAAAGTTTCTGTTGAGAAATCAGCTGATAGTCTTATGGGAGCACCTTTGTGGGTAACTAACTTCTTTTTTCTTGATGCTTTTATGATTTTTTTCTTTGTCTTTAACCTTTGGCACTTTAATTATGATGTGTCTTGCTGTGGGCCTCTTTAGGACTCTCTGCACTTCCAGGGGTTGAATGTCCACTTTCTTCACCAGGTTAGGGACGTTCTCAGTCATTATTTCTTCAAGCAGGTTTTTAATTCCTTGTGCTCTCTCGTCTCCTTCTGGTACCCCTATAATGCAAATGTTGGTATGCTTGATGTTGTCCTGTGGCCCCCTAACCTCTTCTCATTTTTTGGATTCTTTTTTCTTTTTGCTGTTCTGATTGGGTGTTTTCTGCTACCTTATCTTCTAAATTGCTGATTCAAAACCAAACAAACAAACAAAAAAATAGGTCACTTATTCAATTCTCTGTTTCCTCTAATCTACTGTTTTTTCTCTCTAATGTATTCTTCATTTCAGTTATTATAGTCTTTATTTCTGACTGGCTCTTTTTTTATGTTTCCTATCTCCATTTTTATGTTTCCTATATCTTTGTTGAAGTTCTCACTGAGATCATTGAGCATTCTTATAACCAATCTTAGGAACTCTGCGCTGGGTAGATTGCTTGTCTCCATTTTGTTTAATTCTTTTTTCTGGCACATTGTTCTGTTCTTTCATTTGGTTGCCTCCCTGTGTTTGTTTCTATGTAGGGCTGCTATGTCTCCCAGTCTTAGTAGACTGGTTTTATGTAGTAGATATCCTGTGGGACCCAGTGGTGCAGTCTTCGTGGTCACCAAAGCCCCTGGTGTTGTAGGTGTGTCCCAGGTGCTCTGTTGTGACTACAGTAGAGAAGCTACTGTGCAGGTGCTGACCCTACACAGCAGGGTTTGCTTAGTGGAGCTGTGTTGCGTGCCCAGTCTGCCCTTTGGGTATGTCATCCTTAGAGGTGTCTGGGTGATGCTCTGGTCCAGTGCAAAGCTGGCCACTGGGCCGGCCATCCTCGAGGCCTCCTGGGAGGGGATCCACTGAAGTCCAACTTCAACCCTAATCTGTGCACTGCCCAGGGCCACCTGGCATAAGAGTAATCCATAAAGTAATCCAGAGATGGCCACTGCCTGCACTGCTCTTGGAGGTGCCTTGAGAGACCAAGCCATCAACCAAGGTCGCTGCCACTAGTGCCAGGTTTAGGGCTGCTCAGCCAGAGGTATGGAACACACCAAAACTTGTTTGGGTTTTGTGACCCTTTGAGAGATTTTAGTAATGTCTATAGTATGAGCCAAGGCAGGTTGTTTATTCAGAAAAGCCACTGGAAGCAGTTTGGGTGTGCCCAAAATTTGGGGAAGTCGTGGTCTCAGAGAATCTGTAGTGGAGGGCAGACAAAATGTGATAGCCAGTTTGATGGAGACTCAAATTAGACTCTTCAAGCATCTGCCCATAGGGAGTGGGAGGACTCAACAAAGAAACAGGGACTTCTGGTCGATCCTCCGTTGTGGAGAAAGCAGCCCCACCAGACCTAGCCCTGAAACCAGACAATTCAGTTCCTCCCCATATGTCCCTGGCATCTTTCAAGCTAGAGCTCAGAGTGAGAGTTTGTGATTCACAGTGAGTCCCTCAGTGAGTAGGTGTGTGCAATCCTTTTAAGGGGAGTGCCTGGGAGTATAGCCGCCAACTGTCTCACTCAGCAACAATCTCTGCTAATTTCCACAGCCAGACATTATGGGGACTTCTCTCCCCAGCACTGAAACTCTGGGCTAAGGAGGGGCTGGGACCTCTTGCTCCTCATGGGGGGAACTCCGCAGCTGAGATATTCGTACTGATTTTTAATGGTCACACATGAGTGTCGGACCAGCCCATTCCATCTCTCTACCCCTCCTACCAGTCTCAAGGTGACTTTTTCTGTATGTTCGTAGTTCAGCAAGCCTTAAGGTGATTCTCAATAATGGTTGTTCTGTGTTTTTGTTGTAATTGATGTGTTCCTGAGAGAAGGTGAACACAGCATTTACCTACTTTGTTGCCACCTTGACTAGAAATCCCTAGATGACAAATTTCTAACTCTGTCTCTCTCACCCATTTACTCATCCCAAATAAGAACAAGAAGGCAGCAAGGGTACCACTCAGTGAAGATCAGCATCAGGAACCAGGACAAAGCATAGTGTATCTGTATTCTCTGGGTTATCAGTTCTCTCCTTGATTGATTTCGGCCACAAAAAAATTGTAATGTATTTTAGTATAAACACAAAGCAGAGATTGATTGTCGTAAACTTAATGACATTTGTGAGAGGGACTAAGGGAGGGGCTTACCAGATTTCCCTCGAGACATCAAATTTGGGTTTACATCCTGAAAGAATATGCAGGTAACTTTCTTTATAACCAAAATAATCTTTATGATCTCCCAACATGTTGTCTATTATATTTCTCTAAGTTTCTGTTTTCCCATATCTCTTTGCATCCTATACCAAGAAAACTTCTTGAATATCGTTTCAATAATCTCTCCAACAACCTTGATTTTTACATCTGTCCAGTTAATTATATACATAAAGATATTTCTGAAAACAAAGCCCACATCTTCCTGACTGCCACCCTTCATACTCCAATGTTAGTTAGACCCAGCACAGGTCATTAGCATACGGCCATCTCTGAGGTGGGTTTCAGTGAGGTCTCAGCAAACACATTTGATTACTTAAGGGAACAGTGTGAATTGCCAACCTCAATGCTTACACACACACGCAGAGGCAAGCGTGCTTCATCAGCTCACAAATACATGAAAATCAAATTACCCAGCTAACAAGCTAGATGCAGTTTGAGGTTTTATCTTCCTTTTTGTAATGTACACCAACAAATAGAAGGGTTAAAGATGTTGCAGTTGGCTTACATTGAACATATCCTTTTTTGACTCTAGAGTGTTTTTAGCTTCATCTTTAAAATTTGTTGTTTATTTCATTTTCTTTGTTTGCAGGCTTGGGAAATTAGTCATTTTCTCAGACAAAAATCAGATAGTGGGCATAAATCATTTGATCTCTAGGTCATTCATTTTAAATTATCTCAAAGTTTTACTCGCTTCCCAAAGTTCTTATCAGCTACTGACTGAAGAAAGAATAAATGGCTGCACTCTTCTTGTAGATAGACAGCTATTCACATAATTTAAAACCCCACCAGACAAGTAATTATACATCATCTCCTTCTTGGAGCTTCTACCAAGAATGCAGAGACAGAGGCTGTTTCAAATGAGGTGGTGAAAGGGGGCCAGGGTACACATTAAGAGAGTGATATCCTGCTGTGTTTACTTACAAAGGGAAAAAGTGCTTTCATCACAGACTACCTAGCCAGTAGGCACTGTATATGAAAGAGAGGGATAAATAATGTACTCATTTCTCCTTAACAAAACAGTTCTACAAGGAAGTGGCATAAAAGCATAAAGCATAAAACAGTAGTGATGTACATGAACTAGTTGGAAAATTAGAATAATTTAGATTATCACAGCATCTACAAAAGCTGCATAACCTCTCCAGGCCAAATATTAAGTCTTTTTCATCTGTAGAGTGAGAAAAATATTAATTCTGTCTTCCAAGTTTATTTTTTTGTTTGTTTGTTTGTTTTATGTGGGGAGAAGTAAATAATATTAGCTCAGTGGCTTGAACATAGCAAGCATATTTTCATACCAAGCATTGTACATTAATCAAGTGATGATTAAATTGGTCTTCCATTTTTAACTATTCAAAGACATAGAGCTATAAATTAGAGCTTCAGATATTTGTGATAATGAGTTTTACTACATTGAGTTCATATTCCAATTTGAAATAAAGAAGGGTGATGTTTTAACTAAATTTTTATTTTGGGCTGATCCCGTCAATATGGTCTTTTTCTAATCTACATACATAGGGCATTTTAGGAAGGGCCCTCATCTGCTTTTTGAAATACCACTTGCCACTTCAACATCCCAGGCCATATGAGGTAGAGCAGAGTTCCTCCAATCCAGTTGTTGGGCAGGGCTACTCAACCGGCTCCAGCCATCTTCTCTGGTTCAAAAACCCAAAAGGTCTTGGATATACTGAAGCTCTGCAGCATTGGGAGTATGAGCTGACAGAAAGGAGGTGACCCCTCATTCTTGACCTCTGTCTACACAAGGAGCTATGGATAGAATGGTGGAACACAGGATTCACTCCTTGACTGTCACTCGTGTTAGGAACAGTTCTTCTTATGAGGCACACTCTGAAGAGACTATCACTCGAGCCTCAAACCCCAACTCATGCACGATGGAACCGGCAGCAGGGCTAGTGTGCAAGATGAGGGACCAGGAGTTGTGAGCCCAACTCAAACTATGTTCTTGGAAGAGTCCAGACATATGGAATATCAGCATTTGAGAGAAAAAGCTTCCATACATATATCTGTCTACACATACTTCTTGTAGGTTCTCAAGGACCGTATTTTTTTTTTTTAGTTATGCTTTTTTTCTTTACAACTTTCAAGTTGTTTGTCTCCAAGCATTCAGAAAACATTTCAAAGCTCCATGCACTGAGGAAAATATGGGTGATAGAAGTATTAATGAGAATGCAAGCCTGTTCTCTCAGCTCTCACGATTTCCTCAGAGAAATAGGCTTGCATCAACATATAAGTAGACCAATGTGAAGCACTCTAGTAAGTTATGTCCAAAGTCCCGGAGGAGGGAGGGATTCTTAACTCCACCAGAGGGGGCCAAGTAGTCAGAAAAGACCTCAGAGGAGGTGTTATCTGAAAAGTGGCTGAGCAGAAGTTCACAAGGAAGGTGGAAAGAGGTGGCAAATACAGCACACCTAGATGCATGAGGTATTTACAGAACCTCTAGTAATTTGGTGTGTTTTCACTGTGTGTGGCTTGTGGTGCAATTTCTGAAGGTAAATGCTATAAAGGAGGCAGAGATCTAGTTAGGAAAGACTTTGCATGCAGTGCTAGGTCATTTATACTTATCCAAATGTTAAAATAGGGGTATGGGCTGAATTCTGTTCTCTCAAATTATAATATATGTTGAAGCCCTAACCCCCAGTACCTCAGAATGTGACTGATTTTGAAGATAGGGACTTTAAAAAGGTGATTCGATTAAAGTGAGACTGATAGAGTGGGTCCTAATCCAATCTGACTGGCATCCTTATAAGAAAAGAAAATTTGGACACACACAATGTGCACATGCAAAGGAAGACCATGTGAGAACACAGTGAGAAGTCAGCCTCTCTGCATGCTCAGCAGAGAGATGTCTGAAGAAAGCAGACCTTGATCTTGGACTTCTAGCCTCCAGAACTGTGAGAAAATAACTTTCTGTTGGTTAAATCATCCAGTCTGTGGTATATTGTTACCACAGCCCTAGAAAACTAATACAGAGGACTTTTTCATCAAAGGAAGAATTTTCAAATTGGGCCTTTAGAAGTCTAACTATGGTGACACCGAGATCCTTTAATCATCTCAATAATCTGAGGTACTTTTGTTTTGTTCTGTTTTACCATCTCTTTTTTGGACCTTAAAAAACACAGTCACAAAAGATGACTTATTTTGCTACTTTAACCAAGAAATCAATAGGTCTAGAAATGAACCCCAGCATACACAAACCAGTTAGTGTGATGTTTATTCAATATACCATATACTATTCTCAAGGTGGGGAAGGATGTGATTTTCCTCTGGCAAGAGGAATAGAACTATCAAACCTGTAATAAATAGAAATCCTTTTACCTTTCACACATTTTCATAATTTCCCCCTGCTGCTTCAGCTAATTAATTATCAATGCTATTTGTGTTTAGACAAGGGGGTTTGTCTCCTTCACAGCCCATCTGCTTCTTGGTAACCTTGCTGTGAAGTCATTGCAAAGCATAGTTGCTGATAAAGCTGTCATCTCCATGGCAACCCACTGCTATGTCACAAACACAGGAGTGTGACCTCACTGCAGTTAAAAGGAGAAATCAAACTGGTGTCTGTTGGTGAGGTGATAAGAGTTTTTAATCAGACACACAGTTGGTTTTTTTTGGTTGTTTCTTTTTTTTTTTTCAGAATGATAGGAGAGCAAGATCCTTCTAAAGGAATGTTACTGCAGTAACCTTGCTGCTAAGTATTGATACTAAATATTAAATGAACATTTTAATACTAGGAGTAAAATATAAATGTGAAGCTGGTTATATTTGGGTGAAATGTCTTTGTAGCTATGATGCTGATTCAGAGAGGTCTGTGGTGGTCCCTGAAGTATGACTTTCTCCCTTCTTCATGGCTTTTGCATTTATTTCTGTTGGCTCCTTAGTAATGACAACAACTAACATTCAGTACTTACATCCTGCCCGATCCATACACCATGAGTCAGGGAGCATTGTCTCCCTTTTACAGATGGTGGAGCTGAGGCTTAGCAAGGAGGAGGGCCTAGCCCAATGGCACACGGCTGGGGCGCTGGCACTAGGTGTGGAGCCCAGAGCTATGCCTGCTAAATTAGGCCCTTCCCCATTGTGCTGTACTGGCTTCCTACCTACTACCTACCCCTCAACATAAGCTTTGCTGTCAATCCTTTTTTTCGGAAACAGAATTTCCAGAATGAGAACTTAGCCTCATGAAATGTTACTAGTTGTTAGACATGGATGAGAGTTTAGTGATAAAAGAATTGCATAATACCAGAATTGATTTCATCCAACTCCTTAATTTTATAGATGAGAAAACTTAGTCATATAGTAAAGAACTTTTACCCAAAGCAACTCAAACCTTATCTGCTGCTACTTTGATTGTTTAGAGTAATGGTTATAAGCTTTTCTGTGAAAGTCTGTGTCCATCCCACTTTCTCTACCATGTGAAAATGACAGTGGTGGTGGCACAAGGTAGCTATGTGGGCTTTCCATCAGAACGCCTCTTGACAAGTCACCTCACAAGCACACAAAAGGGTACTTGTTCTGCTCAGACAACTGCAGGGCAAGTCCTGAGTCCTCTTCTAATCAGATGACGTCTAGAAATCCCTTCCTATTTAGACACTCTAGAGCCAACAATGGGAAAAGCAAAACAAACAAACAAGCAGCAGCAGCAAAGTGTAGATAAATACGGTTTTAAATACCAGTTTTGTGATTACCTTGCCATGGTAATTTAGGAGGAATCTCAGTTCCTTAAAAAAAAAACAAAAAAAAAAAAAACAGCTTGAACTTTTTTCATAAGGAAAAGTAGTACCTCATCTGTTTTATTAACTGAGAATAAATTAAGCATGGACCAAATTCAGTGATTTTTCTTTGTTGCCCTATTGGCTGTATAGAGGTTAATTTCTTTAACATCCAACTAATGAGACATTTATTTATCCTTCAAACATTCTGACTGTTTTGTTTTACATTTCCTAGCAAAGATAACACTCCTGGTATGATATTTACCAAGTTGAGAAAGTAAGCAGTTTCTTCTTTACTTATTGCATCCATTTGTACAGCAGCCATATACTGCAGGGGAATTACGACACGTAGCCACAGAGTTTCTCTCCTCGAGAAAGAACGAAACACCCTGACTGAAGGTGAATTCTGAAATCGACCCACAGGAGCTGTTACCATAAGTTCTGATCAGCCTATTACTTTTTTCCTTGGTTGGCTGGTTAACTAGTTACTCAGTTGTATGACGCAGGCCGTAAATATTATAACCTGGAAGTGCTGCATCTCTCCAGCTGTCAGAGAGCTAAGGCAACAACATTCATCAAGCAGCTGTTGTGTGTGCATGTTCTAGACACTGGTAAGAGAGAACCAAGAGACGACTAGACACCAGTATGTTAGAACCGTTTACAATATTATTGCAGGTACGCGGGACCAACAGATGCCTAACAGCACAAACAGAAAGACAAGAAGTCAACGATGCTGCCAATTGTCATGTTTCAGAGTTTATACTTACAAGTGCTAGGTGTAGGAACAAAAGATATCAGAGAAATCACATATTAGATGGCGATTTTGAAACATATTATTAGAAAGAAAGAGCATAAAAATAGCATATTCTGAGCAGTTAGTGTGTGCCAGGCACCATGCCAAGCATCTTACATCTGATCATGTAATCCTTTCAATAAGCATAGGACATAGGTTTTAGAGCTTACCAATTAGAGGATTGAGGTTTGAAGGGTTAAGTGATTTATCAGTAGGCAATTAATGGGCTAATTTGAGAACTCATGTATTCCAGAACTGACAAATGTATGCTGCCTGGAAAGATCCAATAGGAAAGCAGTTGTAGATACATCACAGAGATGGGGATAAGTAGGATCCTGTAGAGGATGGTTCAAATCCCCTTTGTTCCACTCCCCTCATTTCGAATGAATGAGGCATGGCAGGATAGACTGACTTCCCTACAGCTTTACTCGTGATTCCTTCAGATTCAAATATTTCTTTGATTTTTTTTCTTGTAACACTAGAGAAAGATACATTGGCACATTTTCCTTAGAAGTACTGTCCCTCTTCGAATCTCCCGTCTTTGAACAGATTCGCCTTTTAGGAATTAACTAAGCTGTATAGAAAGACTCAGCAGAACTAATATATTGATAGAATCGACAGCTTTTATTTTTTACCCATATACTTGGGTACATAAAGCAACGATTATTTATAGACTGTTGTTTAGACATCTCTGCCATTATATAGCACCCACCGATCTATAACACTCCTGCGTTTTTCAGTATAATCCACTCAGTCTACTTGCTTGTGTTGCTGTGTTCTCATTTCTCTCTGGAAACATTAAAGGAGGCAGAAACTTGGGTAGGTAAGAGACTTCCGCCAGGTGTCCTGATAGCTGAATCAGTTAGCTTTGGAGAGATGGGAGTAGGAATTAATGGTTGGCCTTAAAGGTTAAATTGTAAATAAGAGGCAACTGAAGGCTCCAAACATTGCTTAACAGGGGATGTTGTATGAGCTGAAAGTATCATTTAGCTTTTCTTTAACAATATAAGCTCATATATAATTTATATTTTTAAGAGAAAAGGCAGAAATGGGATTGAACTATACACATTGTTACTTTTTTTTTTTTTTTTACATAGAACACTGCAGCTGGGACATTAAGTATACATTATAAATAGATTTACTTCATTTTAATCACTGCATAGTGATTTAAACAGTTTCTTTTATGGATGTAGGTTGTTTCTAGGGTTTTGTTTGTGTTGTATATTCTTTTTTGTTTTGCTTTGTTATTACAAAGAATGTTGCAGTGAACCTCTTTATACACATATTTTACAATATTGGTATCTCTGTAGGATAAATAAAAGTCCAATTGTTGGGGGAAAGGATAGGTGGATTTTACATTTTTATAGATATCGTCAAAGTCTGTACAAAGTGTATCAATTTAAATCTCCAATAAGATATACCTACTGTTTTAATACATTTCCCTGCATTATTAGGTAATATCAAAGTTTTAAATTTTTACCATTTTGATTTGTAAAAGATAATTAAACTTTTAGGTTAAATTTCTTAGCTATCAGTGAGTTTGAACATGTTCTTATGTTAGTTGAGCATTGGTATTTTTGTGTCTGTTTGGGTGTTTGTTCATGCCGTTTTTCTCATTTTCCTATCAGATAGTTTTAAAATTTCATCTATAAATTATTTTAGTTATCAAATGCATTACTCCTTAGAATATCACATGGCCTCGAAATAGTTTTCCTAGTTATCATTTCTTTTGGCTTGGTTGATGATAATTTGGAGAGTGGCAAGAGTTTTCAATATTTATACAAAGTTATCAATATTTTAAATAATTGTTTTGGTTTTAATTCTCTAACTCAGGAATTTAACAACGGCAACAACAAAATCACATATTTTCCTTTGTCCTTATAGAATTTCTTTCCTTCATTTATTTATTTTTATATACTAATTAATTATTTGATTTATTTGGGATTTATTTTCATGTAGGATATAAAAAAGTGATTAAACGATTTTTTTTTAAAGTCACTAACCAGTTTTCCCATCAACACTTGCGACATAAATTACCTTTTATTTACCTTATTATATACTAAATACATTTAGGTATTTATCTTTATATATGATTTTCCCTTTTCATTGTTCTTCTGATCATCTGAGCTAGTACAAATCATTTTAAATATTTTAAATTAATGTTTTAATATTTAGTAGTGCCAATTCTCCTTCATTATTATTTTTCATAGTTATCCTGACATTTCTACATGACCTTGTTTTCCATGTAAAACTTGAGATCATCTTGGCACTTTAAATGAAATTGTGCTAATTTTATAGAGTAATTTAGAGAGGAAATGCTATCCTTACAATATTGAATCTTTACCCATGAATAAAGCCTGTATTTCCATTCATTTTTAATTCCATGGGGTAAATAAACAGTGTGTTTTTAATAGATGTCTTTCTTAGTTTTCTTCCTAACCTCTATACATTCTTAGAGAAAAACATGTTGTTCATTTAACATCTAAGATGTTTTCTTTTTCATTACTCATTCCATTTTCCTGATACTATGGTTTTATCTTCTCATTTAACCTTGGAAATTTCACAATTCAACAGCAATGAATGAATACTTCCAAATTCTGGAGACTAGCCTTTGAGCTGTTGAGGGTAAATGACACAGTATTTGAATAATGGCTAATATTATAAACAGCGTGGAACAGCTGCCTCACACTGTTTTTTTACTGATGTACAATCATTAGTAGTGCAGGATTGAGTGATTTGGATGAAGTTTACTTAAGGATCACTGCCATTACACATTTATAAATAACAGCAAACACTATTTAGGGTACGCCATTCCCTGAGAATTGACATGCCACATCAGGGATTGGATGATAGAATTTCTAGGCCTGTGTTTATGATACTAACAATCTGTTTCATAAGCCAGCCTCTGCGAGCTAATGATCAGAGTCCCTAACCATTCTATTCTCATTTTAATAAAAATTGCAAAGAGAGAAAAGAATAATAAGAGAAGAAAGGTGATGGATGTACTGTTTAGGTGATCTGTAAACAAATAAAATCCATTTAACCTTATTTGGAGGAACAGCAGAAAAAAAATGAGCGAACCTCTGGTAGCAGCAGCAAGATGTTGCCATTTATACTCATATGTGCCCCTGTATTTGAATCCTTTTTATACAAAAGATGAGGGGAAAAGGGTATCCTGCACAGAGTAGTCAAATCTTCACGCAATTTCTCTGTGTTTTTTTTTTTCAGGGGGTGGGGTGTGGTGGTGATATGTTTTAATGGCAGTACAATGACTACATCCTTCTAAACCTACTCAAACAGCCCAGTGTTCTTTTCCATTACCAGACTGTTCATTTGGTCAGGGAACAATTTTACTTCGAGTAGAAGGTACTCTGATCTTGTGGGGCACACAAAGGAACAAAAGATTAACTTAAACTCTTGTCAGTCGCCAACATATACAGCTTTATGAGGGTCAGAAGCCAACAATCTACCTGCTCACCCCAACCCCATCTTACACTTCTTCGGTCTTATCTCTTGTCTCTGTGCCTGTTCCCTGCAGTCAAGTCTTGCATTGCCAACCTTGACAGGTCATTTTGCAGGCTTGTCATAGAACAAGGTGAATGGAATCCCTTTGGCATAGTTCTTGGGTGTCTGATATGTCTTAAACTTGAATTTTGTGCACTAGCCAGGGCCAGAGCTGGTTAAGTCTGGTAATTTTTATTATCTAAAACATTATGATGTTGTAATATCACCCTCTAGAAGTTTTTATTGGTGGTGCCTTAGAAAACAGGGATTGGGGGGCACCCCCCATTCGGGACCCCCTCCCTCTCGGGAGCTGCAACCTCTTCTCCTGCCTCTAATAAACTATCCTCAAAAACAAAACAACAACAACAACAAAAAACAGGGATTGGAAAGGCTGAAATGAAAAGTATCAAGAAGCTATGTCTTATCCAGCCCTAACCTTCTTTCATCGATCTAGAATCACCATAGTCTTAGGGTGGGAGGAAGGTAGGGCCAGGGGTACTGAATCAGATGCCCTATCACTACACAGGGACAATGGAATATTCAAAGCCAGAATGGTTGTAGGCTTCCTGGTGCTTAACATGGTGAGGAATCAGTTTGTGAATGATGTCTGTGTGGTTGTGAGATGTTAATTATCAGGAATGGGAATCTCTTATGGAATTTATATAGTTTCTCAGAAATAAAGAAGATATGTGCATTTAATTGAAAAATGGTAGAAACTGTAGAAATATCACAAGAGCTCAGGACAAAGTACCAGAATAATTTAGACATTTCCTGTCCTCTCCATTGGGCATATTAGAAAGTACTTGACAGTTCTTATCAATGAATGCTTTTGGAGAACATATAGCTGTGTTTCCTCTCACCTGGCAAAACTAAAAGTCAGCTTTCTAGGAATCCTCTGGGATCTAAGACTGTCCTTCAGATGTCTAAATCCACTTCAAAAACATAAACAATGCATAAATAACCAGAGTACAATAGCTTCTGATTGTCCCGTGGCACTGTCCCAGCTGGTCTCATGATATGTTCTACAGAAATGAGACATTCAAGGAAAGTTAGGCTTAACAGTCCAGAGAAGAATCCAGACTAACAATAAAGCTACTATATCACTGTTTAATTCTCCACACAGTTAATTCTTGTAAATTTGCCTTATATCTTTCCTTTCTCAAGTGAAAGGTAATTGGTAAGTAAATCTGATCATGCTGCTAATGTCTCATTCATGATTTTCTTTGCTCTTAGGATAAAGATAGAACTTCTTAACTGGACCAGAACTGTCTTGCGTCGTCTTGCGTCTACCAATGTTTCCAATCTTAGCTTTTATATGTTCTTCTGTACTTTCTAGTACCCAGTCATATTCACCTTCTTTAGCCCTATGTACTTATGTTACTTCCAGTCATTGCAACGCATTTCCAAGCGACATGCTCTCTATCTAGATTCCTTTCATCTCCGTTTGCTCTTTATTCTAGACACTATTTAGATCTTGAGTTAAGTGTTAATTTCTTGGGAAGGCCCTTGGACATCCCTAAACAGGTCAAATAATATTATAGATTTTTAGAACACCATATAGTTTTCTACTCTGACATTTGTCACTGTTGCATTTTCATATTGACAAGTATTTATATGATTTTATCCATGCCTTCTTCTCCCACTAGACGCTAAGCAAACCTGAGAAGAGGTTTATTTATTACAAACACTTATTTGTGTTGTTCACTATTGTATTCCTAGTGCCTACAGTGGTTCCTGGCATATAGTAGGTTAACCAAAAAACAAACAAACAAAAAAAAGGTGCCAAATGGATGTTGACTTTAACTCATGTTTGCATCTCCATCAAAAATGCTCAGGCTCTTTGGAGAGCAAACAAAACAAAGTAAAATAAAACCAAAACTCTTGCATAAAAGTTTCACTGGCTTGGCTGCCAAGAATATATAGAATATGGGTGTTCTCTGCTGCCCTTGAAGTACCATCAGCTGCGCTGAATGAGATGCTGAATTCAGGAGTGGTGACTGCATGAAGAGAATCAGTCTAATCCAACGATTGTCAAGATAACATTTCAAAATCATCAAGAAAAGAGCGACAAAATAAATCTACCAAAGATCATGGAATGGTAAATCTGGAAGGAATTTCAGTATTAGATGAGAATAAGATTCCTCTTTTATATGAAAAAGCAGAGGCCTAACAGTGGAGAATGAGGACAAGAATCCAAGATTTCTTACATGTAATGCCTACTCCCTTTGCCACACCACTCGGCTTCTAAAAAAAAATAATTGCTCTCTGAAATACTTGGACGTCAAAAAAGAAATTGGGAAAAAAGTCAGTGGAATTCACATACTATAAAAAATAATAGATAGCCTTGTTTTTTTTCTTACCATACAAATGCAAAAAAAATAAATAAAAATAATAACTGAATATTATCTCTGAAACACATTATGTGGAGAATGGCAGTATGGCAGTCACCCAAAAAAGCTTTTACTGTTTCTGGAGTATTTGTTTGGATATATTAAAACTATTTTTTAACATAAAAGGCAGTCCCTCTCCCTGCTCCCTCTAAATGACAGATGATAAATGACAGGGATGGGAATTATAGATCAGGACCCCATTCCAGAAGCCAGCCAATCATTTAGTCAGGGATTCCCTGAGCCTCATAGGAAGTTTTGCTACAGTAGCAATCAGGTTTCAGGGAACTAATTTGGCCAAGGTTTTCAGCATGCTCATCTAAGTAGTTTTTCTGTCTACAGTAATGGGATAGTCCAAATTCTAAAGCTGTATTATTTATATATTAAAACCAAAAACTTCAACATTGAGCTTGATTACAGAATGAAGGCCACCAAAAATAAATAAAAAACATGTAAGTAGTAGAGAGAGAAACAGAGAGATGAAAAAGTTAATCACCCAATCTTTTTTAAGAATAAGGTAACAACTGATAGAGTGACTCTGATATGAATATAATTTGGATAATTTGGGTTCAAAACACACACACACACACACACACACACACACACGCACACACACACACCTTACAAAGACACTAGAAAGAAATGTAATAGCTTGATTCTTGTGGATGTTCTTTTTTCTATTCTCCAAATTTATTTTTTATTGATCATGTTATTTTTATAATTAAATTATTTTCAAATATGTCATTTAACATGGAAGAATAAACTAGAAGAAAATCCCCTTCCCATATCAAATTTTCCATTGCAAATCTACTAACCCAGGATTGACAGTTCTTTGCCAACCTGCAATTCAACCACAGAAGTCACAGCAAGATGTCACAGAGATGGTGCCCAAAGAAAGCATTCAAACAGCAAAGGATGTTCATCATAAATCGCCTATAACCAGAGGTGGATTTATTGTCAGACTCACGATGCATAAGCGCCCCCTTCCCATTTTTACGAGCCCCTTTCTAGTCCTTGGGAGGGACCTTAGTAATATTGTGTCTTTAATATTGAATTCACTTTTTTATAAAAACCCCTCCCCCAATGTACAAGTGTTATGATCCACAAAATCTAATTCTGATCCTGCTTTTAATCAAGAAAAAACGAACAAGCAAACAAACCAAAAAAAACTCTGTCTGGTTGTTTCTTTGGGCCACTAACTTGAATCTCAGTGAATGAATATTCTCTGTCTCACACTTTTGATACTTTCAGCCCTGAGTATTCTGAAAAAGCTCATGTCTGAGTGTTCTCTTGTGGTATCTGTTAAGCACCATCCACATATGGTCCAGCCAGTGATAGATTGCTTTGTAATTAGCTGATAGAGTCCTAGAAATAACTGTTTCTTACACCTCCTTTTATTTCCCCCAAATAGTTGATGTCTCTATGTCCACTTTTCTTGAAAAATGTGAATTCTTGCATATTTACCTATAGAAGTAAGTTCCACTTACATATCCATGGTTTCTGGTGTTAGGCAAAAATGTGCTGAATTTACCAATACTGCCCTCGGTGATGAAGTACTGAGGACAACATTTCAGTGTTCAAAGGAGTTGGTAACCTCTCTACCCTCACGTTTCATAATAGCTTTCCAGGAGGCAAAAAGTAAATCAATTCCTGACTCCTAATGGGAGGTCCTTTTATCTTTCTCATGTCCTCATTCTCTGTTTCTTTTGTTAAGCTCAAGAGCCAAAAGGCCAACAGCAGACAAGGAGAAGTTCTGTATCACACTGAATCTCTGACTCTGTCGTGGTCAACTTCAAATGTGCCATATCTCTAGGGAAAGATAAAAAGAATTCTCTATTAAAAAAAAAAAAAGAAGAAGAAGAAGAAGAAGTACTTCACAAAGCCAGCCTTTAGTGGAGATGGCAAGTGGTCCTAGAACAGTCTCTAAAGGTTGATTCTTAAAATGAACTTGACATTGACATGACACTAAATGATGCAAATGGACCTAGTGAGACAATCTCTTGCCAGAGAGCTGCCACTGGCTTGGCACAGCTTCTGATATGAGGCCACATTTAGAGGAGAAATTTCTGTCTATACTAATTGACAAGATAAAATGGTCCATACAGCAATGTGGCCAGTGGGAGCCACTCTCCTAAGGGAGCCAGACCATAATGTCCAAGAAGCTAGAAAGGAGGAGGACACGTCTTTTGGATACATAATTATTATTATTTTTTTTCGTTCCCTGAGTTCAAAGAGAAAAGACTTGAAGTTCCTTATGATTTTGAATCATTCTGCACCTTTTTGCCAGGCGTAGTAGTTCTGCAATAACGCAACATAAAGGGATCTAACAGCAAAGCTATTCTCTGGTAACCATAGGTATTAGATCTTAGACACCTACTGTGTTTCTCTGGACCAATTTCATTAAATAATTTATATCTGTATCTATATCCATACCCATAGCTATATATATTTATCCACATGATCTCCACAGGCTCTCCATGTGATCTCTATTTACTCTTCGAACTAACTCCATGATATAGGCAGTAAAGAAACTGAAGCTTAGAGAAGTTATGCAATTTGTTTAAGATTTGTCTAGTAAGTGGTGGATCTGGGATTTAAATGTGACTCCAAACACATATCCCATGATGCCACAGGTAATCTGTCCACTTTGCCACCAGACATCACTTACTTTCAGGACATGACTGTTGATAGAGATAAGCCCTGGTCATATTATGCCAACATTACACATCCAGAAATCAGTTAACATAAGAGACTGTGACAATCATCCAAGACCCATGAGAGAATCATGCTGGAGAACTGAAAACTCCAAATGTTATTGACAATGTTGAGGCACAGGAGACTAAGTCTCAAAATTAGAACACTTCTATGCAAAGATTAAATCTGCTTTTCATTGCACCCCAAATCTACCCTTTCTAGTGAGAATTTCTGTTTATTGCAAGTACCAGTGATTTGTAGGGCTTCTGAAAGAAAAGGAAAGAGAAGAAGAGATGGCATGCTCTATGTAGATTCACAATCAAAATAGAACTACTGAAGGTATTTTACCAGTTATTGACAATAAATGAGTGCCTGGGACAAAACTAAAGCCAGTTAGGTAACATTGTACATGCTATAATGGACCTGGGACAAACAGGTGTGAGTCAAGTACGGCTGAGCAGCACGTTCCTAGAAGATGGTAGATTCAAACACCTTTCAGATTCTCAGTTGTGCCCTGAGCTGTACCTAATGAACATTGAATTCTGAAATCTTTGAGCGGAGAAGATGAAAAACTGTGAGTGTTAGAAATGGGTTCAGTATTTGCTTTCATGCCTCATTGCATAGCTCTTAACCTGTTGCAGATTGCATTTGAAAATGAAGGACAAAAGTGTGACAGTGGCTTCCTAACATATGAGAATGTTTGCTTCTGTACGCATTTCCCCGTCCAACTTCATTTCTATGCTAGATTTCCTAAAATGAAGTAAATAATTTACAGTGTTAGTATCACAGCAACAGCAGGTCTGTGTGGGTCGGTTGTCGATTTATATCTAGAATAAACAGCATCTTTCAAAATGAAGGATGGGTGCAGCAGTATGTGTGGTTATAGCTGCATACTGTTGGCAGGCTGTGTTTTTGTGTCAGTATGTCTGTGCAAGCACACTCAACCATATCTGCAGGTAGCACAGGTTTCCAAGTCTGGTGTCTTCATGAAATTATTTAAAAAGAGTGCACACAGCATAACCTTGCACACATGTCTGCTCACATCTCACAGGAAGGTAGGAAGGACGTATGCCAATATGGGTTTCCCCAATGGAGACCCGCTGTTTCATCCTCTCCAGAAAATACACCACCCATTGTCTTTTGGCGGTCTAGGGAGGGACAGGCATTCCCTAAACATAATTGGGGAAGGAATTGGAAGGTCTAGCTACTTCTTACACAGGATTTCAAAAATCCTCCTGTTCCAGTTCTACTTTTACTTTACTACCAATGGTTGTGGGTGCTACAAATACATGTCCTTGATGAGGAGAGTTGTTTCTGCAGGGTAAATTTAGTGTCTCTTAGATTTCTGTTATAATAGTTAGAATTTAGCTTCCTCAGCTTAGTTTATGTCAATTACCACTAGCTGATCTGCTTTCCGGCTTCCAAAGTTTTGTTAAACTCATTGCCATTCCCTTTCTTCTTGTCTTTTATGTCCTTAAATATATATTTATTTCTTTTGTCAAGTTAATGGAGTTTTGGAAAGAGGCAAGTACATCTTTCCTCAAGTTGCCATTTTAATTAGAAGTGTGGTGTTCTTTAGCTTGCATCTCTTAAATGTCAACCTTTCTTTGGGGACCCTGGTATTATACTATAGTATGAATCTCCCTGAGTTTTGGTAATGCCCAGGAAGAGATGATTTATAAGAGTTTTTGAAAATGCATTCAATTCTTCACTGGCCAGCTATGAACAGCCACTCTGAGACATTGCAGAAGAACTAGAAACTTCTAATAACTTTATCCTTCAATAGACTGACATTTCTGGGGCTAGTTCTGGAACTGGGAATTATCTTTCTTCTCAAAAATATATGCACTCCTTGTCTCTAGGGTGTGTGTGTGTGGTGGTGGGATATAAATAGATCATTTTTTAATAATTGTTCTCATTCAATTTGCTACCCATGTCCACAGTGGAAAAGAAAGTGTTGATGCCATTGCTTTGATCATGAAGATAATTTAATTCTACAGCATACCTAGATCCTTTGCTCATTATGTAAGAAACACCGGTTGGTAAATTTAAGACGTATACCAACTGATCCAAAAAAAAAATCAGACTTGTAGAAATAACGGAAATCAAAATTGCTACAGTAAAGTTTGTGATAGTTGAAAACTGACTCAAGAATAGTATCTCATGGGAACACTGAGAACTGCAAAACTGACCCATGCAAAATTAGACATATTAGAAACAAATGGAACAAAATATAACAGAGAACAGCTAAAACTGCACATGATGACATCTGTTATTGACTAAAAATTGACAGAAAAATAAAATGTCTCTTACAAAATTTAGGTCTGTAAAAACGACTGAAAATAATGAATTTGGTAGAATTAATAAATATATATGCATAAAAACCCTACATGTAAAATGCACAAGTTATAACTGATGAAATGCAAAATGAACTGAAGACCTTGATCTTTCAATTATTCATCATACAGTTTACGCACAAAAAACATTGATCACAATAAAGCCAGTTTTAGCTAAGTGAAAAGGAAAAAAAAAAGCATAGAAAAGGTTTAAAAGCATCATATAGAATACTAACCAAAAAATGACATTGGTAAATGGAGTTTTATTCAGAAAATACTATCTCTATAAGAAATCTAGTGTTCGTAGAATTTTCCTGTCAAAATTTCACTTGTCCTTGCATTCTCAAACTCATGGCTAGTCATGGCTAGAACCTTTTTTTTTCCTACAAATAATGCAATATGAAGGCACAGGTAGAAAAGCATAAGAGTGTGTGGTCTAATTCAATCCATGATATTAAAGCTTGCTATAAGGTAGACATTGTGCCAAACGGAGCCAAGATCCTGGCGCTCTCAATTTTTTTATTTCAGTTTGAGAGACATGACTGGGATAGTATTTTATATACAATAGAAGTTCAGTAGTGTTTGTTGAAATATGTTTTACTGAACTATATTACTAGGATATGCTCAATCTTTGAGCACAATTTATTTACGACCCAGATCATTGTTCTCTATTTCTCGGCATATTTGTGTGTTCACCATTTCTAAGGTCTTTCTACTTGCAGCTTATACTAGGGCTCCTCTCCCAGCAACCTGACTCACAGATATCTTCTGGTTCCCAGCAGATGCACAGGCCAGGTGAACAATGTTCCCTTTTAACTCCCAATTTAACTTATCTGTTCTCTTTATTTACCAAACCTGCCTTGAGACTTGTTTCATCATTTATCTTTTTTCTGTGGCTCAGCCCTTGGATGGTATTCAACTTTGTGCTGGATAAAAGATAGGTTAAGAATTATATGCAAATTATTGATAAAAGAAACATCCTAAATGTGTACATAAAAGCAATACCACAGTCCTAAATGGAAATTAGGAGATGCAGTTTGTAAGAGCAGATCGAGGTGGGAGGTATGGTCTATGCTCAAAGGGAAAATGGCCTGTAAGAAGTCCGAGTTGGGCATCAACCTATCCTGTTTCTTGGGCCCGCTTTCAAAGTGGCTTCACCTTTGTTTGAAATGCAATCACAATACACAAAGGACACCTGTATGCAAAAGCAAGCATATAAACAAATCCTGTGCCAAATATCAGTTATATGAATTGTGTCACTTTGGATTAAACTCATGGCTTTGTCCTTCCATTCATGTGAATCTTTGAAGATTGGTTCTTTTGTAAAACCTCTTTAATCTTGCAATAAATATGTACATATTAAGGAAACCTTATGGAAAAGAGAGAAGGCATTCCTAATATGTAGATTTATGACTGCTTTGTAAACAAGTCTGGATTTTAGAAAAGTTATTTGATTGTGAGAATGTTTATACTTTGTTGTTGACAGAAGGAAATTTGAAAAACTGCAGTGTTTTTAAACAGTCAATTCACAGTTCAAGAAAAATACATCAAATAAATTAAATTAAAAAGCGTTGCATTCTACCTGATAGAAATATTTATAAGAAAACAGAACTTAGAATTTAATAAAGCAATTAGAGATCATTTAGAATAATTGTCTTATGTTGAAATGAAGAAATTGAGACCCAAAGAGGTCAGATGGTTTACCGAAGCCCAGGAAGGCAATGAATAATTGTGTTTTGAATGATAAATTTATTGCACACGTTAATTATTTTTCACTTAAAATAGATGTGATTGGTAATCCACCCTCTGCTAGCTAAAGCAATACAAAGTGTATAGTTGATGAGTAATCTCAGAGGCATAATGAATTTGACAGACTGAGAAAGGCAGGTAATCAAGTTTAATGAGCATTTAATATATGCTAGGCCTTGTGCTAAGTTCTTTATAGAAGCTTTTCGAGTTGTTGTGTAGCAATGAAACAATTCATATTTTACTAATGAGGGATTTTAGTTTTGAGAGAATCTATGTAAATTTGCCAAATGCCTTGCAATAAATATTGGAGTTAGGATTTAAACCCAGGTCTCTGCCTTTAAATTGTATTTCACTAGTAAGCCACAGTGCCAAGAAATAATTCTCCAAAATGCTGGCATTTCTACGTGTCTTCTGAGCCACTGAAAGGGTGTGTGCTTTACAAACAATCTTGGAAGGTAGAGTAAGTGTCTCTCTAAGGACAGAGATCCAGGAAGACCTTCAAAGATAGTAAAGTCTCCTACCAATTCCTAGGAAAGATTTGCTTACTTTCTAGGTTAAAAAAACAGATCTCTACAGAGCGTAGCATGAGAAGGTTTGCCAGCAGCCCCTCAAAGATAAGGAATTTCCTCCTAAACTCATGTGTTTTCAAGCCGAATGTTTTACACCTGCTTGGGACAGTTCCACATAGCCCCTACAGAACTTGGCGGGGGGCGGGGGGGGGGGAGTGGGGTAGGCAAGGGAAAGTGATATGACCATATTGTGCCATGAGTAAGAAATTGTGTAAATTCATGCGGGCTTATTGTTTTGTCAAACAAATTTGTCAAACAATTTTATGGAAGTGTGGTAAGCAAATTTTAGGAGCTATGTGACCACTTGACAAACACTACTTCTCCAAACATAAATCTACCTGTCAAATTTGAGGAAAGAGGTCTCATTCATTCCCTGACAAAGTATGTGCTCCCAAGGCCAAATCATTTGATAGTGAAAAAATACACGACATTCCCTAGGCCCATTGGTTATAGCTTAGAGTCCACGGAACTAATCAAAAGCTAAGGGAGACAAAATAACAAGCATTGATGAGATACAACAACAAAGAGAAAAGAGAAAAACAGTTATTTGCTAATTTAATTTACTTCATTGGCAATTTAGTTAATTTCTAAAAGCTCTAATTTTCTTTCTGATTCAGGGCTGTTTGTTATCATTTAAGAAATTGTTCCATGAGCATTTCTGTGGGACTCTCAATCAGGAAGGTGGCTACCATTTCTAACCAAATGCCCACCTTTTACCAACTTTGCTCTTTTTTATGCTACTCCCTTCTTTACAAAAAAATCCATCCATTTCTATATATGATTTCAATTATTAGAAAAGTGTAATCATCTCTACCACAGGACCCAGGCAACATCTAGCTAAGACGCATATGTTAAAAATTCTTTAATGTTTTCCTATTAACAAAGTATTCCATTCTCATAAATGTTACAGTTCCCTTTTGTGGGTTCTTTTACATTGAATAGAAACTTTCAGCATGGTAGCCTCTAAATCTCAAAAGATAAATGCTGGAAGCATCATCGCTGGGATAGCCTCCAACTTCAACCTGTGAAATGGTGTATCTTTATACTGCTCAGAATAAGCCCTGGCCCTTTTGGCTGCTAGCTCACCAGGTTCTGTTGAATGCTGTCTGCCCCCCTGTGTGAATATGTGCCTGCTCAAGCCTGTCACTCCCCCACTGCTATGCTCGATCTGATGACTATGTGTGTACTCATTTGCCTGCCCTGCCCTGGGTCAGCTGTGCCCTTTAGAGCAATGGGTTTTGAGAAGAACAGAGAGAAAAGACATATGTTTGGACAGCTGAGTGGAATGCAATTCCCCAGCCTTTTCAATAACAACCCCATGATAAAAGGAAGATGGATATGAGGGACAGGGAGAACTGTATGTGAGCCAGAGTTTGTGGTTAATTTCTTCTCACTGAAAAAGTCTCTGGCGTGAATCAGACCATGGCAGACAGAAGTACTCTATTCCATGTCAGGAGAATTAACTAGTCTTTCATTGTGAGGAAATTAAAAACAAGAATGTCAAGTCATCACAAACAAAATGGTCACAGTTATTCTTTGTACTCTGTTCATACCTTTGTGCTAGGGGGTGAGACAGAGGAAAGGTAGTAGGTCATTCGTTTTCTTGCTATCCTTGTGAGGGAGTACAATAGAAATTAATTATACTTATTTTATGGATACTGAGAGAAGTAAAGCAACCTCGCTGCAGCCTGTATAAATCATTCATAGTGGAACTCCCAACCTCAGTTTAATTTCACAGTAGTTCGTGGGTTTGAGTCAAATTCTGGGGAAGACCCATTCTGGGAGAGATCAAGTCCCAGTACACGCTTTGCTGCTCTGGTGGTCTGTGACCCTTTCATATTCACCAAGATTTCCAAAGGGGCATGGCAGGATCCCAACAAAAAACAAGAGGAATTGGAAATTCCTGTTTGTTCAGAAACAAAGTCGAGGAGAGCATTTAACCAAGTGACTGATTCACTGGAATAAAGTGATGTTGTCTGTGCCTGATATTTTCAAGTTTTTAGAAATATCACAGAATAGGCCCTTCCCAAACCCATCAGCATCGTGTTTGATAAAGTAGAAAAGTGTTCCTGCAGTGTCCTTTAGAACTGGCATGCATATCATCACCTCACCAAATTCTCTCCATCCTTCCCTGAAATAGACCTTCAGTATGCAGATGTTCCCTGTTGGGTCACGGGAGAGAGGAGCGTAAGAAATTGTACATAAGGATGTAAATAAGACAAAGAATCATGCCAGGTGATTTTAAAATTGGGAAAGCAAACTGTACATCATAGAGCCGCAGAAAGGGGGTGGTACATAGTGTAGCAGGAGAGCTCAAGGAAATTCCAAAGAATATATTAGTGGATACAGCAGCTGATAATAAGCAATATGCTAACAATAAATAAATGCAAATCACTCTCTCTTCCAAAAGTGAAATGGTCAAAAATGTGGCCCATAGAATTAAAGTAGAGAAAAGAAAGTTGAGCAGAAATCCCAGCTCCAGTGCTCGAGGGTAGTGTCCACCGTGCTTGTGTGCCTCAGTGTAGTGTGGGCATGTATTTAAATACACACACACATACACACACACACACACACACACACACACATACACAAGAGAGTGTTTATAAATTCCTGTTCCTGTCATGTTCAGGCAAAAAGCACACTGGAAAAGCAGCTGGTTGTGAGCATGTGGAGCCCTCTCAGGATGGAGCGCTACATCAGGGCTAGCAAAGGAGGCCGGCTGCAAGAACGACCTCAGTGATGAGAATTGGAGAGTAAAAAAATTCTTTGCACTGAGGGCTCAATAATTAATCAAAGCAAAAATCTCTAACGAAGGCAGCAGCCACGGCAGAACACAAAGGACGCATTTATGGAACTAGGGCTAAATGTAAGAGAAAAAGGAAAAACGTGAGAAGCTCCAAAGTCATGTTGTCAGAGAATGAGAATGTCAGACTCCTAAATATTTGACTTTCAGGGTTCCCGAGAGCCTGGTGGATCAGAAATTCATGCCATACATGAACTATGTTAACCTTCTCTTCTCTTCAGAACACACATATTCAGAGCTTGGAAGTTTGATGGGGCGAGGATTTGATACTCACCAGCCCCCAGGGCGCAGACTCTTTAATGAGAACTGGCGGTGACAGCCCAGCCAAGAGCCTGTCCAAAGTGGGCTTTTTATCACTCTTCTGACACCTAGTAAGTGTCAGTTTTCTGTGTAACAGTACAAGCAAAAAAAAAAAAAAGTGCAAGCAAAGCACACATGCATTTATATTTCATTCACATATTTACTCAATAATCATATGCATTTATATTTCTATATTAATATATTATATTATATTAATATATATATTGTATTTATATTATATTTATATTATATTTATATTATATTTATATATATTATTATATTATATTATATTATATATTATATTATATATATCATATTTATATATTAATAAATATATATTAATACATTTATATTATTTTATAAATAATATGCATTTATATTGCATTTATAATATAAATAATGCATTTATATTATATTGCATTTATAATATAAATAATGTATTTATATTATATATAATATATATTATATTATAATATATTATGTTATATAATATATTATATTATATTTCTATATTAATATATTATATTAATATATATTTATATTATATTTATATTATATTTATATATATTATTATATTATATTATATTTATTTATATATATTATATATTATATTTATATATTAATAAATATATGTTAATATATTTATATTATTTTATAAATAATATGCATTTATATTTCTGTGTAAAAAGTACAAGCAAAGCACACATGCATTTATATTTCATTCACATATTTACTCAATAATCAATAATCATTGAACAACTACTATGTGTGACACTAAGGCTGGCTTAGTGAAGCCTCGAGAAAGACGTATATATCAGTCTCAGCTCCTAAAGAAGATATAAAATATTAGTCTGAGTTTAGTGCCATGAGAGATTAGAGACAGAGTGACAGGGAAACTCAGAATGAGGCAAGATCAATTCTTGGTTAGGAGAGACCGGAAAAGGCTCAAGGAAGGAGGTGGAATCCAATTTGAGATTCAACGAATGGTTGAAAGTCTTTAAGGAAGCAACAATAGCCTCAGCACAACAGAAAAAAAAGTTAAGCATGGTTGTGCGTCTTCAGTCATGGAGTCTGTGCTCATCTAACTGATCTCTTCTATACAGTCACATTTATTCCCCCACTGCATTGTAAAATAATTTGAAACCACTGAACAACTAACAAAGTATGGATTGTATGTTTCGACAGAGAACAGCCATCAGGAAAAGCAAGTGAAAAAATTGGAGAGGTCTTTTATTTATTTTGTTAAGAGTGAGTGCTTTTGACAAGCTCTGAATTTGTGACTAATGATGCAAAAAAGAAGAAGACCACTTTTGGTGGCCACATAGTTACTCAAATGGACACAAAACCACTTGATACCGTCTCTTTGGGGAGCTCTCCTGAATTGGCGTTCTTCACCGATGACCTAAAAATGGCAATCTCTCCTTTAAGAACTTGCAGTTTGAGGGAAGGCAAATGTACATATAGTCACAGGTACATCAATACCACATATAGTCACTAAATGGTGGATACCTCTTTAGAGTTTGTAAAGGGTTTTCACAGTGTCTTGTTCAAGTCTCATAACAAATAAGTTGGGGAAATATGATCATTATTCTTATTTCATTTAAATTCAGGGAGCCTGAGTCTCAGCGAGGAGAGGGACCTGTCTATAGCCCAGCGGCTAAAAATTTGACTACAAATATATTCATCATGGTTTGGGTTCTCTTTTTGTTTTTAGCAATAACCAGTAGGAATCACCCATCTTTCAATTCATTTCTAACAAATATTTCCAACCATGTGACCTACACATCTCAAAATCTCTGTTTTTGACTGATCTTAGCATGGCTGATGTGTATAGTAAAATCTGTAATAATTTCTCATTAGGTCAATGGTTGCTTTTCAGGTTTCTTTCTTTCTTTCTTTCTTTCTTTCTTTCTTTCTTTCTTTCTTTCTTTCTTTCTTTCTTTCTTTCTTTCTTCCTTCCTTCCTTCCTTCCTTCCTTCCTTCCTTCCTTCCTTCCTTCCTTTCTTGTCTTTCTTCCTTCCATCCTTCCTTCCTTGCTTCCTTCCTCCCTTCCTTCCTTCCTTCATTCTTTCCATGCTTCCTTCCTTCCTTCCTCCCTTCCTCCCTCCTTTCCTCCCTCCCTCCCTCCCTCCCTCCCTCCCTCCCTCCCTCCCTTCCTTCCTTCCTTCCTTCCTTCCTTCTTTTTTTAAGTTCTAGTAATACTTTGCACCCAGATATAGTTTCCAGAGGTGGCAAATTGAAAACTATCCAATGGTACTATGGTCTAAATAGCCCAGTCTTCCTTCTCCTTCCAATGTTCACTCCCCCCCCCCCCGCCTTTTCTTCTAGTAGCCAGGATGTATTGGAAGCAATTTGATATGTCTGTAAGAGGGCTATGGAAGATGTTGCACGCATACATTAGAGAATTGTCTATTTTCTGTATGTGTATCCACACCATATTTCAGCCTGCTAGTATGTATTACAATTACCTTTAGCACAGAGCCTGAAGAAAGAAATCAAACCTAGAGTGTCCCCACCCTCAATTCCATCAAGGTTCCCTTGAAGGTACTGGGGAAAGTACTACATCTTTGATCTTGGATTCTCAGAATCCATGCAAAATGCGTCACTGCATATGCTTGCAGGGCATGCTGACTTTCAGTAGCCACAGTATACATTACGTAGAGCATCTGGTTCTATATTGTGCAAACCTGTCTGAGTTGCTACGGCAGGTCATGATGCTCTTTGATCTGAGTTCGGAGATTTTTCTCTGGCTGTGAATAAGCAGCCAGATGTGCTTTTTTGGGCTGTCTCCAGCTCCTCCAGAACCCCGGGGAAGTTCCTAAGCCCTCTGATGCCTTGCAGAGACTCTGGGGAGAGAACTCAGTGAGAGCTTTTCCTTTCATGAACTAATCAGAGGGCAGAGGGCTGGCAAGGGTCTCTCTCTCTGCTGGGTGCCCTGGGATTTATTCTAGCCATAGGACCACCTAGTGGGGCTGTGTGGTTGGTCATTTCTCCTGGACAAAATGATTTCATAGCTAAAAGGGTGCCACCCATGGGAGTAAGTTTCTGAGGGAAAAAATGCGTTTCTCTGGAATCTTAAGAAAGATTCTGAATCCTGTTCCCAATTCTAGACTACCAGTTTACTGGCAACACTTTGCAATATTGAACAACACACACTGTGAAAACTTAGCCAAAATTAGGGTCATAGGAATTATTTGGAGGATTATGGAATTCTACTTAAAAAAAAAAAAAAAAAACTTAAAAAGGCAGCAGATAGAGGCCCCCCTCCTGCTAAGAACGATAAAGCTGCCCTTCATTTATGAAAATCACACACAGCTCTCTAGCCCAACAAAAAGGATTAGCATCAAACTGGAAAAAGATAAAATAAAAACCTTTCTCTTCTTTTTCGCCCCATCGGTCCCCTTCTTTCACATATTTACTTTTTTTTTTTTTTTTTTTTTTAACTAAGGTTCATATTTTCAACCTTATGTATGGCTTGTGAGATAATGGAACCTCCCTGCAGGGTCCAATTGTGACAGACCTCATTGCCTTGCTATCTTTCATTTTTCTTTCCGGGTAATCTCTAGACTCTATGGATTATACATCAGAGATCATTTTTCATGATAAAGCTTTCTCTAGGACAGTTTATCTTTTACCCCTTTCCCTTAAAATTTTATGGTCGATTGTGTTTCTGATAAAAAATATTCAAGCTGTTAGCATTTCAAACGATGAATTTAAGAGATTAAATTAGAGAGAAGAGGAAGGAAGATACAGTGTAATTGATAATTAGGTGAACTTCACTCCAGCCTCCTCAGGATAACTCTCTGGTCTTTGAGCTAAATTTTGGAGAGTAATGAGTTTTTATCGGAAACCCGCTTTGTAGCCAGTTGGAGTCTTGTTCTCTCCTCTCAGCGTGAGCTGTCTTGGTAAAGGGCTTATAAGTGGTAATGGGCCAGCCATTCACCCCTACACCTCACACTGCTGCTGACTGCTGACCCAGGATTTGCACTGCCATTGAATAATGAGGGAGGATGAAATAGAATTGGTCCCATCATCCCACAGAAAGCCAAGAATGGGCACATTTTCACAAATTAGTCAGGAACAACACCTGAATTGCTGTCAGATATCTGGGTAAATTAGGGGAAGGAGAAGAATAGTACCTCCTCTCTCCCCCCTGGTGAATTATTCAGGTTGTCTTCTCTGGTTTTAACACCTTTCATAGAGAGATAGGCTAAAATCCTATATAACCTTAATTAAATTGAAGATAATACTCTGGCTTATTTTGAATGCTGTGCAGGAATTCTGTTCATTATTTCATTACACAATCAGACCCTCTCTCCTGTGACCAAATGACAGTGTGAGGGGGAAACCTTAAGGTCGTTGGTATTATATGAAAAATATATGAAGTATATTTTTCCATTTTTACCATAATTTTTTGTTGAATCACAAAGAAATTCACAACTAAATAGACTTAAACAGTAATATTGGCTGCCATTTCGCTAGTGGTTAAAAAGCACAGACTCTGAAGTTAGATCATTTGGATTCAAAACCTGCCTCCACCATTTTTGGCTATGTAGTCTAAAGCAAGTTACTTTACCTCTCAGGGTGTCAGTATCCTCATTTGCAAAATGAGCCGAATAATAATACCTCCTTAGTCTGCTTGCTGTGAGGATGGAATGAGATAGTTCCAAGTGAAGGGGCCAGATCTAATTCACTCACTAGACTTTTCGGCTGATATGATCTCTAATTAAAGAGTCATGCTTGGTTTTATGTTATATTCCCATGTACTTGATTGGAAATTTTGCAGCATAAACTTTGCAGATACTAAAAGTAGCATTCCTAGTTAAGGCAGAGTTATCTGTGAACCCAGGGATACATTGCAGACAGTAGGCATTATGTACTTTGGCCAGTAATACAAACATCAGTTGTGTTGTTTTCTTTTCAACATCGAGATATCTCTCTAGGCAGCAGGACCGGGAAAACCTTTAGCTCATAAGCTCTAGGACAGCAGAGCTTTTGAGGTATAGAAGATAGGGATCATTGCTTTATCAATGCAATTTTTTAGAAGCTTTCCTGTACTGACTAGTAGCACATTTTCGGCTCCAATACTCTAAGGATTCATAGTGATTAATTCTGAATCCCTCCCTCTCAGCCAATTGAAATCTAATTCTCTCCATATCTCTGATTATCCCCACCTCTTGATCCAATATTCATTCTCCCATTACCCCTTCCCCTACCCTTCAGACTTTGGCATTTTTTTCTCTCCCTAAGTTCTATGTAGACTTCCCATATAACACAGCTCATAAACTAATTATTTAAGTCTGGCCCAGTCCCTGGAACCTGATGCCTCACCATTGCTCTATATGATCATCATTTCCTTTGAGTTTGCTTTGATCCCTCAGCAGCATGTAATTTTTATAACATTGACATAGGTCTATTCAGCCTTCTCTTATTTCCCTACCCAACCTAAGTTGACTGAATTGAGGTACTGCTTCTTGTACGTGTTTGATAGTGTATTTAATGTTTGTTGCTTGCTTACTTGTGAGAGAGTGGCTTCTCTTTCAGCCTGGTTCCACTAAGCATCTCAACATTAAGGCGTTTATCAGTTATGAGAAGCTAAGGTATGCTGCAGTAACAAACAATCCCCCCGAACACACAAATCCTAATTTCTTAGAGCGATAAAGTATTATTTCACCTCACGCAGTATGTCTGACATGGGTTTTCTGTGATTCTGCTCCATGTCATCTCATCTCAGGACTCCAGCTGATACAGTATCCATGATGGAACACTGTCGTTAGTTGGGGAATATAAATCACGTGGCCATGTCTTACTTCAACAAGATGGGAATGTGTAATCCTCCCACAGAGAAGGGGCCATATAGGGTAGTTTACCAAATATTAATGAGCAATAATATGAGCTGACACTATATTGTAGTGGATTGCTATAATAGGAAAGACACTAATGCAGATTTAGGAATTCTTCTGATTCCTCACATAGGAACCTTAACAACTGACTTCGCGTATCTCCGAATTACACAAAAAAACTGGTAAAATCCAGTGGTTCACAAATTTTAGTTTTAAATTAATAGTAGGAAGGAGAGTTTACACCTTATTTTTTTAAAGAATTCTTATTTGAGACTTTCTTTGAAAGATAGTGACTATTAGAGGGAAACTACACAAATTGTCCCTCTTTGTACCTTCCACTTCATCCAGATACAAAAGATCAGAAACAGCAAATCAAGGTGATTCTCTAAGTTATGGATTTTGCTGATATTATATAAAAATCTGATGTAAATACACCATCAAAAGCCGAGCTTTGTTATAGAGAAAGCACATATTCAACAAATTTATTCAGATCAAATGGGTATGGTGAAAGCTTTAAATAAATAACTGATAAGAAGGAAATGCCTAGTAATAAAGTAGCTAAAAAATGAGAGTAAAAATATCATGAGAACCCATGGGAAATATAATGTTACAGTAGGAGTGCTGACAACAAAATTAAACTAATAAATGAGAAATACATAGTATATCAATTGAATAACTCTGCAGTGAATACACTATTTTACTTTCCCAATAAAGTGGCTTATTTATTATTTTTTTAGGAATAGAAATAAATATTGAGATCTTAAAAAGCCAGAGCTCTTTCAAATTCCTTTGAAGAAATAAAATGAAAGCAATGTAGCTGACTTTCTAGAGACCATAGAAAACTTGTTTATTTTAAGTTTTATAGGAACGAAGTTGTTCCCAGATCAGATATTGGCTTAGTTGCAGTGAAACTGCAAGAACCCTGAATAATCTGGACTTTTGCTAGACAAGATTATATTCCAGCGAGAAAGAAAAATAATTAATTGGTATCTCTACAGATCTTTGGACATACAAAATATTTATTATTATGTCATATTTTTAGTTTAGTACATATGACAGATCAGTAGTTAGTGTATGATTTGCCATTGCAAATAAAATAAAATATAATAAATAGTTCACAAATTGTGGCAGTCAATGGTAAATGATTTACATAAGAAATCACAAGTCCGAGTTCAAATAATAGACTAAGAATGTAGGAAAATAATTAAAATACATGAGGGGATGTCTGAGTCACCTGTATTTGTGTTTTACCCTTACCCAGCAAGGTAGAATGCCCTCTTTAATTATCCATCAAATATTCCTAGGAGCAAGTTGCTACAACAGATGTTTGTAACTCTATTTTGCATATGCAGAAGATGAAAAAGTGATTTAGGGTGAAGTTGAGATAGAAAAAGTTGACTAACAAAGTCTGAAAATCTCGACTCTTTAACTCTGACATAATGCACCCAATAGCCCAAATTAATTTCCATTAAACATAACCTAAGAGTGACTTGTAAAGTCTACCTTATTTATCAATAGTCTCCAAATTCAGTCATCTTTATAATGCAATTGCTGTTGGAGGATTAACAACCCTAAGTCTCTTGAAGTTGGTGAGATGTCATGTGGCAAAAGGCTAATTAAAAGGGCCTTGATAGACTTCAGAGAGAAGTGGGGCCACTCTTGTAACCCTTCGGGGTCTGATCTCAAATTGCAAGTGCCTTAGAGAGATTCTGAAATGTTTTGCCATTTGGGAAATTAAAATTTACAGTGACAAAATTGCATATGTTTAAAAAAAAGCAAAACACAACCAAAAGAATGACTTCAATTAATGGGTCAGCCTAGGGAAATGGATTTTTTATTTGTTAAGAACCAAGGGACTGAATAAAGATCCATCAATATACGGTACCAGGTAATTCTAATTAACTACAATAAGCAAGGAGTTTGTCTCACTTAGTTTAGGAACCACCTGGGAAAATAGCACTTCCTTCTTAATGCACAGGCATTATCTAACATTCCACAAAGGAGAGAATCTTGTCTTTCTTGGAAATATTTTCTTGTTCTTCTTCAGCGAATATTTTTATTAATGAATATTTAATTAGGTATTTTCATTAACAGAACACTTTAAAATGCTAATATTCATAATACTACTTCCTTGGTATTATTACTTTCTTCTTAACAAAGTGTAAAAAAAAAACAGAGGAAAATCTAGAACTTGAGAGGGTAAAGTGATTGTCATGAAATCATGGACTCTAGATTTAAAGAATTTGGTGTTTCACCTTGTATAGGAATGTAAGGAAAAACTGTGTCACCTGATTGTCAGTTTCATTTACTTAATATATATCTTCTGCCAATTTGGGGTCTTTTATCACTTTTTACTGAAATGGCAATTAATTAAAAACTAAGTTTTGAAAATTTAATAAATTATTCATTTAATTAACTTTAAAAACTGTCTTCTCCATTTAGACATATTTTATATACCCCAAAAGATGATAATTGGTGTTTGCATTCTGTAGGATTCACTTAACCTACCAAATATTTGGCCATTTGTTTAAATATCGATCAGTATATTGGCTATATAGCATTCTGTTGTGTTAATGTGCTATAATTTATTAAACTCTCCATTAATGTGAACTACTCAGATTGTTTCTAGGTTTTTTCAATATTATTGATAATACTGCAATGTTCATTTTTATAGGCTTACTTAATTATTTCCTTAAGATAAATGCTAGGAGTGAAATTATTGAATCAACAGATATGTCTCTCATTCTGGTTTTCTTTTTTTCTAATATATACATATATATTTATATACATGTGTATATATATATATATATATATATACATACATATATATGTATTTTATTTTTCTTTATGTACGAGTTGACCAACTTACAATGCCAATAACAATGAATTAGTGTTTCATTTTCACCACAATCTTGCCAAAAGTGGGAACTCTATCAAAAAATTGAAACTTCATTAAATGCAATCTAATACTTCAATTGTCTATTTTTTTGACAATTAAAGAATTACCGTTAAGCTAATTAAAGCCACTGGCATCATTAAAGCTATAGAGTTTATTCTTGGGTTTTGATTCTTTGAGTTGAAAATATAGTTATATACAAATAAGTATAAAATTTATTTTCAGGAAATCCACGAATGTAAATTGTAATACCGTGGCATATCACTAAATAAAATTATTTATAAAGTTGAACTGCCTCAGTCTTATATAAGAAGTACCAAAAGAACCTTGTTAAAAGAATGATCTTATTTTAGAAAGGCTTGAAATGAATTCGTCGTAAGAAGGCATGGACCCCAAAGGCATGGCTGCAGTATTTCAGATTTTGTCTTTGATTGAAAGCTTGATTTGTTAATAGCAGTTTACTGATTCTTTTACCCATGTGCATGATATAATTCATCTTTGTCTTTCTTTCAGAAAGGCCACTGGAATAAAAACTCATTTGTTTTGTTTGTTTGATCTTTCCCTGGTTTCAGAATTTATTATTGAACTCTGTGTAAGAAATAAAATAATTTTAAAATAAATATTTATTAGGAGATATACTCTGCTTTAGTCACTTTAGGCAGAGCTCAAGAGTGAGTGTTGGGTTACTTATTTTGTAACAGTGATATCTTATGAGGGGACCTTTGGATCACTATTTGGACCATGGATCCAATTCCCTCTGCAGAATTTTGTTCAATGATCACAGAGCCCATGCAGGAACATTTCCATGGGTAGTGCTTGTTGCATTTTGATAGTTTGTATCCGTGGGTTCTTTACACATTTGACTTCATGTTATCTATACAGTAACCCTCATTTAAAGAAACAAATGATAGTCAGAAATGTTATATAACCAAATGACAGGTATATATTCATATTAGTATGGTGCTTTTGGTAATACCTGACCCCAAATACCTACTCATCTGAATCTATGTCACATTGCTGCCTGTCTTTGACCGCATATATTACCAATTAAAATGCACTTCTTCATGGCGGATTCTCATGTATTTGAAGGCATCCATGCATCTCTTATAACCTCCTCGCCTGTAAGGTTAAATATTCCCACACCTTTCAACTCTGCTTCATCTGACATTCTGTGAAATCTCCCACCCTGATTTTACATAAGTTTCTAATCATCTTCTTAAATAATATGTAACATAATAGCAGATGTTTACTAATTGCAAACTATGTAGAGTACTAAATGCTTTACTGTGCATTAAACATGTTATATCCATTTAATAGACAAGCTGAGGCATAGAAATTTTAAAACATATAATATTACAGAACCAGGGATTGGCAGGCCTGGGACTCTGAAACAGAACTGTCTAGTGTCAAAGCTCAAGTGTTTAACCACTGTGCATACTAGAAACTCTGACTCTGGTGTTACCTGTGCAGAGTAAAATGAGGTGATCAACACCCTCATTCAAGGTACTACTATTCTATTGTGGCAGCCAGATTTTCCTTTAGAATGTTTTTACAGTCCCATTATATGTAGGTCCATGTTATGTTTACTATTATCTAAAACTGCCAAATCCTATTTGCTTGGTTTTATTTTCCACATTTTTTCCTTTAAACTAAGCCATCCACCGTTGGTATCTGAACCCAAGTGGAAAACTTTTCCTTTATCTCACTTTATATGAAGGCATATGGGGCTAATAACAATTTCAGACACCCATTGCCTTTCACCAAGCTTGAAATCAGATGCAAACATTTCAGAACACTTCTGTCATGAAGGAGATGAACAGTTGTAAACATATTTTCCAATAAATTGAAATTCTTGCATAAAATCAAAGTGAAAATAAATATGCATTTTCCCTTGTCAGTAATTGAAACTGATTAGATTACTTGTTTCTTTGATACTGTGGTGATGGGTATTGAAAGATATAATATTAAACAAATAGAGCATTTTATAGTGAAAAAGTAAAAATCAAAATTTTAAGATGATACTTTACATATATTAGGTAAAATCTGGCATTTACAAATGACCCAAGTTCCATTATTTTTCAAAATTTTGCTTTGCATGCTTGGGTCTTTATTCGCTTTGCATTCCCTAAGTCTTTTGATAACAATGCTAATTAAATATATTTTATGTCCAATTCCTTCACAAGTTGGGAGAGCCTATGGGAAAGCAGTTTGTGACATAGCAGCGTAAGCACTGGTTGCAACACTAGTCACGGTAATATTAGAGGAAGTAGTGATAGTAGGAAGTACCTTGTGACTCCATTGGTTATTCACAACAGCTTCAATTCACACCTGCAAGAGCCCAGAAGCAGAAGATCTAATCACTGCGTCAACCATCTCTTCATCTCTCTCCTACCTCTTGGCTAAATCATTTTCCTGAAAACCACAGCACCTTAATCCTAAATGTAGATGAGATGAGTTGACTGCCTCATTTTTATTTTTTGTAGATTATTTGCTAGGGGCGAGAAAGAGTTAGATTTGGATTAAACGAAAGCTATGAAAAAATTAGAAAATGTACTAGGGTGACAACCAGGGTTATGTAGTACAATTGAGAACAGGCAATGAATTACAGCTCATACTCAAAACCAAAATGCACAGTGACACACATCTATATGGCTGTGTTGATTTTCATTAGCAGGACTTAGCAGACCTGGCATAGAAATCAATTTTTTTTTTTGTAGGACTGGTACATAGATGAGAGTTTACTTGGAGATATAAACTGGGGGACAAGTAAAGAGGAGCAAGGAACATAAAGGAGTTCAAAGGAATGGATCTAGGCTGGTGGTGTAAGGAATTGAAATTGGAAGAAAGCTGATAGAAAGAAAACTGAAGTGTCAAAGGACTATAAGTTTCAGAGAGATCAAATATCAGATTTAATGAGGCTGAGGAAAATTGGGGGGTGGAGTTTGGGGGGGTAAGGAAACAGGAGCTTGTAATTGGAACAAGACAGTGAAATGTGTGACTTTGAAGTAGAGTGGTGAAGTAGGGAGAGAGAGTAGATGGAGATGGGGAGAAAGCCCAGGGTAAGGCAATGGAAGTTATTTGCTAAAAAGGATTGGAAGAGCCTCAGACATCTGAGAGGCCAGATTATACAAAAAGTAAAGATGGAAACTAAAGTGTCATTTGAGTAGGGGATGACACAATCCCAGACAAGCAGACAGACAAAGTTGCAAGGATTTAGGAATGGTGCGAAAACAGAACACACATACGTTAATTTAGTGGGAGTAGATAATTTTTGTAAATAAATGTATGATTCTCTCCTCCCCTTTCTCTTCCTTCTCTCCACTCCTGCTGCTGCTGCACCCCCTTCCCCTCTTCTTTTGATTGTAAATTGTATGATAAAATAACAATTCTGATTTTAAGGCTAGCTAGGGCTCACAAATTTGCAATACAGCTTCTTAAAGAGAAGAAAAGGCAGGTTAAAATACAGGAGTATTGCTATAATATTATTGTTCAAAAAAATGGTGGTGTGTGTCTGGTTGGTCATTTGTATATACATATTTCTCAAAGTCCCTTTGTACAGAGAATACTTAATGGAAAATGATCCCCACCCTCAAAGAATAGCATATCTATCCCCTTTCTTCCAATTTGGGCAATATACTAGAACACAAAATTCATAAATGTAGTTTACAATATTCCAAAGGAAAATTACTGTAATTTCTAATATAATAATCTGATGCTTCCTCCCATTACGTATCTAAACAAATATAAGCATTCCAAGTGACAACTGATGTTTAGTTTCCATGGCCAAGGAAAAGAAGAAAATTTATGTGATTCATCACATAGTCCTTTTTATATTCTTATATGTATACATCTATATATCTATATACCTATTTATAATTTTTGCAATATATTTATATTTAATTATACGTAATTAAATATAACATAAACAATAAGTATTAATTTTATGGAATATAAATATATAATATATAAAATATATAATTATTGTATGCTATATAATTATATATAATATATAATAATTATATATATGTGAATATAGTTTTTGATTAGTTATAGTCTGCCTAGCATTATTGTATCTTCTCAAAAGCAAAAAATAAAAAAATAGAAAACAAAAAAAAATTATTTTAATTAAAAAAAAGCAAAAAAATCTGCCAGATGTAACATGTTAGATTTTATTTTAGATAATAGTTTCTTTAAGTTTCATATCATTTATTTTGTTCTATCTTTAGTTTTCCTCAGGAATTGCATAACTCATTTCTTCCATTAAGAACAGAATAAGCTATAGAAATGTTAAAATATACCCCCATCTTACCCACAGCAGCAACATACATGCATATATACATATATAATAAGCTTTGGGGATTCCAGTTAACCACTAGAGGCCCATAACAAAAATGGGTCTCTGAAATATGAGTTTGCATTTCAATTTGGCCCAATTTCACCCTAAAGTTAACAATTCTGTGCTCACATTTCAAAAAGATTTAAGGTACTGCTGAAGATGGAGTCTGATAAGCAAATTTTTGTATAGTTCTACTTGCACTCTCATTTTTCTTTTCCTCTTTTCATTTTAAATAATGAAAGAGGTAAGACTGGAAAGGTCAAATGCTTTAGGTTTTGTCAGGCAGTTTGGGATTTCTCCAGTGAAAAATACGTCCCAATTCCCTGGAATGTCAAATCAGCAGTTTAGTTGGTCACTGGAACCAGGACAGATGGGATCCCCCAGGAGGGTTGGCCCACTTCCCTTCTTGGCTCACACAATTAAAATTTGAAACCATAGATCTCTTTGCTCTCACATTTGTTGTTTTCTTTTTTAGATACTTTTTTTCACCTCCAAGAGAGTTTAAACCAAAGAATTGAAAACTGTTTCTTTAGAGAAAGATCAAGAGGAAAGCAAGTGAAGCAGTAGTGGAATGTAATATTTTTATGTAGGTTATTTGATTCAGAAGTTGTAAGTAAATGTCCATTGTACAGAAGATTGTGTGTAGCTGATCTATAATGCCATTGCTAATATCAGAGACTAGTGGTGAGCTTAGAAATATGTGGTTTGGATGCTTTAGGCTATTATCCTGATTAGTAACAGGATTTTTTTGTGTTGAAAAGTTTCACAAGCCTTGGTGGGGATTTTTGTTTTGGTTGTTGTTGTTGTTGTTATTTTATTTTTATGTGTGTGTGTGTGTGTGTGTGTGTGTGTGTGTGTGTGTGTGTGTGTGAGAGAGAGAGAGAGAGAGAGAGTGTGTGTGTGTGTGTGTATAAAATGTGGAGCTAGATAGGAGCACAATGTGGCCTTGAACTATCTTGTGAAGACAAGGTTCTTGTTCCATTTGCTTCTGACTGTGTTCAGCCTTAAGCGTGACATATAGTAGATTACAAATAATTGCCTATTGAAAGACTGAATGGATGAATAGTTGAGTTTTGGTTAGACAGCTTGAGTTTTGCCATAGACATGATTAGTGGTTTGATTCAAATTATTTGATACCTTTGTGTAGCTTATTCCTCTTAGAGTTTCTATGGGTATGATTAAAATTAACAAGGTATTGATTCAAAGAGTATTATCATTTCACTTAGAATGTAGTATATTAATAGTGTTAATATTATGTGTGTGTGTCTTACCATTATTTCTCATTTTTGGGGTCCTGACTATTTCTATCACACTGCCATTTCAATCAAGGCATCTCAACACAGTATCTTTTGAAAATGTTCTAATAATAGTATCATTTGTATTGCTGTTGCTACGGTATTATGACCTAAAATTGTGACATAATATATATGTATTTCTATCAACATAATCAACATAAAAATGATTCAAGTGACAAGTATGTACTAACTACCTACTGAGTGTCAATTATTGTTTGAGTCACTGTAGATATAACAATAAACCATATGGACAAGACCCCTGAACTTACATTCTAGTTGGGTATGGCAGCACACATAAAGACGGATAATAAGGAATTGAAGAAAGAAAAGATGATAAGTGCTGAGAAGAGGATACATAATAGAGTAAACGTGAAATAAAATGATGGAGAGATGAGTAATATTTTAATTAGGTCCTCAGAAATGTCAGAAGAGATGACATTGAGCTGAGCCTGGAGGTAATATGAAGAAACCAGTGCAAACTTCTTAATAGAAAGCGAGTTTGCAAAGTGCTAGGAACAGCAATACATTCTCTGTGGCTGAAATACAGACAGTGAGTGGATAATAATACATCTGTACCAGGATTTAATGAACAAAAAGTAAGCTAATGAATTTTTGCCACTATCCCTTTGAAAAGCTTTTACTTCCTTTAGTACTATAAGCGGAAGAAAAGCTAAAATAAAATCTGAGTTTCCATTACACTGTTCCAGTCTCCTTCCTGTGTTTGCTGGGGCCTCATCAGGACACGCGCACTGGGCAGTGGTTAACTGTCCAATATCACGTAAGCGTGTGAACATACTCTGGCTTTGCAAGTGGAAAGTGTTCTAATAGAAGATTGAGTTCTACATGTCATTTATGCTTTTTTTTCATAGTAAAAGGAATATGAGGCTGAAGAAGGTGATGTTAAGAATGAGAAAGTGGTCTATCAGTACATGTGTCTCTGAAGATGAAAACATGTTCTTACACATATTTGGTTGTCATAAAATGTTGTAAGAGGTTAAAATAAATTTCACAACATCAAGAGAGGATATAGAATTAGGATTCATAAATATCATTAAATGCTTACTAAAATATTAAAAAACAAAATAGAATATGAAATGGGGATTTTAGTAGGCATTTATGTTTTTCATTATGAAAACTTTTAAACATACACAATACTAGAAAGAAAAAGTAATGTCATGAAATTTTGTATACCCATCACCAACTTCAACATTTATCAATGTTGTTTCGCCTAACCGTCACTCTTTCATTCTTTTCAGAGCACTGTAAAGCAAATCCTAGATGTGACATTATTTCACCCATAAATACTTCAGTATACTTCAACAGACAGGGCAGACTTTGAAAATATTACAAGGACATTATCACCCCTAACAATATTAAAGATATTTTGTTCAGATCATTTAATAATCAGACCCTATTCAAATTCCCTGATTGTCTTAGGCATGTTTTTCTGTAGTTGATTTGTTCAAACCAGGTCCAAAACAAGATCCAGACATGACATTTGGTTGTATTCTCTCTTAATTCTCCAGTTTATAACAGCTCTCCCACCTCCAAACTTTCTTTTTTTTTTTCTTTTTTTTTTTAGGAATTTGGACCATTCGTTCTGTGAAATATTCCTTATTCTGGATTTGTTTGTTTCCTTATGCTGGTGTTTAAATCGTTCCTCTATTCCACATATTTCCCCTAGTTGGAGCTTGATTAGATTCAGAATCAATGATTTTTATCAAGAGTGTTTTATAGGCAGTGCTTACTGCAGCTGCATCATGTGTGAAGGCAATCTACAAAGAGCTGGCCGTCACACTTTCAGTGATGCGGAGATTAATCAGTAGGTGCAGGTGCTCTCAGCCTGGCCTCATCTGCTCTGAAGGTTCCTATCAATATTTTACCTGATAGTGTTAGTATCGACTGACGAACGTTGCCTAGGTCGTTATTTCATTGGGGGTTATGAAATGGTGATTTTAACTTATATTATTGTATTTTCCACCTAGAATTCTTCTATAAAGAAGAAAGTTTCCTCATCAACTATTTGGTTACCATGAGTTGTACAATCATATTTTAAACTGCTATTTATGGAGTCAAACAAGCCTGCTGAATAGTGCAGTGAATATAGAATAGTGGTCTATCTATCTAGTATCTATTTATTTTAAGATGCTACCTCTGGCTGATAACTTTGGGAGACTTTACAGAGAAGCTGGTGTTTGAGTTGACTTTCTTTCCTTCTCCCTTCTCTTCTTCTCCCTCCCCCCTCTTCTCCTTTCGTTCCCTCCCTCCCTCCCTCTCACCCACCTTCTCTCCCTCTCTATCTTTCCCTAAATGTGATAATATTCACTAACCACATGCTAACTGCTAACCACATGAAGTTTGACACATTTTAACAGTTTTATACATATATATATATATATATATATATATATATATATATATATATATATATATATAATTTTCATCTAAAACAATCTATAGAACATTTATATCATCTCAGAAAGTTTTTCTGGTGCTTTCCAATCAATTCCACCCCTCCCTCAAGAGATAATATCTTTCTGATTTCTATACATCGGTTTGCCTCATCTTGGAGTTCATGTGAATGAATATCATAGTCTGGAGCTTTTTTCTCTTTTTTTTGCAGAAGAGAGATGTCTGGCTATTTTTTCTCAACATGATGTGTTTGAGAGTCATTTGTGTTGTTATGTCTATCAGTAGCTTTTTCTTTTCTATTACTGAATCTACCACTTTCTTTAGTTGATGGGCATTTAGCTCTTTCTAGTTTTTGACTACAATGGATAAGGTTGCTGTAAACATTTCTTCCACAAATCTATTATGTGGATATGTATTTTCATTTCTCTTTGGATAAAACCTTAGGACTGGTACTTCTAGACCCACACATATACAATGAATTGGCATTTCACCTTTATTGTGGTATAATTGAAGTATACTAAACTGCACATATGTAAAGTATATAATTTGATCTGTTTGGACATACGTATACATTCTTGATTAAGATAAATATTTCTATAATTTCTCAAAAGTATCCTGTGCCAATCTGTAATCTATTCATTCTTACACAGACATCCCCAGGAACCGCTGACTTGCTTCTGACACGATAGATTAGTTTGCATTTTGTAGAATTTCATAAAAATGAAATTATACAGTATGCACTCTATTTTTCATTACATAAATCTTTCACTCAGCATAATGACTTTGAGAATAGACCATGATATATGTTTCAGTAATTATTTCCTTTTTATTGATGAATAGTATTCCCTTGTATGGTTATACCACCATTTGTTTGTCTCTTCACCTGTTGATGAATATTTGGATTTGCCCCACTTTATAGCTATTACATATAAAGCTGCAATGAATATTTCTGTAAAAGTCTTTTTGAGGACATTTGTTTTCTATTGGGTAGATAACTAGTAAAATGACTTGGATTGTATGGTAGACATATATTGAGGTTTTCAAGAAACTACCAAACTCTTTCCAATAATTTCCATATCTTTTCCTAGGGTGGTTATAGCATTCTCACCAAAAGCATATAAGAGTTATAGTTGCTTCACATCCTCACCAGGGCTTAGAATGGCCAGATTTCTTTTAGTGGTGGTGGTGGTGGTGGTGGTGGTTTTTAAAATTTAGCCTTTATAACGGGTATGTAAGGAGTAGCTCCCTGTGTTTTTAATTTTCATTTCTGTAATGGTTAATTATGTTGAGCATCATTTCATGTGCTATTGAACATTTGTGTCTTTTCAAATCTTTTATTCATTTTTTTATTGAGTTGTTTGCCTTTTTATAATTAATTCAAAATTTCTCTATGTATTCTGGATGCAAGCTCTTTGTCTGACATTGTAAACATATTCTACCAATCTATGGCTTACCTTTTTGTGTACTTAATGGTGTCTTAGGAAATCAGAAAATTTTAATGTCAATGAAATCCAATTTATCATTTTTTTTTTTTAATCTGGTATGGCTCATGCTATTGTGTTCTAAGAAAATTTGGCTGCCTCATAATCATGAACATTTTCTCCTAAGAGTTTTATGTTTTAGGTTTTATATTTAGGACTGTATTCTGATTTGAGTTAATTTTTGTGTATGGTATGAGGTAAGAGTAAATGCTCACATTATTCCATACAGGTATTCATTTGTTAAAAAATCTTTCCTTTTTTCTTTGAATTCCTCTAGCACCTATGTCAAAGATCAGTTCAGAAGTGAGTTTATTTCAGGATTCTCTTTTTGTTCCACTGATCTATTTTTTTCCAAATACCCAAATGTTCTTTGATTACTGTAGTTTTATAGTAAGTCCTGATATCAGGTAGAATAAATCTTCTAAATTTGTTCTTTTTAAAGTTGTCTTAGTAATTCTAGATCCTTTGTATTTCTGTATAGATTTCAAAATCACCTTGTCTATTTCTACTGAAAAAGCTAGAATTTTGATTAGGATTATGTTGAGCTCATATGTCAGTTTGGGAAAAATTGCTATACTAATATTGAGTCAGGACACCCAATTTTTGACAAAGACACTATGTTAATTAAATGGGAGAAATAAAGCATTTTTAACCAATGGTTCTGGAACAGCTAAATACTGACAGTGGAGGGAGAAATTACTTGTATTTCTACTTTATTCTATGCCTAGAATTTAATTTGAAATCTTCATACATTTAAACATGAAACCTAGAACTATAGGCTCTTGAAGAAAGTATAAGCTAATACATGTTACCTTGTAGAAAGCAAAGATTTCTTATATAGAACCCAAAAAGTGCAAACCATAATAGACAATAAAAATCCTGATAAATTGGAGATCATTAACATTAAAAACATCTACTCATCAATAAACATCATTAAGCGAATGAATAGGCAATCTACAGACTGGAAAAAAAATATTTAAAATTCATTTCTCACAGATAAATTCTGTCAAGAATATAGAAAGGACTCCTGAAAATCAATAATAAAAAGACAAACAATCTAATTAAAAATGAGCAAAAGTGTTGACCAGACAATTTACAAAGGAAGATATATAAATGATCAGTAAGCTTGTGAATAGGTTCTGTCCATTATTAGCATCCTGGAAATGCAAATTTCCTGGAAAAACTCATTGAAGAAGGCAAGTGGAAACCCCAATGAGATACCATTTCACACCTGCTAGAATAGCTAAAATCTAAAAAAAAAAAAAAAAAGACTATGAAATGATGCTGAGGATCATTAACAACGTTAATCTCATATATGCTGGCAATGTGTAAAACGGCACAAACATTTTTGTGAGAACAGTTTGACTGTTTCTTATAAGATGAAATACACCTTTATCCTAGATTGTGATTTTAATTTTTATCGCAACCTCCTGTTGGTAGGAGAAGCAGCCCAGGGCCTTTGTGTTGCTCAGGAGCACAAATAAGTCTGGCCGTATTTTTTGTTACCAGGAACTGATCAATCTGCCTCTCTTTTTGCAAGGCCTCAGTTAAGATTGGGGAGTGGGAGGCATTAGTACCCACATAGAGAACTATGCCAAACTATGCTTAGTTTCTAGCTAATCAAGCTTCCAGAAACTGGGAAGTTTATCGACATGCAATGGAGACTGACTTCTGGGTCATTCTTAGCTGTAGTTCAGGATGACTCTTGTTCTTTACTTACTTATCACTTTTGCCAGTAGGGTCAGGACTAACCAGGTGACTGCTGTAGGCAGAAAGCCTGAAAAAAGTTGAAGAAGGAAAAGGTTGAAGAAGGAGGATGAGGAGAGTAAGGAATAAAAATCATGTAAGAAAGAGAGGACCAAGTTGACCCAGTAAACAAGGACTTACGCATTCTAATAATATATTTAATGAATAAAACAAAATAAAAAGAAAGAAAAACTAGGATTAATTAGTACTTGGCCTGATTTATGTTTATATTGTGATCTGTTAAGTTGAATACAGGGCATCTTCCTACAGAATTCCCATTACCACAATTGTGCCACTTCTTTTATTTTTTAATTGTGATTTCCACTTGTCCCTGTTAAGCTTGATTTTGTTGATTTCTGATTACTTCTCCAATTTAAAAATGTCATTTTCAATTCAAATACCATCCCCCAGAGGGCTGCCCTCTGTGAACCTTCCTGGGTTTCATTTGCAAGTTTGGGAATAAACTCTATTACCATTTCATGGTTGGAAATATAAAATATGCAGTTTGAAATGCATAATAAAATTCCCTAAACTATTTCAAGGCTTCGCAAACACTAAGAATGATCAAACGCGTGTGTCCTCATGATTTAAGATTTAGCATTTTCATTTTGCTCTAAAACATCAAACTCTGGTATCATATAAATTGTTATTTTCACAACAGCTAGAAGGAATTTGGATAACCAGACCAAAAGCAAAACTCAATGTCATTCTAGTGTAAAACCAATGTTAGGGAGCAAGAATCACTTCATCTTAGGAAATATGAGTATTAATGTACCTCCAAACCATATTTAAGCAGAGATGCTTGTTAAATAAAAAAAAATCAAAACTGCCAACTAAGATTTTATTTTATTGAAATATGTAAACAGTTTTTATGAATTACACTCTATTTGAAATATGTGAAACATTTTAATTTGCATCTGATGTTTAAAATATTTTCTCAATGAGGAACAGGTGTCCACTGCACTTAAGCTAGTAACTCCATTTGTTGAATCTAATGACAGTTTTAAATGAAAAGGGAGATTGTCTCATTCACCTCAAATTTTATAATAACATGCTGAGAGTCTTCTTCCAGTCTTGCGTCTTCTGCTATTACACATGCTATTTTCCCACTCTTCCTCTCCAGTATAATTTGGAGGTATTTCAAGGGCTGTATTGTCATGAGGATCCAGTGTCCCCTGGTGAAAGAAGTCACAAGATGCCAGGATTCCTACTTATTTCCAGTTGACCAAAACCTGAGTGCATAACTTGTGCAAGTTGAAATCATTGAACACCTTTAAAAAATTAGTTGCACTTACCATTTTCTACGTTCTCTTCGACCCATAACATATGTTCCTTGATGCCTTACCATCTTGCTGTCAAAAATGCTATGACACATTATTCCTCAGTACACATTCCTGGACAGTACTCAATACCAACGATGAAGATACAGAGAAGTTCTAATACTACTACTACTACTACTAATAGTAGCTATCCTTTATTGAATGTTACAGGCACTGCTCTAAATGGCATACATATTCATGTAATCCTCACAGTAAACCTGATTTATGGAACAGTGAACTGAGGGGAAAGAGCATCCTTTTGAGTAAGTAGGTGACAGAGCTGAATGCTGCATCTTAACTGTCTGACGCTGGAGTTCAGGTACTCAACCACTACACACCCTCCCTCTCCATGATAGGGACTGCAGGTCTTAATTAGGTTAGGCACTGGCTGATATCTTAACGTTGAGAGAACCAGGAGCCTAAGTGAAGCAAAGATCTTTACTATCATGTCAGTCTTAAAAGTGTAGGCACCACTACAGAATTTGTGAGGAAAGGTGGGTGGATTGGAGGAAGGACGCACTGGAAGTACCCAGGAAGGGATGTTTATACGCATTTTTTAATGAGGCGTGCAATTATCATGTAGCACATGGGAGTAAATATGAAGTTGGATTTCATGATTCCAGTAAGTTACCTTTGGATGTTGTAAACATTTGTGTGATCTTTTTGCTATAGTTGAAGAGTCCATAAAATGAGAGAAAGCAAAAAAAATGAGAGAAAGAAAAGTAGATGTTCCTTATAAATAGGTGAGAACAGTTGTTCTTCTGTTACTTTTGTTAAATATAATTTGAATTAACTTACTATATTCCATTGTAAGGATATATCATAATTAAATAATTTCCTTTGTGTAGGACATTTAGGTTCTGATTTTTCACCACTATCTATAGGAGGGGTAATGAATGTCTTGGATTTACTTGATCAGAGTTAATAGCACTTTCTAAGTATCTTGATACATTTTGTAAGATGGGCTTTACAAGGACTGTTTTTTGTTGTTGTTTGTGTTTTTTTTTTTTTTTTCCTGCTTAAAGTGGGATAGTGGCAATGAGCACAGCATTAGCAGCAGACTAGGTTCAGGAGTCCTATGATGCCTTTCAAATATTACTTGGCAGAAGAAAGTTATCTCCCACTGATTTTTTGAAGTGAGATTCAATGTCCTGTTTTTGCCAGGGAAGGTTGCCTGGGGAAATCCAATATAAAACTTTAAACAAACACCTGAAAAACCTATTTTGCCTGGGTAACCACGGACATTGTATCCTCTGATTGATAGGTAATCAGATACAGGCATTACTTATGTTCTTTCTTCAGTTCTCTACTTGAAATTTGACCAAGAATTTCACAGCCTCTGGGTAAATATAGAAAGTAGTTTGTGTCAATAATGCCTTAAATTATTTTTGAGACTTTTAGGAGTTTCAACTATGAAAAATGATGTATCATATGATGTCAGCATTTACAATTGGATGAAGTTATACTGACTATTTTATAGATTAGAAATCAAATAATGAGTTAGGTTAATACAAATATTTATATGTATTTCATTATAAAGACTTTGATTTTGAAAGTATTTTACAAATTTATTAATCATATAATATCCCTAAAAAGTTACTATTTTACATCCCTCCTTTTACAGGTGTGTTGAACTGAGTTCTCTGTGACAAAGTCACTTGCCCTTTATGAGCCAAGTTCTGCCAGACCTCAGCATTTGGTCTATGTGGCTTATTTCTAAACCCACTCGTTTACCTCAGACTCTTCTCTATTTTAGTAACTATGTATGAACAGCCAAATTAAATTTCATGTCCAAAGGGAAGTACAATGTTCTTTGAACATTTTGAAAGAGAAGATACCTTAGTTTGTTTGAGTCATCTTTATGTTGTTAATCTGGCCCCCAAAGTCAAAACAACTCTTGCTTTTCTATATTTGAAAGCAGCACTAAAGTAAAAATGAGTTTAGAACTAGACATGAGGTACATTATTTGGTATAGACTTAAACTTTCAAGATTTATAAAGCAGGGCACATTGGTTTTATGAAACCTGAAAATAAAAATATAAGAAAAATTTGGATTGAAGCATACTGACAAAATGAGGTTTGTAAACTAGCAATCTATTGCTTATTTTAAAAAAGGGAAGGATCCTTCCATTACTAACACCATGAGAATGTATACAAGAGGTGTTATGGACTAGATGTTTGTGTCCCATCAAAATCCATATGTTTGTGTCCCATCAAAATCCATATATTGTCACCCTAACCCCAGTGTTCATGCGTTTGGAGGTGGTGCCCCTAAGGAAGTTACTAAGGTAAAAATAAGGTCATATGGGTGAGGCCCTCATCCAGTAGTGTTAGTGCCATAAGAAGAGACATCAGAGCGCTCTCTCTCTCTCTCTCTCTCTCTCTCTCTCTCTCTCTCTCTCTCTCTCTCTCTCTCTCTGTCTCTTTGTCCCTCCTTCCTTCCCTTGCTCCCTCCCTCCCCATTCACACACACCTATGAGAGGCCATGTGAGGACAAAGTGGGAAGGTGGCCATCTATAGGCAAGGAAGAGGTAGCTCTTACTAGAAATCAAATCAGCTGGCACCTTGATCATGAACTTCTAGCCACCAGAACTGTGAGGAAGTTAACATCTGTTTGTTAAGCCAAATTTGTGGACTTTGTTATGGCAACACAGGCAGACTAATACGGGAGGTTCCATAGCAGAGGGAAGAGTCTATGGTTTGGGTTAGAACTGTGGGGTACTTAACATGGGTGAGTTATGTTCTATTAGCACTTCCTTTTATCCTTATATATTGCTTAAAGCTTTGTGTTGTTTTATGATATTCTTAAGAGCACCTTTTGGTTTTTTTTGCTTCTCCTGAGTCCATGAGAATAAAAGGAAAGAAATTAACATTTATTGGACATTTAAGATGTGCCAATCACCATTTCATGTATGTTTTCTCATTTAATATTTAGGAACATCTTGCAACTTAGGTATTATTAGTCCAATAACTAAAATGAAGACATGAATAACTATGCCCCACAATCATTTAACAAGTTAATGGACAGATTTGGGATTCAAACCTGTCTTTTTTTTTTTTTTTCTACAAAGCCATAGTCTTTTCATTACATAATATGCAGAATCCAGTCAGAAAATATAAACCAGTCTGGTATTTCACACGGAGAGAATTAATTGCACTGGGAATAGAAGAATTGAAAGACCAAACAGAATATGGTGAAGAAGCCCAGGCAGAGAGTGATACAAGCAAGCCATGGCTACTGCTACCCTTGAGCAGAAGGATCTAAGGAAATAGAATTACTGAAAATGGTATTACTGGAGCCCAGGAGCTTCCCAGTATAAGCTGGGAGATCTCCTTGCCTGCTTTCTGGCAGCTGGGACCATGGAGGAGAACTTATGTAACAGGAGCAAGAGCTGCTCCATGGACACCAACCCAAATAGGAGAGAGAGAGGAAATTACCCTGACATCCTCCAGTCTTCCACCAGTGCCTCTCATTAGCCAAATCTCCAGGAAGCCAAAAAGCAAAGGGTACAGGAAATGGGATATAGATAGGACAGAGAAGGAACAAGTAATAGATCTGAGAAAAATAAGCAAGTGGGCGGGGCAGTTTGTGTCCTGTTGTCATCCTAGTGACAGAGAGTTTCAGATCATATATCTATTTTGCATTCCTCTCACATCTCAGTAAAGTATTACACTCACATTAATGTCTTTACACCTGAAAGGGCCTCACGACTTGTCTCGACTTGCTTTTTACACATTACAAAACTGTGGCCCAATGAGGTAAATGTATTTAGTGAAAGTCAAATAGCAAGTAAATAGCAGAGCCAGAACCAAATCTGAGAATTCTGAAGCCAAGTCCAGGATTCTTCCCATTTCACCATGAAGTGCTCAATAAATACTTATCAAATTGAATTGAACTGAATGAACTCAACGGAGGTGATTATGGGGAAAGGGAAATCAGAAGCTTCTGAACGTACAGCAGTGTGTTGCCAGTAAGGTATCATGCAGGATACTCTTTATCAAATTACCTTATTAAACTCTTCCTACCATGATTCCCTGCTCATCTTTTCAGTATTCTCTATATATTAAAAAAAAATTGCAGTCAATGGAAATACAGAATTATCTTTATTTTGGATTTATTTACTTTATAATATCGTGGCTGCCTGATCTGCTTAAACATATGCACTCTAAAGCCGATGGCCATCAAAAGTATTAATATAAAATGGGAGCCCCTCCATAAACCAACTACATGTACGCAACATTTAGTTTTTGCCCCCCCCCCCTTTTTAATGAATATGATTTGAGCATTGTCCTTGGCTGATCGCATCTGAAACTAATTTTCCCTCTTCCTCAACCTCCCATAGTAACCAAAGAAAATTCCTTCCGAAGGATACATATGTTTATTTCACCTCATAAAAATACATAGTTATTTGTATTCAGCAATTTTGGTATATTTCTCAGTAAATGCAGAAGAGAGGGAAGTCCTATTTCTGTTTTCTCCGAATTTGCCCTGGCAAAAGAAAAGAATGGGAGACAGATGAAAGTTTACATGTACTACTTCTTCATGGTATCCTAGTCCACCAGGCCACCATTTCCCAAATCAGAAAGCATTCGTTATCTTGGCTATAGAATTCTAAATCGTGTTTTGGGGACTAAAACTTATACATTAAACCACAACCCAAGACTTCCTTCCATCTTCCTCTCTCCCTCCACTGAGAGAGCACCTATATATTTCTAGGAGATCTGTTCTCAAATTCTAGTTTAGAACACAGATGGTGTTGAGGAATCATCACTCAGGTGCATTACAGAACTATACGGTACGTTCCCCGTGTCTCCTCCCATCCGTCACACTGGCATCTTCCCCACAAGTCGTTCTCTTCATTTCTGTGGGGCAGCAAAGCACCACTCCTGTTGTCACTCGCAGAGGGCTAGTAGCTCTTTCTGTTGTTCATGGGTTTAGGGATAACAGTCTCCCCACTCATTCCCCACCATCATGTGTACACCCCCAAGTCTCTAACCCTTTCCTAGAGTAAATAGTGGCTAGAGTCCATTTATAAGCAGAGACAGAAATGTTTGACTGGAGAAAGTGAGTCTATTGGTTCCCCATATTATACATTCCAGGGTTCCCCATTCATAGCATGGCCTATATGAACTGCACCCCCATGGAGTGTGTGGTGTGCACAGCCTTTTGTGTAGGATACAATGAAAGTATCTACCCTCTAGAATTGCGTGAAAGGACATCTTTGCAAGGATGTAAACAATATGATCTCATGAAATTAAGTGGGGCATAGACAAATACAATAAAGCTTTATTCAGATTAAAGGACAGTTCTGACTGAGATTCTTCAGTCTACATACCAGTATCTAATTTCCAAGGTGTGCCAATGTCCAGGTCGCTTTTGCCAGGCATCTTGAAAGTCTACATTGTCTCACTGCATTCAATTTCTCTCTTTTATTTCATTCAAGATATCTACTCCCCCTTGCAGCTAGTCCTAAGGTTCTTTCAGACTCCTCCTTGTTCTTTAATTGTCCTCTACCTCCCATTGAGCTAAATTCACCTGCAATCTATTATGTCCAGCACAAGACAAAAGTCTCTCTTATTTATCAGTTATCTCTTAACCAGTTCTCATATAAATAATTACGTAGCAGTAAAGCGATTCACATACACGTATGAAAATCAGATGGTAGCATTCACCAAAGCTTATTTTTTCATGAGAATCTGCAGGAGTAATTTTTATTAACTAAATTTACAAGGTATCAATCTTTTAAATTATTAATAGAGAATTTAGCATGCACTAACCAGCAAGGTCTCACAATCATCGGCTTGTGCTGAAAATAATTATAATGATTCTCTTTTCAGGAAAAAAAAAAAAGAACTAGCATTCATCTTTGCAGTGGTTCATTCAGAACTATTCAGAGTTTTATGCATTATCCTGCCCATTCATTCTGTCTTTTCAATAAGATCATATATTAAGACTAAAGGGACTATCTGGGCCTCCAAAAATATGAGAGAGGTTTCTAGGCCTAGAGTAATTAGCCATAATCCATAGTCACCTGGCTAGGTAATAGCAGAGTGAAGTCTAGAACTCAGTGATTCTGAAGACCCATAACATTGTCGTATTTACCTTTTCCAAATAGATGTAAACTAAAAAATGTTCCTTTTACTTCCTTGACCTGACAAAACCCAATTAAACAGAGACTTGTGGTAAGAGCACATCTCGTCTTATTATGTAGACCCTGGATGACCTGTGGAATCACAAACAGGTCTGCTTAGGAAAGTTTCTCCCCATTGCTACAATTTCTCTGATAATAAAGGCTACTAACGTGTCTTACCAGGGACATAACTTCTTCAGTTCTGCAGAAACCCTGCAAACTCTAGTAGAACTTTGAAGTTTATGAGAAACACCTATAGAATTCATTATGAACCTCCATACTTTTTATGGTTTATCCTATAAAAAATGTATTTCCTAGTTGGAAATACATTTGACTAATACATTTGACTAATGCTAAATACATTGTGACTAATACTATCTTAGAGACTCTCACCTTCTCTTCTATCATCTTCCTAAGAAGTTTTTTGTTTGTTTTAAGGGAATGAGGCGGAGGAGATCATTCATAATGAAGCGGTTTCCTTTTTAAAGACTTCAGTAGACAACAATACAAATGGAGTGCAGTAAAAACGTTGGGCAATCAGCGATGGTTCACGCACTGACCGTGCTACTTGCTGCTGTCGATCAGTTTATGTTACAAATTTGTACCTCCGTAATCTTAACATATTTTATACGTCAGAGACTTTCATCCTGATTTGTGAATCACTAACACTGCAAATGTTAAATTTATAAATGTTAAGGTATCAAACACCTCTGGAATTCACCTAAAGTGACCACATCTAGCCTTTGTTCCATGAGCTTTTTCAGTGTCTCAGGAAAGCCATTTTCCCCTCCAGGCCTATGTTCCACACACACCATTGATGACCTAAAGCAACAGGAGGAAAATTCTCCCTTCCCATCATTAGCTGTTCTTCCTTGTTCTGGAGTCCTTTTTAAAAAACAACAGGAAGGAAAAAAAAAAAAAAAGAAAGAAACCTATAGTGGGGAAGCCTGAAGCTGCAACACAAATAATGATTATTCCTGTCAAGGTTTAGCTGTGGTTGCTAAGTTACTGGCCTGTTCTGAAAAACCTTGAAGTATGGGACACATTAGGAGCTCGTTAGGTCCTGGTGACTCACGGTAAATGTACAATTTGTCTCTGTGCTAAACACACTTCAAAAATAACAATAAAAAACCCCATATGGCTTAAAATTTGTGACCTTTCTCTTTCTTGTTTCGTTTCTTCTCCCCCCTCACCCAACATCTCATAACCTGGTGTTATTACACAAGCAGCACTATTGAAAAAATAAACAGAAGCATTTGCCATAGATGAGAACAAGATATATTAGCTTAAGGCCTTTAGCATTTAATGAAGGTGTTCACAAAGAGAACCTCACGAAGGGTTGAGGAACACTGAAAGCAGATGCCATAATAATTGTTTATGGTGCAAGCTGCAGGGCTATCAGCTGACTTTTGGAAAATACCTACAGTATGTATGTACCAGGCTGCAAAACCTTTCAGAAACACAAAGCACTTGACTGTTTTATCTCTCACCTATATCCATTTTTTCTTTATCCTGATACAATTGTTTTATCAGGGTAGAACTTGCAATAACCTGGAGACTTCCATTTCCAATTCAAAATTATGCTATGTGGGGAATATCACATTCTTTGCAGCCCAGACTTGATTGTAGTTTTAGTTTACTTAACTATTTCCATGGGTGCTTAAGCTTCAGTTTCTCTTATTAGTAACTGAGGCCTTGTTCCCACTCACACTATTAGTGCCCCTTGCTGCAGGTTCTAAAGTTTTGACAAGATAGTGTTAGTGAGAACAAAGTGGTGGAGAAAGTGTAGGTGGGGAAAGGGATAGCAGAGAATGGGGTAAGTAGGGATAAAAAGTGGGTGTCAGAAAAGAGGTGGGGAGATGGAGGAAAGAGGATGTACCAGAAGATGTCTTTGGGCCATCTCTACCTGACAAATTGCAAAGATAGGAAGTAATCATTGTGGATTTTCCTGTGAGTACATAAATAATCCCAAGATTCCAATGGGAACAGAGAGGTGAGTGTGGATTTGAGTGATATTTATCTGAGTGAATCCACAAGACTAGGTGATTGATAGGGATATGAGAGAAAGAAACAGTACTACATCCCTGAGGATGCTATCTTGCGCAGTTTGAGACTGAAGGTCTTGTGGCACTGATTATATGTAGAAAGAGTTAAGAACTCGCCCATGAAATCCCTTTATGGTTGGAGCAATGCTTGATGTTCAGACACTTTCTAGTGCTGAATACTGATCACTCTATTCAGATGGGAAATTTAGATGGAACGGGAAAAATATTAAACATCTGGGGTATCTTTGTATGAGTGTCATATTTTAAAAAGACACAGTATTGCTTTGGAATCTTGATGCTGAAATTGCAAGGCAACTCTTTAAACTATCAGGTTTCTTTAGGCGAACTCTTTTAAGGAAATGACACCCAGCTTTCCATGTTTATGAACTCCTTCACGGACAGTCACGGCAACTTATTTTCCTGGCTTCAGCCCATCTCTCTGAGTTCTCCACTTTTATGTGGGTCTCACTCAAACTGAATTATATGTGTGACTTGGCAAGTCTGAGGGATGTGCCTGTTAGTGGGTTAACACTGCCACCTAGCATCTGAAGGGAATCCTTGTTCCTCTAACAAGAGATTCCCAGTCTCTTCTCCAGGCGTCATTGCCAGAACTCCTACCTTGAAAAGAGCTTGTTTACGATTAATTAGCATTGCAGGTGGAGAGCTTCTCATTTTTACATAAACATTTCTGCATGCTGTGCTAAATGTTTGGAGTGTCCGTCACTGCTAAGTGCTAGAGAGAAGCCAGGACAGCTGTGTGTTTGTGTGTATGGTGTGCGTGCACGTATGTTCCACTTCAGGATGCAGAGAAGGAGAGGAAAGGAGGGAGGGAGGGAACCTGCAGAGGAAAGAAAAAACATGCAGCTGGGCCTGTGCAGGAGGCAGTAACTAATCACCGAAGAATGAAATAGTTTGTCTAGAATGGGAATTGTGGGAGCAGAGGCAGAGGGGATGTAGGTAAATGGATAAAAGGGGCAGGAGGGGTAATGGCATAGATCGGAAGAAAGGAAAATGTAAATATTTGAGTCAGCAAAGAAGGAAAAACATTTTCAAGATCTTTTTTCTCTGCTTTCCTCCTCCTCCTCTTCCTTCCTCCTCCTTACCTCCCTTCCCTCCCTGCTCCTCACACTCCCGCTGCCTCCCCTCCCCTCCCCGCCCATCCCCTCTTCTCTTCTTTCCTCTCCCCTCCTATTTTTTTTTTTTTTCCTCTTTTGGCTAAAATCAGAGGACTCATTGCAAACTTGCTAGCTTTATTGCCTAGAGCCAGTATTTCTTGATCAAGACCTGATTTTTTTTTTCTGGTGCGCATTTCTTGGGTTTGAACACAGTGTTTTGTGTGCTTCATTAGTTTTCCTGTGTATAATGCATGAATGGAAGATAGACAGGTGTTCAAGTTCAGTTATTATTAAACTTGTCTAAAGGCACCTGGAGGTTCTGAGCTCAAAGCAGAAAGTACCTGCTCTCAGGATTTTACAGAGATCACAGAAATATGCCCCTTATGCATCGAGGTGTCTTACAAAGACCTTTCAAAAAGCAGATCTTACAGGGTACTTTGAGCTGGGTTTGAAAACACTATTTCTCCCTGCTGCCCTCTGCCTTGACAGTTTGATGTTCAAAGTCTTTAAAGGTTTGCTTTAGGGAAATGTTTATACATCTGAGAGAAAGTGCACAGGTCCTGATTCCTATGGTGTTTTCTTACCAGTAACAACCTCACATCAATTTGTCACTGTCTGACTTCTTCTTGGGTGGCTGCCTTTTTTCTTTTCTTGCTTTTCCCCATTCTACACTTTCTCCAGGATAAACAAACAAACAAACAAACACACAAACACACAATGCCCCTTTAATCACACAACATTCATATCTCCTGCTTCTCATAATGTGCATATTTGTGAGTGTGTCTATGTGTGTTAAGAGCAACTATGAACAAAGAACTGATTCTACTCCAAAGATCTGGCAAAATTCCGTAATAAGATTTCAATCATTTACAGAAGTCAGGTAAGTCCAGGCACCTGGTTGCAACTATTCTCTACACTAACCTTTTCTTCTCCATCTTCTCCTTGGATCTTTCAGCCTATCCCAAGGAGTACTATATTTGCAGTTTCCCACCAAGCTAGCTCAGCACTTGACTCTCCTAATGCTTGAGAAATCCATTAAGCAAATCAAGTCTAGAACAGTCCTTTTCATTAGGCCACTCCACAGTATCCCATACACTGTTTCCTTCTTTTATAGGCTCCTGTATGTGTATATTGCATTTGTTTTAATGGGATTCACTCAGGCTTCTGTCTTGGGCTACTAGCATCAGCCCTTCCATCCCCTTTGCCGTGGAGCATGTAGAAGTAGAACTGTACTTGCCATGCTTATTGCCTTATTTTGTTACCTTAATCGTACTCTGCGAGCAAAAAGCCTTTCCGCACGCTGGCCTTCCCTCCCTCGTCCCTGTAATCTCAGTGTGAAATCGTTGGAGGAACCCAAGCTCCTATAACCAGGGCTGCAGCAAGACCAGCTAACAGCAGAGTTGCATTGGGCAGCGCAACAGTAAGAATTAAAATCATTCATCTTCTTTCTTTCCATTGGCAGCCAGGGGAGAGCTGGGTGGAAAGGTTATGAATTGCAGCATTTCCAAGGCGACCACGGAGAAAAGGAAGAAGGCTGGGGATTTAGGAAAGTAGTGATAGATATGGGTCACTTGTATGGCCATTCTGCACTTGGATAATTTATACTTCATTCAGATAAATGTATTCCATGCTTCTGGTCTGGTATTACAGCAACACAGGTTGCTTTCTGAACAGTGCTACCTAAACTTAATCCTTTATGAAACCCCTTAGACCTCTCTTTGTGTTGATGTAATCTGGTGACATACAAATTAACAAGCACATTTTTTTTTAAATGGCTTGGGGGGAAAGCCTTGATTTCAGTCACAGCTTTAGATTTTCAAATAGGTTTTTAGTATTATGGATCGGGGAAGGGGGTATGACAAGACTAGCCCTCTCTCTTTCCTTTCCCCCAGCCCCAATATTCTTAGAATTCTAAACACAATATATCTCAGTGCCAATGACTTACACAGACAATAACATTTTTATAGTTGAGCTCCACTCTGTGAAGTGTGTGTCTGTTATGAAGAAGAAAAAAAAAGAAAAGATTGCTAGTTAGAGCTGGAAATTTACCACAGACGCCCACGGGAAGGCATACTGGTGCGCAGCACGCCAGGACTTAGACTTCATACTGAATTACTGCAGTGAGTGAGCATTGAGAACGATCAGAACCTAAAGATAATACGGAATTCATAGAGGAAGACTTCAAAGAGGATTTTATACATGATAGTAAAGCCAAGAGTTCATTTTTCTCCTTAACCTCACCCAGACATCAGTCTATCCTAAAACATGAAATTGGAGAGGCTTTATGTGTTTATTTTAGAACTTATTTTTTAAATTTATTTGTCATATGCTCTAAAAGAGGGATGCTGTAAGCATCGAACATAAAACGGAGCAAAATTTAGACGTCAGGGGTTAATAGTGGCTTCCTTCTTCATTTAAGCCTCTTAACTCTCCTGAGCTTTCTTTCCCTAACCTATAAAAGGGAATGAAGGTGCTTTCAAATTTCTTAGTTGCAAATGAAATTATAGATATTTATGCTCTTTTCTGTGGTATAGTTATGTTTCTCACACCACCCTTATCCTCCATAACATATGCATATATAGCACTTTTTAAATGCAGATGGCACAGTCTCTAGAGCTATAGAATGAAGGTAGTATTTATCTCAGAATTTCTATAGCTCTGATTACCTAAATATACTAATAGAAAAATTAGGCTAAGAAAAAACTGTAACTAAGCAAAATATTCTTGTAGTCAAACTGGTTATTGAATCGTTAGAAAATGTATCAGCCAACCTACAATTACTTGGGGAAAAGCAAAAGGAAACTGGGTGTAAAATATTATTTTTACATATTTTAGGACTTGGTCATGACATTTGCAAAGATAAATCTCTGAAAAAAGGAAGGCATACCAGGTTATAAACCACCTCGGATACACATTTTCCTTGTTTTCTGACTGGAACAATCTTGGAAGACTATTATACTTGGGTCTCTGGCAATTCTGAAAGTCTTGTGAACAGAGGGACTGACTGCCTTTATTCCAGAAATAGAGAGAGTTTCTCCCTCCAGAGCAAAAAGCAGGTTTTTTTAAATGACCATTGTAATAAAGTCTAGGCCATCTCTCTCCAGGGCAAAGATCAGGCAAGCTTACTGCTATTATAGAAGATTTTCCTTCTAAACTTTGAGTTTTTCTTCTAAAATGCAACCTACTGTGTATTCAAGTGTAACCTGACCCTCTTCAAGTCATCCTGTGGCAATTGGGGCTGAGAAAAATGCACAAATGTTCATGGTTAATGCTGTTAATATCAGTAATAATGGTTCATGCTGTTAATAGCAGTAATAAAGTCCTTTCTCTCTTGCCCATCAGTCTCATAACTTCTGCCAATATCCATGAAACTGAGGCAGGCTAACTTATTAGCTGGCAAGTAGAGTAAAATCTCAGACTCTTTACAGTTCTTGGTAAGCAGCAGCTTGTACTTTTCCATTGGTCCTCAATCCAGATCAGTATAGCCACTTCCCTCACCAGTGTAGACTGTTGAGCTCTGCATGGTGCTGCCTGAACCCTCATACTCTGCCAGCTTACTCGCTAGACTGGACCTGTAGAAGCAGCTGCCTGGAGAGATGAGTGACAATCCAGGAGTGCAGAAAAGTTAATGCTCTCTAAGGTGAACTTCGGTGGAATGGAGAGAGGAAGGGACAGGAAAGGAGCCTGCAGATAAAGTCATCTCCCTATATTCTCTTGGAGAGACTCTTCTGAGATACGCTTTTCTCTAATCACCTTTCTGAAGGTAGTTCATAAGGCCAGCTCACTAATGCGCCTATTTATATTTGTTTTTCCTCCTTCCTTCCCTTGCTCCTTTTCCTCTCCCTTCTGCTTCCCTAGGATTAGATTCCTTTAAGAGTAGCATAGAATCTTTTGCCACAGGTGTTATTTTCTAGAGAATCTTGGTTAAGAGAGAAGTTTAGGATACTTGCACCTCAGTGTCTAAAATTTTGTGATTAAAGTAACTATGAGACAAAATTGTATTAACAGAAAGCAAATATGTGTGCAAATTGATTAGCTGTGTATGTGACCTCGTTAAACATGAGAAATCTGGCAGAGGTCAGTTTACAAGGTTTACAAGACTGTTATATTAGTCCCCCTGTAATTAAAACACTGTCTAATAATATTCTTAATTGATAACTTCCTGCAGCTTTAGGCATCAAGATTTAATGTAGTTGTTTATTATTATTATTATTATTATTATTATTATTATTATTATTATTGTTTTACAATGACTGTGACCAAAAGGTACAAAGATACTATGAACGACTGATTTATTTAGAGGAAATCTTTAATACTGGATTCCAGGTAGATCCAGCTATCATGTCTTTAGGACTATATTCATATTTTCTTTGACATGGATGAGACATGAGAATTGGTGCCCAGGATGTAGATGATGTGAAGAAGGAAGAGAGTACCTGTATAGATCAAGGGTTAAGAGATAGACTTGATGTTTGATAGACCCGAGTGCAAATGCTACTTTCACCACATCCTAGTTGTCAGTATTATCAAACACATTCACTGGCTGTTATGTGTTGAATTGAATCCCCCCCCCCAAAAAAAAACACCCCTCATATGTTGATGTTTTAATTCCCAGTCCTTCAGAATGTGACCTTATTTGGATATAAGTTCATTGCAGATGTAATTAAATTAATATGAGGTCATTAGGGTGGGCCCTAATTCAACGTGTCTGATGTCCTTATAAAATGAGGAAATTTACACACATATATACACATGAGGAGCACACCATGTGAAGATAAATTCAGGGATCAGAGTGATGCTTCTTCAAGCCAAAGAATGCCAGATTGTGAGAAAACTAACAGAAGCTAGGGATGAGTCATAGAAAAGATTCTTCCTCACAGCCCTCAGAAGGAACCAACCCTGCCAACACCTTGACCTTGGACTTTTAGTCTCCAAAACTGTAAAACAATAAATTTCTAGTGTTTATGCAACCCAGTTTGTGGTACTTTGTTATGGTACCCCTAGAAAACTCATATATATGCGCTCTGCACCATGCTAAAGCTAGAAGTGAACAAAATGCAGACATAGTGTCTGCCCTCATGAAAATTACAATCTAGTAGGAGATAATAAACAGATGAACAAACAAATAAAATATAACTATAAATTGTAATGTATTAGGAAAGAAAAAGAGAATGCTATTTGAGAAAATTTGTGATCAGGACCAATGGTTACCTTAGAAAGGAAGACTAGCAAAGATTTCTCTAAACCTCTAAGCCGAGTCTTCCATTCAAAGAGTTTTGGGGTTAGAAGGTTGAAGTGGGAGAGATAGCACATGTAAAGGACCAGACATCAGTGAGAGCTTAGAGTACACTATGGACCAAAACCACCCCAAAACATCTTTATTCTAGTGAGTCATGCGAGAAAGCCAAGATACAAAGCAGAAGAAATATACAGAGGCCATGTCATGCAGGTATCCAGTTGGAAGCCATTTAAGGACTTTAAACAAGGGAGGCACAGGATTTATTATATTTGCAGAAGTCTCATTCTGGCTTTTGTGCAGAGGACAGATGGGGGAAGATAAGAAGGGATAAGATCAGTTGAACATCTACCTCAGCAATCTAAATGAGATATTTGGATGGTCTTTGCTAAGGTGATGGCATAGAAGATGGAACAAGATGGACAGCTGGGAGATTTAGCTTGAAAGAAGAACCAATATAACTTGCTAGTTATTGGGGTTAGGGAGTAAAGGAGAAGGACAAATCAATATGACTTCTAGGCTACTGGCTTGAGCAGATAGATGGGCAGATGGAGACACCATTTTCTGAGAGAGAAAATAGAGAAAGAAACAAGTTTGTATTCTTGTGTGTGAAAGCAGTTGAGATGAAACAGGAGAAGAATCAATAATTTATTATTATAAGCAAGAGATGCCTTGAGACATCAAGTAGAAATGTCAACTGGAGAGATGGTGGACAAGTTTTGTCTTTAACATAGAAGTCTCAGCTAGAAATAATAATTTGTTTTTCATCAACATATAAATAGCACAAAAAAATATGGAATGCCTAGAAAGAAAGTGTAGAGGTAGAAGAGAAAATATACACTCAAGCCTTGAAGTAGATGTTAGGCAAATTACTTAACCTCTTTGATACTTAATTCTGTCATCTGTAAATGAGAATAATATTACATGCTCTTGAAATTGTGTGTGGATTAAATAAAATCATGTGTATCTGTAAAGTGCAATGCAAATCATAAGAACTGAATGCGTGGTTGCTATTATTAGAATCACACTATTTTTGTCTGGTACTAGAGAAAAGATGGAAGTAGAAGGCTGAAAAAACAAAACAAAATAACAACAACAGCAAAAAACAAACAAACAATGTCTTTTGGAAATCTAATGGAAAGCTCCAAGAGGCAAGGGTAAATAACTCTTTAAAATGTATTATCAGAAAGAAATGAAGATAGGCACTAAGATATGACCACTGTATTTGGCTATAAGGTATTTCTAGAGAACTACTTTGCCACAATGGCAGAAATCAAGCATGTAGAAAGGAGAGAATTTGAGTAGTTCTTAGAAAAGGCAGGGGCAATTCTAGTGAAGACTTTATCAAGTGAGAGGCTTATGTGTGTTATCAAAAGGGGAAAGGTCATGTAAAAGGGACATTGAAGATATTAAAGATGTTGTACCTGAGTTCTGATTTACTTGATGTTACATATCATGGACAAAAGAGCCAGAGGCCCTCCCCCTGGGACTAAACTTGGGCTCATTTCTTGAGAAGCAGTTGGTGTTCAGCAATGGTTGTTGAAAATGACCACATGGAGGAGAGGGCCAGTTTGAGACTGGATGGCTGGGATCCATGTAAGTGTGGGGAAGGCAAGAATAAGGATCGCTAACCATGAAGTAGATGGTCAGAAGGGAACACTTGTGATTTGGAAGGACCCAAAGGCCCAACTATAATGGCTAAAACTCACAATTAAGAAAGAGTTAAATTGTGAGAGAAATGGCACATAAGGAAGGGAGCAAATTTAGAATCCCAAATCCTTATGATAATGATATGCAAACCCCTTGGTGAGACTAGCAGAAATCAGTGAGAAGATGAGAAGCCTTGAAATGACATTGCTACATCGATCAACCACATAGGGGTTGAAATTGTCCAGAAAAAAGCAGAAAATTTTGTAGTTATGCAGATAAAAATTAGTCCATATACAAGTGTAATTAATTAATATAATGCATGGGAGAGCATAAAGCATAGTTTTAAGCAGGTAGAAGACAATTGTTAAGTATAAGTTTAAGTGTACACTGATTGAGAAGGGAATAATAGTCACTTGTTCATGTGAACTTCAAATCACATGAGGTTGAAAGAAGTTTTTGACTGAGTGATTTTTAATTATTTACATGGAAGTAGAAGGAGCAAACTGACGCTATTCCCTTCCATCCACTTATAATCAAAGACTATATCCTGTCCTTATATTATTTTCCCTACAATCTCTTGTTAATGTTGGATACATGGAAAATACTGATTCTAGTATAAGTGAGTAAATACATATATTGGCCAATGCCCTATTTGTGGCAGTAGTCAAGCACAGACTGGACAACCACTGGCAGATGATGTAGAGGGAATTTTAATATCAGGGAGGAAAGAACAATATGGTCTCCATATCCCTTAAGCAGAAGACTCCAAAAATCTAAGATACTCTGAATCTAAGAATTAATCAATCAAGCTGAACCCAAGAGTACATTCTATCTGAGAGAAAAATCTGAGATATTAGAAACCATGTCCAGTCCCCAAACGAATGTACCCTTTAGCTCTCTCCAAAACTCACCAAGAACAGCAAGAGTTTCTTGTCTTGCACTAAAGGTTTTACTAAAGAAAGTTTTGCTTTCTCAGGGAAGATCTTTTCTCAACTAAAAAGGATTATGTTTTTAAAGCTTTCCATGAAAGAACACTAAAAAGGGATATTGAAAAGAAACCAACCTAAAATTTTATTTACATTAGAGATTCTTTCTTGAAACATGCTTTAAAGAATACATACATCTTTTGAAAGGAGTGGGAAACTCATGTACAAAATTGCTAATGATACCCTTCTTTGCTTACAGCGCATTCCATAAATTTGTTTCAAAAGAAAGAGACCATGGCAATGCTGAACAGTCATGACATTGTTCCAGGCCCCGAAACTTAGTGGTATTTTTCTGGTGACATTAAATTTGCCAGATCCATCTGTTTTGTGGGAAAACAAATTAATTGTATTATTTAAGTTTTTAATAAAATGAATCAAATTCAGTATTCTTCTACACCAATGTTTTCTCTGTCAACTCCCACTTTCTGTGGTCTACTTGACACTTTCATGCCTAGCTATAAAATATGTTATAGTAATGTAATAGAAAAAAGGTATTGAAATTAATATCGCAATAACTAACATTTGTATTACACATTCTAGCTATCAAGTTATACTATCACTTCTCACTTATTGACTATCTCATGAGCCAGTATTATTATTACTCTTGTTTCTATTTTAGAAAATGGAGGCTCACAAAGTTTAGAGCTGACCAAGTTTTTTTATATAGTAAGTAGAAAAACTGGGACTATGAACTGTTCTGGCTGCAGTTCCATGTTATTTATTCTGTTTCCCCTGTAGCTGTTCACAATTATACCCCTAAATTGGATACCTTTGGTCCTTTCTTTAAACTGCCCAGGCAGAAAAACAATTTCTCCTTATCTGAGCTATAAACTGTCACCAGAAGAGAAAGTTAGAAGATAAGTTCTTGATTCTCTAGTAATGCAGTAACCTTTTGCTTTGAGGATATTTTGGGTACACAGAGTATAAGACATATTTGATTCCTTTAAAACCTTTAAGCATTAGGAAGAGATCATCAGTATGAAGCAAAAACATATTCATTTGTAAATCCAATGGTGTCTTCTGTTTCCTGGAAACAGAGCTTGACAGTTCTGTCCTTTCTGGAGAACTCTGAATAGTGAAATGAGTACAGGCTTAGGAAATGCACAGAGCTCAGTTACCATCTCATTTCCTCCATTTATTAGCTATGTGGTCTTAGAAAAATTATTTGGTTATTGAACCTCAACTACTCATTTGTGTAATGGATGATAGAATTTCCTGGAATTAGAGATTCCCTTCCTCTTGGATTACAGATAACTCATGTAATGAGACTGTCATAGGGACTTCCTAGAATGCTCAGCAGAAGATACTTACTACTACTGCTGCTTCTGTTACCTGTCTTAGAAATACCCTGTGGCTACTACTGGCATTTTAAGGGCTAGATCAAAAAATGAGTGGGAATTTACATTAGAGACAGCACCATATAAGATTTGCATTAGAGACAGCACCATATAAGGTAAGTTGCATGTGCTTCCCCAGTCATCTATCCAGTGTCTGTTTCTCCCAAAACAATATCAGTGGCAGCCCAAGGGCCACATAAAGAAACTGTCCTGTTTTGTAATCTTTACATGTATTGGTGTTAAGTGCTTTTGTGTGATCTGGTAATTTCTTTTTACTGTCAGAGCATCCCCCAGAAATTGCAGGACCAGGCTCACTTGTTGCGGTAAATGCCTTTTTCCATGTCTCATGACTCTGATAATCAGAAGATTTTTCTGATGTGCTGAAATCAAAGAAATACACCTTGGAACTACCTGAACCAAAAAGTGAAAAATTCATGTGCTTTGTTTGCTGCACCACGATGCTGTAAAGCAGAAAGGAAAGAAATGAGGCTTGTGATAATTTGGATTGTTGCTGGGTCTTTTCCATTCGTGAGGTTACCTGTGATCATCAGCTATGCCTGAGAGACACTGGCAGTCCCCAGAACACAGGGCACAGACACTGCACTGCATAACAAAAAGAGGATCCTAGCAACGGCATCAAAGTAGATGTGTTCTCAGTTTCCTTTAAAAATGTTTTTACTACAGTTTTGTGTGAAGATGAAAGCTAATGGGTTGGCTATCTTCAAAAAATATATTCATGGGACTAATCAAAAACGCTGAATTTTAAAATATGTGTTATGCTGATTTTGTTTAAATTATGGCTTTTAGATATCACAAAAACAATGTGACCAAGTCTAAGGTGGACCCAGAGTTTCTCAGCTGCCGCTTTATTCGTTGTGGAAAGGAAGACTCCGGTAGATGAGAGCCTGGGCTCCGGAGTCAGGTTGTCTGGACTCAGATCCTAGCTCTGGACTGTCCTGGCTGTGTAATCATGGGCAAGTCACAACACTCCCTGAGTCTGTTTCTACATGAGCAAAATGGGGATCATTGTGGAGCTGCTGTTTCAATTCAATGAGATAATGTATGTAAATAGCTTAACATAGAAACAGGGGACTCAATTAACAAATGTCAGCTGCTATTATTTCAGTCATTTATTTCCTCAAAAGATATTTATTGGATTCCATGCATGAACAAAATTCCAAACAAAAAATAAGACAATAAGACAGACCTTAACCTCAAAGAGCTCACCCCCATGTACAGCAAGACACAGAGATGGATATGCTTAGACCCTAAATGCTCAAAGAGAGGATGGCATGCCCAGGGTACTGAGGCAAAAGGAATAAGGGAAAGCTCGCAGTCCAGTGTAGCAGAGGTGGGTTTCAATTATCCAATATTTTCATCAGAGAATCGGCTATAGCAAGGGTTGGCAATTTTTCCTGTGAAGTACCAGACAGTAAATATTTTCAGTTGTGTGGGTCATTTGACGTTTCTGTTGCAACTACTCAACTCTGTCAGCATAGTGAGAAAGAGCCTATAGACCATGCATAAACAATTGTATGTGGCTTTATTCCAATAAAATTCTGTTTACAAAAACAGGTGTTTATAAGTCAGGGTTCTCCAGAGAAACAGAATCAATAGTGTGTGTGTGTGTGCGTGTGTGTGTGTGGGGGGTGGGTGGTGGGTGGGTGTATTTGTGTGTGTGTAAAGAGATTAATTTTAAGGAATTAGCTCACACAGTTATGGAGGCTGGCAAGTCCAAAATCTGCAGGGTGAACCAGCAGGCTGGAGACCCAGGGAGGAGCCAATGATGCAATTCAAGTCTGATCTTGTTTTATGTAGAAAAATATATGAGGCCCAGCCATGTTATACAGGTCAATCTGCTTTATTAGATTGCACTTATTTAAATGCAAATCTCACCCCAAAATATCCTTTAGGTTGAGAAATAAAATTAACCATCAGAAGGCATCATGCAGATTTAGCCCACTATAGTTTACCTACCCCTGAACTAGGGAGAGAATCATCTCTGCTCACACTAAAGTGTGTGGAGACCTTTCTTCCAAAAGCAGTGATACTCTGATCCCAAGCTACTATTATTTAGCCATTGAGTGCTCCACCCACGCCCAAAGCATAAGGACCAGAACAGAGTGACTAGAAGGATCTGAGATTGGCTTTGGTTATCCTGAGACAACCTCGTTTTTCCCATTACTGAGAATGGGAGGGCCAGTTCTCCCTAACTTCAGATTCAAATAGGAGACAATGGGGAGAAAGTTGAAGCCAGAACTCATAATGGAGCACTGCTTTCTTCTCTAGCAAATGGGACTGTGGGAAGAGAAGGGAATTTATTTTAAAAAACCTAAGGAGTAAAAAAAGGGAGTAATATTGAAATACAGGGCTCAGGTTCATTATTAATTATGTATCCACCTCCCCAAATATAGTTAGCAAAGTCTGTGGAAAAGGAAGCACCTCTCCTTAATTGCACCCCCATATTGATTCAGAGATTTGTTCACAATCATCCAGAAAAAAAGAACCCATCGTATTTGGGTGGAAGTCTGAGAAAGTGAGAAGGCTGGTAGAGTAGGAAAAGAAAAAGACTCCAGAGGAAGCAGAAGAAGAGGGGAAGGGAGAAGAGGTGGGACCTAACACAGAAAGCGAGGGAAAGGAGGGAAAGAGGAATTTTGATTTCACTTTTTAAACTTAAAACTGTCTCCATATCTGTCTTAGGTTTTCTACTAAAAAAAAAAAAATGAGTCTTCTCTAATTCAAAGGCTGTTGTAGGACCTAATTCATTTAAATTGCAAAGCATTTCGGGACTCTTATGAAAAGTAATATTGAAATACAGGGCTCAGGTTCATTATTAATAAAATCAGTCCTTCATAGCACAATCTTCTTTGAACTTACCAGCTCCTTGCGAATGCCTAAGGTTAGTTGTAGATGGCCCTCATCTCATAAAAGAGTCAGACAAATGGAGGTATGTATGTATCATAACCTCTTTATGAGAGCTTTGTAAGAACTCTGTCCAATACTAGCATGAAGAAAACGTCTTGTTCCAGGGGTAACTTGCTGCATGTCAAAGTGGTACTGAAAAGTTGCACGAGTGTAGAATCAGTGTAAAATGAAGCACAATTTAAAAACCTTACAAAAGGTTAAGCTATTCAACCCTATTCCAATAAAAAAGCTATGGAAATTGGGATTTCTGATATTTTCCTAAGTGAGTATGAGAAGGGATAGAAGGGAAACTCTGTGTCCTTGTATTTTCACAAACAAGGATGATTTACATCACTGTCCTATCATTCATTTTTAACAAATTTACTGAAGAGATTAAGGAAAGCCTGAAGTAAATTTGAAGTTAAACTGTAACCTCTCTTTTTACTTACGATCAAAATGTTTTTATTTCCCTTTGAAATGATTTCCCTTCTGTTCATTTGCTGCCCATCTACAAGGTACACATATTTGTGCAAAATGTACAATGACTTATTTGCATGAAATCTTTGTGGAATAACATGAGGTATAAATAAACATAATGCAAATAATATTTATATAGGAAATAAGAAGAGACCAGCAGCTGCCAAGTCACAAGAGCCAGCCCTGGTGCATATTTGTGGCACTATAAATAAACATCACTGTCTTTAATCTTTCTGGGAAATTTCCTTTATATCATCCATGGATTCGGTTCTCTAAATATTTCCTTCTCATAGCATTTTGTTCCTATTTCACAGACTCAATAGTCTCACTTGTATTTGTGATGATATTAACATTATCTTTCTTCTACTTCCTGCCTGGTTAGTTTCCTTCAAGTTTTTTTGTTTTCTTTCTTTTCCTTTTTTTCTATTGTTTGATCTATTATATCTTTCAGGTCCTAAGTCTTCTGTAATTTGCTGCTGATTCTTTGCTTTCCATTCATATTTAAACATAGGGGGTCACAATTTTGACTGGCTTTACCTTAAAGTGGTGAGCTGGAGAGAGACTCCTGCTATTGGTATTCACAGGTCTATTCTCTTAGATAGTTTTTCCTTAAGAGTAAGCCTCTGATCTCTTGCTTGGAGGTTATGAAACAAATTGTCAGGTTTCTCAGAGCTGAGCTAGGTGAATAAAGGGCAGGAGTGGTGTCATAATTCAAGATATAGATCTCACAATGCAGTGTGTAGGTGTTCCTTTATTTCTTCTGATTTTAGTATTGTATCCCACCCTCAACTTCTGGTATTTCAGTTTCTCAGTCTCTACACTATTGATGTTTGGGATCAGATTCTTCTTTGTTGTTTGGACCATCCCCCCACACACCATTTTGGCATAAGCAAACGTGTCTTTTGGGAAGCAAATTAAACCTGGTTTTGAACCACACAATGAAGCCATGTTATTCACACTCTCGAGAATAAGTCCCTTGTCTTTTTCTGGTGTGTGTGTGTGTGTGTGAGAGAGAGAGAGAGAGAAAGAGAGAGAGAGAGAGAGAGAGAGAGAGAGAGAGAGAGAGAGAGAGAGAGAGAGATATTCAGAGGTGAGTGTAATTGTCATCCATGCAGGAGTGGATCTAGGGTTATAAATATACACAGGCTTATGACCAATCTTTACAATTTTATCCCCATTTAATCTTTAGAGCTTTCTACTGCCTATAATTCTAGAAATTTTCCTGGGTTCTGAAATAGGAATCGACTTGTTTGTTAGCTTATATCTTAAAGATGCTAATTCTCCTTTAATCTAAGTCAGTAAAGAATCGTCCATCTGCTTCTAGCTTCCCAAACTTTCTTGAGATGTTCTAACTGTAAGTAGTTTCCTCTTATGGTATTCTCTTTGTCTTTGAAGGTTGAGAGGATTTTTGTCCTTTTAAGCCTTTACTCTAATTCTTGTAATTTTGTAGAAGGAAAATTATAAATGTATGTTCTCTCATGTATCTCTGAATGAATTTTCAATATTGAATGCAATGAATAATGTCTGTGTTTATGGCAGGCCACTTTGGCCTATGCCCACAGAACCTGGAGGGTACATTATTTTTTCTAGGAAATTATTACTAATCCAGGAACAGAAGCCATTTTATGTGTATGAGCAGGGGTGCTAGAAACTGAATGTGTCTCTCCAAAATTCATATGTTGCAACCTAACCCCTATGTGATGGTACCTGGAGGTGGGGCCTGGGGGAGGCGATTACTTTATGTGAGCAGAAGCCTCATGAATTGAATTTAGTATCTTTATGTGAGAGACCAGAGAGATCCCTCACCCCTTCCACCAGGTGAGGACACAGAGAAACGAAGGACACCTGTGAACAAGGAAGTGGGCTCTCACGAGACACTGAATTTGCCAGTATCTTGATCTTGGCAGCAGAATTGTTAGAAATATATTTCTTTTGTTTATAAGCCACCCAAGTCTATGATATTCCATTAGAGCAGCCAATGTGGACTAATACAAAGGATATAGCTTATCAAGATGGGTCTGGCAATAACTTACTTTTTTTTTTTTTTTTTGACATCAGATAGGTAATGTGCCAAGTCATAACAAGGGTTGAGGGAGGCACATCTCACAGAACAGCATGAAGACCTAATCATCACGCTTATGAATTATGAAAGAATCAATAACTTCCAAGTTTTCAGAATAACCAGTACATGGCCAAGGCTATCATTAATGCTCGGTTCAATTGTTAGATTGATTAATCGATTCATTTGTTCCTTACAATCGATCTGTGAAACAGGCCAAACAAATATTAGAACCCATGGAAAGTGAAGCATAGAGAGCTTAAGTGACTTGTTTAAAATTACAAAGCTAGTTTGCAGCAGATGTAAGACTGGAAGTCTAGTTCACTTCTTTTCTCAATTATTCTTTGCAGAATTAGCACAACACAAGGAATCTCTCACAATAAGGATGAAACCAGAAGACTGTGTGTTGGCTTTAGAAAGACAAAGAAGGTAGTGCTCTCATGGGATTGTGCATGAGGCACCCCTGAGGCTTTAAATGGTAGAAGTAGCCTGTGACTTCCTGGGTTAGGATGAGCCTTTGTGAAGAGATGATAATAATCACAGATAACACAGGGCATTTTACAGAGTGTCTGGCTCTATTTTAAGTTATTTATGTACCGTGTTTCCCTGAAAATAAGACCTAGCCAGACAATCAGCTCTAATGCGTCTTTTGGAGCAAAACAATATAAGACCCGGTCTTATTTTACTATAATATAAGACTGGGTATAATACAATACAATACAATACAATACAATACAATACAATACAATACAATACAATACAATATAATACCAGGTATAATACAATATAATATAAGGTTGGGTCGTATATTAATTTTTTCTCCAAAAGACGCATTAGAGCTGATTGTCTGGTTAGGTCTTATTTTCAGGGAAACATGGTAGTGTATCCTACTGTAGTTTATTTCACTGAAGTGTATCTCACTGTATCCTCACAACTACTCAGAGGTAGAGCTCTGATTCAAAAGACAGAAGCTGAAACTAGAATCTATATTGTGAAGGAATGCATTAGACTTACCCTTTCACGAGAGAGAAATTACACTTAAGTGTTTAGGAATGGGAGACTCTCCAAATCCCATGTTCTTCCCATTGAGAGGGAGGCATGGTGCTACTAGTGTGAACTCATATTACAGGAATCAAGTTCATTCATTTTGCTTGTTAGTTTAAAATTCAATTAGCTGACCTTGAATTTCTAGCTAAAGTCAAGATCCATAATTTTATCTGACAGTTTGGTCACCTGGATGGCTCCACAATTTTCTCAAACAGAAATTTCAAAAATTGTTTTTTACCTATGTGAATTAGCTTTGGTTGCGTAAAAATCCACCTCAAAACATAGTAGCTTAAATAAATAATCCTTTTTTAGCTCAATATCCTATTGGTTGGTAATTTAATCTGTACTAAACGGGGCAGTTCTGATCTGGTTGGGTTCAGCTGATTTTACTTATGTGGCTGAAGTCATCTAGAATGACCTTTGCTGGTGAGGTATACTGAATAATGTCTCTCACTGCCAAGATGTCCACGTCCTTATCATTAGAACCTCTGAATATATTATCTTATAGAGCAGAAGGGACTTGGCAGATGTGATTAAGTTAAAGATCTAAAGATGGGAAAATGATCCTGGATTATCCAGGTGGGCCCAATGATATCATCACAAGTGTCCTTGTAAGAGGGAGGCACAGAGAGGTACTACTACAGAAGAGGAGAGGTCTTATGATGACAGAAGCAGAGATTATAGTGATGAGCTTTGGGGATGGAAGAAGAGGCCATCAGGCAAGCAATAAAGGCCGACACTAGAAGCTGAAAAAGGCAAAGAAATGATTCTCCTTCAGAGTTTCAAGAAGGAGCTAGACCTGCTGACACCTTGATTTTAGTTTGGCGAATCTGATTTGGGACTTCTGACCTTCAGAACTGTTAATAGAATAAATTTATATTGTTCTAAGCCACTACATTTGTGGTAATTTGTTACAGCAGTAAAAGGAAACTAATACTGCTGAGATGGCTAAAATGACTAGGGCCTCTCTCCAGATATGTTTCCTTCCTCCCTCCCTCCCTTCCTTCCTCCCTCCCTCCCTCCCTCCCTCCCTTCCTTCCTTCCTTCCTTCCTTCCTTCCTTCCTTCCTTCCTTCCTTCCTTCCTTCCTTCCTTCCTTCCTACCTTCTTTCCTTCCCTCCTTCCCTCTCTCCCTTTCTTTTGTTCGCCTCAATGTGCATCCTAACCTCTAGCCATAATGAACTACTAGCAGATCCTGCAGCATTCCCATAAAATCTGGAAACATAGATAAGAATATTATTTTTTATTATTTATATTTATTTTTGAACATTCTGGCTTACTCTTTATGGAGTGTGTTAAATGTTACATTTTATTCAGTGAAAATCAATCAGAGGTATAATTCATCTAAGGCAATGAATCATAAATGCATATACAAGGATTGATAGAAATACTTCATTAATGCACTGCATTCATTGCAATTTGTACAGCCCATTTAACTGCACCATTAAAAAAGAGTATCGCATTGAACACACCATGTGATGTTTTTCAATACGACATGTATTTTAATGTAATATCAGTAAGCCATTTGTAAATATTTACATGCATATTCATCTGTGTTTGCAGATACTATGGACACCATGTATGATGCCCATGATATTTCATGCCTCCACGGTCCGCTGTGTGAGATGCCCTGTCCCCCCTTGATGGGTTTTCTCATATCCTAATTATCCTTCAGGACTCAGCTCAAACATTAATTCCTTTATGAAACACTTTCTTATCACTCAGTCTCAGTGTCTACAGTGTCATCATCCTCCCCTTTATTCCCTTGACCTTTTAAATTTCAGCAAGTAGAAATTGAAACAATTCTATGAAAGATTAATAGGTCCTGATACATGCATTAAACAAAAGTTGATTTCAATATCACAGGTACTAATATCTCAGGGAAGGTAGAAACAAGTCTAATTGGAGATAAAAAAACAGAAAAGCTAGTCCTCTGAGAGTTAAATTGTCCACTGCAGGCAGATAAGCTCCTCTCGGATAACAGAGAATTACAGAAGTTAAATCATGTGCTTGAGAGAATCACTCAATCAAGTCTATCAGCTGGTTAAAAATAAACCTAGAGATGTCATCACCATAATTTTTTTTTACTTTTTTATCTAGGATCTTTCGTTTCCCATTTAAAATCATTCTCCAAAGCTTACATTTTCTATGGAGTTTTCATCTACAAAAATGCATCTCTGTTCAATTTCACAATTATCTGTACTTTACCCATTTTTTTTCTTTTTGTTCATAAGCATTTGGGAGCAGAGACATACTTTATCTCTATGATATATTCACAAAGTGCAGAGTACATCCACAAAGCTTCATATATAATCATAATAACAATAATCTGTATTACAGATGACAGGTAAAGAATTACCATTCCAGACTTCAACATTTCAAATAAGAATAAATAAAGCTCTATGCATTTCATTAAAGTATTTCTCTCAAATCTGGTTTGTGGAACATAGATAACAATCTGCCTATTTCTGCAGAGATTTTTTTCATTGAAAATATGTATAGCAATTTCTAATACATGCTCACACAAATTTAGTTTGCATTTAGTAAATAAAGTCAGATGTTTTATAAAAAAACATTGAATTAGTTTTATGGTACATCAGCTTGATGGAATATTACAAAGCCATTAAAATGATAAATGTACAGACTGTCTGGATACATAGAAAACTCTATACTGTGGGAAAAGTAATATGCAGTATTGTGATATCATCAGCTCTATTGTGTATATTATTTGTTATACATGAAGCTTGGAAGAGGCCATCAAAAATAGCTGTTTTTTTTAGGAAGTTATTATATTCTTTACATTAGAATTTGTTGTTCAAACAAGAGTATTTAAACAGTGTTTACTGAAATAAACTGTAAACATCCTGGTCATAGAGATTCTTGTAATTTATGTTATGTCAATAGAAATAAAAATAGACATTTAAAAAACAGTTTCTCACCTGTAAAATGAGGACATTGGTTAAAATCATCTCTGGGGTTCCTATGATCACTGAAGATTAGCCATTCATGATAATATCACCACCAAAGAGGTTTTCCTCTTTATTTTCATGACTGCAAGAGGAAGTTACAAACCCTGTGTTGGAGTCAGATTGTTTGTTTTAAATCATTCCTCCACCACGGAATATCCACTGAATATCTGACCTGGGACCTGTTGCTTATCTTTCCTAAGCCTTGGCTTCCTCACTGATAAAGTAGAGGTGATAAATCTTTACCTTATAATATTGTTGAGAGGATTAAATGACAAAAGGCATATAAAGTGAGTGCTTTGCATAGAAGCTGGTACATAATAAGCTTTCAGTAAGACATAGCTATACAAACATGTCTCAAGGCCACTACTGATTTACCAATCATTTCTTTCCCAAAGATAAGCCAATGAAAGAATATCCCTACGAATAATACTCTGAAATATTTAGACCATTCAAGATGAAATCTCAACTGACAGGGAGTTTCTTTTATTTCTTTAAGGTGATGTTTTTATACATTCAAACTTCATTCATAACAAATGAAGATTTTTGGCAATGATATCTGTAGTAGGTGACCTTTCTGCCTGTGGGGTTTTGTGATAGAGTCGCAGACATTCTGAGAACTCTTTTGAATATTTTGTGGATTGATTTCTCTTGGCAAAAGGAACTAAGAGTCTTTAGACTACATGGAAGGTCAATCATGGCACATTCGATATTTCAATATTTGAATGGATCAATTGTGGAGTTTGTCATTCTGTTCTCTACCCTACTTCTATAGATCACATCTAAAATACTGGGCCTGTGATTTAGTATGTGATGTGTCACCATCCTGACTGTAAGGTTAATATGAGGGTGCAGTGAAGGGAAACAAGTAATCAAAAGACTGGTTAAAATATGGTCAGATTTCTACATAATTATATGTCTTACATACCTGTTTTAGACTCATTGTCAATTTGTTTAGAAAAATCCTCCTATGTACTAAAAGGGTGCAATTAAAGTCCTTCTGAAACTGTATAAGAAAAGTCTTTTTTCTCATTCTTATTATAAAGGTATACAGCTCTTTCTCTTACAGAGAGAGATTTAACTTAGACTTACCTCTGCAAGACCTAGTCAGAGAATGGAAAAGCATTGCTAAAAGGAAGCTCCGCCTCTCCAGAACTGGCATTCTCAGATATGTGAGGATTAATTAAAAGACTAGGAAAGTAAAATAGGAATAAATGACTTTGGCTTATTAAGTAATGAGGGTTTTCCCTAGGGAGAACATAGGTCCAAAGTACCCAATGTTAGTACTAGCTTCTTGAGGCTTATAGTGGGTGAATTTAAGACAAAGGAAACACTGTTCTACAGCTTTTCTAACCTGCAGTGCTCTCATCTTAATTCCGATAATTTGCTGTATCATAACAATCCGTTTCTAGATCACAGCATGAATTCCTTGAAATGAGGACTAAGGATTGATTATTTATCTTTGTTTTCCTAGTTTCTACTTCCTAGGAAACTAACCATAAACACGTGACTATCTCAAGAGGTAGGAAAATAAAAACTTAAGCAGATTCAAAACATGATGATGTATCTGCGGTGGCTTAAGAAGAAAACACAGCCTTCAGGGGTCAATCGCTATTAGGATTACTACCATGATTTGCAAGGAACCATCCTCTGTGTTTCTGTCAGATGCAGAACTCGACTGAGTGGTGTATTTTTGTGCACCTGTACCCTTGTCTGATCTATGGCTTTAAGTAATTCTTCAGGTTGATTTCCAATAGCTTTGAATATTTGAGTAACATACAGCATTAGTCTAGCTTGCACACTACAAAGTTCCCCAACGTACAGTGGTTTAACTGAAGATGTTTTGACTTTACAATAGAACAGAAGCAATAGATACTCAGTAGAAACCACACTTTAAATTTGGAATTTTGATCTTTTCCCAGGCTAGTAATAGGCAGTATGATACTCTCTCGAGATGCTGGGCAGCGGTGTAAGCCACAGCTCCCAGTCAGGCAGCTGAGCAGGAGGGTAAACAACCGATACCGTACAGTGCACTGTATTGCCAGCGTTTTTTGGATATTGTGTTCTGAGCATGTTTAAGATAGGCTAGGCTACCCTCTGATGTTTGGTAAGTTAGTTGTATAAAATCCATCTCAACTTACAAATTGTTCAACTTAAAATGGGTTTTTGGGGACACAACCCCATCGTAAGTTGAAGAGTATTTGTAATTAGCAATCACTTGATTTTTCTGAACCTCAACTCCATCACTTATAAATTAAGGCCAGATTAAATTGTCCTAAAGACAGGACTCCACTCTCTGTATGTTTTCACCTGGTGGTCAAAGGTTAGATTTTTGGGGGTTCATATGCTGGTTTTAGTAGCGGTAGGATTTCCTCTCCTCTATCTCATAACAACTTCATTTTGGTATCCAGCACAGAACAAACGTAGGGAGTAAAGAAAGAAGCTGTTTTCTAACTCAGTACTAAATAGGGACAAGGTCAAAACAAGTAGCTAAGGAAATTGCTTTTTGTGTTTGTATATTTTTTTCAAGTTTGCCTATTTTTTATGTTTAAGAAAATGTCATCAAATTGAAAGGCTTCCTATTTTCCATTGGCTGCCTTTTTTTTCCCCTTCCATCTCATGCCAGAGACTGTATGTTGCAAACAAATTTTAACAGACATAATCAATGAGGGGCTGAGTGTGTGTGTGTGGTGTGTACCGTTATTTTATGACCAAGGGCTTTTCGAGATCTCTTCTCGACTTCTCTCTTATGTTGCTGTAGAGTTTGATCACCCTGTATTATGTTAGTTTCCCATGTGTGAAATGAATAGGGATATATCATACATGCCTATGGATGCCGCTGTGATGTATGTCATAAGGGATCAATACTTATAGGACACGTTACTATCCCTTGGCAAAGGCACAAGAAGGCACAGTAATTGTTGCATTGCCTATACGTATCCCTGTGGCTGATTTGCCTTTAACAGCTAGGGAAGTAGGCTTAATTCTGGACTGCTTTGCTGTGGACAGATGGACCTCATCTTTCTTACTTTCCTTGAACTAGACTCCCCTTTTGGGAACTGTTTCTTTCTCTGTGAAAATCTCCAAACCTCAGACCTCATCACTGATAACAAAATAAGCAAGCAAACAAAACAGGTTTGATTTTAAAAATGAAACCAATAATATCTTATCCAAATGAACAGATTATATTGCTTGGCAATGTTACCTATCAGAACAAAATGTAGAGAATAAACTATACACGTTTACTAGCATGTCATTAACACTGTCTACTTGTCTTCTTTGAGATGTGGGGAACAACTAATTGAATATTAACAGCACTACATTCCAACAGGGTGGACAATTATAGAGCAATTCAGTTCTCCCAGTCATCTAATTCAGTCCAATTTTGTGACCATTTATTGTACAAGGTAGTTAATAGGTTTCCTGAAGCATATAAAAATGAATGACATGGACTTCCCATTCTTTAATTTTTACTAAACACTCTTTTACTGTATGGCATGTTAGGAACAGTCTATTATAGAATATTGGGAAAAGGGAAGACATAACTTGTACTTTCCTATCTTTATACAAATGAAAAATCTTGGTAAAACAGCTTTTAAAACATGAGAACTTATGATATAGAGTAATTTAAGAGAATGATTTTTTTCATCAGATACACCGAGGTCTGAACTCTGTCAATTATTTTTCCAGGTAACTTCATATAAATGATTTAATTTCTTGACACCTCATTTTCTCATTTGTGTATATAATTCCATTTAGTAGTTCAAAATCAGTTGAATATTGACAAGTTAAGGCATGACTCAACCTAATGAAAATGATGTTTATAGAATGCTGGGGAAAAGACATGATTGAATGCCCAGTATTGAGTACTTGCTGCAGCTGGTGGGACTGCTATTGCTCCCGTTACTACTACTGCCACCACCACCACCACCACCATCAGCACCGTCACCGCTACCACAACCACCACTCCTACTACCACCACTGCCACCACCACTACCACCACTATCGTCACCAACACCTCTACTGCTGCCATCACTACCATTACCACCACCAGAACTACTACTAACCTTCACCACTACTGTCACTATTATGATGACTACTTATTTGTACTTCATGATGTTATCTTCATGGCACCATCACCAATCACTCTTGTCACCATCATCGTCATCATCATCATCATGATTTTTGTTAAGTGAAATGAAATAATGAGTTCCTGAAATATGGAGAAAAAATGTTTCTTAAATGACTCTGAACACTTTAAAAGTTCTCACATCTATTCTTAGCAGCTTTAACTTGATGGAACAACATTGGTAAGGTTCAAGATTGAAACTACGTACGAGTATGTTAGATTTCTCATGGATCCAAAGCTCATTTATTTAACATTGTATCAACAGGGGTGTCCAGATGGCTCAGTTGGTTAGAGGGCAAGCTCTGAACAAAAGGGTTGCCGGTTCGATTCCCACATGGGCCAGTGAGCTGCGCCCTCCACAACTAGATTGAAGGACAACAACTTGGAGCTGATGGGTCCTGGAGAAACACACTGTTCCCCAATAGTCCCCAATAAAATATATAAAAATAAAACAATAAAATAAAATAAATAAAATTGTATCAACAATGAAAATCAAATACAAAAAAAGGAATGGATACCAAAAGACAATCAAAGGTAATTAAAGGAATACAGACATTTAGGTCAAGTAGAAATAAAGAGAAAAGAGACCATCCAAGAAACAAAATGTGAGTGTTTGGAAAGGAAAACTTGTTGAATCAAGGTAAACCTTCCCTAAAGGAGATAGAACAAAGTGAAAAAGAATATTCTTTTTAGGAAAACACACTGAAATAATAAATGACACAGATTCTATTTGCAGTTCTTGGAACATATTATACTTATGTTGAATTCATGCTTAAAATTCTCTCCTGAGAGGCAGCCAATATAGTAACAATAACTCCAACTTAGGTCCAATGCCTGAATTTACTGCTAAATATCTAAGTGAACATGATCAAGTCCCGAGATTCTTCCATGTATAAGATTCTAGAATGATATTCAAAATACTACATTACTCAGCTTCTTTCTAACTAAAACATACAACTCTTATTTTCATTAATCAGAAATTAGAAAAAAATACTTTGGATTCTACTTGATATCAATTTAGAAACAGTTTCCTCCAAGTGAATTATCAAAAATCCAAGGCAAAAATTTAGGAAAGGATATGACCATTGGAAGAAGAATTAAAAACATATGTTAAAGGTCAAGAATGTATAACTTTGTTGTATTGAATCTAGCTAATTCTGGGGCCCTATATGGACCATAGTTGAGTATTTTAAATACAAATATTTTCTCAAAAACTAGACAATTTTGATTGCAAAACAGTGGCCTAGAATTAATCAAGGAATTAATCAATATATCATCTTCCCAGATGTCTTAGGAAAGGAAAGTAATGGAAAGACCAGGCATTAAAGTCTAAAACATAATTTCCTCATAGTTCACTCTATCACACAGATACTGGCATTCTCACACATCACAGGCTACTATCTCTGTACTCTCCCCTCCACCCTCACCATTAAACACTGGGACCTCACAGTTGCTTTGAAACTACCCTATAGGCCAGTATAATACCACAGCAAATAATAATTGTTATTATTACTCATTTATTAATCCATTAATATTACTATACAATACTAATAATAATTATCAATTACATCAATAAATTAATATTAACAAATGTGTGATATTAATAAATAAATGTGAATAACAATAAATGTTAACAATAATACTTTATGATAGTAATAGTATTTTGAAGCCTGAAAGCAGGAAGAACAATGGTAAATTACTCAGCAGGTGGAAGAAAGCTGAAACGGATGCTAGCAATGGAAAAAGAGAAGATCGCTAACCTGGAACCAATTTAAAGTGTGCAGTGCTGCATCAGCTAAGATTTAAAGCCACCATGATTGAATGGATTGGCCATATGTGTGGCCAAAGGTTGGGGCTTCTTGGACAAATGAGATGCAATAGCAGGCACATCAAATTGAGAAATGGTATGTCCACCATACTGACATTTCTAACCCTGTTTTGGTCACCCTGTCCAATGGTATCTTTTGCCTTCACTCGGGTACATTTCTCTGTAATATCAGATCTACTTTCTCACAACCTACAAATGGGATTTCTTATAAAATCTGAAAGTCAAGATTAAAAAAAAAAACACATAAATATTCAAATAGGTATTTCATACTTATTATCCTATAATAGAACACATCACACCAGTAGTTTTTTATTATTTTGACTATGATTATTGATAAATGCAATATTGACTCCAGCTTGTACATCTTCATAAGTCTTTGAAATCTTTTGACTGTATGCTAGAGTTTGATTCTGTGGTAAAATTCCCCATCTATTGGACTTATTCATTTTTAGATCCACCTGATCAAGACAGAATTTATGACTGAAAATGCAATAATATAATTCCTTTGGTCTTTTTATTCGTACATAAGCTACTTTCTCTTCCGTGTCATTAAAGAAAAATGCAGTGGAGTAGAACTATGTGTATACTTTTTTTTTAGTTGACTAGAATTTAGTGTATAACTTTCTATAAAGTGAAACTTCATGTTTCATTTATTCCTCATAGCAAACAACATATCTATTAAAATGTATTAAAGTTAGGGAGGCACAATATTTAAGGGATATGCAGTAAACCTTTCAGGAACCTCTATACTATTCAGCCCTAGGGATGTGATGGTATCCTCCTAGCACAAATAGTTTAAATTCATAGATATCTGTTCAGACGTCATTCTTTCCTATCAAGAGAAAGACCATACTATATTGTATTCCCTCAACTATGTATGTACTTCATGGATGGATTAATTTTGACTATCCATGAATTTGGCCTACTTTAGAACACAACCCCCACAAAAGAAGTTACCGTATTGTCTACCAAAAAAAAAGTGGCATCTTGACAGATACAGGCAAGTTTATCAGAGACCATAAGCCAGGATGACCTACCCATCATTAGATAGTATCCATATCCCAACACACCCATCTGTTACCAGTATTATAACTCAACAACTTTGCATCATCTGATGTTTTCAGACTTGCATAAGCAATTACGAGAACAAAATTTCTCTTCCGTATTTTGTGGACATATGAGGTCTGAAAATTAAGTCCAAGAACTCATCCTAGAAAAACTGCTACCTATCTCATTGCTGAATATCACTATGGTTACATTGGAAGTACTCCACTTGGGAAGCTACACACCAACACCAGTGCTGAGACCACACTTCAAAGCAATTTTGGAACTCCTTTTCTGGAATGGCCATCAGAGCTGTCGTCATATTTCCCTTGATGTCCTGAATGTCATCAAAATGTCTTCCTTTCAATATTTTCTTTACCTTCAGGTCAAGAAAGAAGTTATTGTGGGACAGATCAGGTGAGCAGGGAGGGTGTTCCAATAAGTGATTTGTTTACTGGCTAAAAACTCCCTCACAGACAGTGCTGTGTGAGCTGGTGCATTGTGATGCAAGAGCCATGAATTGTTGGTGAAAACTTCAGGTTGTTTTTATCTAACTTGTTCACCCAGCCTTTTCAGCACTTCCAAACTGTAAACTCGGTTAACTTTTTGTCCGGTTGGTACAAATTCATGATGAATAATCTCTCTGATATAAAAAAAAAATGTTAGCGACATCATTGCAACCAGTTCACGAACTTAATTGTCAGACCTCGTATGTGTTCTTATATTCTCTTTGAAAATGTTGCACAAAGGCATTGACTCAGAACATAAGCTGCATATTAGAATAATCAAAACTCTCATAAGTACTATTGGCATTTTTCTTATGACTGACAGATGAGACTCCATGGTGTATCAACTTTGATACAACTCTAGTCAACATCACAGTCTGTGCCTATGAGATTCTACAGTAAAGACCAAAGGAGGGAAAGCTCAGTGACACACACATATATTCTAATACTTAATTTTAAGACATACAAATCATTAGATAGTTTAGATGTTTAATTGTATTTTACTCAGATGTTTGCCAAGGCATCTCTAGTTATGAGTGATAGTTGATGGTTTTCCCACATTTTCTTTTTTTTTTTTTTTTTTTTTTAATTCAAGGACAGATGCTGCTCAGTTTTATCTACTTATGTGAATGTTCAGCTAGTATTTCAATCTGATCTTCCCCTGTTAAGAGTCTCCACGCCTAAAGGATGATTATTGCTTAGTCAGCTATTCAGACTCAACTAGAATCAGTTGTTAAGGGAAGAAGAGTGGGTGGAAGATTGATAGACTCAAAGGAACTCTTTAAGGAAAAGGTTGAAGCAGTTTTCAGTGGGAAAAGGGGAAATCATTACAAAGAAATTCTTTCTGGAACAGATCAATAACCAGAAAACGACCCTTTCAACTAATTGTCATAGGAAATCTATTTAATAACATTTTCTTTACAAAACTAATATTTAAATTGACTCATATTGTCTCATGCAACTTTTTAAAATAAGTATAAATAAGCCCATAACACATTACTCCAAATAAAATGAAAAACAATGGTTTTCTTGTTTTTAGGGGTAAAATACCTTACAGGAAAATTTAAGATCATCTTCATTTACCGTATTCAGAAATGGTCAAGGTTTAATTTAATGTACTATACTTATATTTACATAAATAGAAGATGAATTAAGAAGAACATAAGCTGAAGTAGAATAAAATTATAAAGTGTAACAAAAAAGTACTACACGCTATATTTAATACTAAGAGTTAAGAAATCTAGTAATACGGTAGTTATCAGGGAATATATTTTGGACCATTACAAGTATCTAAAAAGATATGTTTTTAAAAATCTCTTTTTCTTAGTGTTCTTAAGTTCAGCTTTATTAAAGTATACTTTACATACAGTAAAATTCACAAATTTTAACTGTACATTTGATGAGTATTGAGAAATGTATACTGTTACAAATTCTCAATGGTAATCATGATGTAGGATATTTCCATTAACCTAAGAGTTGTGTTATTCCCTTTTGTAGACAAAACCCTTCATTCACCCCCCAATTCTAGCAACCACTGATCTTTGTTTTACTATGGTTTTTGCCTTTTCTAGAATTTCACATACATGAATTATACAACATGTTTTTGGTTTTTGGTTTTCTTTTTTCATATAGCATAATGCTTTACAGTTTCTGCTATGTTGTTGCATGTATCAGTAGTTAGAATATTTAATTGCTGAGAGGTATGCTACTGTATGGATGTGTGAATTGTTTATTAATTCATCAGTTGGTGGACATTTGTGTTGGTTCTAGTATTTTGGCTATGATGAATTCAAGTGCAAATTTTTTGGATCATGTTTTCATTGTTGTTCTGTAAAAAACCTTAGAAATAGAATTACTTGGTAATATGGTAAGTACATGTTTAACTCTATAAGAAAGTATAGTTTCTTCCAAATTGGCTAAACCATTTTGCATCTCCACCAGCAGTGTCTGAGCATTCTAGTTGTTCTGCATTCTCACCAGTATACCATGTAATGCTAGATTAGTTAACTATTTTGACCATGAACTACAGTAGGAATTTCATTTTATAATGTTACCCATGATACACACACATAATAAAAAATGTTTTCAGAAACACTACTTTAGTTTACTACAAATAGGCAGTCTGATTTCTATTTTCTATTGTTTTATATTTTGTTAAACAATACAATACATGTCTTAACTACTAATTACACAACCTACCGAAAGCTTGACATACAGTTTTAAAAACATAGCTTATAGTTTTAAAACATATATATGCCCATACACATATATAAGTTTAGATTTTTGGTTTATTTTTCTAACGAAACTGTGGCTATATGGTATAGTGTGTATGATTTTCTCCATCAGCAACCAGTTGCTTGGGATTAGAAAGGAAAGCTGGATGAAGGATTAATCTGGGTTTGGAGCTTTGTCAAGAGTTGAGATGGACATAAATAAAGGCGGGATATTGACAGAAGACGGTTGAACTTTGAAGTGAATCAGGGATGGACGTAGTAGAAAGTATTAGTGGTGACAAGCTTGTACTAGAAGATGGGCCACACTGGCCACGGTTTGGAAACATTAGGCAACCATGACCATCAGCCACGAAAGTGACTGCCTTTTCTCTCTATCTTTTCAAATTACTTTGCATCAAAACCTGTGTGCATAACTGGATGGGTTTAGAAAAAAAGTTATTAGTGATGGTTAAACATTTATTTAAAATGAATACTGAAGGCATTGTCTGAAACTATTACACTTAATTTATTTATTAATACACTGCATTTGATGTTTTTTCTTTATTCTTGTTCAGGAATTAGATATAGTAAGGTAATTGATTGAAACTTGAGAGGCTAAAGATATTAAATTAAGTTGTACTAGAATAATACTCAGTCTGAAGATTGTGAATTCATACAAAGTAAAAAAAATAAACATTTTTGCTTTTCTGTGTAACTCACAGATTTTATTTCACTTTTAAAATCTTTACGCTGACCTCTGTTTCCTTATTAAAATTCAACATTTTTCCTTCTGTCAATGAGTATGCAGCTAAAACTGGGCTTTGTAAGGTCTTAGAGGAAACTGTGTGAAGTTGCAGAAATCAGTACACTGATTCTACTTTTCAGATTAGCAAAGGAGCATGGTCCAAGGTCACTGAACAAATTGCACTGCATCAAAAAATGAAAATTACACCCTGCCATAGTATGATTTTAATAAAAAATGAAAATGGAATTTATGACCCCCTTTCTTCAGGCTACTAATGTTCACTGCCAGAAGATGAATCCCTTCTGTGACATTAAATGCAAGATGGGCTACAGAAAATGTTGTGAACTAATTCACTTGCCAAGAAGAGAGGCAAAGTGTATACATGCATGTATTTTTATACCCATCTGCTATCACAGTGAAGCCAAATATGTTTGAGGCAAACAAATCAGGCCAAATAAGTTCATTTTTTTTCTCAGTGCAATGATGGAAACCAAATGAATAAATGCAGGTCTAAACAAAATTAACAGAAGGAAAGTCACAACGCTGATTTGAAAGAAGCGACAGCCATTTGAATTGTACCACTGCAAAATAATTTCACATAGCCCTTCTAGGAACCATTGATAGGCCACTGTCAATCTGGAGCAACATGTACTGAACTTCTAATAGGACTTCTCTCAATATAATATTAATCAATATTGTCATTTACAAGCCATAGAATCCAGTAAAGAAATACAAAAAGCATAATTTAAAGATGAAACAAAATATAAGGACACTGTAACATGATGTGAGTTTGGACCAGCACACATTATACCCTGGTTAAATTTGTGAAATTGGTTAAAAACCAATAAGATGAAATCTGTTTATTACAATTATGAACTAGCTCAGTAATGGCAGACATTAACAGATGCCCTGATTCAGAATGACAAAAACTGAGACAGACTCTGTAGGATGGTTGGATGCATAGATTAATGAAGCTGTTAATAAAATACCATTTTACTAAATATGCCATGGAGGAATATCTCCCCTAGCGGTTAATATTTTTATTTTTCATTCAAGATACAACATTAGTTTACAAACTCTAAAATGTCAAGATGCTTCTTATCAATTGTTTTATTAAAACTCTAATCGATAAAATAGGACATTGCATAGCATAATTAATGAGGGGCTTCCTTCTACTGCTGCACCCATTGTGTTTACAAGGTAAGCTTTCTGAATACCATGTTTGCTCTGTACAGCTGCTTCATCTTTGTAACTCCTGTTGAGACTGTTTCTGTCTGCTGCCAACCCCTTAAACCTCACATCTACACTTCTGCCTCCATGTGCTCCCCACTTAGTTTCTGGAGCCCCTATTATTTAATCTCCTGTTTCCACATTTTGCTCAGATGGTTTACTCGTAAGATATTAAAAATGCCTGTATCTTTCCTGCGTATGTATTATCTTTCCCCCAGGCTTTATTTTCCTTTGAACTCTAACATTTGGCATTAGTGACCATCCGCCTCTCTTTTTAAATGGTTTCCTCTTTGGCTTCTGCACACATATCCTTTCTCCTTCCTCTCCCCAACTCTGGCCCTTCCTTCCTGTTCTTTTCTTCTACCTACTAACAATGAAGTTTCCCAGATTTAAATGCTCAAATCTTGTTTTTCTGTATACTCAATCTATTGATATGCTTTCCCTTCAGGTATTCAATTAACATCTCTATCATTATCTAATTCTCCAATCAACGTGGCGAGCCTTGAACTCTTACCCTAGCCCTCATTCATTTACTTATTCCACTAGCTTAAAATATGTATTTATTGGAATTTCCGTGGTTGCCTCAAATTTAACATTTTCCCTGGCAACCAGATTCCATCTGTAATCATTTTCTTATATACGAGTACATATCAAATCAAAACTCCTTTGACTAGGGTTTCCCACTCATTTCCATTATCATGTTTCCCCCAAAATAAGCCCGGGTCTCATATTAATTTTTGCTCTAAAAGACGCATTAGGGCTTATGTTCAGGGGATGTCATCCTGAAAAATCATGCTAAGGCTTATTTTCCAGTTAGGTCTTATTTTCGGGGAACACAGTATATACCAGTGTCTACTTTGGTTAGGACATCTTCATGTTTATTTTTACCATATGCTTTAGTCATGATGATTTTTACATCTGAAATAAGAACAGTGGAATTTCAGACCAAGCATTACTTATTAACATCTGACAGCCTGTGAAATATTCCCCAAATATAAGTCCTTTCTTTTTGTCTTTTGGGTGAATGATGCCCAGTCCCACAGCTTTTTTTTTTTTTTCTACAATTTTCAACGTAACTAAATGTCACCACAAAATTGTTGAGTTATTCAGAACTACAATAATTTGAATTTCTAAACAAAACTAAGAAACTTTATAGTTTGCTGGGGACACATGTATATTATTTTTATTGTTTTATTTTATTTTATTAAGAATCTTACATGTGTCAATATTATAAAGTTTCTACGTCATATGAAACAAAGGGTTGAACCCTCAGAATACTACAGAAGGATTCGGTGGGGGTTGTTATAGGTATAACATCAATATTATTTTCATTTTCAACTGGAGAAGTGTTTGCTTTCACTTAGAAATCTGTGTTAATTTAGTTCCATAATATTTAATTTAGCTGTTGTAAGTAGATTCATTAACCCTACAGTATGTAGTGATGCATATTGATATCATCAAAAACATTGGCTTGTAATTCTCTAATTACTAGACTTTAAGACACATGTTAGTTGCAGTTAAAATCTGAATACACAATATCCCTATTCCCAAATGCATACAAAATTTTTAAAATTGTATGTTGGTACATCATTATTCCCGCCCCCCCACCGCACCCCAAACATGCTGACATGCTGAGTAGGTTGTTTTCCCTGCCTAAAAATAATATTAGAAGCATTGGTTTAAAAGAACTAATCATGGTTGGCTTGTTTAGTAGCTCCCCCTCCCCAGAGCTTGTTCACAGCTCTTTTACAAAGTGTAAGAGATTCAAGAAGCTCTCCAGGCTACAACTTACTCTGCCTTTCATTTCAAATCCCGTTCTTGCTTATTATTTAGTCTTCTGGATTTGATGAAGGGAATAGAACATACAAGTGAAAAGCAAAGGCTTTGGAGCCCAATTTAGGTTCGACATTCAGCTCTTTTATTGTGTTGTATAAAATTGCATACATTACTTAAGTTCCCTAAGCGTCAGTTTTCTCTTCTCTAATATGGGATATTACTTATATGTATGATCATTTGGGAGAACTAACTGAAGTAATGTGTTGCATAAAGTAAATCCTCAGTAAATGTTGCTATCAATATGCTTTTGTATTGAGCCTATTATTGCCTCGGACTAATTATTCAGTTCTCTTTTGTTCTTGCATCAGTCAACTTTATTTGGTGTGTGTTTGTAAACCCAGTTAAACAAAAAGGACAATGTATTATAAGTATACCACACTGTTTCACAAAGCTGGGAAATATCCTGTGATGAAGAAAAAGATCGACCCAGGGGTTTGATGACTCTCAATTTTCTTCCTATATCTTTCATTATTTGCATCTATTTCATTATTTTTCATCTTTTCGGGCTAACTTTCTCTGCTTGTGAACCCATATAGTGAAAAATATGGCTGAGTGTAGCTTATGAGTTTTCTGGTTCCCAGTCTGCTCAACCAGACAAAGAAAGATGACACACAGCTCAATTCAGACTAGCCAATTAATCCAACTGGAGAGTCATGTTATATGGACATGTCTGCTTCTGCTATCACTGTATATATGGGTCATTTCTCAGAGAATTAGGCTTTTTCTAGAAAGGGGAAATCTTGAAGCCTGGTTAGATGACTTAATAGACATCCTTTATTATTATTATCAATAGTTGTTGAACCGTAATTCCTGAGGACATATCATAGCTGCAAAGGCCCATCTTTACCTGAGAGGAGAGGTGAGACATTAAATCATTTCCCTTTTTCTACCTCTCCAAATTCTATCCATTGTTAACATCCTGCTTATTTAACAATCTTCTCTATTAACACTTTAAAATTATTTATTGTCTAATATATATTTTTTTAAATCTCTGACTATAGAAGTAGGCTAATAGAGTTCATACAAAGTATAACAGTAATTTACTCTCATAATTTCAAGTCCTTGTGGTATTTTCCTGCTTTTGGATTGTCTTTCTTTGTCATAATGATATACAAGGAGTTTTATGTATTCTGTATTTGAGTCTGATGTAATTTAAATAAATGACCACAAAATTTATTGACATTCTTCCCATCTTGAGGTAAGGTCGTTATCTTCTACCTTTGATTCTGGGTGAGTTTATATTTGCTTTGACAACACAATTGGTAAAAATAATACCATGTGACTTTTGAGGTTAGGTTATCAATGACAAGTTAGCTTTCATACTGTTTGCTGAAACATTTATACTACCATGTAAGCCTATAAGCCCTGAGCCACCATGTAAGAAGTTCCACTATCTTGATTTTGCTATAGAGGACATCTGAAAGCATGGAGAGATCATTTAGGTGTTACAGGCCCAGTCCAGACACTGGGCAAATGAGTAAAGGAATCTCCAGATGACTGTGGCCTCCAGCCATTGAGTCACTCTCTCTACCTTTGAGTCTTCTCAGGTGAAGTCTCAGACTTTGAGCATCAGAGACAAACCTTCCCCTCTGTGTCACTTCTAAATTTCTAACAACCAAATACATCAGGATTTTAAAATGGAGATTTATGCCATCAAATTTTGGGGTAACATGTTACATAGCAGTATCAACTATGATAGTGCCCCGTGTCAGTTAAATATGAATTTTCCCATTTTGTGTCTTGCCTTTTTGTTTTGTTTTTCTAACTTGAAAAAAAAATTATATTTGATGTACAACACTGTATATGTTTAAGGTACACAATATATTGATTTGATAGATTTATATTGCAATGACTGCCATCGTAGCATTAGCTAATACCTTTTTACTCTCTTAATGGTTGATGAAGAGAAGTCCAATTTTCAATCTTATTCTTTATGATTAATGATTTCAGTTTTTCTGATTCATAAATGCTTTCCTACCCCATGTTTAGAAAGTATTTACTTAAATTAAATTTTAGAAGCTGTATTGCTTTATTTTTTATCTGCAACCAAATTTACATTAATTTTTATATATGGTATAACAGTCAAGATTAATTTCTTTTTGCTTATGGATATCCAGTTGACCCAATACAATTAATTGAAAAACTAATCTTTTCTTCATTTGTGTTTGAGTCTATTTCTGGACTATCTATTTTCTTCCATTGGTCTACCTATCTTTTCTTTCATGATACCATATCTTAATTACTGTATCTTTATAAGACTTTATATATATAAAATTGCATAGGTTCTTTGACTTTGTCCAAGAAATTACAGTTCTTGGCTATTTTGGGGCTGTTGTAATTTATATAAAATTTTAAATCTATGTAACTTCACTAACAAGTGTCATCCCAAGAAAATTTAATAAAATAAATAAATAAATAAATCAGCTTTTCATTTTACATACACACACACACACACACACACAATACACACCATTGTTAGGATTTTTATTGCAGTTGCATTGAAACTCTGGATCAATTTAGGGAACATTTACATCTTTACAATATTGGATCTTCCCATTCATAAACATTTATTCTCTACTGGAGTATTTTCAGTTTCTCTCAATAATGATGTAGGGTTTTCTGTGGAGAAGAATTGTATAACTTATCTAAGGTTATGGCTAGACATTTGACTTTTTTTGCATTTTTAAAGGGTTTTTGATATTCTATTTTAGTTTGATGTATTTTTATTTTGTGTGTGCATGCATGTATTGACCTTGTACACAGTGACCTTACTAAATTGATATATTTAAAGCAGTGTTTATCTCAAGATGCCTTTGGATTTTATTCAGACACATTGTCTAAAAATCACAATACTTTCATTACCTCCTTTCTAATCCTTTCATTTAACTTTATTATTTTTCAACCCTGACTTTGTTTCAGTGATTAATAGAAATAGTGATACCTAGTATTCTTTCTTATTCCCAAACTTGGGATAAAATGGTTGATATTTAATCATAAAGTACAGTATTTGCTTTAATTTGTTTTTTTAGGTATACTTTATCATATTAAGTATTCTCATTACATGTATTTATTGGTTTGGGGAATGTTGTTTTGGTTAGTTTTTGTTTTTTTAATCATGAATGAGGTAGAATATTATTACATGTTTTCTCTTTCTCTATTGACAATTGTGTACTTTTCTTCCTTGTTTTGGTAACATAGTAAATTGTAATAACTGGTTCTCAAAAGTGAACTCAATTTTACATTCCCATCATGTAATTTGGTTGCAATGTATCATTCTTTTGATATATGCTAGACTTTGTCTGCTATTTTTTAATTTGCAACTATTTTTAGAGAAAAATTGGCTTTTAATTGTCCTTTCTTGAAATAGTCTTTTCAGATATCTGTCATCTCTGCTAGCTTTCATGTACTTTTATATAAATAAATTTTATATATAAACTTTAATGCATATAAAATTTTTCTTTATAAAATAAATATATAAACGTCATATGTATATATATGTACATATATATAATATACTACCATATATATATATATATATATGTCCATATATACATATACATACATATATATATGAGGAATACAATAACAGAGTTATGCCAGCCTTATAAAACATGTTCGGCAGTGTTTCTATTTTTTTATCATAAAGACATCAGGGCCTAGAGTTTATTTGCAGGAAAGTTTGGGGTTTTGTTATGTGTGTTATTTTTTAAGTATTTGTTTCTCTATAAAACATAATACATCTATATAGAGTATGTAAAGTTTTTAATATCAGAACATCAAATGTATGGGACTATTCTGATTTTTCTATTGTGGGGTATATATATTTTAGAAATTTTATATTATTAATGTCTACAATAGTTCTAAAATGAAAAAAAAAAAAAAGAATGCCCATAATGCATACAGAATCAAAGATCTGTCTACTTTCTGTCTTCCCCTCTAGAGGTGATATTTAATATTTATTTAGAGCAACAAAATACGTTCAACTTTTCTAAGATTCTCAACCACGTATTGTCTTTGCAAGGCTCTTTACAGCTATTTCTTCCCTAATCTAAGTGAGATATGTGGACATAAGACATATTGTGTTCCTCCACAAAACATAAATATTTAATGTTTTATTCAATAATTTATTCTATCATCCTATCATTGCTTTCTAAGTTATCTTTTTTCCCTTTACTTTTCTCCATGATTTTTAAATATTACTAAAGTCACATTCTTTATCAGATTTCTTCATAATGTCCTTTGTTTTCTGTTCCAGAATTTATCCAGGATAGATCACATTATATCAAGTGGTCATGCCTCTTTAGTCTCCTCTTGGTTGTGACAATTTCTTAAACTTTTCCTGTTTTTGATTACTGTGACAGTTTTGAGCGTTACAAAAAGTATTACAATAGAAACAGTTTTGGGGACACAAAGAAAAAACAGAGAGTTCTTAGATGGGTGTGGGGGGGGTTGGGGATAAGGGGAAAGGTGAAGGGATTTGGAAGCAGCTGGTAACCACAAGATGGCCTCAGGGTTTTTTGAAAATTAATTTGGGGAAGGTATTCAATAATGTTGTAAATATTTTGTTGGGTATCCGGTGGACATGCGTCCTATTTGGGAGACCACCTCAGGGATACTGTGGATACCTGATCATGGCATTGTACACCAGAAGCTAAACATTAATGAATGCCAACTATAATTTTATATATATAATGTGATGGCTCAGTGTGAGGTCGAAGGGATAGTGGATGGGGGGAGGGGGGTTCACAGTGTGAGGGATATAAATGATGAACGTCTAAGTATTACCTTGTCTTGTACACCTGAAACTAATAAATAAATAAATAAATAAATAAATAAATAAACAAACAAACCACAAAAAACAGTATAAAATATCATAACCTATAATATAGTGAATTTCTGTAATATATTACTTAATATTGGTTATGATTACATTTATGGAATAAACGCTGCAAGTTTTTGAAGTTCTTTATAATATGAAATAAAAAGAATAAAAACAGTAAAAAAAAAAAGTATTACAATAAGTATTACAAAAAGTATTTTGGAGCATATCTCTCAAGTGGGAAATTCTTGATGCTTTACCTGTGATTGGACTGGGATAGTCTGCTTTTGGGAAGAAAACAACATAAATAAAATACCATTCTCATTACATCATATGAAAGGTATATGCCATCAATATGACTTATCACTGTTGATTGTAGCCTTGATCACCTGGCTTAAGCAAGTGTTCGTCAAGATTCCTTGGTAAAATTACTCATTTTTTTTATGTCTTTACATATTATACTTTTTGAAAAAAGTCATGGTGTGCAGCTCATACTTAAAAAGTGTGGAGTTATATTCCTTAAGGATGGAGTATCTACATAATTTGGAATTGTTCTGTATAGAATATTTGTCTATTCCCTCTATTTATTTATTTACTCAATCATTTATTTATATCAGTATGATCTCATACATATTTATTTTATGCTTTAGGTTGTAATATAATAATAATAGTTTGTTTCTCAAATTGTTTTGGTTTTGACTATTGGGAATTCATTCAGGTGTATCCCTTTGACATGCTGACAACATTGTTTTTATTGTTGTTGACTTGTTTATTTGTATTCTGAGACTTCTCTTATTTTGTGACACCACAACATATTCCAGCTTCATCTTATATATTTCCTGTCCCTGTCCCCAAATCAGCCACTTTTCCAGGGAAGCTTTCTTTTATTGGAGAGTGGTATTAGAAATTAAGATCTGGATACTGGGTGTGCTCTCTTATATAATTTTTGTGCTCTCTTATATAATTTTTGATAAGTTGTATTTTCCTGGGAATTCTATGTCTTGTCCATGTTATCAAATTATTAGAATAAAGTTGATTATAATATGTAGAATATGTATAATAATAATGTAGAATATGTATAATATGTAGAATATAGAATGTTTGTGTGATTTGTAGTGATGTCGTTTTTATCATTTGATATTGGTAGATTATGCATTCTTTCTTTTTCCTTGGATAGATTTGATAAGGATGTATAAATATTATTTTCAAAGAAATAACTTTTGGTTTTGTTGAACTATTCTAATCTATGTCTGTTTTATATTTTTTCCTATATTTAAACTTTTGTTTCTTTTTTATTATCTTTTCTCTGTTTCTTTGAGTTAATTTGTTATTCCTTTTAAATAACATATTGATATTGATAGGGAGGTCATTAGCATTTAGTTTTTGTATGTTTGTAATGAATGGATTTATCTTTTTACATTTCTCTCTGAGCAGAATTTTAGCTATATTTCACAAGTTTTGATGTTGTATTTTATTACTTTTTAGTTCAAAATGCTCTCTAAGTTCCACTGTAATTTTTTTGACCATGGTTTATGCAGAGATGCATTGATAATTATGCAAACATATGAGGATTTTCTTTTTTTTAATGAAAGTTTATTGGGGTGACAATGGTTAGTAAAGTTACATAGGTTTCAAATGTAGAATTGTATAATACATAATTTATATATCACATTGTGTGTTCACCACCCAGAGTCAGTTCTCCTTCCATCATCATATATTTGATCCCATTTACCCTCATCTGCCACCTCCCTCCCCCCTAGTTATACTCTTACTGATTTCTAGCTTACTTTCACATAGAGACAGTACTCTATGATTTTAACATTTTGATACATTTTTAGCCCATTTGCTTTATAGCCCAAGATATGGTCAATTGTGATTAATATTCCATATACATATGAAAAGAATATGTACTCTAAAGTTGTTTGGTACAATGTTCTGTATATGTGAATCAGATCAAGTGTGTTAATTGAATTAACACAGACAAATTATTTTAAAAAATATATTAGTTATGTCACACTAGAAATATAGACTACCACTTGTTTTTCTACATTTTTGTAACATATAACTTGGGATTTACAAGCCAAATAGCACATTCTAAATACTCTAATATTTTATGTGGTTAATGGTTTAAATGTAATTTAGATGTAAATCCTAATATATTATTACCTACTGGCATATGAAGTGCTATGAATGGCATTAAAAAAGAAAGGAATGAAAGAAATGTGACAAGAGAAATAAAAAATGATGAATGTGAAATAACATATTAATACAATAAGATGAAGTTTGGAGAATGGGGAAGCGACTGAATACATTTACATTAAAACAATAATATAAGTTAGCTTGTAATCAACTTAGAAGTCTGGAGAGTACAGGGCAATTCCAGCCAAAGGATAGAAATGGGGAGGGAACAAGGTAAATAAATGAGATGGAAAGTAAGACTGATGAACAAGGCCCACAGGAAGCAATCAGAATTATGAGTCAGGAAAAGGGGAGAAAAGGTGAAAAAACGTGCTAAAATTTCAGTGACCAGTAAATAGTACTTAAGCCTTTATTTCTGAATAATGGCTAATTTCAAGGAAAACTGTATAGGAAAGAGCAGAAGAAATTTGCCTTTCTCTTCAGGTGATTTCCTGTTTTGTTTTCAATCTGCTAAGCTTTCACCTGAAGAATTTACAGCAAAATGGCTCCTTTTGAAAACATGCAGTGTGTGAAAATATGCTACTGTCAGAAAAGAGGGAAGAGGATATACATGCTTTAAAAGTGTCCCTAACGGTGTTCAGAAGTAATTTCTTTATTCAAGTAGAAGACCAGAAGAACAATTTATGACTTTAGAACAGCAAACATCTGGAAGAGACTGTGTGAATGTACTGATACATTCTGAGCTTCTAATTTATGAGTGATTCAAGCATTTCAGGAATACAAGATGGTATTTCTGGGCTCATTCTAAGAACTTATTTTTAATAGAAATATGAAATTTCAATACTGTCATATTTAAATAACCTCTTGACTTTTCATTTCTATGTACTTAAGATTGCACCCTCTATATCTGTATACTATAATCAACAATTTGGCAGATAGGATTTTTGTCCTTTAAGATAATTTTCTGTGTTGGAATTTTGAGGTATGTGTCATGAAGGTGGGTGCATGTGTATGCATTTGTATACTTTCCCATCCAACTTGGGAGCTGTATCTGTGGCATTGTAATTTTCTTGTTTTGCTAAGCTGTCCTTATGCAGGCAAAAGGCTGATGAGTTTTTTTGCTATTATTGTTTTCAATTAACTAGAAAAGTCCCCCCACTTTGTCCATTGCAGTGTTCCTGAGTTATATTCCCTGGAGATTAATGGGGGCAAATCAGCAAACACAGATGATTCTGCAGCAGGAATGCCGGATTCATTTTCAGGATTCAGTTTTGAGCCAGCACACTGGTTCTACCTGCTGCTTGGTGTTACAGTCATTGAATTTAGCAGATGGAGGGGGAAAGTTTTAAACTTAAGAACACAGATGGAGAGCAGACTTCAGAGAGAGGATTATTCTAGAGTTTAGTAAAAGGTTGTTTGGATCCAAAATAAATCCTTGGAACTAGAGTGATTAAGTCTCTGTGCCTAGGTATAGAGACAATGTACACAATTAAAAGCAGCCAACCATCCAAGAAACATGTTCTGACCAATGGTTTCAGCTTATCCACACAGAATTAATCAAACCTAAAAAATTAAAGGTTAGCTTTAAAAACAAACAAACAAAAAAAAACAACCTTTTTTAACTTTCTCTTTAAATTTTCTCCTAGCAGTAATAAAACAAATAAGAAAAAAATATTTTTATTTTTATAGCTAATAGAGATTTAAAGGAGCAATGTAACATGGGAAAAGGTATTAAATTTTTCTTAAAGGCCTCATAGTTACCACTTTTTTATAATATGTCCAAAAGTCCATCAGATTAAGAAACCTGGTCTCCTCGAAGATGACTCACATTAATCACACTAATAAGAGAATGAAATATAAAGTCAGAATAGCTAGTTTAGAGAAATGTAGCTGTGTCATAAGAATTAAAATGTTAAAATACTCAAGTAATCTCTCTGTATGGAGAGCAATGTGGAAACAGAAATCAAAACCAGTTTCCAATATGTATAGGATTTGTATTTATTTATTTATTTATTTATTTATTTATTTATTTATTTACTTATGTTTTTTTACACAGAGAAATTTTATCCCTGGGAAGAATCTCCTGGAAGTTTGTGGAGTACACCCCATAGTTATTTTTACAATGAGGATGCCCTTGCTGATGGAACTGTACTGTTAAAATTATTTTTAACTAGAGAGTAGAGCAGTCATGTATGTGTAGCTACCTGATTCTGAAGCCAGAATGCCTGGGTTTAAGTTCAGCTCTACCATTTACTACCTGTGTGACCTTGGGACAAATTATTTAACCTATCTGTTCCTCAGTTATAGTTTTCTCATTTATATAATGAGGATAATAATAGTACCTATATCATAGGGTTATTATAAATATTAAATTAATTAATATTTTTTCTGAAAAAGGCAAGAACAGAGCCTATAAATAAATATTATGTGTTTGTTAAATGTATATTATATATGATACATATGTTTATATGATACATATGTTTATATGATACATATATGTATATATGCTATACTCAAATAACATATATGTATACATATATATGTGTATATATATATATATATATATGTATATATATATATTCTAACGTCTTGCTGCATTAAAGAATCAAAACTGCTCCACCATTTAATTGGACAAAAACTTTGGAGAAAACCATCTCTCTAGCTCAGTTTTCACACCTCTAAATGAGAATATGAGCAGGAGTATCTACCACAGAGGGTTGTTGTGTAGACTATATGACTTATGCATGAGAAGCACTAGAAAAGTGAGTGGCTCATAGTAGATATCGAATAAATATAAGTAATTATTATTGTTCTCCCCCGGACTAAGAAATACTATATCATTTTTCTTCCTTTCCTAATTCTACATTTCTAGAATGCACCAATCTCATCTAATTCTTTTGCTCTTTCAATAGATATTTTGTAGGCCTCAAAGACATGTGGACTTCCAATTTTCTACTTTTATGACTTGTTCATGTGTTTTAATTGCTAACATTTATACAGGCTTGTCTGCATGTGAACATGCCACTGTAATAAAGTTTCTACATTCATCATCTCATTTCATCAGAACACATCTTTGTTATAAGTACTTACTCATACTTAACTGATAAACAATTTCAGGATTATAGGAAATAAGAAATTTTACCAGTTAGAATTCAAGCCCACGTCTTTCGGACTCAGTGGTCCCTAGTCTTATCTACCATACTATGGCAAGAAGCCTTATATAGTCTCTCGTGTACTGATGATAGTAACATGCAATAAAAATTTATCCAAAATGTTGAAGAATTAGAGAACATGATAATTCATATGAATCAAGAATTGCAGATAAAATAAGCTTCACCAAGTTAAAGCAAGTTGAGGTTCAAGCAAATATAAAGTCCAGGTTGAAAAATAATCTAGAAGCCTAGTAAGATTGCTGTGTAGCATTATAAATGTTTCAATCTAAGATATAAACTGGCACAGGTTATCAAAATATGCCATCACAACAGACCTTTATAACTTCATAAACTATAAACATAAATGATTTTTGCACACAAAAAGTAATTATATTTTAGTATTAAAGATAGTTTTAATTCAGTACAAACAATAAAAGTATCTTGCATTATTGCAGATTTAAAATTAGTCCAATCTATTCATTTCAATTCAATTCAGTTCAATTTAATTCAATTTTATTTGATTCAGTTTAAGTCAATATATATTTAAGGAGCACTATTACATATAAGGCATTATTCATGGATTAAACATAATTAGGTTTTATTTTATATGTGTTAGGGTAAGGCACATATAAAAGGAAAGAAGAAAATATTTTATTTTGTTGGTTTTGTTTTATAAAATTTATTAAAAGTTTTAAACATGCACTTTTCAAATATTTTAAATATAAAACATTTTTAAATAAAATATCTTATAAACGTACTTCTGTTTTATATTATCACCTCCTAAAGGAAAAAGTAGATAAAACTGAGGGAAAAGGCAGAGAGATGTGGTATTAGGCACACAGTTGTGGGCTAGTTATCGGCCCTCCATGGTGAAAAAAAAAAAGAGTCCCAGATTGGTAATGTTGGCTGATTTCCCTCCCATTGTGGCCAATTTCAATAAATGAATATTTTCACAACGAACTGGCAAAGTACCTTAACATTGTTTTCAGCATTGAATACCCATCAAATGGGTATGTATCCAACAATTGTATTTATTTTTATTTTTAAAAGATTTGTATTAATAAATATAGCTAACATACAACATTATTTCATAATTAGTTTCAGGGATACACCATAGTTGTTCAACATTTATATACTTAAAGAAGTGATCACGATGATAAGTCCAGCAGCCATCTGACACTGTACCATGCTATTACAATATTATTGACTATATTACCCCTGCTGTACGTTATATACCCATGACTTATTTGTTTTATACTTGGAAATTTAGACCACTTATTCCCCTTCATCATTTCCCCCCTTTTTCAATTTTTCAATTACAGTTGAAATTCAATATTACATTTTATTAATTTCAGGTGTACAGCATGGTGGTTAGACATTTGTATACTGTAAGAAGTGATCCCCATGACTAGTCTATTACCCAACTACCATTATACATCGTTTTTACCGTATTATTGACTATATTCCCTGTGCTATACTTTACATCCCCATGACTGCTTTGTAACTACCAATCTGTACTTCTTAATCCCTTCACCTTTTTACCCTGCCCCCCAACCTGCATTCCATTTCTCACCTCGAAAAATAAAGTACCCCTCTGACACCTTACGAAGTTATTACAATATTATTGATTATATTCCTTATGCTATCACCTACATCCCCTTCACTACTGTGTATCAACCAATTGATACTACTTAATCCCTTCACCTTTCTTCATCTATCCCCAAACCACCTCCCATCTGGCAACCATCAAAATGTTCTCTGCATCTGTGAGTTTGTTTTTGTTTTGTTTGTTTGTTTATTTTCTTCTTTAGTTTCCACATATGAGCCAGATCATATTGCGTCTGTCTCTCTCTGACACTCTACTGAGCACAGTACACTCCAGGTCCATCCATGCCACCGCAGATGGCCAGAATCCATTCCCTTCCATGGCCAAGCAATATTCCATTGTATATATGTACCAACTCCTCTTAATCCATTCTTCCATCAACAGACACCCAGGCTGCTTCCACGTGTTGGCCATTCAAACACTGCTGCAATGAACTTATGGATGCACACGACCCTCAAAGTAGTGTTTTGGGTTTCTTCAGATAATTACCCAGAAGTAGGATTACTGGGTCCTTCGTTGTCTCTTGTTATAGGCTTTGTTTTAAAATCTGTTTTGTCTATAAGTACTACTACCCAGCTTTTGTTGTTGTTGTTGTTGTTGTTGTTGTTTTCCATTTTTATAAACTATCCCTTTACTTTCAGTCTGTGTGTGTCTTTCAATCTGAAGTGAGTCTCTTGTAGGCAGCATATGTAAGGGTTTTGTTTTCTTATCCATTTAGCCACCCAGTGTCTTTCGATTGTACTTAATCCATTTACATTCAAAGTAATTGTTGATAGATATGTAGCTATTGCCATTTTATTATTCATAATTTTGACTTCTTTGCCCCCCCCCCATCTTAAAGAAGTGCCTCTAATTTTCCTTGTGATTCTGACTTGGTAGTGATGAACCCCTTTAGCTTTTTCTTGTCTGGGAGCTCTTTGTCTGTCCTTCAATTTTAAATGATAGTCTTTCTGGGTAGGTCCTTGCTTTTCATCACGTTGAATATTTTATGCCAATCTCTTCTGGCCTGTAAAGTTTCTGTTGAGAAATCAGCTGACAATCATAGGGAAGTGCCCTTAAGTTACGAGTTGCTTTTCTATTGCTTTCAGATTCTCTCTTTGTCTTTAACCTTTGACATTTTAATTATAATGTGTCTTGGTTTGGGCCTGTTTGGATTCATATTCTTTGGGACACTCTGCACTTCCTGGACTTGTATGTCTATTTCCTTTGCCAGGTTAGGAAAGTTTTCAGTCATTATTTCTTCAAGTAGGTCTCAATCCCTAGCTTTCTCTCTTCTCTTTCTGGTACTCCTATGATGTGAATGTTGATACTCTTGGTGTTGTCCTAGAGGTCCCTGAAACTATCCTCTGTTTTTTTCTTCCTTTTGCTTTTTGCTGTTCCAATTGGGTGTTTTCTGCTATCTGGCCTTCCAAATCACTGATTCAATCCTCTGCTTCATCTATTCTGCTGGTAATTCCTTCTAGTGCATTCTTCATCTCAGTTATTGTATTCTTCACTTCTGACTGATTCATTTTTATGATTTCTATATCCTTTTTTATGCTTTCCATCTCTTTGTTGAAATCATCACTAAGTTCCTTGAGCATCCTTATAACCATCGTTTTGAACTCTGTCTCTTGTAGGTTGCTTGCCTCCATTTAATTTAGTTTTTTTTTTTTTTTTTCCTGGAGTTTTCACTGATTCTTTTATTTAGGACATATTTCTTTGTTCCCTCATTTTGGCTGCCTCTCTATGAGTTTCCACGAGTTAAGTAGATCTGCTATGTCTCCTAGTCTTGTCTGGATGATCTTATGTGTTATGTGCCCTGTAGAGTGCTGGTACAGTCTCCCTGGTCACCTGCTCTGGGTGCTCCAGGAGTGTCACTTGTGTAGGTTGTGTGTGCCCTACTGTTATAGTTGAGCCTTGATTGCTATTGGCATGTCAGTGGTTGGCTGTGGCCCTCAGGCTGTTTGGGTATGGGGTTTGGACATATCCACAGTTTACAGGCTATTGCAGGGGGCTTACTCCATGAATGGGATTTGCCCCAGAAAACTCTGGTGCCTGTTGAGATCGCCCTTTATGTGTGCTGCTTGTGGGGCTAATTGGGTGGTGCTCTGCTCTGATCTAACCAGCCTCCAAGTATGTTGGTTTTGGGGCCCCTTGTGAGGAGCTCTGGTGCAGGCCAGGTCATCCACTGCCTGTGACTGGCTGGGGACTAGCTGGTAGGAGATACAAAGTGACTCAAGGTTCTTCACTGCCTGTTGGAGGCATGTGGGAGAAGCCACACTGTGAACCAAGGACAACTTCCACCTGCCTACTCTTTTAAGGTTCAGCTACTGATAAAGCCTCATGCAGTATGTGAGTTGTGTGAAGCAGGGTCTCAGGGAATCACTAGAGTGGGATGAGTTGTGGTCACCAGGTTAGTACGTATACATTCTGGTTTGATGTCAGAGCTGAGACTGGAGCTACTCAACAAAAATCTCAGAGCACACTGAAGCCAGTTGCCATCGATTTGTGGCCCAGACCTCCATAGTTTTCCAAGAAACAGTGCAATGCAGGCTGGGCTGGCTGCTCATGAGAAGGCAACTCTGGTGTTGGAGGAGATGGGTGGGGCAGGGTAGCAGTGAATCAGCAGGGTGGAGCTGTGGAGCTCACCAGGCCAATCAAATTCGTATTTGGCCAGTTGTAAGCAGAGGGGCGGGCTGAACATAGTAAAGATGGTGCCTGCCTGCCGGCTGCTGGCTACACAGGAGGAGAAATTCACACAGGGTAAATGCCAACTTTCCTCCACCCTTCACCTGGAAGCCACATACCTCAGCCTGCCCCCTGTATGCCTCTGCTAGAACCCAAGGTGAGTGCCTCCAAGCAATGAGTCTATGCTGGGCCATTTAAGAGGATTTGGGTTTGTGCCACCTCTGTCCCTCCCAGACAGCCAGAATCCACACTGTTTTTCACAGCCAGATGTTGTGGGGGCTCCTCTTTCCAGCATAAGTACTCTGGGCTGGGGAAATCCTGTGAGGCTGGGGTCCATCACTCCTCCAGGGGTAACCTCCATGGCTGAGATATCCCTCCTGATTCACCACATGCAGGTGTGGGGCCTGTTCTCTGTCTCTACATGGCTTCTTTATATCCTTAGCTATAAAGCTTCTGTTCAGCTAGACTTCGGATGGTTCTTCAGGTTGATTGTTCTATAATTTAGTTGTAATTTTAATGTGTTCACAGGAGGAAGTAGGTACAGTATTTATCTACTCCACCATCTTGGATCTCCACGCAAAGTACTTTAACATTTGACAAATGGCTTTCAGGAGCCATTTCAAGTAAGCACACCACTACTGTAACCCTATGTGTTTCCTTGGCAGAGGCAATTTGTCCATTATTATGTGTTCTCCATCAAATGCCAAAGACAGTATTTGAGTCTACCTTGTGTATCCTTATAGTTATCCGCACCTGACCCATTGCCTGGGGTAGAGTAGGCTCAGTATATATTTTTTAATGATTTCTTTTTTCTACACAGTGTCCTCCTATACCAGACTATTCTCATCACAATCCTCTTCAGAAAAGAGGCCTAACTACATAATCCTTCATTCTATGGATGCCTAACATTAAAGAGAAATCTGACGGTCATTGTTACTAATTTCCACCCACATTTATCCACTTTAATTTAGGTGGCAAGCATAATGGTCAATTCTACAGATACAGAGATGAAAGCTATCAAGATCTCATGAAGGAACTTACAGTCCAGCTGGAAAGAAAGGCAAACTGATAGTGACAGGGCTATGCCTATGAGAGAAACATGCATGGCTATGGAAACAGATGGCTCTAGCCCAACCTCTGCAGGATGACACCAAATTGTTTCTTTTAGTTATTATTATGCCTTCCATGTCTGGTACTGTGCTTTTCCATGCTATGTGCTTGGTTAATATACAGAGGTTAAATGACTTTTTATCCATTTTATCTCAATGAGGTTTTCTCTATTAAAAAAAAGAAATGAATGCTGGGGAGCCAAGAATATATTTTCTTATATCTATGAGCTCAGCTCTTGTTGGAAAATTGTTTAAAGCCCTGAAACAAAGTAGGGCTTATGGTATAACCTGATTTAGGGTATATCCTGATCTAACCATCCAGCTTTACCAACTGCTATTGTTGAGCCCAAAATGAAATGATTGCCATTCTTGAAAGAATGAGGCACTGTAATCATTCAAATAAAAAGGATTTCATTAGCATCCAAATATGTGGCTATTAGCTCCACAATTTAAAACTAGAAGGAAAACTTGGCATGTTTTTCCTCCTGCTTTACTGAGCAAATCTGGGGAAATGTGAAGCCCATCCTAGAATAAAATTTTAACAGAACAGCATTTGTAGTACACCTTCTTATTTACAGTATCAGTACCCTTGTCCAGATCTCATTTCATAGTGAGCACCTAGAAAATGGGGCTTAAATTTTATTTCATCAATGCCTTTTTTGTATAGCTGGAGGCAAATATGACCTTTAACTTTTAACCAGAGATACACTAATTATACCCTCACCTGCTGCTCGAATTGTGCTAAGTGAAGTGCCAGTTAGGCCGAGGTGGCTGTTATTCTGAGAAGATAGGGAGCTTCCCCCACATTCAGACTGGCATTTTCCCGATGTGGATCCATATCCACTGAGGCACCTCAGTGCTTGCCATAGTCCAGCTTTAGCTCATTGGCTCTCCCATTGGCTGCACTTGGCCAGATGCAAGAACAATTTCATTCCCACTTGCTTAAAAACGGGGTTTTGAAAATTACTAGTAGCTGCTACAATCAGATGTAATGCAGTACTTTATCCCTATTCAGCTCTAAAATTCTACTTAGCCATCACCGAATTTATAGAAGATGGGCAGAAGGGAAGGAGAACTTAGCAGAAATTAAATTGAAGAAACAAAAGGCCTGAATCCTGCAGCTACCACTCTTAAGGGAATAACCAAAAATAGGGAGTTCTTTAAAAACCAGGCAGTGGGGCTAATGGCTTAACACTATGAACTCTCAGCCCATGGATGAGGATCAAGCTGACTCATAAAATACATTCTGTTCAGTTTGCCGTCCTGTTGTTTCTCAAATGGCCTTCCCTGGCAAGAACTGAGGCTGGGAAGGGAAGCCACGTGTAAACACTGGGCGGGGCCAACCCCATAAACCTGCATGTAAGCAGCTGCAAACAATCCATTTTAATTTCAAGTCAGTGTTTAAGAACCCTGAGTGTTATAGTTAGAAAGGTGGGAGAGGAGGTTGATGTAAAAGTAGAATTGGATTTGGCAGGTATTCATTTTCCTACGGACTGTGCTCAATTCTTCTAATCATAGTTATTATGAATGTTTCTCTCCAATTTTTTCCACATGTCATTTTGTGCTTTCATGTTCTCACCGTCACCTGCTAGTCAAAAGAATGGAGAGTAGTTTTTGATCCTACAAATAATAAGGTGAAAGGTGATTACTCTTAAGCCACATAAACATGCACAAGAATTTCCCTGGCTCCTGCCCCACAGCACTAAACAACTGTGGACATTTGACAAAGGTTAGAATTATCTGAAGTGTGCAAGGACCTTGGCCATAATCATGTAATTTTCCAAATAGCAATGTCTGAGTGCATCGCGGAATTATCTGCAACTATGCATGTGACCTTGGGCACTTACCTCTCCATTCTTTGGGCCTCAATTTGTCCAGCAAACTACGAATACTTTCTAAGTTCCTTTCCAGCTATGCCATTATTTTCATAATTAACTTGTTAGCAGGTCATCTTTACAATAATGCTTGGAATAGGGATGGAGTATAGGATTGGAAAACAAAAGGATATTTGATTAGTTTAAAGAAATTACCATTTCCCAACAACATCTATCCTGTGTGCCAATCCAGTAATTCTAAGCTTTTTCTGTGCTCAATTCTTTAATTCACTGCCTGTAGTCTCGTTGTCTACTCCCCTCCCTGCTCCATTCCTAACCTCCGGAAGCATGTGTGAATGTTTTCTTGAAGTACAGTTTATACCATAAATAAAATTGATGTGGTAGAGACCATTTCTATTTCTGTTTTTCTCTGAAAACTCAGTTTTAGCTGAGGTATTAGGATGCAATTCTAATATGGATGAGTTTTTAAATCATTAGAAGAAGTTCCACAATGTGAAGGGTATTAGCTCTGGTATCCTGGCCAAAGTCCAAATGAGTAATTAGATTTCTCCCAGCTAAATCTTTCCTGTTGTTTTAATTGGCGATGACATTCTTTTTTTTTTCTTTTTCTTTTTTTTTTTTTTTGGTTTGTTTACCTCAACTGGTGTCTATTGTTCCTGAGCATCTGTTAAAACTTTGCTGCATTTCACCCCAGTGGAGAATTCTTTGCAGTACTTACCCTAGAATTAAATGACCTCTTTAAATATACCCTATTTGCAGTTTATGTGTGGGTGTAAGCAGGTGTTCGTAGTGCCTTAAATATGGTGATTTATAAAGTGCCTTTGGATCCTGCATGGAAAGGGCAATTTAGACCTGGGTTATCAGCATTATGTGAAAAACATGCTTCTGTAAACAAGTTACTAATTACACAATTACCATTTGTGGCACAAGTAAAAAATGATGTGACACTTTTCAGCGAATTCTAGTTTTAAGTAAATAATTCTTGGCGACAAATGATTAATTGCATTAAGTAGTCTTTACTAGATGCAATTTAGAGTAAGTAATCTTCTTTTTGAAAAAATGTAACAACATGATAAAGGAATTGTAATCTGTAATAAATTTGTCTCCCCAGAACGCATTTTATACAGGGCAAAGAAAAATACTTATTATTTTCCTTTTTAGATTGTTAGTGTATTTTAACTGTATGAGGAAAGTTGTTACATACTAATGGGGTCAAGGAATTTCTCTCAATGAAGTGATATTCTCCTGAGAGGGGCAATTTGAGGACTGATATTAGTTCTGATTTGAGGACAGTTGCACCTACGGGACAAATAAAGGCACAAGCCACCATCACAGAAAAAGTTCATTGTGGCATGATAAAAACTAATCCGGGACTCCTCGGTTTTGGGTTTCTAAATTTATACAGTGCTGCCCAGCTCAGAAATCTGCACTTTAGTTAGGGACACACTAGACACCATGGGGGATACAACTGATTCTACCAAGTGTGGGGAACTCAAGGTTGTGACTTTTTCCCTAGCTCTTGATTAATAAGGGATGTAGGAAAAATAAATCACTAGCTCCCTCTCTCCAATGAGAGAGGAATATGGGTGCTTATTTTCTTGTACCAAGGAAGCAGTGGTATCCTAAAATGGAAAACATTTTACTCTGGCTTTAAGAGAGATTTATATATGCCCTGCCAGATTGTGGTTCCCTGGCAGAATGAGGTATCTGCACTCCTTAGTGACTCTGAATGACAATTAGACAATGTGGTGGAATAAATACAGAAATCATTTCTTCTGGGGAGACTGTCATATTCAGAGTTTGTATAGACCAACAGGGAGGCTGTAACTCTGCTTGCTTTTAAAAAATGAATGATGTCTGCCTAATCTTATCGATCAATACATATCATAAAATGATGAATTGGGCTGTAGCCACCAGGATTGATTGTGGAGACAACTGAAATTAATGGATTAGCTATATCACAGGCCAATGTGCTCTTCGATGGAGGGTCTAATATAATATCCAGAACAATTCCTACTCGTATTATTTTATAACTAAAACTGAAAATTTGAGCTGTCAGTGAGGTGGCTCAGTAGAGAATGTCTTTGGTAGAATTAGCTCCACATTTACTTGGCACCTAGTGAAAATAAATCTGATTCAACTATTTATCCAAGATTCAAGGTGTTGAAAGCCCCAGCTAAATGGCCTGTACCATGAAAAACATTTTTATATTTGCATAATATTTTCAGAGATGCTCAACTCATCCTGAGCCTCAAGGGATAAAGATGTTCTCTGCATATTTTATGTTGCTTTCATTTTCTACAAAGAGTTGGTCTAAATTGCAAGATAGAAATGGATGTGTAGTGGATAGTTGTCATAGACAGTTACCAGGTCTTTCTGTGATGAATAAAGTAGGAAAATCCCAAATGTAATTTATCTTATTTGAATTATAGTGATCTTGAAAATTGTCAATGATTGAATTGCAGAAGGAATTCCTTTTCCTTATTTGTGTTCCTTCTAGACCGTTTGATTTATTCTTTATAATTATTGATAATTAAATATAAAGAGACTTCGCATTTCACAGATAGGTTTATTCCAGATATTTCTTGTACTTGATTTGATGGTACAAATAGGTCCGTATATATTAAGTTTCAAGTTTCTCCTGTGGTCCATGCAAATCCCAGTTGTGCTGGGATTGTACTTGTACTACTGATTGATTCATTTATTCCTTCAGCAAACATTCATTCTGTGCTTGATAACTGCCAGGAACTAACGATACCAACTAAAATAGGTCATAATTCCTATTCTGAATTGTATTTCTGTCCACATCTGCTTGGCATTAATACTTTAGAAAGCCATCACTTTAAAAAAACCAATAAACTTTACCTGTGAGATGTTAATATATAATAATTCAATTAACAATGATTTTTATTATTATTTTTTGATGAATTATTTTTGAACTAGGGCTCAGATATAACATTAGAGGGTAATTCAAGGTTCTCTTCCTTCAAATTAAATGTAAAATAAAGGTCATCATTTATGGCCATATCAGATTTCATGATCTTTGGCTTTGAACTGTAAGTCTCCTACCTATTCTTTTTGGGAAATTATATTTCACTTTTCAACATTTTCTTGCACATTCAATTTATTAGATGACCTTCAACTTATACTCTTATTGTACAGTCTTGCTTCTGTTGTATATTAAACAACAATCCTAATATACTCATTATGTCAATGTTACAGTTACCAGCAAAGGTATCCTAGTGTATAAAACTCAAAAAGTGCTTTTCAGCACTTTTGGGGTATCTGGTAGTGTATCAATTATGATGAACTGAAGGCAAACTCTGCTTCTATAAGATGCAGTGTAGTTCATTCTACCCTGATTTCAGAAGTGAAATATGATATTTATGTACCAAGTCTTCAAACACTGACACCTTCACACCAGTTTCTTACAGAGGCTACCTATTCCAGATCAATGTAAATTCCTCAACCCAGCAGTCAAGATACTTAATCGTAGTTTCTCTTGATCCTGTGCAGGACTTGTGATAGTCAGTATGGCCTTTGCCCTTCACAACACAGTATCCATCTATATAGTTAGCCTGAAATGCTTTTCTTAATTTTCTCTGCCTGTATTTTTTATTTTTTATAAGATCCAGTTCAAATCTCATTTATTCTAAGAAGTCTGTCTTTAATTATCTTATACCACATGATCCTTCCCTTGTAGTCAATTCTCTCAGCAGTCTGACTCCACGAACATGGGGTGGGGGTGGGGGGGGACTCCTTTGTACCTAAAGCTTTGAAACTACTCTCTAGTTGCTTTATGTTTTATTAACAGCCATCCATCCACCCATCCATCAAACATCCATTGAATGCCTGGCACATGCCAGACTTTCTGATAGGTTCTGGGAAGGCAAGAAAACAAAAAAACGCCTAGTCTGTGCTCTGAAGAACTATGTAGTCTAATGGGGTTGCGGCGGGGCGGGGGCTACAGGAAGCAAATATTCACACTCAGTCTCTGCCTCAACACTCACCCAAGGGATAGAAAACAATTTCATTGATAACACTGGCTTTCTGTGGTAGAGGGTCAGGGATGATAATATTAGTGGTGCGGGTGGCAGCAATGGGGATATGGTGATGTTAGTTGTGCTCCATCAATTGAGGCTTGGAAATTAACTGCAAACTGTCTATATTCTTTCTTGCCCCAGAGTATGGACAACAGAAGTTATAGAATAATATAGTAGTTACTGAAAGCTTGTTACTCTGGGGTATTTGGGCTATATGTGTGGCTTATTCTAGCTCCCCATATTATTCTGTATGAATGTGAAGGTTGGATGGGGTTTGTTATTAAAGAAAGGGATATACATAAAGGAAGGTACATAATATTAGAGTTATATGTGATTTACTTTTTATCTCCATTGGAAGAAAAGAAAAAAAGTACATTTATGTAATTCTTTGGAAACATAGAAGCAGCCCACCTAACTCAACCTGGAGGAGCAATGTGGCTCAATATTGGGGAAGACTGCTCATTTTTGCTGACTCCTGAAAAATGAATAGGAATTCAACAAGTAGATAAGAGGAAGGGAGAGCATTTCAGGGGAATCCATTACAGGTAGAAGTATTATCATTAACAGAAACTTAATGTTGGCACATAAAGGAATTGCAAATATTTGCTTTTGACCTAAGAACAGGATGCCAGTTAAAACGTGACAAAAAAAAAAAAAGCCAATTAGTCAGGGAACAATTATGAAAGGCTTAAATGTTATGCAAAGGATTTGCGGTATTATTTTGAGTCATTGAAGAATTCTAAGAATGGATCAGCTATGAGTTTTGTAAAGATCCTTCTGGCAGTAGAAATAGAGCATGGGTTAAGGGTGAGGGCAGAGAAACCAATGAGATGCTCTTACAGTTATCTTAGTATTTTCTACTCAGCTGACCTAACAAAGTCTTGGAGTGTACAATTCTGTAATGTATCCTCTATACATCCCATTGCGTGTTCACCACCCAGTGTCGGTTCTCCTTTCACCACCATATATTTGATCTGCTTTACCCTCTTCTATCTTAACCTAAAACCTATGTAATTTTACTAACCACTGTCACCCGAATCAATTTTAATTAAAAAAAATAAGTTTTGGATTAGGGAAAAGAGAGTGGATTTGAAACATATATGGTGCTTAGTAACTTATTGGACATAAGCATGAAAAAGGGAGAAAGGAGTCTGGATAATCTTCAGCATTTCACATCATCCTCAGAGGTCTGTGAGTGGTGCCATTAAGGAAGATAGGTAATGCATGAATACGGGACTAGGTGGTTTGGGGCCATGTATTCTCTCCACAACTAGAATTTAATGTTCTCAAGGTGAGGGACCTTTTTATTTTCATTTTTCTATTTTAGCCATTGCGTAGAACCCAAAAGTTAAATTAGCAATTAATTGCTGCATATGATAAGGAAACACAGATGAGCCATTAGCATTTTACTGAGGGGCACAATGAAGCATAGGAAATAGTTAAGAGAACCACATGTATATTTGCATTAAATATGCATTAAATTTGCATACAATTTGAGTAAATCTGTCAAAATAGTTTCATTTTTAATGTGCATTTTTAAGTATTCAAAGTCTATTATTGATGTCTTTTAAAGGAACCAGTACCCATATTAGACAAAATGTTAGTAGCAGACTAAGGACAGAAGAAGCAAACTTACTACCTAATTATTCATATCCAGATGCCCCCAAAGGGCTGGTTACTCCTCTTCCTAATGGCTGTTTGTGGTACTTGTGATTAACACAACAATTGGTTGGAGTTTAGCAATGATCTGTCAGAATTATGTCTCTCTTACCTCAGACAACATCAATTATATAGAGAAGTGACAGTTAGTAAATTTGTACTTGTGATTAACACAACAATTGGTTGGAGTTTAGCAATGATCTGTCAGAATTACATCTCTCTTACCTCAGACAACATCAATTATATAGAGAAGTGACTGTAAATCTAATCATGAAAGGGCTTAAAGAAAGTGTATTTAGCAAGAATATAAGATTTCATGCTCCTTTCAAATTGTGGGCAGTTTATTCTTCCATTGTTGTTTGAATCTCTCTAGAAGGAGATGGACAGCTATTGGGAAGATTTCTTGCACTGAGTGGAAGTAGAATTGCTAGTTTGCTCTCAATAGCTAGTCCCACTAATGCCAGTCTGGATACATTAGAATCACCAAAAGAGCTTACAAAAAAAAAAGAGGCATAGTCCTCATCACTGGAGATTCTCCCTCAATAGAGCTGACATTGGTTTTTGACGCGTGTAGTTTAAATATTCTCCTCCTATAATTCTGAGGCAGAGCTAGAATTAAGGTTCATTAAAACAGATTAATTTTGAGGGCTCTTCAGAGTTAATAGTTTCAGAATTCTTCTCAACATCTGCTTCCAGTGGAGCAGTGAAGAGACCTGGCTTTGTCTGTGACTCCACCAAACCTGAGAAGGACTCTGAGGCCTAAACACATAGAATTAAAATCTAGATCACAGGCTGATGCTCTGGGAATCAGAATGTGTCATCCTGGATTCCAAATACTCAAGGACCCCGTCATCTAATCATCACAACACTAGTTTGAAATCTTGAGTTTGTTGAGCCATGCTTGGGCCCTATGCTTAATCAGAACACCATATACAAAATACTTAATACTTGTCTAATTGTATTAGAGCACTTTTTATATAACTGCCAAACATTTCTTCAATTTCTTTTCTTCTTTCACCCTCCCTTCCCATTTTTCTGTCTTCCTCCTACCCTTTCCCTTCTTCTGTCAAAAAAAAAAAAATTGAGAAAGTTTTACTTGCTATGAATTATTATTATTATTATTATTATTATTATTTTTAACAAGAAACAAACTACTCAAAAACAGGGAGACTTCCAACAAAAAGGACTAAGAACCTAGACCTGCAATAGGTATATCTCAGTTTATAAAGCATGAAGGAATAAAATTTTTTTTATGATTGATTACTAGAAACTTGCATTCCTTTTCCTTGAATAAGCTTACTTGTTTGTATGTTATAGCTAGGAAGCTGTAAGGTCACACAGACATAAAGTTAAGTTTTGTTTAACTTAAGAGTCAGCATTTTGGGGAAATGAAGGCAGTTTGAAGTTTTGGTTACTTGACTCTGAGTGATTGGTCTGGGGGTATACTCAAACTGTGGCTTCTGTGTTAGTTTTTCTTTAGCCTCTTAACTATGGGAGAAGAATATTAAGTTAATCTTATATCTCATGTTGTGGCTCACTTTCATCCTTGATCTGTGCATGGCAGCTCTTTTGTTTTTCCCCTTCATTCATTTTCTTTATTCCTACCCAGACATAATCACCCATATTAATATGTTAGACAAGTATCCTTAAATATTTATCTGATTTTGTATAATAAATAATGCTGTTTGTGTGGGTCATGTAACATAAATGATCTCACACTAAAAAGTCTGTTTCTTATTTTTTCCGGGTACCATTCTTAAAATCTATTTATTCCAGCATATTTACATTTAATTTATTTCTTCTAATGTTTGCATAGTATTCTACTGGATTACTCCAGTGCACTTTTCTTATCTCTTCTCATATTGATGAACATATAGATTGGCTTCAATTTTGTATTAATGTAAACAAGACTGAGGTAAACATCATGGTCAGATCCCCTCCTAATCTGTGAAAAAGTTTACCCAAATATATACCCAGGAGTTGTGGTGTCAGAATCTATATGTTCAATTATTTCTCTAAGCACTGTCAAGTTGCTCTCCATTACATTATGCTAGTTTATATTGCGACCAGCAATACTCAAGATTTCCTATTTCCACTTCTTGTCCAACACTTGGAATTATCCAAATTTAAATTATGCCAGTCTCATGGGTGTTGATGGTTCAAGTTTTCAGTTTTCATTTTTTCTCATTATGATAGAGTTTGAATGTGTTGTCAGATGATTTTAACAATTTAGGATTTATTTCTCATCCATTTGTCTTATGGGCTCTCTGACTTCAAAGAGTCCCTTGGGCACCTAAAATATTAATCACTGATCATTTTTTGTGGGACAACTATCTTCTCCCACTCTGTTAATTGTACTAAAGGTACTCTTTGTTAAATGAAAATTTAAAATGTTCTTGTTGTACTCAAAACCATTCTTTTTTAATCTTATTGTTTTGCTTTTTGGTATTTAGGAAGTTTTTCACCATCCTGAAGACACATACATATCCCCCTTCATTTTCTTCTTTTAGCTTTGTATTTTTATATTTTATTCTTAGGACTTCAAGTCATTTTGATTCCTTTTCTCAACATGATATGAAGAAGGGATCCGGGTTTATTTTTCTCCATAATTGTGATCCAGTTTTCTCAATACCATCTACCAAAAATGAGTCATTTTCCTATTGATATGTAGTACCACCTTCATAATACTTCAAAATTCCCATACTTAAGAACTTTCATTTCTGTTCCAGGATGTATTTCTGTTTTTTCATTAATACAGTACTATATTTTCAGTGTGCATAAATGTCCTTCCTTGCTCTTCTCTGTCAAAATTGACTTTACTTATTGTTTATTTTTTCTCTCTGTGTGTGTGTGTGTGTGTGTGTGTGTGTGTTTGTGTGTGTGTGTGTGCGCGCGTGCGCCATGTCTGAATGTTTGCCAGGTTCTGCATAATACAGTGTTGGGATTTTTGTTGGTATTTCATTTAATTTATAGGACAAATTTAGGAAAAATGTTTTTTAATAGAAATTCATGTTATGTTTGAGCTTAATATACCTCTCTATTCAGTTATCATTTTATATTTTTAAGAAAATTTTACAATTTGCTCTGTAAAGATCTTATGATCTTAGTATGATTCTAAGTTTTCTGTATTCAACATAAAGTTTTATAAATTTTTGGAATAAAATATTTTCCATGTTAAGGATGTTTTTTATTCCCACTTTGTAAAGTTTTAATCTTAGCTTTAAGATTAAAATTTTAATTTGCAAATTATTTTTCATCATCTACTGAGATAATTATGTGACTATTTTTCTTTGCCCATTGATTACACTGCTACATTTTTAATTTTGAGGATAAATACTTTCTGATCAGAATAAATATTTTAATATACTTATGGATTTCATTAGCTAGCAGTTTATTTAAAATTTCATTTTTTAAACTAGTTTCAGGTGTACAAAACAACATAATCATTAGACATTTGCACCCCTCACAAAGTGAAACCCCCCATAGAATTTTCTTATATATATTCATAATTTAAAAGGACCTATAATTTTCATTTTTTTGTAATATGTTTGATTCTTCAAATAAATCTTTTCTCCATTTTATAAAATAATTTGTAAAATTCAAGAATTACCTATTTCTTGAAATTTTAGATTCACCTGTAAAATCACCTTGACCTAGGGAATATTTTTAGGGGAGCAAATATTTGATTATCATATTATATAATTAATTAATATATTTAATTTTTCTATTTCCTCTTTCTCTAATTTAGACATTTTCTACTTTTCTGATATAACTTTGGTTTTGGAAATGTATTATCATATAATTGTTTTTTAAAGATATTTTGTTTTTTCCTCATTTTCTGTAATGCCTCTCACTTTTCATTAGTGGAATTCTCTCTCTCTCTCTCTCTCTCTCTCTCTCTCTCTCTCTCTCTCCCTATTTGTCAAAATTTTCCTGTTTAATAATCTCAGAAAAACAGTTTTTTTGTGTTTTATTAATTATACCTCTTTCATTTCAATAATTGATGACATTACTTTATTATTTTCATCATTTTTATATCTTTGGATATACTAAATTCTTGAGTTTAAATGTTTAGCTTTTTTGCTTTCCAATATTTTTGTTTTTACATAAAAGCACTTAAAGCTACAAGTGCCTATCTGTGTTGTAACTTGTCTGTGCCCACACACTTTTAATTGTACTGTTTTAAATGCCACTTGAGTGTTTTCTGATTTGTCTTAAGATTTTCTCTTTAGCGAAAGAATCATTTTGAAATAGTGCTTATTTTTTTTGTCATTTCCAGACAAATTGTGGTATATTAGCTCTTCTTTTATGAATAATTTCTGATTTTATTTTATTTATTTATTTTTTATCAGAGAATGTAGTCTGAATGATGATGAATCTTTGGTATTTATGCTTTCTTTCTTTGGTTAGTATAAAATGATTTTTATGAATATTCCATATGTACTTGAATAAAATATATACTCATTAGTTCTAGGAGGTAAAGTTCTATATTTATCTGTTAACTAAAACTAAATCATGTTCATAATATATTTCATATTTTTCTTATTTTTTGTCTTCTTATTCCTTTTGTTTATAGGGAATATGTTTTAAAGCTCCAAATAGATAGTTGATTTATGTATTTCTCTACTTAGCTCTACTTAGTTCAGTCACTTGTTTGTTTATATATTTTGAGGATATGTTTAGGTGCATATATATTTATTCTTGTTTTATCTCTTTAATATGTATTCCATAATATTTGTTTTTATCTTATCATATTATTTATTAGCTCGTATATTCATTTGCAGAAAATCCATGGATCTCCAAAGTTTCAAGTCTTTATTATTTTTTTGCCCTTTCTCAGTTCTATTGCTATATCAGTTTCATAGACAGATATTAGCAAAGCCAACCAGAAAAGCACCTTTATGAATAATTATTTTTAATTTCTTCCTTTCTATTGCCTAGTTTTCATGTGCTCTCCAAGTCAGGGAGTAGATTATACATATGTGTATCAAGAAATGGATATTTAATTGCCCCTGCTAATGATTACTCCCACATTCTGAGTAGAGTGGGAAGTAGAGGTTCCCCTCAAAAGGAAAATAGAAAAAAATGCCAACACCTGGAATGTCTCATTGTTTGAAGGGGGGTGTAGGACCTGGGCTGAGTGGATGTGAAGTACAAGCCTAAGCATACAGCACATGCGAGTCACATATTTTTTTTCCACACCTTTTCCAAAATAGGTGTTATTTTTCTCCATTTTACAAGTAAAGGAACTGAGGTTCAGTGAAGAAACTGTATTTACCCAATGCCACAGTAATGGACGTGAAATAGAAACACGGGTCGTTCTGATTCTCAAGTTCACATTCTTTGAACTAGGTTAAGCTGCCATTCTCTCTTCCTGAATCAAGAAAATTTTAGGTAGATGAGTCCCTTTTATCTCAGAAGTCTTGAGGGGTTGGATGTCAGAGTGAAAAAGACTCTGGTTCTACAGTTTGTTCTGTAGATGGATAGAATAACTTTATACAAAGAAATACAAAGGGGAAAGAAGCAACTTTTAAAGAAAGCACTGCTGCCTAGACTAGCACAGCATTAATGAATGTCTTTCAAGATTTTTCTGAAAAAAAGAAATACAACAGAGAAATTCAAATTGTTAAAGTTAATTGCAGGATTAAATTGCCATTTGTCAATAGCAATGTAATTTGTATTATAAATTACAAGACTATAGCTTTCAGGCATATTTTATCAATATGTTTCCAATGATTTAATAATAGTATTTTTCAAAAATAAGCCAAGACACTTTTTTCCTCTTTTTAAATGAACATGTTCAGAGGGTTTTCATCAGTGTGCTAGCCAGCTCTGCAAAATTTCTAGTAAATAAATTATCACCAGGAGGCTCAAAATCCATTACCATAAAAAAAACCATTTTTCCTTCCCTAATCGATTGCCCACTGTGCAACTGCTAATGGGTCCATACACACATGTTGTGCAGAGGGAATTCATTTTCAGGTTCTCTCTCTTTTCTAGAATTTATTTTACAAAGAATTTCTCACTAAACTCATAAATTAGTCAATGCATAAAATGAACACTTCAGCTTCCAGCCGGAGAAACATTAAGGTTGTACACCTAGAGAATTTTCAAAACTGTTTCCTGAGGAAATGGGGGTTGCACTAGGTGCTTTGCAAACTATAGCACCTGCTTGGGAGAGCCAGTCCTTTCCCTGCTCCCAGCACCATAGTTTGTTTGCTTATGTATCCTTGAAGGCACATAAATATCCTATATGTGCTAATAGATATTCCATCTGACAAGTACACAAAGGCCAAGCAATATTGGTCTTTGAACTTAGAAGTTTTAAAGTGATCTTGGGGCAACTAGATGAATTTTTACTATGTCACCTCAGTGCATTCTCTGAATCCCAACTTTTACCTCCAGTCCCACTCTATCTTTCACACATATCCCAATTCATAGCTTCTGTAAAGATTTTATAAGCCCATAGTTTTGGCTGCCAAATCAGCCTAGCCCACACACAGACTAGCCAATCTCAGGGACTGAAATAAAGCAAGTGGCATGGAACGGCCTATCCCCCCAAATTTTATCTCAAGTGAGAGCTGTCTAACATTTTTATTTTTAAATTATTTTATTTGGCCACTCAGGTTGCCTTCTCTCAGCAACTTAGAATTCTGAAACTAGAAGCAGACTTCAGTTCAATTATGTAATTACCTTCAGTTCACAGATAGTCTCTCTTGATAATGGTGGCACTCTAGTAAGAGGCAAAGTTGGAAATCTAGTCTAAAGTTCCCAGTGCTTTATCTTTGAATGAAATTACCTACTTTTAAGTATTAGTGGAGTTGAACTAGCCTGACGAGAAGATGCCTGCAAATACTGGTGTGAAGTGAGAATGAATAGGAAAAAGCAGGCCAGGGATAGGAGGATAAGGGACATTTAAAGGGACTTAGAGAATAGAAAATATAATGGGAGCACATAATAGGTAATTTCTCTGTGTACAGATGTCTCTGCCTGTCAATATGTGCCATGCCTCTCCTAAGATGTTTTTTAAATTATCTTGTGGTAACCTGTTTTTCTTCTCTTTCTCTCCGTAGGTAAGTTGCCATTCCTGCTTTTAAAACACCATTGTCCTGGAAAAAATCATGCATGTGGGGCAGGTAACTACTCTGTTATGGCTTCTCTACTCTCCACCTTTAGGTAAATGCTTCCATTTGCCTATATTTGTCTTAGCTAGAGACTTAATTGGATTGAGTTGAGAGTTTTCATTTACTTAAGAGTCTAAAGGTCTGATGGTATAATCCTTACGTAAGCCAGATGGTCATTTGGAGACTGTTATACAAGGACTACAATGTTGGTTTTCATATTTTATATTTACTATCCAGTTTTTTTGTGAGTTTCTCACTGGGTGTCATCTGTCCGTTCTTGATGAGGTTTCAAAAACCAAATGATATTCCTCTTCCTAATATGTAGCCATATGAAATATTACAGTGAAGCAATACCGGTCATACGTCTATGCCAATGTTGTACAGCTGTATTGTCATTGGGTTTTCATTTATCAGGATGTCTTAGATGCATGTTGATTGATCAGCAATTCTTTGTATGATTATCCTTTGGCACAAATATGGGTGACACATTTCAGAAATGCTTTTGCCTTTTAACTGCAATTATTAAGGTAAATTATCCCTTCTGATTCCCTCCTATTTATTATTTCACTCTGTTTTCATAAACATAAGATTCAATAATACATGATAGAGATAGATAGATGATAGATAGATAGATAGATAGATAGATAGATAGATAGATAGATAGATAGATAATCACATATTTACTTAAATAGTTACCAAGGAATAAAACTGTAGTCATTACAGGAATATAAAAAAGTCATAAAAGATTAAATGATGGAGATTTATAATTTGTAGGGATTGTTTTTTATCAGTGGAGGTTTTTAATGTCCTGTTATTCTTCTCTAATGTGTCATACCGTAAACAAACTAAAACATTCTCTGCAGTTTCTCTAAGTACAGAACCCGCAAATACATTTTTGTTAGGAGTGTGTGTGTGTGTTTGTGTGTGTTGAGACTGGATCCAATCAAATCAGAATGTTAAATGGAGTTAACTGTACAATTTCCAAATTGCCAAAATGGTAGGCCTGAAAGAGAGGAAATACAGATGTAAATCACTGATGCCCGGAAATAGTCACAGATCTTTAACAGTATGAAAATGAAGAGCTGCAGTGGGATTTATGGTATTAAAGCTTTGGTCTAATTAGAAACATTAATTTTCTTTAGTAGCATTGTAATAACAACTCTATAGCTCGAGGGTCTCAGGCAAGGCCCAAATTATATATCTTAGAAATTCTTTTGTCAGTTATTAACACCTTGCATTATTGAAACTTTAAGATACTTTAAATTCAAATGGGCTTTTCATCAACTACATAATTTGTTGTTGTTTTTTTAAGTTTTTAACTATTCAGGATAGTGAAATTTCTCTATGTTCAGGTTTTTCACTTTATTCTGTTACTCAAATACTACCTCAATTTTCCTTTGTGTTTAGGCTTGTAACACCACAGGAGAACAAATTCAAAAAGTATATATTTTCACTGATATTAAAAAAAAGAGAATCATAGTTGCTTTGGGAACTTTAACAGAGTTTGTGACTCCTGTGTAATTATAATCCCAATCTTAATGATACATTAACATATTTTTACATCTAATTTTATAAACAAATGCAAAATTCTATAATAATGCCGCCATAAGTGGCAAATCTAAAACCATAGAACTTAGATAATTTCTACACATAAGATATCTTCACATAAGAATGGAGTGTATCTGAGGCAGCCTGATGGCTCAGTTGGTTAGAGCATGAGCTCTGAACAACAGGGTTGCAGGTTCGATTCTTAAGTGGGTCAGTGAGCTTTGCCTTCCACAACTGGATTAAAGAACAACAACTTGGAGCTGATGGGCCCTGGAGAAACACACTGTTCCCCAATATTCCTCAATAAAAAAATTAAAAAAAAAAGAATGGAGTGTATCTATGTCTATCATACCATATATAACGGGAGTGGCAAAAGAATGTATATAAGTGGACACTTTGGTCAAAGTTGCTCAAGCAGTATTTTGCCACAATCAGAAATGTCTGGTGGTGATGGTAACCACTTTGAGCACCTCTTGTAATTGCAGAGATATTCATCTTTTGTTATCGATATACATTGAGTATTACAATTTTAATACAGTTTTCCTTTCTTTTTTTTTATTAATTTTATTGGGGTGACAATTGTTAGTAAATTTACATAGATTTCAGGTGTACAATTCTGTATTACATCGTCTATAAATCCCATTGTGTGTTCACCACCCAGAGTCAGTTCTCCTTCCATCACCATATATTTGATCCCCTTTACCCTCATCACCCACCCCCCACCCCCTTACCCTGTGGTAACCACTAAATTATTGTCTGTGTCTATGAGTTTTTGTTTCTCATTTGTTTGTCTTGTTCTTTTTGGTTTATATACCACATATCAGTGAAATCATAGGGTTCTCTGCTTTTTCTGTCTGACTTATTTCACTTAGCATTATTCTCTCGAGATCCATCCATGTTGTCACAAATGCTCCTATATCATCTTTCCTTAACGCCGAATAGTATTCCATTGTGTATATGTACCACAACTTCTTTATCCATTCATCTATCGAAGGACATTTTGGTTGTTTCCATGTCTTGGCCACCGTAAACAAAGCTGCAATGAACATTGGCGTACACGTGTCTCTATAGAGAAATGCTTTTATATTTTTGGGGTAGATACCAAGGAGAGCGATCATCAGAGAAATGCAAATGAAAACCACAATGAGATACCACCTCACCCCAGTCAGAATGGCTTTCATCAACAAAACAAATAGTAACAAGTGTTGGAGAGGCTGTGGAGAAAAAGGAACTCTCATACACTGTTGGTGGGAATGCAGACTGGTGCAGCCTCTATGGAAGGCAGTGTGGAGGTTCCTCAAGAAATTACGAATAGAATTACCATATGACCCAGCAATCGCTCTCCTTGGTATCTACCCCAAAAATATAAAAGCATTTCTCTATAGAGACAGTTTTCCTTTCTTAAAATGTGTATACATTTTTTTTGGCACTCTGTGTATGTATATGAGATAGAATGGCTAAAATGTTCAATAGTTGACATTATTTCAAGTTATTAAATAAGAAAATGTAATTGTTATTTCTCTTTTCATAATAGAGGTAAAATTACACATTAAAAATAAACTTTGTTGTAGACCATCTTTTTTTTTCACATGAAATGCTTTTTTTAATTTTATTTTATTATTATTTTTTTTATTAGTTTCAGGTGTACAAGACAAGGTAATACTTAGACGCCCACCATCTACATCCCTCACACTGTGAACCCCCCTCCCCCCACCCACCATCCCTCCGACCTCACACCCAGCCATCACATCACACACATAAAATTATAGTTGGCATTCATTAATGTTTAGCCTCTGGTGCACAACGCCACGATCAGGCATCCACACCATCCCTGAGGTGGTCTCCCAAATAGGACGCATGCCCATCGGATACCCAACAAAACCCCTACAACATTATTGAATAAGTTCCCCAAATTAATTTCCAGAAAACCCTGAGGCCATCTTGCGGCCACCAGCCGCCTCCCAATCCCTTCACCTTTCCCCTTATCCCCAACCCCCCGCCCCGCCCCCGCCCATCTAACAGCTCTTGGTTTTTTCTTCGTGTCCTCAAAACTGTCTCTGATCAGTTGTAGACCATCTTTTAATCAGGAATGCCCAATAAACATTTTTTTCACTATTGGGGACTATGCTAAGTACTGTTGAAAACAGATACATGAATAAAAAAAAGATATTGTTCCCAAGTGGCCCTTAATAGAGTGGTGGAGATAAGCAAGGTCTATATATAAAAATAATATATGTAGAATGCAGAAATATATATAAACAAAGAATAAGTAGAGTATTGTTACTGCAAGAGAAAATTATATCGGGGCTGCAAAATAGGAAAAAGTTTGTGAAATGATTACTTGTGAGCCAGGATTGGAAGATGGATAGAATTAATAGAAGGAAATTTAGAATCACCCTAGATAGAAAACTCCATGACCAAGACCCAGAGAGGAAAGCGCATTTTGGGGAAACCCAATGAGTAATTTTTTAAAAAGATTGATAAGAGATGTATTTTTCTGTAAAACTTAGATGAAATAATTCTTAAGTGTCCCGGATTAATTAGATATTTTTGATGTATACTGTCTTAAGAAGATTGTAAGAACCTTGATTTCATGGCATTCTCTTTTTTTAAATTTAATGCTGCACCCTTCATAGGAGTTTTGTGATATACATTTGACAATGAGTTAATTGTTCCCACTAGAATATAAATTTTTCCATTGCTTTATCAAGGCATTGAAAAATAAGTTGTAAATTTAAGGGAAAATTAATTCATCTTTGTATATCCACTTTTTAGCTATATTCTTTGCATATAATTTACCTTAAATTAATGTTGTTTCATTGTCTTATTAAAACTCTTTTTTATTGTCTTGACTTTTTAGTTCACCAAGCCACATCTTACGCTTTTCTCCCTGGGTCCCCAAAATATCTGACCATGTGCCCTACAACAGAACACCCAGACCTTGCATATACTTAACAAGGCAATGGTGGTGGTTAAAAGCAGCAAGTCTGAAATTGGTCTGCCTGTAATTGAATCTGTTTCATCACCATCCAGCAGTATAATTTTGGACAAGTTCCTTACTTTCTTTGTGTTTCAACTCCCTCATCTATAAAAGGAGGATGAAAAATCCCCAGAGTTGTTTTGAAACTAGGAAGAATTAATGTAGCTGAAGAGATAGAAATATGCCTGGCTCTTAATAGGTATATAAGCACTTGCTATTTTCATCATTGAATGCTGAAGTATTTGAAAAACAGCTTTTGTGTAGATATAGTAGAGAGTCTTTTGAAACATTACATATAGTTAAATAGGTATTATAACAATTCCTTGGAATTAGTTAATAAATAAAATTTATAATACAGTCATCCCTTGGTATTCACACAGGATTGCTTCCAGGAGGCATGGGAATACCAAATTCTGTGGGTGTTCAACTCCCTCATGTAAAATGGCATAGAGCAATGTATGCAGTTAGCCCTCCACATCTATAGATTCCCAACCACGGATCAAAAGTACCGTTTTCAATCTGGAGTTGTTTGAATCCATGGATCTGAAACTTGAGGATCTGGAGGGCTGATTGTATATTTATTGAAAAAAGTCTGCATATAAATGGACCTCCACAGTTCAAACCCATGTATTTTAAGAGTCAACTGTATTTACCATGTTATTGTTTTAACAAGCACTGAGCAAGTATATATAAAAATGGTTTTATTTTATGTATAATTGTGTTTAAAGTAGTTTCCAAAGAACAAAGTTTAAGCTGGAGAACTCTTAGATGTTGTACTTTATACAACATGCCTATGCCTATAGCTCAGTGTTTTATTCTTAGCTAACGTGAAGAATATTTGTTCTTGGGACCAGAAATTTTACTCAGGAGGTCAGACTTAATCATCTTCAATTCTTTTCTGATGCCTCTAATTTATACTTGCATTGCTGTTCCTAACAAACAGCCCTGTTTCCTCAGCTCTTTAGTATTTAATTCTTCAATGATAACTGAAAAGTGTATTTGGTAATAATAGGCATTGATGTTTTCATTTGTCTCAAGGGGTCATTAATCTGTTAAGCCATTGCAAAAAAAGGTAATAACAAAAAGATTATGTATATGAACTTCATGGTCTCCGTTACTTACTTCCTTTGGCTTTTTTACCTCAGTCTTCAAGCGATTAATTTCGAGCCTAGACTCTCTTCAACTGATAGATGTTAGAGATTATCTCAATTTTCTGTGTCTTCCTTCATACGACAAAAAAATGCCTTTGAATAATAATAGAAAAAACTTTAGCCCTAGCAAAGTGTCTTGTTTTATCCATTCATCCATCCTTTCATCCATCCAACAAAAATTAAAATCTGGATGAGTCCCAGATTTCCAATCCCAGCAGTTCCATGTCCCAGCTGTGGGACTTGAAGCAGATCATGACTGGGAATCTGCTTTCTCACATGTAAAACATGTATTGTCCACTTTGTAGAGTTGATGAAGGGTTAAATACTATCCTTATGACTTCTCACCTCAGAAATGTGGTAATATAGTTCACTTGAGCTAGTCTTTTTTTTTTTTTTCAATTAGGCTCATAAAGCCAGATGAAACTGTTGGAAACAGTGTTTTCTGAAACTAACACTTGTCTTGAAAACTAGGCATGCTCTTTGATTGTTCAATGAAGTATAGTTCAAATACTCTGGAAATCAAATAATAGCAGAGTTGAAAAAAGTTCTAGCAAGCTTTTAGTACAACATCTTTATTACAGTAGATGCTAACACTATAGCCTACATAAATGAAGTTTCAAGTCCACAAAGTAGTGAGTGAGTCAGAAATAGAATGTAGTTCTCTTAATTGCAAGCACAGAAGAATAATATTATTGTATTTTAATTTTTCCCTCAAATCTTTTGATTCATGCCTTCTTATCTTCTCTTATGTGGAAACTTTAAAGATAATATATCAAAAGAAAAATGAATAGAATGAAAGAAGATTGATAAACCTAATGGTACTTTGCTGCAGGGCTTGCACTGAGAAGTATATTCTTTCTTCAAAATTGCCCGTTAAAAAAAATATATGTCAAAGATACGAGATCGAGCAGGCTTCAGTTCTTAGGAAAGATCAATGTAAATAATTAGAATTATGACTAATGTGTCATAATTGAATAAATTCAAAGATAGCCAAAATATGTGACTTTTAATTATAAACAGCCATTTCATTGGCTTGATAATCTGAGGAATTATGTACTGGTGAATACCATGTTGCTAGAGAAATTAAATAATAGAGAATGGAAGAGCATCTCCAAAGTAAGTATCTCATCCTAATTTCCAACTGAACTCTAGTTCTATATTTCCAGTTATGTATGAGATATTGCCAAGTTTATATCACAAATTTTCACCACCATGCAGAATTAATGTGTTAGCATTGTCATACTTACTTCTAATTGCTTTTATAAATAAAACATTACAAACTGAGTAGTGCTCTTCTTTCCTATTCCCTTTTTTTTTAGCGATTTATTCGTAGTCTCATGCTTATGTCTGTAAATCTAAATGTTCATGGTTTCTACCATTTGCTGGGCATACAATAGATGCTTAACAAGCTTCCTGATTCTAATTTGAAAGATCATGTTACTTTCTAGTGCCTTTGGAAAATGCTGTGTCATTTCTGATTTTCTTCTCTTTTTGTTCTGATTTTCTCTAATTTTTAATATCCAGAATTCTAAATAATATTGAGAAAGAGGCACAAAAATAAAGAGGCACTGAAAGACAATGTATTGCCTGTATTTTACATATTCTTACATAAATATCTCCATTTTTCCCTTTGTCTTAAACCTTATTATTATAACTAGTCTTTATACATCCGTTGTTGTTGGCAAGGCTTGAATTTGAAGAGAAACCAGGAGAATCAGAGCTGAATTTGAAGACTGAATTGCTTTGGTGGTATTTTGTCCAAAGAGGTAACTCCTTAATTCTAAGTTTTTCTGAAGCAAGGAGGACACTGCCTTAGAATGAATTTTATATATGCAATTTTAGGCATAATTGAACAGAAAAATATCAGGAATGATGGTGAACTATGCATGTGACAATCCTCCCTAATATACTTTTCGTCAATATTAAATAGGCAAGATTTCTGATTTTTAAGGCTATAGCAGGCATAAAAGAAATGATACAATGACTTCTTTCCACCTAGATGTTAAAAGCAAGAAGACAGCCAATTCTTAGTTTGACATGAATTGTCAGCCCCGTTCTTGAATATAGATTGTGTCCCAGTTATCTGCACTTTTTTATAGCTTACTGACTGTATGATTGTAATGGGCTGGCTTCGTGACATCTTCAAAGGCCAGTAAGAAGCTGGGAAGCCAGAGGAGAATAGAAGCCTTTGGTCTAGTCTGTAATGAAAGGTCAAGCAGCACATGTGCTTACATGTGTTTCTCTACCAACTCCCAAGGTAGTATACAACCTGAGGAGGTACTGACAGGTCTGAAAAGCCATCTATGGTTTAAGCATCAGCAGAGCTCACAAACGACACAAATCACAGAGAGAATCCCGTGGTTTTTCTAAGGTCTATGTTAACGAATTGCTTTGATTTTGTTCCTGCGGGTGCTCTGTTCTCTGTTAACCTAATACAATGCTATTATTAAAACCAAACTTAAAACCAGGCTATAGCATTGCTATTGAGTTATCTGCCTACCCACTCATGTAATGGAATACTTGGTTCTCAGTTACAACATGCTTTTATTAAAGAGTCACAATGTTCTTTACAAATATTAACTCAATTTGTTCAGGCATCCCTCTGTGGCTCCTAGAAAGTATTGTTTTTCTCATTTTATAAGGGGAAGAAGAAAAACACAGGCACATTTTCCTAAGTACACACTGAAAAGAAGGAGACAGGGAGAAGCAAGGAATAATTCCATAACCCTCCTACCATCTCATCAGACCCCTGGAGCTACAGCATTATATTTTTTCCTTTGAGCTTGTCACATTCTAAAAAGCTTACATCTCTTAACAATCACTACTGTGTTCCCCCCCAAATAAGACCAGGTCTTATTGTATGTGTGACTTCAGGTGAATGATTTTAAGTCTCCAAACTCAGTTTCCTCGTATTTAAAATAGTGGAAATGATACACTCTACTAGGATTGTTGAGACCACTGTATTACATCGTCTTTGTCAATTGCTCAATAGAGTCCTTTCCTGGTATATAGTAAAGGTAAGAAAATGAAAGCATTTCTTTAAAAAATAAATAAATTTTATTGAGCAACATTCTAACATTCAGATTGTCTAAGAATGGAAGTGCTATTTCATAAGGTGGTGAATTACCCACCGCTGGCAGAATCTATACAGAGACTGATTTCCATTGCTCATCTATGTTAGAGGGTGTAGCATGTATTGATGTGTGTTGCCAGATGGTATCTGAGGTCTCCTTAAACTCTAACATCACAAATAGTAGTAAGTGGTGAGACACTGTATTGAAGGATCATAAACATTCTTGGTACTTGCGCAGCTCTTTATTATTTTAATTGTACTATTATTATGTATGTATATTATCATTTAATCCTCATAATAAACCTAGGAGGAAGACAGAAGAGGTGTAATTGTCTTCATTTTATATCTGGGGAAATATTCAGCATCACAGAAGTTAAATTGAGTTTCTCCAGGTCATATATTTAGAAAGTAGGAAAGCTGGAACTCACATCCTGATTTTCTCGCTCTGGGTCTTTGCATCTTGCATCATGTATAATTGTTCTTGTTTCTATTCTTGGATAAGTACCATAAAAACATACTTTTAAAGAGTACCTTCCTTTTCAGCATTCCTTTTCTGTGCTCTCCACTTCTACTCAATTCCTCCTGCATCCACAAAGCACAATGTTGTAATGCCCATATGCATTGATTGAAGACCCAGAGTGGAATTGCAGTTGGAATAAATATTGCCACCCTACCCCTGACCTTACCGTCCTTCAAATTTTGCCCTGACATGAAGAATATGATGAATGCCAAGAACAGGTACCAGCCTGTGTCATTCTCTTTGCAGCAATGGCATTCTGAAAGGTCATAGGGTGAAGAGAGGAACGTTTCTTGCAGTGAATTACTCTTGAGAGGAAAACTGGCTTTAAAGTAAATCTGTGGTTGCATAGCCATTCAAGATGGTGACTAATTGGGGTGGCTGTGACTAGGGTGGTAGCAGGAAACCAATTCTGTGAGGCTGAGAACGGGCTACCACCTTGCTGTAATTCACTGCCATAACAGGAGGAAGGAGAAAAATGCCGCAAGTGTTCAACAGCTAAGCAAAGTGTTTTTAGGTCTTCATTTTTTTTCTTTATCAAACTCTGTACAGACATCACTAGAAGATGTACCAGTTGCCATTCAGTTCAGATCACTTTAGCAATTAAAAGAAAAATTTTTCAAGCTTAATTCATGCTGTATTTTTCCATTTCCTGCAACAAACACTTCATTTGCTTTCTTTAAAATGAGATAAACACCATCAGCTAATGGAGGCATTGGATTTGCTCTTCACTACATTTCTCTGAGGCAGTAAAACAAAAGACTGTAAGTAGATATGAGTGCTACTTTTAAGGCTGAGAGATGCTGAATCTGTCTTCCTTGTTGTCCTGATGGGAAGCAGCAAGAAGTTGAATTTCATCCCTCTAAGGGTCCATGTCAGCCCTGTGTTTTGGCCACTTATCCTGTCCATGGTCTTTCCCTCCTGGCTTGTTAAGCAGTAAGGCAGGGAGACTGGTTGTTGCAGACACACATTAGTTTAGTTTATACGTGTTTGGGCAGGTCAAAAATGTATCCCCAGTCAGAAAGATTTGTGGAGAAGACAACACCAAATGAGCAGAATCATCAGGGAATCCTGAAAGGAGAGGTTCATTCCTTGTTCAATTCCTTTCGTCATTCTTTTACTCAATAAATATAATAAATGTAAAGATAAATTATAAAACTTTGAACCCTTCTAGTAACTCTCAGCCTTTCATGGGACTCTGTGTAAAAATAGATGGGAATTCAGGTGTTTCAAAGGCAGAGAAGAAGGGACTGTGACTCCATGTATGTCTGAGGAGTACTGACATGTCTCCCCGGAGGTAGAGACTCCTGAGTCTCAAAGAATGAACTCCTGACGTAGATTCAGGAAAAGGAGTCTTCCTAGACTGCAGGACGCACCAATCCATGAACTTATGGAGGAGCATGTCACATCCAAGGCAAACAGTTTGGTGTGCCTAAAGCAGTGTGTGTCTGAGGCAGTGGTAAGAATTGCAGTTAGAGAGCTATGGCGAGGTAGCCATTGGAAGTTCTCGGGTGTCTTGTGAAGAAGTTTGGATTTCAGTTGTTTGGAGAAATGATCTGGGTAAGTTTTAATGTTGAGGGAGTTTCAAAAGCCACTAAACTCTAGCGTTTGCTGGATGTGAGTAGCAGTTGATAAATGTTTCTTTCTTCAACTGGCTTTCTGTTTAGGCTGAGGTTGAGACACCCCACTTCCAGAGCCGGGTTGGAATGGATATAATTCCTTTGCATCTCTGAACTGAAGGGGTAGATTCAATCAAATGGAAAGGAGTACAAAAGTACTTCATAACTTTTAAACAAATCCTCTTAGGTGCTGAACTAAGGCCATCACAGTGGGACTAGAGGAGGGAGAGACTAGAGGGAAATAGGGAGGAAAGAAGAGCCAGGACTTTGACAGTGATTCAGTGAACAATTCAGATTCAGTGACACACAAGTGGATGAATATTCTGAGAACTGTAACCTGGCCTGCAGAAGAAATAACGTTCCTCACTCTGAAAAAGGAGCAGGCATGTGGAACAATGTGGTGGAGGAGAAACAGCTTAGGATCCTACATTCAACTTAAGTTGATGGCTCACATGTAGTGTGAAGTGTTTAATTGTCCTTGAGGTTTCTGTAGCAGTGTTCATGGTAGGTTCTAAAAGACTGTTACTTTAGTAACATTGTTAAATGTGACCTAGGTAACCCTGAAAGTTCCTTAGGATTGTATGCAAGACAGCATTGTGGAAACAAGAGCAAAAGGGCCTGTAAATTTATGCCAGTGCTGAAAATAATTCATAAATAAATATTAATAATATAAATAACAATTATAATGAAATATACTATGCACTAGGCCTGTGTTAATATTATTACATGTATTATCAGATTTAATCCTCACAGCCGTAGAAAGGAGGTAGTATTATGATTATCATTTTACAGAAGAAGAATGTAAGAGCCAGTAAGGTGAAATTATTGCCCAGGGCCCAGGCTAGCAAGTGGCATAAGTAGGATTTAGACCCAAGCTTGGTAAAAAAAAAAAAAAGGTGGAGTATAGGTATGCTAGGCTGACTTGTACATCAATAATAACCCACAGGGCATCAGCCAGCCTCTCATCATGAACGCTATTTTGTGTTTTCTAAATTGTTTCCTTAAGAAGTCTAAACTTGTTAGGCCACTGAAAATATTGGTAATAATAATTCAGTAGATGGAGAGAGAGAAAGAGAGAGAGAGAGAGAGAGAGAGAGAGAGAGAGAGAGAGAGAGAGAGAGAGAGAGAGGAAATGACATTTTTTCAGTCAACAAAGACTTCAAAAACTACCATCCAATTAGAGTGTATTCCATTACAGGTTATTAGGGGAGTACGCATGCATTAGGAGTTTGGGGATAGAGTCACCCTTGAAACAATCCATAAGAAAACAGCTCAGATGATTCTGCAGAGGCTTCTACTAATGAATGGTTTTTCCTTACCGAAGCTGTACCTAAAAGTAGCCACCAAGCTGTTCCCATCCACTGACATCCTGGGGCTGTAGGCTGCTGCATAAGCTTTCCTCCAGAGGGATAACTGTGGGGTGGTGAGAGAGAGAGAGACAGAGAGAGACGGAGACTCATTTTTTGGTTCTTTGGCACCTTGGTTACACTAATAGTGGGAAGTAAATTTTTAGAAGAACTCCTTTTTGTTTTAAGTATGCTTGCTAGTGAGCTTTCAAGTATGATATCAAACTCCACCCTGTCTTCTTCCTCCCAGTGGTCCTTTTCCTAACACTTATGGTGAGGGGAGAAATGTGCTCCGATATCTTGGCTTAAATCCAAACGAGGAAATTCTATTTGGCTTCCAAAATGGATTTCTCCCAACAGTTTCAATTAGGTAAGAAATTCTTCTTCCCCCCCTACTCTAGAAAAGTGTGAATGTCTGTCTTACTGTCTACACTTGGATTCATGGAGGTAATAATGCTCTTGCAGAAAAATATATGTGACAACTAGGGAGGTGAAAGAGTCTGTAGAGATATGAGGTTTTTCTGTGAAAATCTACAGCCCAACCTCTGGCCTTTCGGGGGTGGGGAGGCAGTGCTCTTTCTATAGTCAAAATATCCAGTGGTGCCATTATTCCCAGAACAAGGAAGTAAACACATAAATAAAATATTAGTGGTGATTGTAACAGCATGTTCTATTTTTTAAGTCTGTTTTCACTTACAGTAGTTCTTGAGGAATGCATCCTGAAATTCACCAAAGGCATTTGGTGTACACGTCTTTCTGCAGGTAATTTGTACTCCTCAACCTTAATTGAACTGAATTTTGCTATCATTGTGGAATATATTTCTGTTTTACATATAAAAAAATTCACTTTTACTAACATTTCTACCCCTGTCTTCCTCTTCTTTCACACTTCAGCAAGTGTATTTGTGAAAATGGAAGAGTTTGGGGGTGGGGGGGGATTAGAGAGACATGATAATGGAAAGAAAGGGTATGCAGTACCTGAGCAGGAAAGATGTGCAAAAGGGAAGCAGTATTAGAGGAGGATTATGAGAAAATTAAACAGATAAATTTACAGAAACACCATATAATTCTTTCCATGCATTTCTTTATCTCTTCCCATTATTCTCTTTGAAGAGCGCGAGCCCTGTAATTCCTCTCTTTGTCTTTCTTGTCCTCCACTGAATCTCCAGGACTGCTAAAACAAATCAAATCAAGAATTAACCTTTTAAGCATGAAATATATCTCTTTGCTATGCTATGTGTGTCTTCTATAAATCATTCGGTGGAAGAAGTCTGGGAGATCGGAGCTGTTCCAATTCTCAGGTGACTACACGGGAAATGCTAGCAGCAACCCCCCTCATTTATTGTGATGGCTTTTCCCTGGCTGAAATATTGTTTTGCTACAGCCTTGGGTAGAAATGAGTGCTTCAAGTAATTTCCTCATGCAATATACAGCAACATCACAATTATAAAACTAGAACAGAGGCAAGGTTATAGACCCAGAGGAAAGAATGGTAAAACATAATTATTTGTGAGTAACAAAGTAATTCCATGGCCTACAGCTGTTGAATTATGCTAAGACTAAATCACAAGGGAAAATATCAAGAAGGCAAGGCAAGTCCAGTTTCTGAGAACCTTTTGCCACCTAGCATTACCTAAGGGGGCTTCTCCTACAGGACTCTGAGCTGCTGGTACTAGCCATCTCATCACCCCTGGTCACAACAGTCATGAAAATAACTATGGCAACCATTTCCTGCATGCCTACCCTAAGCCAGGCACAGGGCACTGATGCTGCCAATCCCTCCCTTAGCCTTGTATTTTCTGTACAATGACAGTATCATTGTACATTAAATGGCGTATCCAAAGTAACACAGCTAGGAGCTGGCAGACCCTGGATTCAAATGTAGGTCAGCCTGACTCTAGTGACTCTGCCATTGTCATGACTCGAAAGGGGAGTGGAGCCAACCCATAGGTTTTTGGTATCTTCCCACTCTCTGTAAGGAGCTATGCCCTACATGCAGTGTTCAAGAAAAGGAGAACCTATGAGAAGAAGAGATTCTTACTCTAAGGCAGTGCCTCCCAAGCTTTTCAATATTATCATACTACTCCAAGAGCCTTTTTAAACACATTTTGCCTCTCTATGAAATGTTAATGCAATAATACACTGTATATCTTTTTATATACTGTAGCCCACAAGTTATTTTAATATCTAGGATTTTTTTCACCCCCTTTGGGATGGTTTTGCCCCTGTCGAGAATGTATGTATATTCTAAAGTGGCACAGCACATCACTGAAGCTCTCCTTTTGTTCAAAACACCCAACAATGATAACACAGGTCTTTTTCCACTCCTAGTTATCTGGTAGATGAAATACATTATGAAAGAATTTCATTGGTGAACATCCACAGTGGAGAGATGTAGTAAAGATGGGGACCTGTTCGGAGTATAGTTAGCACTTGGGGACACTTCAGATGAGCCAATCTGATGTGAGAGAAAGCAAAGCAGGCAAGGCTATAGTTGTATAATCAAAACCATTGCCAGCCTTTAATTATTTTTCTTGTAATTGTTGGTTGATCTATAATTTGATTGTAGAATCCAGGCTTTTATAATAAACCTTGTGCTGAACTATCCAATTAAGAATACAGAGGCTCAAAGGAATCCAAACCCATGACTGGATTTACTAAGAGACTGAGGTGATTTTTAGCAGAGGGGCCAATTAAAAACTCCTGAAAAGTGGGAAGAGATTTAGATTTAAATGGGATTAGCTTTTATTAAGCACCCACTATACAGCAGATATTGGTCTAAATGTTTCTACATAATAATACAGAAGGTGCCAAAAAACTGTATACACATTTTGAGATAACATCTCTTAAAAACATATACACATCTCTTAAAATGGGTATACATTATTTTGGCACCCCCGGTATATCTAAACTTCACAATAACTCTCTGAGGCAGATAGAAATGCTCACCTTTTACAGCCCAGGACCCTGAAATTCAACACAGATATTCAAACCTTACTACCTCAAGATCATGCAACTGTCAAGCAACAGAGTAAAACGCCAAGGTCAGACACACTTCCATAAAATCCCAAGTCTTACTTTGGCTTTGGTTGTAGTTTTGCTCTGCTTTATACAAATCTGATACATGAAAATGCATTTTTATACAAAATATGGCATTGTATAAATATAAAAATCACAAAATATTGGCATAAATATATATTTAAGAATTACATCAGACTTATTTATAAAATTTGACATTAGCTTGTGTTGTTTGCACTTTTTAAATAAAGAACTTTTCAAAAACATACATTTTAACGGTATCTATAAACTGCTGACTGGTAAGGAAAAACGATTTTTTATTCTCTCACCAAGCCGCTTCTGTTCTCTTAATTTCTTTTCCTTTATCTGAAACTGTCACAGATCAAAACTCAGAACAAAGGAGCAGAATAAAAATTACTGAGCTTGGGTGTGGGATGTTACCTAATAACAATCTGTCTTAAATTGACTATGACATGCAAAATTTGGGAAAAATAAATTTAAGATCTCCGCTTGTTGCTCAGTCTATGGAGAGCAGTATTCTATGCTTGGTTTTTCTTAACTCCTTGTATCCTGTGCAAACACCATGAAGAATAGCTGTTTAGAAAAGCAGAGCTGATTAATTCGTTTGACAAATAATTAATAATTTGGATATGCCAGGCTTGTGGTAGGCACTGGCTAAGCAGAAGTATATGAATTAGACAAGAATCCGTGCATTCAAAGAACTAGAGTCTGGGTCAAATTAAACAAGAAACAAGTCAATGCATATCTATTTATAATTTTGATAAATATGTGAATGGAAGACCAGGGTACCTTGATAGAAAATAAGGGTGGGGACGGTGAAAGCCACTTAAGTAGAGTCAACATTAGTTCCAAGGAGATGAGACCTGCCTGTGGATAAGAATTTAGCCATGAGAAAAGAAAGAATTTAGCTGAAGCCTAAAGAAACAAAGAAGCTCTAAAGAAACAGGCTTGGCATATTTGAGGAAAGAAAGGAGGCCAAAGTGTCTGAAGTGTCTTGACTTTGGGCAAGGGGAAGTGGCCTGAGTAACCCTGGAGATTCCATGAAGGCTGACCCAGACTGGCCACTGTAGGCCACAGTAGAGAGGTGGGATCTTGTTCTAAGAGCTATGGGGAAGCTCTGCATGGTTTTAAGCCAGAGAATAGCAGGGTCTGCTTTATGTATTTAGAAGATCGCTTTGGCTGATCGGAGAGGGAAGAGAAGGCAAGGTGGATATGAGTACATAGTCTGTAACAGTGTGCAGTGATGGTTGGCTATGCTAGTGAGGGAGCCAAAGCAAATGGAAATGACCCAAGGCCTGGTCATTGATCAATGTGTGAGGAGAGAATTCCTGACAGCTCTACCTTGTGAGGGAGAAAGTATCTAGGACCACTGTAATCACTCCAAGGCTGGCCTGAAATTGAGTAGACGCACCTTTACCAGGACTAAATTAATGTGTCTGCCCATCACCTTCTCTCTGATTGTATGTACAGTTTGTGACTTCCTTTCCCTTAAAGGCAGCCAGAACTGTTTTTTCCAGGAGAGGAAAGAAAACAAAAATTCTATGTAAGTATCAGGGATAGGGTAAGAATAGAAAAGTATAGATGTTGATTTGCCTTGCGTCTATTTCTTTATAAGCACGATTCCTAAATTATATTACATCAGTTGATTTTTAAAAACAAAACACAGTACTTGATTTCTCCCTCCACAGACTCTTAACCTATAAAATAAAAAATGCTCCCCTACTATACTAGGAAAAGTAATAGAAGAGATGAATGTAACAGTTTCTCCAACTTAAATATAAACATTCATATGCTAGATGTGTTTGCTAAGTGCATTAGGCAGAATGCACCATCACAGCAAAATGACAAAGCAGATGACAACTATTGGGACGGTATATTCCCTGCTTTTTCTGGGTTCTCAAGCTGATTTGAACTTTCTGGGCAACAACCTGAGGTTCAAACCTCACCTTAATCCATCTCCAACATAATAGCTTCTTCACTGTTTCACTTTGGGTAAGCAGTAGTCATATTAGAAAGCAACCGGAAAAGTTCTGTTTTGGAAGCACTAAGGAGTATTTGCAGCCTAAAATGTGACTTCCTGCAGAGATTTCTGCATCATGACAGAAGACTCCTAGAGCCTGGATCTTTCATCTAAGAAATATACATTTCTAGTGGTCAAATGTCTCAGGGCCAGGCTGATGAGAATGCTATTTTAGGTCAGTGGTCTTTTGAGCAGCCCTCCCTTACTCAGATTGTGGAGCCAAATAGTTGTTCCATATGCCTGGGCAGCCAGCCCTGCTGCTCAGGGTTCTAGAAGGTTTGTTTTTTTCCTCTTGGTTGTGTGCTCAGAGATGACAACAGTCCCTCAGTACTGGAAACAGGCCAGCAGTCAGTCAACCAGCAAGTATTGATTAAACACCCCAGAGTGTATTGCCCTCTTGAGGCCCTGTCTGGTTGCTTCTAGAGTTCTCTGTGAGCCATACTTTTCCTGACAGGACATAGCTCAGGGAGACTTTTCATTTTGAATGCAAATGTTTGTAGGTTAAAAGCTTATTTAAATGTCCCCAGGGTTGGTTGGGTGGGAGACCAGCATTGCCTTCTTGTCACACGTACTCTATCTGGAGCCAGTTAAAGACTAGAGAAATTGCTTGAGGAGGCATATGGAAAGTTAAGAGGCAGAAAGCAATCAAGGCAACATTTTCTGAGAATAGTATTGAAATCATGATTGGGAATAGAAGTAAATATGAAGCAATCTCTTTTTCTTTCATAAAATCATCAATACAGTTTCCTGACTAGCTAGGATAATTTCTGGGGTGCGTAGGTTGGATTGCCATGTTAACAAGTCACATGTTTTATATTTTTTTGAACGCTGTGGAATTATTCTTCTCACAGTGAGTGGATATAGTTGATGCCTGTCATCGGAAGTATGCTAGGAGTAGACCAAGCTCAAACTAAAAAGTTTTGCTTAACAGTCCATGGTGATATTAGTGGGACATATCTTCCCAAATTGCTAGGCTTAAGGATTCTGGCCTGATATCTGAATGTCTCAAGTGCATTGCCCCCTGGAAGGCAAAGAGCTCCCTGCTACTGCTGATACGTAGAAGTGGAGAGGAGATGACATATCTCGACAAGAATTCTGACCCTGAGGTGCTGTGATACTGATGTAGGAATATTTTTCTGTGAGTCCCCAAATGATGTAAATGATATAGGATCTGCCAGCAATTTCTGGGTGTGGGCCGGGATCATGTCTCATGGAGTTGAGGAATGGACACACGGACCAGGGGGAGGCAAAAAGTTGGAAAGGAAGATAGTTTAGTAGAGGCAGGAGAAGAGGTTGCAGCTCCTGAGTGGGAGAGGGTCCCGATTGGCGGTGCCCAGTGACCGAGGCAAAAGCTCTTACTTTTATACTTTCCCCTGACTGCTGAGGGAAGGGGGCTGGAGCCTTCTAATAGAATTCCTCTATTAGGTTTTTGATGTTTGCTCATCCTGAAGGGATTAACGCACCAACCCATTCCTGTCTATCAGATCTGCTCCTCTGTCCAGCCAAAAGGGATTTGAGATAATTTATTAACCCCAAGGGTTATTCTCATGTCTCTGTCCTGGAGTGAAGGAGACATTCCAGGGCCTGGAGTTTCAGGATATGGCTGCTTTTTTGTTGGTTCCACCAGCCCCCTCCCCCCCCATCTACCTAGCAATCATACTAACTAACCTGTCTCAATACTAGGGTCTTCCTAACTCAAAGTAGAGAATCCATTCCGTGAGTGAGTGTGTGCATGTGTGGGTGTGGGTATGAGTTTCCTGGTGGCTAGAAAGAGTCTGAGTAGAAGTCAAATAAAAATCCTACCCAGGAGAAAAAGTGCTGGCAAAGATGTCACTTCATTGACTTGATCCAATTTGTTTCAACGTTCCTCATGTTCTTAATGTTAAAAGTTGCCTACAAAATATGGATAAGATATATAAATGTCTCTCCTATTTACTTTCTCTTCCTTTTAGTCAGGTCCACATATTGCAGAATTTTTATCTTTAACATTTTCCAGTCTGTTGCCTTCTCTCCATCCCTGATGCTTTAGCTCAGGCCCTGTAGTTTCTTATCTAGACAATTTTAATAACCTTCCAACTAATTTCCTTAACCACCAGCGTCGCCTGTCTCCACCTTATCCTTCTACTACGGCCCAAGTAATTATCCTGAAGCCCAGATCTTGTTGAATCACTTTCTGCTTAAAATCACTCAATGTCTCCTAACACTTTAGCTAATAGCTAATAGCTAACAAGAATATCCTTTATTGAGCCCCACCTATGTGGTAGACACCATGCTAGACATTGTCACATGGATTTGCTCATTGAATCCTCACCATTTCTCTATTTTAGGTGCTAAGGCTCATTTGCATTATTTGACATAATGAGTGAGTTATATGATTCAGAATACCAAGAGAGAAAAATCAATCAAATGGTGTTCTAGTGTCTTTTTTTGTTTCAATCCAAAATGATATTAAACAATATTGAGATACCACCTGTAACACACACTGAGACTTATGACACTTATCATATATTTGAGTATCCATGGATAAATTCCTAAGAGAAATTGCTTAAAGCATTTGTATGATTTTACAAATAAAATATATGACCAGGTTACCTTCCACAGAGGTTGTACAATTTATATTCACACCAGCAATTACAAGAGCCTCTTTATTCAACTCCTTGTCCACTTAAACTTGTTGGGTTTTGCCAGTCTGATAAATGAAAAATAGCATCATCTTGTGTTTCTCATTATCTGAGGGAGGTTATATAGAAGGGGAACTTGGCCAGTGATTTCTCAAAATAACTGGGAGATAAATGCTGCTATTATTCACCCCTGTATGGAGAAGAAACTGAGTCAAGACACTCTGTAGCTTAGTTCTTTAACCTCCTGTCATTCATGAATTTATTCATGAAGTTTCAGTGCTTACCTATTTTATCCAGTATTATATTCAATACTGAACCATATGGACTTCAATACGCCCCCACATTCACAAGCTTCCCAAATGCATTGTGTCTTTTCTACCTCCGACCTTGGCACTTGCTGCCCTGACTGTGTGGAATGGGCCTTCTCCTTCCCCAGTCAGCCCATTACTCCATATCCTTTAAATCCTTGCCGAAGCATCGCCATTACCCAGAAGCCTTCCTTGATTTGAATTCCTCTCTTTATGCTCCCAGAGCACCCTCTTCTGACCTCAAGCACAGCCCTTGGCATCCTGAATTGCAGATTTATTTCAGTTTGAGATTCTTGGTGGCAAGACTATCTCTTATCTGGCTTTGTTTCCTAAGTACTTGGCCCAAAGTCTGGCACATAATAAGTGCTAAATATACAGAGGGTGCCGGAAAAATGTATACACATTTTAAGAAAGGAAAAACTATTAAAATTGTAATACTCAATATATACGAATAATAAAAGATAAATACAAATCACGTTTGACTTCTGCAATTACAAGAGGTGCTCAAAGTTGTTACCATCTGCGTCCAGACACTTCTGATTAACGAGAACTACTGCTTGAGAAACGTTGACCAAAGTGTCCACTTGTATACATTTTTTGGCACCCCCGGTATGTTGAATCAGCCGAAATGAATGATTGAATACAACGAACTAATTGAGAATTCAAAGAGAGAAAAATAAAAGATCAATTTTGTATACTACATCTTTTCAAGTATGATGCAATGCTACTTAATCATTAACAGAATGTTTTAACACAATTTTGTTTTCTCTAAGGCTTTATGCTTTTCAGAATCTATTACTTAAGGGATTCTGACTTATCCTCCATTCGAGCAGAAGACAAAGGAAAGATCATTTATTTCAAGATCATGTTTTCAATTGTCTTAGGACTTGGCAAGCCCTCTGAGAGGCCCTGAAAGAGGCAACAGGGTTGGGGGTGCTCAACTTTCCCTCCAAACTCCCCCTCAGCCCCTTATACTCACCTCATCTGTTTAACCAAAGCAGGATATCTGCCTTACATCTCAGATTCCTGTGTAAGCTTTTTTAATAGAAAAAGTTCCATGGTTCTACAATGTTTAATAGTCTTTCAAAGAGCAGAAAGCCCAGGACTTTAAATCAGGAAATTTGGGTTCTAGTCCTGCCTCTGCCTTGGATTAGGTTTCTGACCTCATACTAGCCATTTACTCATCTGAGGCCTAATATTCATAGTTTAATCTGTGAGCTGAGTCCCTTGGGCTAGATGAGGCCAAAATCCCTTGTAGCTCTATATCAATATCTCTGTTTATATCCAGGTATTTTATCGAGAGATGTAAACCTTCTCTTGTTTTGTGCATTATAGTTAAAATTTTCTTTCTTGTTCACCACTTGCATTATAGAGCCCTGCAACTCTCTCCTCCGTCCTTTTAAAAAGTCACTATTGGTTTCTTGTGCCTAATGGATTTAGACCAATTTCCTTGTCCTCCTCTTCAAAATCTCTCACAGAGGTCTCTGAATCGGCCACGCCCTTTTATCTTCTTGGCCCTCATGTCCCACTCATATGTGCTTTTTGATATTCACAGTTACTCATACCTCCTTTCTTTTCTTACCTGTTCCTCTAAATTTGGAAATTGTCTGTTTTTACTTTATTTTTATTTTAAAACACTCTGCTAATGAGGCATGGTCCATGAAATCAACTCCATCTGACTATTTAAGGGACAATACTTATACTTTATTTTTGTATTACTTATAGGTCAAAACATCCCATCACAATAGACCTTATTAGTATATGTGTGTATATATATATATATATATATATATATATATATATATATATGTATATACTAATTATATCACATATATATGATTTATTTTTATGGAAATGTCTCTTTATTATGTAGATTATATTGATCATAGACTACAAGCTCCTTGAGGACTAAATTTATATGTTTTAACTACTATAGAAAGCATGCATGAAACACTTACATGAATGTATGAATTTATAGCTTTCTGTGTTTATAAGTGATGTAGGTAGTGTTGGATCTGCCTGCAGTTTCTGAGTGCGGGCCGGGATCGTGTCTCGTGAAGCTAAAGAATGAAAACACGGACCAGGGAGAAGCAAAAAGTTTTAAAAAGAGGATACTTTATTAGAGGGAGGAGAAAAGGTTGCAGCTCCCGAGCGAGAGGGGTCCTGAATGGGGGGTGCCCCATGACTGAGGCAAAAGCTCTTACTTTTAAACCTTCTCTTGCCTGCTTGGGGAAGGGGAGCTGTTTGAAGAAGGGAACTTGCTTGAAGAAGGGAGCTGGCGCCTTCTAATGAAATCTGTTTACCAGGTTTGTTCTGCTTGCGCATCCTAAAGGAATTAGCAAAGTAACCCACTCTTATTTATCAGATCTGCTCCGTTTGTCAGGCCAAAATGAATTTTAAGATTAACCTCAAGGCCTTGTTACATTATGTCCTGGAGCGAAGGAGTGATTTCAAAACCTGAAGTTTTAGGATATGGCTGTCTTTGTTTATTCCATCAGGGACCTCCCTGTCTACCTAGGGACATGCTAACTCTCCTGTATCATAAGGACTCAGATTTAAACTACAAGGAATAGGAGAGACCTGTTTTGGAATTAGAGATGCTTTGAAAGTAAAATATAATTTAAAAAAACATTCTCAAATATAGGCTTCTTAGATCTTTTCTATTGTATGTCTTCCCCTGTAAAGTAAGAACACCTGTTATTTTGTGACTATCAATAACACATATTCAAAAGATGTCCCCTCTACATAGTTACAATATCCTGGAAAGGAGTAGTGTGTGGGGTAGAAGAAAAGCCCACTTCTGTCATTTCATTTTTTTTTCTTTTGTCATTGTTGAATGCCTGCTAAATTAAAAAAAATAAATAAATAAGAATCTCTCTCAAAGACACTTTTTATTACTTCCTTTCTCCAAATCGTGATCTTTTGCTACTGCTTGAAAAACACCAGGGCCTAAGTTTTAAAACAGATCTGGGTGGCTGAGTCTTCTGATGTGACTCATCCCTGTTAATAAACCAGGGGGGATTCAAGAGGCAGTGTGACTTCCTCTCAGGGACATGCTTCTGAGGACGTTCCAGCAGATCTTTGTTCCTCCCCCACCTCCATTTCATGAGCTGACTCTTCCCTTTATGGGAAACCCTTCAAAGGCCTTACTCCCCCTGGGCCACTGTGGGAAATGGCTTTCTTGCTTTCATTTTTTGCAATGAGGGTGATACCTCTACCTCCTGTGGGGCAATTTACTCTCTGAGCTGCAGTGTTCTGCCAGGTTACAGGGCTCCATTTTTGTGTCTCAGAGTACAGCAGCTGTTCCTTACATGCTGTTTGTCACCACCTCTTATAAAGCCAGGTAGCCTTCCTCTTTTCTTAATACTGGTAGGTTAACTTTCTGTCCTGTGAAATTGCAGTGGCGCCTCAGGTATGAGTAAGCTAGACAACAGTCTAAAAATGCAGTGCGAAGAAACTTTTTCAGTAGGAAATCATCCTCTTTAATCATTCAAAAATTCTATTTTTATCCTAAGAGTTTCATTCCAACACAAAATGACCTAGCAGACTAAATAAATGCCCAAAGCCCTGTAAACATATCCATGTCAGTCTTCTAATCCCCGTGACTTTGGCTCTTCAGTAGATGGAATGAGTCCTAAGGTCCTCCTGTCTCAGCATCCTTAATGCGGATGGAACACCAGGAGGCAGAATGTCATTAACCCTGCCTCCTCTCACCACTATCCTCACTCACGTACTATGAAGGAGCTCTGATTTTGCAGCTTAATTAATTCTACCAGCTTATTGTCATTGGTAAATCGGAAAAGGCAACAGTACTCCACACACATGCTGTAAATCACAGTATTAACTGAGCCAGATTCTTGATGCTATTATGCTGGCCTGCAGAGTTCTGATTGCATTGATGGTGTAAATGTGTGTGTGTGTTGGTTGGGGTGGGGAGAGGCAGGAGAGATGGAGACAGAGACGCATGCGTACATATATAGAGACTTGCCTCACCAATTTCTGGTTACCCTAGAACTTTAAAAATTCTAGAGAGTGTGGAGACAGAGGTATGACCGGGAAATGCTTTGGATTTTAATACTGTCACTTTTTGAATTGTACTCACATAGAAATGAAAGGTAATGCAGAAAAAAACGATAAAATTACCTTTTATAATTTCTTACCTTTCGTGGATAGGAGATTGATGAGTGTCACAAACATAGGTGGTAGTTTATTTTGTTTTCTTTATTTTCCTTTGTGGCCCTCAAGCTTTTAAATGCACCTACTTTGGCTTGCTTTGAGAAGCCTTCAAATTGTAGGTGGCGCATTAGCTGTAGGGTTTGGGCCTGCTTCCTTCTTCTTACCGTCACACTATAATTTGCTCGGATGCAGATCAGGAAAAAACTAAGGGGGACTTTGCATATGTGTGACACAGAACCAAGCTGGATTTGTCTCTGGCTATTGCATTAAATCACACTGAAATATGCTTGTATCCTTCCATATTTCTTCTGTACAAAAAGCAGCCTACGAGATGCTGCTTGGTGCAGGCAAGAAAGCTTTTAAAGGTGTTTCTCCGATATTCACTGTGATGTCAAGGGTTCCGACTGGCCGAGGTGTGGTAAATTCTTAAGCTAATGAGGTTTATATTACCTTCTAGGCAGTGATGTAACAAAGCTTTGTTTCTTTTTTTAATCAGAAAACTCCTAGAGGCTCCTCTTCTTACTAATATTTGGGTGTGGTTGTAAGATGTGAGTTATAAACACAGGCACACATAAATCATTATTTGGGCCTCTATGATGTTCCACTCATAATAGCAAAATGTTACTTCTTAATACTCAAAACACTTAAATGGAGGTCAGCGAGTCACTCTCTACATAGCATTTTCTATCCTAGCACCCGCTCCCCAAAGAATTGTGATTCGTAACAGCAAACATACATAGGATTGAGGGCAAATAAAATTGGGGTACTTATCTCCCGAGTGAATACTCAAAATTATGTGAAACATACAGTTTGTTCTCATTAGTCACATTAGTTATGTTCTCTAAAATTGCCATGTACACTAAATTAGCAAATACTGAATCATTGCTCCGATGGTAACTACAGGATAAGGCTCCTGCAAACATCTGGTCACAAGATTCTCATCTACTGATCAATACATAACCTTGTTCAATGTATGTTTCTGTTGAAGGACACCTTATTAAATATATACTTTTGATTCATTAACCTGAACTTACACCACCATCACCATCACTCTTGTATGAACGAAGCTTATCTAACTCACTTTCTGCAAGGCACATCACAGCCTTCTTGCACTTAGAAACAATAGACAACCCTTCAGCACTACATTTGGGGGCTATTTTAAACAGCAAAAATCACCAACAAAAAAACACACAAAAGGGTGGAAAATGTGACACTAAGCACAAATAGGATACTTTTTATAGTATGAGAGCTGAATCAAGAAGGTGGCTAAGCTGGGAACACACCTGTGCATTGGGCATTTCAAATTTTTTGCTTCTCTAGGCGTGTCCATGAATGACTATGAAAGTATAGCAGGTATAGATTTGAGGATTACAAATAAATCCTAGCAAGTAGGCTAATTTACAAATAATGGAATCCCCAAATAATGAGGATCAATTGTAACTTGTAATTTAGACTGAAGGGCTAGACAGTGCAGGCTCCTAGAGAATAGACAATTTCCACTCCAAAGACCTGCATAATCTGGTCAATCTCCTTTATCTTCCAGAAAACCCTTCCAAGGGACAGAGGGTTCTCCAAATGCTTTAGTACAGAGCCTGCCACATTGTAAATGCTCAGTAAGTGCTTACTATAATATATATCAATTCGATTTCCACACTAGCCAATAAATATGCCATTTTCAACCCTCTCCTTGCTTAGGGGCCCACACTTTATAAATAGGCTATTTTTAGCTGATCTTGTCAACCATCTTGACTCAGGTAAAATACCAATCAATTTTCTTAAAAACTTTAAAGTTATCAATAATTCTTCCTTTCCTGAATACACATTGATCCACGCCATTTTTTTTTATATTGGCATAGATGTGTACTAATTTGTCTTGGTAAAATTGTTTTTCCCATCTAAATGAGTAGGGCTGAGGCTATGTCTTGCCATCAGTTCTACCTATCACAACATCCAAAATAATGATTGAATGGAAAAAAATAATTATTTGCGTTTAGGTACTCAAATATGTGTCTGTTTTGGAGATTGCAGAGAAACTTACAAAACAATATATTTGGCTGATAAGAGGGTGGAGGATGAGAGTACACATTTATTCAATTTCTCTAAAAGTACTAAAAAAAAGTACCAAAGGAAGTACTAAAGTACTTTGGTACAAAAGTACTAAAGGAAGATTTGAAAACAACTTCAAAAAAAAAAAAAAAAAAAAAAAAAAGAAAACAACTTCAAAACCATTCCATTCTATTGCCAAATTAAATTATGCTTTTTTACGTGTTTATTTTGGTAAAATAGAGTGTTTTGAATCTAATATCCTACATATATATAACTTAAATGTTCTAGAGTCTCTATTTGCTTCCCAAACAGAGGACCTATAGAAAGGCATTTTCAAATGGACAACTATTGGCCGATTCCATGATTGAGAACTGAAATACTGTTAGCATTTGTGGGCACCAAGAAGCATTTTATAAAGTTCTCCATAATGTTTTCAAGTAGGCTGAGAGTTTCTAGTAAAGGGAACTTCTTAGACTTTTTTTCATATTTTGAGCACTTTCCTTGCAAATGAACCACAAAAGCAATTACCCATTGGGTTAAGCGACTGCTCTTCAGCGTGATGCTAAGTCTTCTGAGTTTAGTTGGTTGACTTGTGTTTAATTTGTTCAGAAGGGCATTACTTGAATACCATTAGGTTTAACAGACAGATGTCTCTCTAGAAATCACTTTAGTTTAGCAGAAACTGTGAATTAATTTGTTAATTCATTCAGTAAACATTTATTGAGTGCCTATGTGTGCTGGGAATTCTAGGAGATGTTTTAGAGTATAAAAATATGCATCAGATGTAGATTCTGTGTTCAATCAGCTTATGGCTGGTAGAAAATATATGTCCATAAAGACCTGCATATTGAAGTAGAAAGAATTAAGGGTCATAAGAGAGGCTAGATGTGATGTACCTTGAGACAGAGTACATTAGGGGAAACTTTACAGCATAAGCTGTAATTAGGTTGGGTCAGCAAGGATGGATATAGACATGTGAAGTTAGGGAGATGAACGGCTTTTACAAAACATCATTCTTCACTCCCATTGAATTTTAGAGAAAAGGGCTTACCCAGGGGTCAGCGTAAAGGGATGTGAATGTGGAACCCTATTGGTTTAGTTTGACTGAAGCACAAGAGGCAGTAGGAAGACGGTTGGAAGAACTGGGTGGTGCTATTTCAAGGAGTGCTGTCAACATTAGGCCAAGGAGAATGGGTTTTATGCTATACATAATGGGAAGAAAAGTGAAATGAATCGATCTGTGCTTCAACAAGATTAGTCTGGCAATAGAGTATAAATCAAATTGTCTATAATCTCACATCTGGCCTCCATCTATAATTTTGATGAATTGGTATCATTATGGACGTTTACCCCTCCTGGGCCTTGAGACTTGTAGAAATTTCTTGGGCAGTGTTGTTTCCTAAAGAGAGAAGGCCATAGGGTCCATGACCACCTTAGTAAAAGGTCTCGTCAAGAGGCTTACAAAGTAGGTAAAACAGATAAACCTCTGTAAGAAAGACTATGACTCAGTTATACGTACACTTCATGACTCAACCGATATACCATAGACTTTGAAAATGTAGTGAAACAGAAAAATAAAGAGGTGTGGCACTCTGCAAAAATATACAGTTTCCAGGAACCGAAGCAATTTTTATCAAACCTACATTGCTCCAGATTGTAGTCTGCAACCAAACACGAGAGTAGAAGAAGTCATGTACATGCCAGGCAAATATTAACAGTCTGCAGATAACCTTCAGCTCTCCTATAGGAAAGGAGTCCAGCGAATAAGTAGTTTAGGTTCTTACATTATGAAGTTATTTGATGAGATCTGGAAAGTTGCTATTTTAGCTTTATATTAATGAATTACAAATGGTCAGGGTATACATTCCAGTGAGAGAAAATATGTACTCCCAGAAAATACTATAATTTTTCTATCACAATATTTTGCACCTAAACGAAGATGAGAAATTAATTTGAAAACCAATACAGCTCCTATTGATCTATTATTCAGTTGAGAAACTCAAAGTCAGCCTTGTAATTTTCTTTAATTGATGTGGATATGTAGAAGTCAGGTAGGTATTAAAAATTACAGCAAGTAAATGTTTATTAAACCTACCAACACACGTTGACAAAAACCAAAACATCACCCTATTTGTTCCGCAATCCTAATACATTTCATCACACCAAAAGCTCATTGAATTTTCTGCTGGAAATATCTTTTTTTTCAGACTTCTCAAAACTCTTTGGGACTGCTCTATGTTGCAGCTTTTAGATTTGCCTGCCCACTCTCCCCTGCCTCTCTGTCCCCTTTTAATTTGTGTGTCCTCTCTCTGCAGATGGCTCGGTGGCATCTGTTTTCCAAATGCTTTAGGTGGGACGTATGTGCAAAAGCAGAGCAATTGCGCCCTCAGCTGGCCAGAGAAGTGGTGACATTTTGATATTTCCTGATTTTGAGAGTGGCACACAGGAGGGGCTCCAAAAGAGAATCTGTTTTGAAATATGAAGATGTGTTCTCCTGTAAATTCTAAACTTTAACAATTTCCCAAGGTACAGTCATTACTGTAGCATTATTACCCCTTCCGTGGTATTCTAGAATTATCAAAGAAGGAAGAAAAGTACACTCCATACTCCTCAAGGAATACTACTTACCACTGGCATTTTCCAGACTGCCAGCTAAATGGAGTCAACAGAGGTTTGAGTTCGTAATAGGTATGTTGCAGGCCTACAATAAAAATCTCTGAAAAGGATGAGTGAATCACTCATAACTATTTTTTATTTGTCTCTCTAATTTATCTGTCTGCTTTTTAGGAGGAAATCAGCATTAAACTGATTTAGGGCTTTCTACGTTGAAAGATGGAGATAAGCTTTTTTTTTTTTTTTTTTAATGCTCCTGACATCCCCAGACTGAATGGGAAGAAAAAAAGTAATGTCCCACTGTTCAGGAAGGATAGTGAGCACACTGATGGTGGGAAAGGAGTGTAGGGGTCCTCCCTGCAGCCTCAGGGACCCAAGCAACCAAGTCAGTCCTTTTCACTGAGGGGAAGAACAGCATTATGTCCAAGAGGACTCAGAAGATGTAATCACAGTGGCAGCAGATCTCTGCCTGTGGCCTGGGGCTGCTTTGTAAACCACAGGCCTTTTCTTTATGGGCTGAATATAGCTGGGCTGTCATTAAGTGCTGCCAGACATTTAGAGTATCAGGTACTCACATGAAGCAATCTATCAATTGCTTTTTTTTCTTTCCTAAAAGCCATTAGTAACTTTACCATTCAAATGTTGCACACATATTTTAATTCAAATTACCGAACTATCATACATTACTTTGGGCTTACAGTGTTTTCAACTAATGTAGCCAAAAATCTGGTGACTAAGGGGAGAAATATGGTGTTGTATGTGAGGGGAAGTAGGTCCCCAATTAGAGATGTTTCCCTAGCAAGACAAATGATTATATTGCACTACGTAATTTTCCTGGGCTGTGGTAACAAGCATGTTGTCAGAAATCTCTGAAGAATTGGCATAACCACCCCTGACCTAGACTTAAACTCACAACCTCCAACTGGCCTTTTATTATTATTTTTTTTGATTGACCCTCTGTTACCTGAAATTCAGCGCTTTGAAAATAAATATTAAAAAACAAACAGCTCTATCATTTTCCTAGTGAATCCACTTCCCCTCCTGACGTGACTTTTCTGTCCATGGCATCATTTTCTCAGTAATGGATCCGTTTTTCACTACTCTTTCTTTCTTACATCTAGTAGCAAATAGATTTCTATGCTGCAGTGATTCTTCTCAAGTTGTCTTCCTTTACTCATTCTTCCATCCGCGCTACCACCAGTATAATTCCATCGTGATCTGTAATGAGGTGATGCAGCAACATCGTAACTCAATTTCCTGCTCTCATCTCTCCATCCTGTAGTCCATTCTCAGTGGAGGCTCCCTGAGTCCTGAATGAACATCAGTCTTTTGCAGGTAGATTTCAGTGTGTTCTAGTGTCTAGCTCTGGTCTTTGCTGCTGAAACTCCTAGCCTATGATATCCTTTGTAGCTGAGCTTTTCCCTCATGCGTGCTTTATTTCAGTTGGAGCCTGGACTTGTGCCACGTAGTTCTCTCTACCAGAAATGCCTCCCCATCCCCTTTCACTTACTGAAACTATATCCATCCTCCAGGGCACACTTACACCCTACCTCTTTTCTTTTTTTCAGTTTTTGGTTTGTTTTTATGTTTTCTAAGGAGGGCACAGTTCACAGTGGCCCATGTGGGGATCGAACTGGCAACCTTAGTGTTATTAGCACCACGCTCTAACCAACTGAGCTAAATGGTCACCCCAACCTACCTTTTTTCTAACACCTTCTCTGAACACCATGCTAAGAAAGAGATCCCATACTCCTCCCATCCAGTCTTCTATCCAAAATGAAATAACATAGATAGCTGCTGTGCCTTACATACGGTTCACTTTATCCTTTGAGTGTATCTCTCATTTATTTTCCTAGGTTGTGTGTATTTGAGACCAGCAACAATGACTCATTCATCCTTATATTCCATCAAGCACCTAAGTGTTTAGCACTCTATAAATCTGAAATAACCATTTCTGTTGGTGATTTGAATATACATGTTTGAGGAAAAATACACTTATAAAGAAAATACTTATAATTTAATTTACTTTTTCTATAAATCAAGGGTTTCAACTAAATACCTTGCTGAAAGAAAGATGCACTAGCATCTTATGCAGACATAGGTTTTAAAGAGTGCTCTAAGGCAACTCTTTAGGGTGATTGCTGTAGTGAATGGGTTAAAATCAAATATAGTTATTATATTGATCACTTATAAGTAAATAGCACTTTGAAAAACAATAATTGATTACTATTTCCTTGATTGTTTTTAAACTTGCCTTCTGAAATATATCAAGAGCAGCCAGGTAAGCTTATCAAATCCTTTATAAATACTCCATTTAGCCCATATCCAAACATATATTTTAAAATATTGGAGATCAAATTAATAAAATTATTTTGCATTACTTATCTCACCTGAACTATGGTTTCCTTGATATATTTGAAAGAATAGTGGCGAGATACTTGTCATTCAGTAAATATTTACTAAGCAATCAATATGTGTGTAGTACCAGGAAACCATGGTTAGCCAAACAGACAAGGTTCTTATCCTCATTTTAATGCTTTATGCTGGGAACATGCCTTTTCTATTTTAGTTTCTATCAAAAATACTAATCTGGGAATGTAAATAATTGTTCAAAAAAGAATTGAGGCATGTGTACTGGTTAGCTACATTTTCATCCTCTGTTTACTTCCTTGAACTTAAAAAATGACAGAGAACAGTACAATGAAAATTTATTTTTATTTTTGTTCCACAGCAGGAAAAAAGTAACTGAAAAGAAAGCTTATTATCGATGTTACCAGAGGACATTCCTGGGTGTCTTCTGGCTGACTATAAGTAATTTAAACTTTCTTCTTCCTCCTTTCCTCTTCAAATCATGTAACACACCAAGACTGTATATCTTTGGTAGATGGAGAAACTAAACAGAAAGATTTATAAAAATTGCAATGTAGATTTGGAAGGGACCTCTGAGAGCATCTATTTGAACTACTTCATTTTTCCATAAAGGAAAAAAGAAAACTCAGAAAGAAAATGACTTTCTCAAGACTTTGCAGTGAATTAGCAGATCTCAGACCAGAGAAAGTCTTCAGACAACCAGTTCAGTTCTTCTTCCTCCAAACTATATTGTTCCTGACAGCCACTTATTTCATTTATTCATTCCACACAAACATTGTTGTGGGTTTTGTTGTTGTTGTTTTTGTTGTTGTTGTTGTTTTTACTATGTCTAGCATACTTTTGCAGCCAGTGTGGATAAAGTAACAAAAGTCCAGTTCTTGCTATTAAGAACCTCACAGCCTGGAGAGGGAGCCTGCCTGGTATAGGGCATTTTGATGAGTGTTTTAATAGGAGATTGCCTAGGTTTATATGGAAACAAAATAGAAGAGTATCTGACACACGGCGGTGGAGGGAGCAAGGAGTAGAGAGAGCTCCCTGAAGGAAGTGAAACCTACTCTGAGTCCCAGAATAAGTGGGTAAGTAATAATTATTTCCACGAGGATAAAGGCTTAGAATGGTATCCGGACAGCAGGAACAAATGTGCAAAGGCTGAGAATATGGGATTGCACAGTAAAGTGCGTAGGACATAGGGCCTAATGGGCAACGATGTGACTCAAAATGTAGGTGAAGGCTAGATCATCAAGGATTTGGATACTTTGCAAAGGAAGTTTTATTTTTGTTTCTGTTTTTCCTATAGTGATAAAGAGCTTTTGAAACCATTTCAGCAGGGAGTGGTGGGCGTATGTACCCTATGTGTTAAATGATTAAATCTTTATTTCAAGAGATCTTTCCTGTGGTCGTGTAGAGGACAGAGGTCGATGGCACTGCAGACAGAGAGACCAGATAAGAGAGTGTTGTGGTAACTCAAACAAGTGATGATAAAAACACAGTCTAACTCTCACCCTTGTAACTCATGTTGAGCCAAAGAAAATGCGGCCATCAGGCATATAACCCACAGCAGCGTAAGTCCACAAATGTTTAATCTAGAAATGAGCTTCAGGAATGCATAAACTACTGAAAGTGAAAACACTTCCGATGCTTGTAACTATGTGCCATTTACTGAGAAGAAAGCTATAGCATATTCTCAAAGGGAAGAGTATCCTCAATTGATTTAAAACTACCGCCCTAGAAGCCAGAAAGAATTTCTCTAGCACCTAACCCTCCACCAAGGGGAAGCCAGTCTTCCTGGATAATTGGGTCGGTGATTTACAGAAAAGAGAAATGATTTTTTTGAATCATGTATGTTTTGGCTGAAATCGATGTAGTAGATTTGTAACTCTGCAGAAGCAGTGGTAATTATTATGGCTCTCTCAGCAGAATTTGAGTAACAATTTATGCAGTTTTAGAGATAGAGTCTTTTGGTGGTGCCGATGGGGAAGCATTGAAAAATTCCCATTTGGCTGGCATTCCTTGGTATGATCGGCAGTTGCTGGAATTTCTGAAAGGCAATATAGCAGCAGAGCCCAGTGTATCTGAACTCTTAATTAGATTATTGGGATGTAGTCTACACTGCTATAACTTTTTAATTGTGAGGAACCAGAATGCTATGTGTTTTAGAAAACAGCGAAGAAAGTCAACATCCTCAAAACAGTATGATGGCTTAACCTGGAGAATGTAATATTGCTCTATAAATGGTTTATAAAATAGAATAGTAGGAGGATTCTATTTCAACATCTAGATTGCCTGATCCTTCATCAGAAAAATCAATGAAACATGTATATCTTTGGTATCGTTATATAGTACTAAGTATAGCATAGTGGATACTGCACACATGTAGGTAATGATGCCAACAGTGTGATACAAAACACAGGGTGTGACATAAATGCTACTTTGCAGAAGCCATGTGCCTCTGATCGCTTCCTATCCAGTAAATCCTCAGTTATTGAGAATTGTGATTACAGTGTTTTAACATAACTTGCTTTCCTATTTTGGAGAAATGACACCCATTAATGCTGATTTGCTTTTATTTTGTTTTATATTTTGTTCAAATAGTTTGTGGATATATGCACATTTATATATATATATATATATATATATATATATATATATATATATATATATGTGCTATTATATATGTGCTATACATATTATATATATAATACGTATTATAAAATGTTATATATGTAACATATATATATATTACAGACTTATGCACAAATATACATACTGTGTAAATTATAAAGCAACATTTTATAATGCAAAAACAACCCAAGGACTGGGATATTGCCCAAATTTGCATCTAACTATGTGCTCCTTTGCTATCTCATCCCTTTTCCTCGCCTCAGAAATGTCCATTTTTCTAGATTTTGTATTTACTATTCATTTGCTTTCTGATAAGATAGCTGTTATTTATATATATGTATATGTATATATGCACATATGTGTATGTACACAAATATGTACATACATATACATATCATATACACATATATATACATACATATGCTAAAATAATAATTACTTTGTTTTACTTATTCTTAAGCTTTACAAAATATTATTAAAGATAGGCAGTTTTATGGGACTTTCTCTTTGCATTCAGCATTATGCTTGTTTATTTCTCATCAATGTATAATATTTCATGGGGTGAATATTCCAAAATCTATGTATGTATTGTCAGTGGACATTTGAATTTTGTTGCCAGTGTAAATTTTCTAAAATGCCCTAACTGTGTTTTTATAGATGACTTATGCCAACCCTTGATCCTATAGTGCCATGCCCTCAAGCTACAGTCCTACCACTTTATCGTCCTTCACAAAAAGCTTATACTCTCCCCCCAACCCCAGGCTCTCGCTCCTCATGCATTATTGGCAATGTTCTATATTTTTATTATTTTAAATTTGAATTATGAATGATTTTCTACCTCCTATTTGTCACTGTCCAACTTGGCTCATACCCACCGCCTTTCCATTTATGTTTCTTGCTAAATTCATTAGTGACCAACATGTTGCCAAATTTAAGAAACACTTCTCGATCCTTTTATTTTACCTTAAGAAGCTTTCACACCATTGTTTTTACCTTTCTTCTTGCAACATTATCTTCATTTGGCTTCCATGATGCTGCCTTTCCATAATTTTATTTCCATCTTTCTGTCTGCTCCTCAGTTTCCTTTGCTGGCTCCTTTGTCTCCTCTCAACTTCTAAATGTTGGAATGTCTCAGACTTCAATTCAAGGTCTTTTTTCCTTTCCATGCTACATTGTCTTATCAGGCCATCTCACCCACTAATCAGATTTTATAGACCATGTGTAAACCAAGACATTGCATTTTCTTTTTCAGCTTTCATCTGAGCTCAAGATTTATACTTCCAATTTTTATGTGACAGGTCCACTTGGATATTGGGGCTCACCTCTAGGTTACAAGTAAAACCCCTTTAATATCTACCTCCATCAATAACCACATGAACTACATGAGTCTTAATGCTCAGAATATTTAGATAACTGGACATTTCAACTACGTGTATATGACTAGGAGCACTATGTATTTTGGAAAATAAATAATAATGACTTTGATAGAAAATTAATGTTTTCTACTCAGTGCAACTCTACCATTGTCCTATACTTCCTTTACATGATATTCAGCTATGATGCTGATGGAATTTTTCACAGTTACTGGACCAACCAACAATGATGCTTCTCTTGTATGTCCATACCTTTCCTTTTCTAATTAGCAGAAGTTGTTCTTTATGAGTTCTTCAGATTATTTTTTTATTCATAGCTATTCTAGCCATTTGAATGTTTCCCACGGGAGGTATTAGCATCTACCCCTAACAGACTGAGGCTGAGATTGGCATCGTATTTCTGACCATAATTGCTGCATGATGAAGACTATATTCAAAAAGTTGAGAACAAAGGCCTCCCACAAAAAATACAGTCACACACAGACACAGACATACACAGGTACAGACACATGAGTGAGGTGGGGAGGGAGAAAAAAGGGGAGAAGGGAGGAGAGGGAGGAAGGCATAAAAGAAAGAAGTTGTGTGAAGTTGAAAAGCAAAAAAACAGAGGAGGAAAGGTAGCATATCAGTGGAAAGATCAATAGAATATCAGTGTGAGTCCAAAATGGATGTGAGACACCATCCTCTTAATTCTGTTCTTTGTGGCCTAGCTTAGAACAGGGTTTTTCAAATTAATTGCTGTGTAGAGGGCTACCTTGTTAATACCAACTGTGGGTCTTGCCATGGCTCTTAGACTGGCTTCAGGCTCTTGGCTTTGCTATGTAAGCAGTGTCCTTCGTCCTGCCCAGATCTTTGAATGTGTTCACTATATCTCATAGCAGGTACTCTTATGGGGTCCCTTCTCTGGTTCTCATGTTTCGAAATCTTGTCCTTGTTAGGGTGAGGAATAAGTAAGGAAGATATTTTGTAATGTCTGTGCTGTGATAAAATGCTGGAAAATAGAATTGTTTCCAGCCAAGCAAGGTTACTGGGTAGATACATCAGAACAGACACATAGTCAATCTAGAGAAATACAGATAGATGAAGACTCAGGTGGATATTAAGAGTGACTGTGGTCTTGAATGTTTTCCTCTACATTGGGATAATATATAAAGTATGTCTGTGCTGAAATTCTAACTGTGGCAGAGATGTCTGACTCAATTGTGCTCTTTTATTTATTACACGTGACTAAGAAAAATAAATATAAAAAGTCAAAGAGCTGCAAGGAAAGAGAGACATTAGGGAAACAATGACAGAAAATCATTACAATGGCAGATTCTTTCACTCCTGTAACCCATGGTATCATTTTTAAACCAAACCTTAGTAACTATTTTTTATTTTTGCTGTTTGTGTTTCAACTGTGGGGTTATTATTATTATTATTATCATTATTATTAGTTTCAGCTGTACAAAACAACATAATGATTAGACATTTACACACCTCACAAAGTGATAACCCCACTAAGCCTAGTACCCCTCTGACATCATATATAGCTATTCTAATACCATTAACTATATTCCCTATATGGTACTTCACATACCATGAATACATATATATAAATATATATATATACACACATGTATACATAAATATGTATATATATGTATGTGTATATATATATATATATATATATATATATATATATATATATATATATAACTTGTAGTTGACATTCAATATTATTTCATATTAGTTTCAGGTGTATAGCTCAGTGGTCAGGCATTTATATAATATAGGAACTGATCCCCCTGGTAAGTCTAGTATCCATCTGACACCATACATAATTTTTCCAACATTACTGACTACTCCCCATACTGTATTTCATATCCCTGTGACTATTTTGTGACTACCAATTTGTACTTTGTAATCCCTTCACCTTTCTCACCCATCCTCCCAACCCCCCCATCTAGCTACCATCAGTTTTTTCTCTGTGTCTCTGAGTCTACTTCTGTTTTGTTTGTTTGTTTATTCTGTTCTTTAGATTCCATGTATAAGTGAAATAGTACGCCATTTTTCTTTCTCAGTCTGACTTATTTCACTTAGCATAATATCCTCTAGCTCTATCCATGTTGTTACAAATGGTAAGATTTCATTCTTTTTAATGGCAGAATAATACTCCATTGTATAAATGTACCATAGTTTCTTTATCTAATCATCTATCGATGCGCATTTCAGTTGTTTCCATGTCTTGGCTATTGTCAGTAGCACTGCAGTAAACATAGGGGTGGATATTTTTCGAATTATTGTTTTGGATTTCTTCGGATAAATACCCAGGAGTGAAATTGCCAGGTCTGAAGGTAGTTCTATTTTTAATTTTTTGAGGAACCTCCATACTGTTTTCCATAGTGACTGAACCAATTTGCAATCCCACCAACAATGCACAAGGGTTTCCTTTTTTCTACATGCTTGCCAGCACTTGTTGTTTGTTGATTTATTGATGATAGCCTTTCTGGCTGGAATGAGGTAGTATCTTATTGTGCAAATCTTAACAATTTTTGTGGATTTGAATTAACTTGAAGCCCTAGGAGCTTCTACTGATTTGTTTCAGAATCTTGATTTTAACACTATCACACAATTACACCTGGATTAAAAACAATAAAAAACTATTTTAAAGAAAAATGCTCAGTTTAGTTCAATTGAATTTAACAAATATGGAATGTGTGCCTGCTGTGTATTATGCATTTTAATGAGTACTAGGGATACCTCAGAGATGGAACTAACACCATCCCTGCCCTCATGAAACTTGTGGTCCAAGCTGCAAGGTAGCATTTAAGTTGTAGTTTCTAGAGAGATTTATGTTAGCAAGGGAGAGAATTCAATTCAGGTGAGATAAGCTGTAAAAAAAATAAATAAATAAATGACTCTGGATTTATTATATTAATGACTATTATATACTTTGTCCTCTTTTGGAGAGTCTTAATTCATATTATCATGTATGAAGCTCCAAGGAAAGAAATTCTTAATCTATTCTAGCTGCTATAACAAAAGTATAGGCTGGGTGGGTGACATAAACAACAAACATTTATTTTTCACAGTTCTAGAGGCTGGGAAGTGCAAGATCAAGGTGCCAGCAGTTTAGTGTCTGATGAGAGCCCACGTCCTGTTTTCATAAGGTGGTTATGCTGTGTCTTCAAATGTTGAAAGGGGTGAGAGAGCTCTCAGAGGTATCTTTTATAAGAACACACATCTCATTCCTAAAAGATCCACTTTCATGACCTAATCACTTCTCAAAGACCCCAGTTTCTAATACCATCACAACGGGGATTAGGATTTTCAGTATGTGAATTTCGGGGGGACAAAAATATTCAACCCTAGAACAAAGCTATTTGATTTGTGAAAGACATGTATAGATAGTTATTCTGATGTATGACAGAGTCTGCATTTTATATAATTTTATGTAATTTTTTATTTAGTTTTTTGTTTTTTTTTGCTTTTACAACACACTGGTGCAGCTTGCATTTCTAAAGTACAATTCACGTTATATCTTAAAGAAAGTTTCCAGGAATAAAATGTGTATCAGACTTGCTTACCATGCTTTTGATTACTCCTAACATTACAAACTCCTGAGGCCACATGGCAACACAGGAATCTGCACATTTTCTGTTTCTTTCTCATGGATTTAGTTATATTTTGTGCTATTTGTTCAAGACAGGTTTAGATTATGAACTGTGTTCTCTAGGTTTGAATGAGTCTTAAGCTCACAGATTTATTTCTCTATGTTGGTATGTAATGGTCTTTGTTGTGGAATGAGATACTTCAAAAAGGAGAAACATTAACAATAGAGCATGCGGGTTAAGAATAGAGTATAAGTTGAACTGCCAGCACGAAAGGTAAAAAAGTGAGAAAGCAGCACCTTTACAGTATATTCAAAGGGTTGAGAGAAGGGAGTGGGGGGAGAAAAGAGATGTGGAGTAGGAAAATAAGTTTGTATTTAATGACACTCTATCCTAGATGGGAAGTTAATGCATTTTCTACTTCACAAAGGGGAAGGTGGAGACCAAGAGAGATAACTAAAGTTTATCTCAATAAACATCTATTGAGCAGTGACAATGAGCAGGAACCAAGACAGAGGCAGGACACAGACCTCTCTTTCCTCCATGTGCCCTGGACGGAATGAGGGAAGAATCCTGAAATGGTATCTTTGTTGTTTTTGTAGCCCAGGCCCCTAGCACATTGCTTAGTCAGAAAAGATACCAGATAGATATTTATTCATTTGGGTAGAATTTATCAATATGAAGACAAATTCACTTCATTGTTTTAGTTTCCATGAGTCACATATTCTAGTTAAATCCATTTACCTAGCCACAAGAGGTCAGCGAATGAACCTAAAATTAGCATGCATTGACTACTTAGGGGCTTATGTTTTACTGTGTCAGAAAAAAATGTATGTATATATTGATATATATATATATTCTTTTTAATGCTCACAAGCCTAGGAAAGCCTATTATGTTCTTTATTTCCCAGAATCACGAAACCAGTTCTGAGAATTAATTTACCCAAGGTAATACAAATAGTAGGTTAAAAAAAAATCATGCTTTTAATCCAGTAAGCAGAAAAATGTCATTTGAACTTGGATCAGAATGACATGAAAACTCAACCCTTAAATTTTAGTCTAGTTACAAAAAAAAAAAAAAAGAAAAAAAGAAACACTAGATAACTACAGTGAGCAAGCACAAATTAGAGAATAAATGATGCTGTTATTCATTGTTGCATTCTAGACTTTCAGAGAAAAATGGTGTGTGAGTGTGTGTCTGTGTGTTAATTAGGCATTATCCTTTGTGCTCACTTCATTAGTCATAATCATACACTAGTCATACACAAGGAATTAGCAACCCAGAGCAGGTTAGAACTCACACCTGCAACTAACCATCTGTCCACGAGAGGGAGCCGCCATCTCACAATTGAGCCTCTTACCATAGAAGTTACACAATACTGTTTTCTAAGAGAGCCCTGAGAGGTCCAGGAAAACAAATTATTTTCAAGTGGATTGGGGGGGGAAGAACTACTCTTATTTTAAAGCATTTCACTGCCTAGATGCAAAGAGGAATGCATAAAATTGTTTGTTCATTGCCTAAATTAAGTTACTGCATTCCAGTGGGGTGTTAGATGTTACCTCTGATTCATTGTATTTTTCCAAGACTAGAAATCACCAGTGTTATCCTGGTCATTACTGAGATATTTTATTCCCCCAGGCTGTGCTATGACATCTCTTGGCTTCATTAATATGGTGACTAATTATACTAACTAACCTTCAATGGGTCTCCTCCTCCCATATTCTTATTTCTTCTGATTCCTGAATGGAGAGTGGGATAGATCAGGAAAAAGAATAAAATAAAGAGTAAATATGCACACATATAATTACATCCCTATTGCATGAAAATTTGGGAACAAAGACATATCCTAAGGTACAGAAGGAAAAACAAACCTTAGTTTATTATCTTTGTAGTTGCATTTTGTCTAACAAATAAGTGACAAAGGGGAATAGAAGAAATGGTGGTGGGGACAACACATGTCTTTTCTTTTATAGCGTCCATTTTAAGATATGATGATGATGATGATGATGATGATGATGATGATGATTTAATTGTTTTCATAGAATTTATTTCCTTGTGACATGCTTTCATTTTTTTTCCCCTCGGATACTTTTTTGTTTTCTCTCCATTCCTCTATTCCATTTTCTTCTTTTCCATTTTCTTTTCTCTTCTCCTCTCTATGACATCTATTATTTCATTTCTTTCTCTAACTGCTTCTCCAAGGCATTCTGCCATTTCACCAACAGGTTAACTTAGTCAGCTTTTTTACACAAGCTGTCAGTCTTCTGAAAGAATCCCCATGGTACTGCATCAGTTCCATATGGTTTGTGATAGTGAGAAGAAGGACCTACCCAAATCCCACTGCTCATTTCAGAGAAGATGAGCTCTAAGAGGGAGCAGTAGCTTCTGAGCCCAGGGAGGAGACCAGTGATGGCTATGTCACTTGTCTTGCGTCTGATTGGGTGAAGTGGGAAATAGATACAATGGTGCTGGGCTTTGACGTGCATGAGCCAGGACAGGGAGAGAAGCTAAAACTATTAAGGGGAAAATATAAAGAATGTAGGTATCTAGTACATAGTGAAAAAAATGCTGGTGGTATCATTAAAGCTGGTATAAGAGTCCTAACTCTCTCTTTGACTATTTGTATTACTATGGTTACACCTTTTACATTCTCTAAGCCTCTATTTCTTTATCTATATAATGGAAGTAAAATCTTCATACACACACCCCTGCAAAGATTTGCTATGAGAATAAAATGAGCAGTGCGTGTAAAAATGCTCATGAAGGAACTTGGATATGACTAAGTATGGTTTTGAAATGTGGTGTCATGCTGAAGAAAGGGCAGAGGCTTTGCAAACAGAGGTGCTTATCCCTGCTGCCAAGCTTTCCAGACACTTTACCTACAGCAGAACTTAGGGGCAGCTGCAAAGGTTTTAAACCCGAGGTCTGCTTCTGACCTGCGAGGTGATCGTAGGTGAGCCACGTAAACATTGGAATTTCTATGTCTGTATCTTGAAAGTCAACATAAATGGTACCTGCTTTAAAGTTGTCAAGACTGAATATGCTAATCTGTGTGGAAAAGTGCTGCAGTCAGAAAGGCAGGCTGCTTTTCTCGTCTTCTATTCACCACCAAGCCTTTTCACCCGTCCGGGAGGGGTGCAAATGACTTCAACCATCATACAGCCTGCTGCTTGTTTTAACAAGAGCTTTCCAAAATCTAGTCTCTCCTCCTGCCACAGCTCTAGTTGAATGTCCCTACATTGATCTTCTGCTGTATGCAGTGTACCAACGCCCAAGCTTGGAACACAGTCACCTGTCACAAGGGCTCTCCTGGGTCGAAATCACAGTGTGTCCTGGAAGAAGATACAAATGCTATTATGTGCCTGGCTCACCACAAAATCATTCTGGCCCTACTGCCAATGAGGTGCCCTGACTTTACTCTAGCAGATGTTCTAGAACCCTCACTGAAAGAATACTGCAATATATATATTTCTATTCTCAACCAAATACCTGAACGTCTCCTGAATTCCGCCTCCTTTGTTTTTCCAGAGCTAAAATGTGGACATCCCATGGATGCTTCTACTCTCCTAGTTTCACTCAAATGTTTGAGGAAGTGCATTCATTTTTGTAGAGCTAACAGTTGCTTTTGTCTAGATGACTTCAAGTCAGTGTCTCCAGCTTTTCTATCTCTTATGAGCTCTAGTTTTTTATGTCCAGATGCCCTCTGGGCATTTTGAGATTACTCTGTGTTGGTTACAATATTGTGTAGAAAAATAAGAAATGCCTTACCTTGTTCTTAGTGCATTATTTTGCCATTGCTGCTGTAGCAAACTTGGCAGTGTAAAACAACGCAAATTTATCATCTCACAGTTCTGTAGGTACGAAATTCAGCACAGTGTGACTGGATTCCCTGACCAGAGTCTTACCCGACTATAATCAAGGTAGCGGCTAGGCGGTGGTTCTCATCTGGGGCTCATGGACATCTTCTAAGTTCACTGATTGTGGAAGCATTCATTCCTTCTATGCCTTCCATGCGGCCTTCATCATCGTCAAACTGGCAATAGTGGGTAGAGTCCTTCTCATGCTTCCAATCCCTGACTTCCTTTTCTGTTTTTTAAAGGTACATATGACTATATTGGGCCCAATCATTAATCTCCTCTTTAATGGTCTCATTGTTAGTAACAATTTATAACGGTTAGTAACATTTTTACATTCCCCTTTGCCATACAAGGTAGCATATTCACAATCCTGTTGGTTCTTATTTGGGGTCATATTTTTTCCTATCCCCCCCCCAAAAAAAAAATCACTGAAGACACATTTGCTACCTTTTACTTAGAAGATTAGACTTGAAAGGAATACTAGGAACCACTTGGTCCAATATGTTTATTTTCTAGATAAGGAAAATTGAGGTTTAGTTACTAAATGGACTCCCAAGCTTATACACAGCAGTGACAACCCCAGTGCTCTTACTGCAATGCCCCCAATGTAGTACTTATATCTGCTCCCAGTAATTTAATCTTTTAAAACCATTGACATTTTTTTATCCTGTTAAAATTATATTCAACCACGAGTCTTCTGTCAATTATAACAACTATTCATCTTTGAGTTTTATGGAATGGAACTGCTCATAAAAATATTAACAAAAGATTTTTTGTAAAGATTCATGGAGACCTGAATGAAGCCACGAGAGATAAATCATAATGTACCCTGTGAATAGTAGTATGTATGTGGATATACATGCTTAGACACACATGGGCTAGTGAAGTATAAGAGTGTCCACCTGGCACAGAGTGAGTGAGGAAAGTCTCTCTGTAGATGGGTTTTGAAGGACAATGAAAACATATTTGCGGAAAGTAAGGTGTTTGTCCCGTGCAGCACGATGTGGGTTGTGGGGAGGGAGAAGGGCGGCACAGGGTTAAGAAAAGACAGTGACCAGTAATAGAGTGCAAGCACAGGTCAAGGGGAACAGTCTCAGGGGCTGAGCCCCGAATTGGGCCAACGCGTAGATTTTATTGGTAAACTTCTAAAGAGGTAATGATTGTTAATATCAAGATCTGTGTTAGTAGCCTGCTGGCCGTCTTTTCAAAAGTTCCCATTGTGTTCCAGCCTGGACTTTGTCTTCACACACACACATCTCCAAGGAATCCACTGAAGGGGAGGGACTAATGTAATTCCATCGGGTCTCAGTTTGCTGAGACTTCCCCTCAAAGGAGCTTTTCCGATATCCTTTCATCGGGCCTCAGTTTGCTGAGGCACTCCCTTGTGAAATCCTGGGAAGAGCGTGGGGAAATAAATGGTTTGGCAGCTGTAAGGCAACAGGTGTTGTTACAAAGGAAGAAGGCACAGATGTGTGAGTTGATAAGTCAAGAGCATCAAGTAGACTGGATGTTGTTTTCTGAAATGGAAGAACTCTTCTGAGGAGTAAGGCAGGGATACGTGTGGGTAGATAAGAAGGAATCATTTGCTAGAAAGCTTTGTATCTGAGTCCATAGGAAGACATAGATCGGTTTTTTGGAAAAGCAAATTGAACAGTGTATTTCAACTGCCCATCTGTCGTCAGTGGGTAGGATAGAGAGAGACCCCAGGGAGAAACAACCAGGAAGTGGTTGCAGGGATACAGACGTAAATTATGACATGTGGGAGGAGTGTGGAAATGAAAAACAAAATGGAAAAGTCAGGAAAAGTGGAGTAAAACATGGAAGGATTTGTTGGCTAGTTGAATGTGGTACATGTAGGAAAGAAAAAGATTTCAAGTTCAGGATTTTGAACCCAGAGCATGGAGCATGGAGATGCCTCCAGTAGAGGTGAAAGGATATGAAAGATGGCTTGTGTTCCTCTAGTATATGTGGAACTTCATTCCAAAGCTGTCATATGTCAACTTCAAACGCATTATAAGTATAGGCAATTATACAAGGTATCACTTTTATTCTCATTTTTTTCCACTTTTTCCCCACAATAAGGCCAACTATTAACAACATCAACAACAACAAATCATTAAAGGATAAAATGATCATTTGGACTTTATGGTAGCTAAGAAGTTTCTAATAGATACAAAATTAGTGTTTGAAAAACTTTACCAAAAATTGAAAAATATTTCTTTGTAAGGCAGAGACTAAGGTTTGACATTCTAGATGTATCACTAAATGCTAATTTATAGTTTCTCTTACATTCTTTTGTCACTGCTGTCCTGCAACTCCCACGTTCTCATTATAAGCAATGACTATACCTGCCTCATCAATTTCACCTTAGCTGCATTTCCATAGGATTGGCCAGTGTATTATCCAGGCAGGAGTCTCCAGGGAAACAGACCAATGTTACTTATCTATCTATCTACCATATATATATATATATATATATATATATATATATATATATATATGAGGGAATATATATCTATATCTATACATACAGATATACAGATAGAGATATAGATATATAATGAGGAATTGGCTCATGCGATTATGAAGGCTGAGAAGTCTCATGATCTGCTGTCTGCTAGCTGGAGATCCAGGAAAGCCAGTCGTATAACTCAGTCCTAAGGCCAAAGAACCAGTGGAGACAATCAATAGTTTAACTCCCCACCTACAGGGAAGAGAAGATGAGATGAGATGCCACAGCTCGCACAGTAAGGCAAAAAAGGAAAAAAAAAAAAAGGAGTGAGGGGCAAATTCCTCCTTCCTCTGTCTTTTGTTGTATTCAGGCCTTTCATGGATTGGATAGTGCCAACCCAAATTGGGGAGGATGATTTTCCCTATGAAGTCCATTATTCAAATACTAATCTAATCCAGAATTACTCTCAAAGACACATCCAGAAATAATGTTTAACTTGGGCACCCCATAGCTAGTCAAACTGACATCAAAATAACCATCACAGCCAGTGATTTAGTATAATAAACTGATTTCATCCATTATTTTTAATAATCTGGCAAACGCTGCAAAAGTGTGAATGACTGGAGACAAAAATGCCCACAAGTTAAATGAAAGATGGAAAATTCTTATTTGCATTTCTGTTGACCCATTTATTATAATATACTAATCTCCTCACCTCTGGTTTCTACTGCCTCCATAGTTTAAATGGATTTTCCTAAGATCTCACTTCAATCGTATCACTGTGTTAAAAATCAAACAAACAACTTTTTAATTGCTTCTCATTGCTGAAAGTACCTAACTTCAATTCTCAATGTGGCCAATTTTCTGAAAAAAAAATTCTTTTTCTTCTCCCAGTATGTTCTGACCATTTCATTTCTTCTCTCAAGCAAGTGGTCAGTCTCTGCACTCATTTGTCTCAGGGGAGGTCGGTGGCAGTGAAAAGATCAGGATATCTTTCCCTGGCTTTTGTTTTCTTTTTTCTTTCTTCCTTTCTTCCTTCCTTTCTTTTTTCTTTCCTTTCTTTCTTTCTTTTTTCTTTCTTTCTTTCTTTCTTTCTTTCTTTCTTTCTTTCTTTCTTTCTTTCTTTCTTTCTTTTTCTTTTTTTTGACAGTAAATAAAATTTGACTTTTGTTAATTAAAAAAATTAAATGTCTCTATTACAGTTGACATTCAATATTATATTAGTTTCAGGTGTACAACATAATGATTAGACATTTATATAACTTAAAAAATGTTCATCCCAATAAATCCAGTAGCCACCTGACCTCATACATAGTTATTACAATATTACTGACTATATTCTCTATGCTATACTTTACATCCTCGTGACTATTTTGTAACTGCAAATTTGTACTTCTTAATCTCTTCACCTTTTATACCCAGCTGGCTTTTGTTTTGTAAAAGTTAGAGAAGTTTAGATAAACATCCTAGAAGGATGAAAGGCTTAAAAGTATCAAGTATAGGTAATATTTAGAGATTTTTAATCGATGTTGAGTTTAGTGTGAAGTTAGGCTTATGATGGAGTAAGTGCATTTATTTTTGTAGAGTCAAAATACTAAAATAATCATTGATTATATAACCTAGATATTAGAATAGGGGTTGGGGAATGAGAACGTCTTCAATTCTTGAAGTGCTATAGTATGAAAGAGAGATTTAATTAAAATTCAAAAACTACATTTTGGTTCAACAAATAAATAACTACTAATAAGCTACCTACTAGTAGAAAAGCCATTGTCACAGGAATTATTCAGAGGCTGGTCCACATGCCATAACTAAATATTATGGTGGAATATCATGCATGATTTAGAAAGTTGAACATGGTAACCTCTAAGGTCCTTTCCAAATTTGGGATTTTATGATTTTAAGCTCAATGATCTTTGAAAAGAGATCCTGTATCACCTACTGCTTTTGTTTCCACTACATTATCTAAAACTCCCTAAATGAGCTCTATGAATACTAAAAATAAATTTATAAATAAATGAACAACTGAATGAATAAATCAGTCATAACCGCAGTAAATATGACATGAACATGAGGTCTCTCGCCACCTTTTCTCTAGTTATTGAAGCTATATACTTAGAAAGGTGTGTTTGTGTGTGGGGGGGTGTGTGTGAGTGTGAAGTGGGAGGAAAAGAAAATCTGTTAAAATTCAAGCACTGGAAGTGATTTCTTATTCAGAGTGAGTAAAACCCTCTAATGCTTCAATTCAGTGACACCTGGGAATGTTTTATGGCTCAGGTTTCCACACCTGTTAGCAGTGGGACTGAGAGGCTGAACGACTTTTGATGGATGACCCTTCAGAGTCTTGTCTTGAAAACAGTACCCTGGGCTCACCCCTTCTGAACTACTCTCTTCATGCAGTATTCTGATAATCTTCCTTCTGCTGGCTCCTGAGTCAGTGTAGGGCATTAGCTTGCTTCAGTAAACTTCTATCTGCCTTTGAACCTTGACTGTCAATTGCTTACAGGACTTACAGTTCCATCCATTTATCAGTTTAAGGAGGGAATTTTATCATGCGTACTCTAATTTCAGTTATCATTTTCTCATCCCTGGATTACTACTGGAGCTTCCCAACTAGTCTGCCTGCTTCCAGTTTTGCAGTTTTGCCCCCCCCCCTTTGCTCCTCCAATCTGATTTCTACTCCACATCTAAGTGATCTCTCAATAACAAAAATGTTGATGATTCAACTTTCTTGTTTACCTTGTTCAACTTTCTTGTTCAATGTTCCTGCATTACCTGATAAATCCCAAGGCCTCAGCATAGCCTAAGAGAGGCTGCAAAATCTGTAATCTGCCTCTGTTTCCTGCATCTTTTCTCACCAATAGCTCTCTATCCAAGCCATAAGATCTTTGGTTATTCAATATCAACTGTTCTGTCTCTTGTCTAGGTCTTTAGACAAGTTGTTGCCTTTGCCTGGAACCCTCACCAGTAATGCCAAATGAGTTTGCTTTGGCAAAAATAATTTGAAATGATGGAGACAGGGCTAAATCTTAGCCAACAAAGCATACAAAAGAAACCAACTCTTTTTTTCATTAAATGACCTTATATAAAGTTCAGGCCACTATCTTGCCCTCTTGGTCATTCTGCTAGCTTGTTTCTTTGATTACATTATAGTGTATAATGATTGTTTATATTTCTACAGGAATACTTTTTCTAGCGTTCAAATATACTGTATTTTGAAAGCGGTATGTTATATATTAATATAACATTTTTGTATATTAAAATTTCACCAAAAATACGACCTAGCTGGACAATCAGCTCTAATGCGTTTTTTGGAGCAAAAATTACTATGAGACTGGGTATTATATTATATTATATGACCCCTTTTTGTATTATATTGCATTGCATTGCATTGCATTGCATTGCATTGCATTGCATTATATTGCATTATGTTATGTTATGTTATGTTATGTTATGTTATGTTATGTTATGTTATGTTATGTTATGTTATGTTATGTTACATTAAAGACCTGGTCTTATATTATAGTAAAATAAAACCGGGTCTTATGTTAATTTTTGCTCCAAAGGACACATTAGAGCTGATTGTCTGGCTAGGTCTTATTTTCGGGGAAACACGGTAGTTATGACATTTCAGATCCTTCAATAGCTCTCTATAGTCAATAAGATAAAATATGTTGTGGAATGCCAGTTATGCTCTCCACTTTTCCATTGTTCCTGGAACACTGATTACTGAACTACAGGCTACATTTGCCAGTATCCCTGTAAGCTATATCTTGCCCTTTGACTAAGCTTAAGGCAGTGGGATAATGAATGGAAGTGATGTCCGCAGTCAAGGTCATCTGCAAGTGCAGTTATTATGCTGTAATCTGACCCCTATTTACCTCTCCATTCTCATATCTTGCTCTTCCCGAAACTTCACACTCTGATATCAAGCAACCATGGTTCCCAGTTGTGTTGTTATTGCATACTTAAGAAATTTTACTCCTTCTGTTCACATAGTATAAAAATGGCCTTTGTGCCTTTCATCATCTTCAACATGTAGAACTTCATCTCCTCCAACAAGTCTTCTTTGTCTTCCTCTCCTATCTCTATCCTGGTCTGTGTTAGATGCTTGTACCTTACCAAATATATTAAAATTTCTTATTTATATATTTAGCTTTTTAATTAGGATAAATTTCCTCAAGAGAGCTACTGTGTTGTATGCATGTCTATAGCCTTATTGCCTAGCAAGGGGCTTGGCACTTAGTCCAGGCTTAACTGAACTGCTTCTCTTATTGACCCTGATGTTATAATGCAAATATTCAGGGGGCAGGGGGCACTGAAACATCATGATTGGTTAAATGCATGTCGTAAGGAGCTGGGAAGAAGGATACTCTCCAAGTGGCATCAAATGTCTACTTAACTTGGAGATCTAGAAGAAATAATTTTCCATTGTTAGGGAAAAGAATCTTTGATTATGTATCTCCATTTCCCTCTGCATTGGACCTCCCCATTTGCATGCTGTCACTCAGGTTCCTTGTTTCTCTCTTGCTTATTGTCCACATTTTCTCCTGCCTTTTTCATAGCACTCTGTCCTCACACTTCAAACTTGGCTATATAAGGAATGCTTTCTTATCACTATTTCACAAAGTATCACAATTGCTTTGAGCCAGAAAAAGCAATATAAGTCTCATTTTTTTGTTTGCCTGAAGTACAGAGGAATGACAGGATTGGTGAGCTAAAGTATAATTGAGCATAGGGGAGAAAAAAATATGTGGGGGGAAAGAGTCCCTTTATGGTACAATGTCACAGTGTCAAAACTGTCACATGACAATTGTGATTTGTTTTTGTATCAGTTATTTATGAATCACAATTCCTGGCTGATTAAGTGATTTAGATCATTAGTAATCTGTCAGTCCGCCTGCTCACTGAATTAATTAAGATTAGAGTCCAAAAACTGTGCTCCATGTTTTCTTTTAGAAACATGGAGAGTTTTAATCCTTGGTTTTTCATCTCGAGGATGACCAGTATTTTTAGTGGATGTTATGACACCTCCAGTGGTTTTGCCATCAGAGACACTTCTGCTTCATCTTTACATAATAGAGACAGCAGGATCTCATTTTCCTATATGCAAATTTTAGTAAGAAAGCTATTCATTCATGAAAAATATATTTATGGAACACTTTCTAAATTTGTGCTTGATTGATGTCTTAAATTCTTATTTTTCTCTCCACCCAAATTCCGTTTTTTTTGTGTTTTTTTTTGTTTTGTGTTGTGCTTTTACCTTCTTGTCTGGGGCTTGCACCACTTAGTCTGTGAAGTTTTCAGCCCTCCCGAGTCCCTGCTGAACTCACTAGAGCCCTCTTTTCTTTTACTCATAAGGGGGTGTTATTGGTGTTTTGACAGCTCTAACTTACGGTGAAGGTACTGCCCTGGCCAGGTTTCGGAATACACCCCTTGTCTTAGCAGAGAATACAGAGGCTTATTCCCTCCACTCAAGGTTTGAGTTAATGCTCAGGGTTCAGGGTGTGTCTTTCCAATCCAGGAAGCTAACAGGGCCTCCAATGTGGACCAGGCTCCTGAGCCTGTGGAGAACGTTTCCGTCTTTCCTGCATGCCTGGAGATAAAACTCCCTTCTCTCCTTTCATCCCATTGCCTTCCCTCTTGTGTGGATCTGTAATGATTGCTGGAGTTCTGGGAATTCATGCTAATAATGAGTTCTCAAGAGCGACTTTTTTTTTTTTACTCTTTTTCTTTTTTTTTCCTCGAGTGGTTAGCTCTGAAAAGAATAATTTATCAAATCACTTTTATTCACCTTTGGAGGAAGAAGAAAGAGGAAGAGGGGAAAGAGAGGCCCTTTTGTGGTTTTAATTGCTTTTCAGCGTCTGGGGGAGGCTCTACTCAGCTTATCAAAAAGCTCACACAGTGGAGGCCCCATGCTCAAGGCTCAGTGCAGCCTCTTGGAGCGGCCGGGCTCCGCTGATGGACGAGATAGTACCTCAGCTATCTGATGGCTTCAGAGCTTAGGAAGTTAATTCGAGTGATGAATTGAAAATTTGCGGAGAGTGAGAGGAAAGGGATAAAGGCTGTTTTTCACATTGTTTAAATTAAGATTTTTTTAAAAATTAAAGTTTTATTCCTCCTTTTCTACTTTTCAGGACTTGATAAATGTGTATATTTAAGGAGGAAAATATTTTTTTTCTCTTTAAGGTTAAGATCATAATATGACTTTGCGTCCATTGCTTGATTTAGTATTATCTTTTTCTAATATTTGGGAACATCTCTGCAAAATATGTCTCTTTGAGGAAGTCGAAAACCTATGGGGGTATTTAAGTTTGCGGAAGAGAAGGTTGAGACTAAAGGCGGTATTCCAATTAAAGCATGTAAGAGGTTGTTTTAAGGAGATATTGACAAGATGATCACAATATCTAGGAAGGCAGAAGAGGAGAAAATATGGTCAAGTTCAGTGTGAGAGACACAAAACAAGTGTTTATAAAAGTGGTTTGGGAGCAGCTTATGGAATCATCACCAACAGAAGTACTTAAAAATTAATATTTTAAAAATGATATTTATAGGTGGGAATGGGGATCAAAATTAGTTTGTGTTTTTGTTGTTGTTTTCGTTGTTTTCTGCAAGATCTTACGTTATCTTGAGAAGGTATAAAAATGTTTTGTGGGCAGGTATATATGACTAACCAAGGACAAACTGAGAAATATGTATGTTTGTCCATGTGCAGTTGTCTTTCTGTATTTCACAATACTCTTGTCTACTTCCATGGTGGTCACAGCACCAATGTTGAAACCAAGCAGCCTTGTTCTCATCAGGTCCTACCACTTAATAGCTGTGGGTACTTAAGCATGTTATGTGGGTAGTTAGCACATAACCTCTCTGTGCTTCATAGTTCTGATCTGTAAAGTCAGGATAATTATAATCAGTGCATCACAGTGTTGTCATGAGGATTAGTTGAGCTACTATTGTAAACATGCTTGCCATGGTACCTGGCATATAGCTAGCCCTCTGTGATTCAAGCTGGGCTTATGCTATGCCAATCCATTCTCATGATACAAAGCAGACTAGATTATCCTCAGTCCACCTCTACTGCAGGCTAGGTACTAAGCTCCCAATGCTCCTATCTGTTGCATAGAAATGCCATGGCCAATTCACTACTATCAGTGTTAAGGCTTTTACATATTATTGTGATTTTGATCATTATTACTAGTATCAGTTCTTAGTGGGTACAGATACTTGAGTCAGATCAAGTACAGGGAGGCAGAATGGGAGCTATTGTGTGTAATAGAAAGTGCATGGATTTTGAGATCCTTCAGACCTGTTTAGCCTCAGCTTTTTTCTCTGACTGTGAGAGATTTGCTTAACCTTTGTAATCCCGAGTTTCCTCAATGTAAACAAACAATGTTGAGGATAAAGAGGATGATGGAGATGACTTGGAATGCAGTCACAGCCATAGCAGACTTCCCTTCTATAGGGCAGTCAGACAATGTTACTTATTATTGCAGATTACGGTAACATGGGCAGCCAGTAGGGGAAAGGGCATTGTGTGAAAGATTTTTTAAATAATATGCTTAAATATCTTTTGAGTAAGATAATTTATAGGTGTTATTTCTGTCAACTAAGTTAATATATATTCACATTTTAAAAATTAAGAACGCTTTAACCACTGTTTCAATTAAATTGTTTAATTGGAGGCAGAATGCCCGGTTATTGCTTGTCACTTATATCTGATAAAGAACCTGTGTTTTCTGGTTAATTCAATTTAAAATAAATCCCATCACTTTAAATATATTAGGAGAAAGGGGAAATGCCTTTCTCTCTTGAAAGCAACAATGGAACAATCTATTATTAAATGTAGAAAATGAAGCTAATGCAACCTGATGGCTGAGATTTCACAGCACAAAACTCAGGAAATTCAGAGTTCTGTTTCCCACAGCAACCGTAACTCTTCTCCCCTTGAGCATGTGTAACATTTTATATTACCAAATATGCACTTAACTCTAAATTATTATATATGCACAATGGGGTTGGATTATAGTCACCATGGGCACCAGAAATGTGAAATTCCTGACATTTATGTATTTGAGAATTTCCATTTCAGTGGTGCTTTCCATTTTTCTTCTTCTTATTCCTATTTTATTTTGTGTTTAAGAATCCTCTTTTAAAATATTAAAAATATTGTCACTGTCTTTAGCCTCAAGCTTTTGTATATGATGCAATAGATATGTCAGAGAAGCTCCAACAATTAAATCCCTTTGTACATGAATTGGGGACATACTCTGCACAAAACCCAATTCTGTGCTCTTTAATTGAAAATTTATGCTCAATGCTCAGGTCTTTCAGTTTGCAACTTCCTATGTGGCCCTAAAACACATCAATTGACATTGATTAAGTTCAACACCACAGTTAACAGTTTTTCTGTTTGAAAGTGGTATTTGAAAGAACTCAACCTGGTTTGATATCATTAATATCTGCAGACCATGTGCTTATTTGATTAAAAAGGACAGACATAACTAGCCCTTTTTCTATTAAATTACTTAAAGACATATTTTTCAACCACTCTAATCTCTCTTCACTCCATGTAATTAATATCAAAAACAAAACAAAACAGACAAAAGAACCATAATAGACAGTGTTAACCACTATAAAAATCCATGTAATTCCAGTTTTTAATGATGTTACTCCAGATTAGTTCTTTGGTGGTACATAGCAATCCACAGGGACACCTGGCCATAGTCTCTTGCCATCATTGACCTGGAGGGAAAGAAAATTACTAAAATAGTCCGGCATTTAATGCTAAAAATCTTAGGGATCATTGCATTAGGAGTTCTGGGTCATGGAATTTGCCTAACACATCTAAACAGTCAAGGGCACCAAGATATATATATATATATATATATATATATATATATATATATATATATGCAGAAACAAGCATCATAGCATAAACTATAATGTTAAAAAAAATGGAGTGAATGAAATACCCTTAAATTAGGACTGGTTGACTAAATATTGATACAACACTATAATAAGCAACATTTAACAATGACAATTTGTATATATATGTGTATATATATATATACACATGTATATACATTTATATATATTTGTATATATGACACTATAGTATATATATGTGTGTGTGTATATATAAGCTATACACACATATATAGTATTACACACACACATATATATACTATGTAGTCATATTCAAATATATATAAATATACATACAAATATATGTAATATATAAGAATATATTACATATATTTGTATGTGTATATATGCATATTTATATATCTATATGTATTTATATATGTGTGTATATGTGTATATATATGTATAAATATGTGTGTATACATATATGTATATATGTATGTGTGCATATATGCATATATACATATATGTACATATACACACATATATGTATTTATATACATATATACACAGATACACATATATATACTATATATACACATACATATATATATATATATATATATATACTATATATATGTAATTTGTCATGGGAAGAGTTCCATAATACATTGTTAAACGTGAAATACAAATTTCAAAGCCTGAATACATAACCTGATTTAATCTGGAAGTTTTGATGTGTATATCATCACATGTATGTGCTCACATTCGTATAGAAATTGAAAGAAGTGTCTGGAAAACGGTCTATATAATGTTGACAATGATTATCTCTGGGTGGCATAATTTTAGATAATATTTATTTTTCTCATGTTTTATCTGTACAGTTTTCCAATAACTTTTACATCAGAAAAGTACACTAAATTAGTTTTAAAACAACTATATTTATATGTGTGTGTATACATAAATATATAGAGAGGGTGCCAAAAAATACATATACACATTTCAAGAAATAAAAAACTATATTAAAATTGTAATACTTAATATATACTGGTAACAAAAGATGAACGCAAGTCACGTTTGACTTCTGCAATTACAAGAGGTGCTCCATCAATGTCCAGACACTTCTGACTACAGCGAACTACTGTTCAGCAACGCTGACCAAAGTGTCTGCTTTTATCACTGCACATGCCATTTCAGTTTCTTCCCGAAGTACCATCAGTGTAGCCTGTTTCCTATGGTACATCACATCCTTTAGGTTCCTCCAAAGGTAGCAGTTAAGGGGTGTTAAGTCAGAAGACCATTCTTGAATTTCAAATACCATTTCAAAATAGTCTTGCGGCTCCTCAAGCAACCGTGCTTCTGCCATTTTCTTTGACTGTCCTGCCTGTCACATGGTGACGCTAGTATTTATTTGATTAACACCATCTTTTGAATGAACGTCGTACTATACATTGCTACCATAATTCAATTCAACTTCGAAAAGTTATACATAGATAACGTCTCTTAAAATGTGTATACATTTTTTTGTCACCCCCAGTATATACGTAGATATATATATATATATAGTTTGATGCCTTTCACTATATATACTAGAGCTAATACACAGTAACCACAGACTGTGACATGATCAAAGCTCACACAGTTTAACACTTGAGACTTTGCCTTCTAACTAAGTCATGACAATTAATTGGCCTCAGGTAAAAAGTAAAATCCTACCTACAGTCACTTAGGTAGGGATCCAGGTTCGCAGATTTAAGTTCTAAATTTTCAAGATGTTACACTTTTAGAGGAGATTGAGTAGAGAAGGATCTGGAAGAGCCTGGCATTTATTTACAACTTGAGTAAAAGGGCATTGAGAGCATTTGAGGTGGGAGGATGTGGTAGAGGGTGCTGATAGCAAAGCAGATATAAGTGGATGAGATAGAGATGAGCTGACAGAAGCATTTTAGAGGGACACGGATATAGTGGAAAATTAATACAGATTTTAAGGATACGATTTGGATTGATTAGCAGGAAAACTGGTTGTCAACAACACAGTCTTAGTATATATAATAGTTCAGTCAGGTTTTATCGAATGCTTGTTTACCAAAAAGCCAGCCAAACACTGAAGCAGAGAGTTAACAATCAAGAGTGAGAAAAAGGAAGACATCCTGATGAAATGAGTAAACTGTGTCATGAATGAGCATTGAGATCTTGCCTAGAACATTCAGAGACCAGACTGAGACACCTCGGCAGAAACTCTTCCATTGAAATTTTGCGCTATCTTCCTTTCTTTCCTTCCCACTGCCATTACCCTAATCTGGGCTGTTATTTTTCTTCTTAACTCACTCATGCAAAATTTTTTGTGTCTTTTCAATTGTCAGGCATTATGAACAGGAGCTCCTCAAACATTCAAATGTAGTGACAGGGAGAGATGAAATGAGAGTAACTATTAATAATTCAGACTGATGAATTGGGATAGGGTAGGGTTTTTTTTTTCTGTTGTTCGTTTGTCTTTTGTTTTTTTTTTTTTGTTTTTTATATCTTAGTTTTAGGTTCCTTCAGTGGCTTTCTAATTGTCAGAAAGCCACTGAAGGAATCATTCCACCTGAATCGTCTTAATGCTTATAATATTATAAATACAAATGTTCTTATTTTTTTTATTCTGCCACTTCCTTGTTCATGAACTTTCAATGACTCTATTCTCTTTTATAAGTATTTCATATAGTTAAGCTCCTTTCATATTCTCACTGTTTCATACTTCTATCCAAACTCATAGTTCTTCATTCATTAATTTATTTAGTTAAGGTATTTGTTCCCCCCACTATGAGGATCACTGAGGTTGCAAAGATGAATAAGATATGGTCCCTATTCTTTAAGAGCTTATGGCATACTAATACAAAGCATACGTACATAAAAAACAAGTACAATGAATGTATAATGCAATGATAGAGTTTATACATGACACAGTATAAAGGAAGGAGTTGTGAAGTCTCTTTGAGCAGAAGAGACTAAAACTAATAGAGAAGCAGAGATTAGGTTAAATCTTAAAAAAACAAGTCAGAGCTTGCAAACTGAAGAACAGCTTTCTTTGCTAAAGGATGAACAGGAATAAGAACATGGATAAATAAAGCAACCTGTGAACTGGAAGAGAGGTTGAGATTGAAATGGAGCTCACAACACATGGAAAAATTCTGCTGTGGAGACGAGTAGAGGCTACATCATAGTAGGGTCTCTTTATTATACTATTTAGTTTGTAGTCACTGACTTCCGTGGAATAGTTCTAAGAGTGAGAGTGACACGACCAGATTTGGATTTGGGGCAGTGCAGAATATGGCTCATTGAAGGGTGAGACCTGAAAGCAATAGGGTGACCAATTAAGAGCGTATTGTATTTCTTTATTCAAGGGTAGCTCAACAAAGCTGCTAAGATGGCTTAGTGAAGGGAGGAGACTGATACAAGCACAGGTAAGGATGTAGCGACAAGAATTTGTGTCATAATTTCAAGATTTTTCACTTGATGCCTGCATCAGTGGTTTAGATCCATCCTAGAAGAGACTATATATGACCTATCATACAAAGATCTTCAGTTTTTGAAAGGCAGCAAAGAGGACCTCATCGAGAGGATGGAGTTTAAGTAACGAGAAAAAGAGAGGCAATGGCTGCTACAGTCAGGGGTAGAAAAGGGAAAGTTGAAACTATGAAAGAAAAGGAAAACCTGATGATGTAAGTTTTCAAAACTCTTTGAACTTAAAAAATGTTTGAAAAAATTTTTGATATAGTTGTAATACCATGTTTCCCCAAAAATAAGACCTAGCCGGACCATCAGCTCCAATGTGTCTTTTGGAGCAAAAATTAATATAAGACCCGGTCTTATTTTAATATAAGACCGGGTCTTATATAATATAATGTAATGTAATATAATATAATGTAATACCTGGTCTTATATTAATTTTTGCTCGAAAAGACACATTAGAGCTGATGGTCTGGCTAGGTCTTATTTTCGGGGAAATACAGTATATGTTTGATGATATTTTTAAGTTTAAAATGGAAATATCATCTAAAAAATATTGTTATGCCTTAAGTGTAAAATATAGATTAATTGCTGGAATAATAGAAATTATCAGAAATTGAGAAGGTTTAAACAGTGAGAAAGGATACTTGAAACTGAAGTGTTTTAGAAAAGCATTCCAGCATGTACTTTCTCTCTTATATCTACATATGTATCTTTATATCTGTGGACATCTTTAAGTAGCTTTGGATCATGTCTTTAAGTTCGTGCTCTCAATCTCTAAACAAGTTTACGGCCCTTCACCGTTGTCAGGGACCCTATACTCCACAAGGTCTGAAATGGAAAGGTCATAGAAGAGATGACTAGAAACTTCTAAAACAGATTATCCCCAACATGTCCATGGTTTCTGTGTGTCTTTTTATCATAAACTTTAAGAATTTTAAGGTTACTGAAAACTGTGGCGACATAGTTAAATGTTTTCTCCCAGGCAAAAATGAAAAATCAAAATGTGTGATAATTTGCGATTAATTTCCATAGAGCTCCAGAACAGTGTTAAATTTTTTTCTATTTATGTATATATTTCTTTTGCATGTATCTAATTAAAACAGTAAAATTATGAATGCCCTGAATGGCATAATTTTAATATTCCCAGATACTATATCTCCTGTCCTAACCAGACAAATTGAACTTCTTGATGTAAAATTTGTTTTGTCCAGATAGCTTCATCTTTCTTGCATGAAAGCATTCACTGTATGTTATTTATTCCTGTGAACTGCTTTCTTCTCTTACTAAATATGTCTAAGTATTCACTATTACTTAACTTGGAGTTCAGAATTTCCTCAAAATATTTGGTGTAATCAATGTACAACCTTTGAATATGAGCACAATTGCGAACCTCGTACATCTCCCTGTACAGAAAAGATCAGCTGTTCATTGTCTCTGTCACTCCCAGGGACAGAACCAAATATTACAATGCTCCAGGCCAACTGTGCTCCCTAAGGCCCAATATTCTTCTGCCCACTGTGTTCTTTCTCTATGTGTAAGGCTGTCATTATCATGGGAATCCAGAATTGCAAGATTTCCATTTATCATCGGATGTAAATCTCTTACTTAGCTGTTTCTTTCTAACTGGATTATTTGTGTGTGGACTCAGTTATTGTTGTTCATTATTAAAAAAAAAAAAAAGCCCTCTCAAATCAAAATCATCAAAAGCTCTTCTTATGTTTAATCTAAATTTCCTCTCTCTCTCTCTCTCTCTCTCTCTCTCTCTCTCTCTCTCTCTCTTTCTGCACTTGTTTTTGCTTTCTGCTTAGTAGAAATGGAAAATTGGACACAATTACATAGCAGCCAGTTTCCTAGGCATGAATAAATCTATTGATTATATTTATAGAATAAAGGGAAAAAGTTATATTAAAAAAATTTTCAGAGCAGGCAGGGGCAGTGAAAAAATTTTTTCCCATTCTTCCCTCTCAGCTTTTCACTTCAGCTCAACTCTGCATTATTATCTATGTGGGGGGGTACATATGTATTTTCCAGTGTCCATTGGGCATAGTTTCTTGCTACCAAGCATGTTAGATGTACGTTTCTCTAGTCCACAGAATGAGTTCATTGTGGGCTATGACTTGAGCTAAACTGCACATAGTGTTTGAGTTACACGGTGAGGCACACCAATGCTACTTTCAAGGTGTGGGAACATCAAACATTAATTGTATTTGCTTTTTGAATATTGTAATAAATCTCTCCACATCCTCAGCGTCTCAAGAAGTGTACAGTGCTTCATCTGCCAAGGTAATCATGACTTTACTCTTTCCTAAAGACTTCTTGAGTTTCAGCATGAGGGAACCAAAGGTAGTCAGTAGCCTGCAAGCTCAGGATAAACTGCACCATAGATGCACAACAAAGATCTCACAGAGATACAGTAATTACACAACAAATATCTCTTTGCTAAGCATTGAATTATAGAGCCCAATATCCTGTAATTACAAACCATTTATATATCTGTTTAAATTACTGTGGATGCCACTTAGCGTAATCACTTTCGTGATTAATCAAACATTATGTGCAGTATGGAATGCTTCAGAGTTCACAGGTGTGCCTGTTTTTCAAATGCTTGCCCTAAAGTATCAAACTCCTAAGTTGCTAGTGTTTTCTTTTCCCCATATTTTGTCAAAACTTCCATAATCCCACATTTTTCTTGAACTACCATGGCTTTAATGCATGCTTTGGAGACATTTAGGAACATACCATTCAGGTTTCAGTGGTTAAAAAGCCTTGTTTTCATAGCTACAATTTTCCGAGGTTTAACATGCACACACTTCAGGAGGTTAAACCAGAAATAAACTCATCTTGCCAAGTGTTAGTTTTGCCGTGAAGCTTTTCTGGTGCATTCTGCTTCTGTTCTCTCGAGTGAGACCTTTAACGGAATAGTTAGAGAGCTTTCAAGGAATGAGGCCAAGTGCCTACCACAGTGTTCGCTGGGCAGGGCACAGATCTGCCCTAAGGCCGTGAAGGACAGGGATTAGTCCAGGGCCATTGGCCTGAGCTCTTGCCCTTTTGGCTGCCAACGACTTTAGTTTAATCTTCCTGGCAACAGTAAGTAAGGGTCAAATCGGATTATTCTAAACCAAGATGAGAATAATTTGAGAACAATAGCTGGCAAGGGAGAGAACATCATGTAACTAAATTACAGTAAATTATACAGAGTCTTGCCTTGCAAGGAATAATTCGATCATAAGACCTGCAAATAACAGGCAGCAGGCACCCCTCAGCAACTCAAATGGAAGCTTCCTCAGGCCATAAGCAGCCTGATGCCCTCGGTTTGCACGTGCTCCAAATATGTGGATCTGCCAATGTTTATATTATGTAGGAACAATAGCTAACATTTTCTACGTGGCAGTCACTGTCATAAGTGTTTTACTTATATTAACTCGGTTGATCTTCAGAATAACTTCTTGCTGTCATTACCCCATTTTATAACAAAGATCCCATTTTATAGATCAGGATACTGAGCATAGATCTTTTAAGTAACTGGCTCTCATCTACTAAGTGGTGGAGCTGGCTTTTCAACCCAAGCAGCCTGGCTTCTAAGTCTGTACTTCTAAACACTATGCTATAAAAGCCTCTCTTTAAAGTCTAAAATGAGCCCTGCTTGGAGTTATACTACTGATTTGAATGGTATTTTGCATCTCGGCTGTATGAGCATTTAATCTCAGAAGTTGCAGTCTTCCTGCCAAAGTTGTTGCATAGCTCTCATTTGTATAACTGTGCAGGAGGGTCTGGGAGCCCCTAAATTTTATTATATAGGGATTTGGATAAAAAAACACTGCTTTGTACTATGGCAAAACAGATCCATGGATTAATAACTGGCAGTGCAACTCATTGGTGATTTAGTGTCCAGGCTATCTGGTAATTTACTGGCTGTGTGACTCCGTGCAGCTAACCCTGTCAATTGCCTGCTTCCTCTTTTTATCTTCTCCTTTTATTCCTTTTTCTTTTAATCAACACAAAAGCATTGTCCTTAGACTGTAAAAACAGAAAGTTGAATTCCTGACATTAGGAATTTCCTTGCTCAGCCTTAAAAAACCGGAATCCAAAATTGTAAAACAACCAACTATTGAAAAGATTTGAAAATAAATTTGATATGGAAGCCTCATAGAAATCCTGAACCTAAAAATAACTAATGGAGAAAAGAGAGGTAAACTGTGGGACTGGAGCACTAGAAAGAAAGTTAAAACAAAAACAAACAAAAAACTTCATCAGCACTAATAAAATAAAAACATTTTTTTTTCTTTCAAATGAATTTATTCTTGCAAGTCTGCTTTTGGCAAGTGTAATGATAAAGCACATTTAATTTTAGGAACACAAATATATTTACTGGGTCATGGTGGACTGGTTTTATCCAAGGCTGAGGTGACAAGTACAGAGGTATGCTCCGGGGGCAAAAGGAGAGAAGGAATTTAAAAAAGCAGTAGTTATTAGAAAAGCATAAAGTTAAGAAGCATGGGAAATTTGGAAAGAGGCATTCAAATTATTTAATAATTGTTGAGATAGCAAGAGAGGAAGAAATTAACTTCCAATAGGCAGGTGGATTGAAAATGTCTTAAATTGGAGTGGAGCCTCTTAAGGGACTTTTTCCAGGTCAGGCAGGTCCTAGAAAATAGACTTGATAAATTGATTGAAATGTTTGCTAGGAGACTCTTGACACCAATTTTAAGTTTCAAGTGTACAGGTAAAGCAATCTAACTAATTCATTCATTCATTCATTCATTCATTCAATCATTCATTCACTCAGATAAATTTATTGAGAATTGAAACTACATAAAATGCTGTGCTAAGCATAGCCCTACCCTACAAAGATCAGAATTCAGTAAAGGTATGAGAAATACCCTTAACTTTCAGTGTTCTAAAACTGCTAGGTTAGAAAACACACACAGGAACACGAAATGCCAAGGGGATATTGCAGAGGGCGAGGTAAAAGATGGTTGGAAAAGACTTAAAGATGGAGGTAACACTGAACTTGCTAGGTAGCTATAATTTTACAGGGAGAAAGGAATAAATCTAACGCAACCTGTTGAGGACCAGTTATGACTGGTGGATCAACAGGGCCTAGTACTGCTTCTCTTCTGTGAATAAACATGAAGTAATTCAAGACATATGTTTTGACTATTGATAGTGAAAAAGGCCCTGTACATGCTACTCAGGACACCAGGAAGATGCTGTCTCTATTTTAAAGGGTGCTGTGTGTTGTTCGAGTGAGATAACAGGCCAGTAAATAGATCAATTACAATACAACCAGATATGAGTGATAAAAGCGATCAAACAGGCCAGTAAATAGATCAATTACAATACAACCAGATATGAGTGATAAAAGCGATCAAAAGCATTAGGGAGTAGAACTCGGCCTAGAGGTGACATTTGAACAAGGCTTAAACTGATGAGGGGGAGTTTGCAAAGTAAAGGAAAACATTCCAGGGTGAGAGAACAGCATGTATAAAGGCCTGGAGTTTTGCTGTGTAGACCAGAATTAGATGTGGATCCCACATTCCACACCCGGCTTCCACTGTTGGTTTTCCTTGGATAGGCTACATCCCAATGTTGAAGGTCTCTGAGGGGCAACTATGCCCATTGCTTTTATCTTATGTTCATTCCTTTTGCCCTAAACTAGAAAGTGGTACCCCATCTAGTAGATCTATGATTAGAATCTTCATTATTTTACCAGAATTGAATTCCATTGTACTTCTCATTAAACTATAATTTTGTATCATCTAAGATGATCATTTTGAAGTTAACACTGGACGTCTTATATAATATACTCCATCCATTTAGCTCTGTCTTCAACTCGGGTTTTGCTTCTTTTCTTTGATGTGTCAGCCTACATTTCATTCTGTGAGTGCACATCTGTGTTTGTGTACATGTACTCGTGTGTACGGGAGATTCTGCATTACGTATTTTTGCAACCTCAAGTGAACATTTTATTATAGAAAATTTCAAACATATCAAAAAGAAAATAGAATGATATAAAGATCCCTATGTATTCAACACATTTCAATAATTATTAATTCATGAGTGATTTTTGTTTTATATTCCCACTCTATCTTTATTCCAATCATTTTGAGATAAATCTTCATCACATTAGTTCATCTGAAAATATTTTAATACATATCTCTAAAAGATAGGGCTGTTTTAAAACTTAACCGTAATAACACTGTCTCTCTGTAAATTAACAATAATTCCTTAATATCAAATATTCAGTTAGTCACACTTTGCTCTAATTTATACACAGGTAAGTATGTAGATGGATAGATAGATAGATAAACAGTTTGTTTGAATTAAGTTCTAGGTCATTTCAATTTCCATTGCAATTGATTAATAATATCTCTTCAGTCTTTTTAACCAATAGTAGGGATCAGCAAATGGACCAGCCTATGGACCAAATACAGTTTACAACCTGCTTTTGTAAATAAAGTTTTATTGAAACACAACTGTGCTCATTAGTTTACATGTTTCCTATGGCTGCTTCCATGATACAACTTCCGTGTTGAGTAGTTGTAACCAACATTGTATTGTATGCAAAGCTAAAAATATTCACTGTCTTTCCCTGGACAGAAAAATTTGCTAATTCCTAATTTGTCATTTCCCCAAACTCATTTTCATCTCATTTGAAATGAAAAATTATTCAGGATAAGTGAATATCCAAAGCCTGGTTTGGCATCCTACAAATTACAGCCTTTTTTGTAAGGATATAGAAGAGAAACAGATGTCAGAAGGAGGTAGCTTGGCTCAGGCTTTGCAATGTAGAAGGTTCCAAAGGTTACTGCTTCAGATCCCCAACATTATACATACAAGATGTGATCAAAAGACATAGTGAATGTTTAAATAAATAAAAAATATTATAATAAAAGACACATTACCATTAATCCCTCTCAAAACACTCCCCTCCACTTCAAACACACTTATCACATCGTTCTTACCACTTTCTGAAGCAGTTCTGGAAGTCCTCTTTTGTGAGGTCTTCATCCTTCATCATGACAATGCCCCGTGTAACACATCGCTTCTGGTATGGCAATTTCTGTCAAATAAAAGCATTATGGTGTGTTGTCATCCACCTTTGTCACCGGATCTGGCAACATGCTACTTCTGTCTCTTCCCCAAAGTCAAAATAACCATGAAAGGAAAACATTTTGAATAGATTTAGGACATCGAGGCAGCCACGATTGTGCAACTAAAGACACTCATGAAAGAGGAGTTCCAGAACTGCTTCAGAAAGTGGTAAGAATGATGGGATAAGTGTGTTCGAAGTCAGGGGGAGTATTTTGAGGGGGATTAATGGCAATGTGTCTTTTACTGTAATCAGAATTTTTTATTAACCTGTTTTTTGATCACACCTCGTACTTGGCTTTGTCACTGTACTCAAAGGTGATTAAGTCTTGGGGACTAACTCCTACCTCTCTAACTCACCTTCTTGTCAGCATAACAATTTGCAACAACATTGATAAGATTTAACATTTAATTGGAATTCATGTGCATTTCTAGTACTTCTGTAAATACATCTATAATTAGTTTAATTCACACACACACATGCACACACACACACACACGCACACACACACCGAGTTATTAACTCCACTTTGTAGATGTGGAAACTAAGGAATAAAGAAGTTAATGGAAGTTCCACGCTGACCAAAAATTCATGTCAGCTTGCCATTGTATTCTTTCCTCTCTTAGAAAATCTACATAAGGAATCAATTATTTTAATTACAAGGTTGCTTGGTGAACATGGAGCAAGAGCAATGCAATTTAGGTAGATTTGCTTGGTGGTAAAGTACCTCAAGATATAATAGTACAATCTGCACTCGTTTCATAAATAGATATAAATGTGTCAATTGGAGACTCATATTTGCTCATCAAGGAACCCTGTGGCCTGGATTGCGCTGAGGATACACTGACATCATTTCCTTGCCCCTGGGCTTACATTTATAAACCTATGCACACCATTGTCCTCTTTTTAAAATAACATAATTGGGTTTCATCTTTCATTTTCTAGTCCTCCTTCTATAGGTTTTTGCCCAAGTCATCTTACTTAAACTTGGGTATTTCCAAATGTGCTGTGCGTTACATTTTATAAACTCTCTTTAGCACTTTTACAAATGACTACTCTTCTACTTTATGTTGCTTCTTGATAATTTCACTGTCAATAAGTAAACCGTTTTCCATATTCTTGGAGACATTTTACATTACCTCTACCTACTCAAACTCTTGAGAGAATCAACTCTGTCAGAAGGATTTTTAATGATAGTATGTTCAATTTCTGAGTCCATAACAGTACACTCCAGCATAATCAGAACTGGCCCTTTATTATCTACTCCAGAAGCAAGGGCAAGAGTTGTTTTCAAAGTTCATACTCTTAAGTCTCAGTGCCAAATTTCTAAAACCGGACAGATCAAAGATGCAGAAGACAACTTGTACTGCCAATGTTAGTGTGAGGTCTGACAGGGATAATTTCTGCGTCCGTGACTGTCAGGTCTCCCTGTCTTCAGCAGGTATAGCTGAGAGTGAAAACCATGGGACCGCACTGGCACCATGCAGCCACCAGACAGACACAATCAACTCTTTGTAGGCATTGTTACTATTTTACCTCTCTCTGGGCATGAAATGGGAATATGTGAGGAGAATTTGAATGGTGGGTTTAGAAATCCAGCCTCATGGTAGGGTCAAATGTATTTAGAGTGACTATCAATCAGTGAGAAATTAAATGTCATTGTCACCTAAGAAGTGTATTGGGAATAGTTAAGTCATATGCTGTAATGTACAGCAAAGTAATATTTTCTCCCAATTCAGTTGCTACTCTTGGATCTAGTGTCTTACCATCTTGTGAAAGTAATGTCTGAGTTATCATGGAAAAGGATCCACGTTCTATATGTAAGTCTGTGTGGGACGGAGAGATAAGAAGAGTCAAAGGAAGCAAGATAAGCGTGAGGTTGACAGAACAGGACATAGAGCTGGAAGGGTTTTTATAATGAGAATAGAAGGTCCGTGGATTCACAGGAATCTTGGAGAACATCAATGGACCTTTCTACACATAATAGGATGGATTCTGAGCCAATGTTCTTTGGATTGCAAATTCAATACAGAACTAAACAATTAATAAACTATGAAAAGATAGGCAGTGGGGTTTACCAAAGTAAGAGAGAAGCATTTTCATGAGCATATCCAAAAGTATAATGGATTCTGGTCCAATGCAGACTCTTCTGATACCTTCCTATATGCCCCATATTGTTGTGGATTCCTGTCTTTCTGTACTGGGATGGACTCATTACATTTATGGGGGTTGTTTTAATAAGTTGAAGAAAATTCTTAATCATTGTGTCTTCAAATGCTAAAAGTTCATTTAAGTAAATTTGTTTTCTATTGATTCTTACAAATGCTTATACCCTCCCCTATTCTACAAAATGTGATTTGCTTGCATTACTTTGTATCCTAAGAATACCCTGTTTTTTTCTTATTTTTTCTTAAAAATCCATAGCAACCTTTGTCATGCTTTCTTATCAGTGTTTCTACCTTGCTATCCAAAACAAACAAACAAATTTTAAAAATCCTTCCTTTCTTAATTAGAGTGCAAAATAAACACAAATACCTCTCCTGTCACCTCTGACCTACCCCCACAGAATAGAAGTGTAGCTGCCATGATACTTCCTTTGTTAAATCTTGAAGTGTCATTCTTACATCAAGAATGAGCGATTTGGAATTTCACGCTCAATTTTGAGTTTTTATTTTCACATTGACTACTGGGTGTTTGGTGCTTTTGAGAACTGCTTTGTATAGGGGGAAAGATGATCACAGCTTTTACTTATTTTTAAAAAGTTCTTACCTATTTATTGTATAGCTGTCAGATGCTATAATAAAACATCTATTTTCATTGTTGCAAGAAAAATGACCACTTCCTTTCCGTGAGATTTTTTTTAACCATATAAGTGGGTGGGTTTTGTGTCTTCTTATGGGTGACTTTGATCACACAATTTCTCTGAAGGTGCAAATACATAAGCAAAATTCTTAGTTTTTGTGTATCAAGACGAGGGTTCAGGGTGTAAAGGTAGGGCAGAGCATAGATTTCCACGGAGGCTATACTGTGATTTCTTCCAGTGGAGAGCTAGAAGAAAATAAACTATTGCCTGTTGCCTTAACGACCAGCATTGCCTGTGATTTTCTTGACTGTCTGCATTTTTTAGGAACATTGCTGAGTAGGAGGAAGACATGGATTGGGAAAGCATATTCTTGGAGACTATTGTGCTCAGCCTAAATAACCATCATAATGCATAAGTGTGAGAAAACACAAAGCTGCCTAATTGTAAGACTTGAGCTGAAAGAAAAATCTGGTGGCATCAACTAGGGCCTTTGGCTTTGGGGTTGTTGAAGAGGTTTTCTGTAGGAACACTGATTGGTGTGATTATGGGTCCAGAAACCCAAGCTGCCAGCTGTGGCTGAGGCAGAGCAGTGCTTCCGCCATCTTACCTGAGCTCTCAGAGGGGACCAAATGGATGCTAGGAACTAGGAAAAACATTCCGTTTTGTAGACATTGAAGCAGAATAGGAAACATCTAGATTCAAAAAACAGTGTCTGAAACACTGACCAATTTAGCTTCCTAGAATCCTGCTGCTTCACCTCTCTCAGTCACATAACACTGAAATGGCTGATGAACTGGCAGACTGTGTTCATATATAAATGTGGTTGGTCTAACCCTGGCCAATGGCATGTAACAAGACAGTTATTTCATTCTCTCTCTTCCAGTCAGCAGTCCTTCAGCCTCTGCCTCAATGACCTGCAAGAATGATTTTTAAGCTAAACCAGAGAATCCTGTGGCTAGAAATTATGGAAGTGAACATACTAGGCAGCATTCTCATATGGTTTTCCTCACCCAAGCAGTGGACACTTGATATATTTCTTGGAAAATTACAGCAAAATGTTACACAAGATAACCCCACTTACATTACTCACTCTAAGCCCAGGTTCTTGACTGTTTTAAGACACTTTTTAAAATAAGACACACTTGCAATGTGCATAATACTACTGGCTAACTTTCTGCTTTGAAAGGGAACTCATAAAACATTGTGGCTTGTGAATGCACACAGATATATTTTTATTTTTAGGAGTGGATACCTACGTAACCTCGCACATTCAGTTGAAAGAGGAATCTGAAATTTGTAGAAGCAAGTGTACGGTAGAAACAGGACAAAGGAACCAAGCTTCACATATGAGGAAACAGAATAAGTTATAAGTTTCCTTATGACCTAACTGAATCTGGTTTTCTCCTGAGTGTACTGTGGGTCTGGAACACCTGGTTAGCTATAGATCTTGGAGGGTAAAAACTTTCTTATGATACTAACTACACTTTCTTATGATACTAACTACTTTTAATAGCCACCAATGTTGGGAGCCATGGATCCTGATAAATAAGGTAGGGGTCAGTACTGTTCATTGCAGACTCCTTCATGTATTCATTTATTCAACAAATAATTTGTGATAGAAAGATTACAAAGTGGTTAACAAAATAGGCATAAATCCTATTTTGGAGCTTAGAGTCTGGTGAAAGATATGGGTATTATACAAACCAACACATAAAATAAATACACAATTATCCATTTTAATAACTGTACAGAATGTACATTTGTATCAGTTGCACAATAATGAGATTTTTGTAAGATATTATAGGACAAACCCAACCATTCTGTTTCAGAGCAAAAAATGATAAGCATGACATTAACTGCTGGTTGTTTTTCAATACCTATGCCCCCTTTCCTTGCCTTATTAGGGTTTTTCACTGGACACACAAGTCACCCAGATAAAGAATACATTTCCAAACTTACCTTGAAAAATGATATGGCCCAGTGGTGAAGTTCTGGCTAATTGAATTTGACAGAAATGTTGTGTTCAAGTTTGGGATTGTTTTCTTAAGAGGAAGAGATGTGCCCTTCCCTTCTCTTCCTCCTTCCTTTCAACTGTTCATAATGATGTACCTAAAGAATATCTTGGACCATGAGATGGAAGCTTCATGTTAAGAATGGCAGACTGACAAGACCCAACACCATTAAATTACCATACCATATGCAAATCATCTATGTGGACTTTTATGTGTGAGAGAAATAAACTTCTCTGTTGCATATATCACTGTATTTTTTTCTTTCTTTGTGATAGCAGCCTAACCTGTATCCTGACTAACATAACATGTATCTTCTCCTGACATACTGATATCATTTTCAGGTGAAAAAGTTTTAATTGCAGGAAAAGAAAATGGGTATTTTTTTGGCATTCTCCCTAGTGAAATGTGTCTATAATATTCTTTCATTTCTAAATTTGTATTTGTCAGCATAATTATAACTAAATGCACAATAACGTGCATAGAACCCAAATGGTTTCCTTTACACAGTGTTCAAAATGGACAAAACAAATCTATGGTGTTAGAGGGCATAATAAATGAAGTTAACCATTTAAAGACAGTTCAATCTGCTAAAGATTTTGGAGAGCAAGGAGTCATAACATTGGGAGAAGAACTGAGAAATCAGGTGGGTGGAGGGTTAGATGCTAGAGAGCTGAGTTTAGAGATCATTTAATCTGGTTGTTTGGGGCAGTGAGTGGTGTAAGAACATTAAGTAAATAATGACACCTAAGAAGAAATCTCACAACACCTCTACATTGTGTTTCATCTCTTTCATCCCATTCTTGAGAGAATTAACTCACTTGTATACTTAGAAACATTAACTTTATTAAATCTTCATAGAAGTTACATTCTAGAATAGTAGATAGTTCAGAGTTTACAGGGTAAATCTGGGCTGGAGACATAATGTTGGAATATTCAACACAGACAATGTACTTAAAGATACACGTCTGAGTGAGATCAATGGAGAGAAAGTATTGGTAGAGAAAATGAGCTTTGAAGGAATACTGGAGTACTTTAGTTTTTTTTTTAAGTCTGATGGAGGAGAAGCCGTCAAGGGAGTCTGAGAAGAAGTGACTCGAAGTCTGGGAAGAAACCAAGAGAGTGTGTAGCACCATGGAAGTCTAGACAAGAAAGATTTTCAGGATGGAGAGTGTAGTCCATTGTGTGGGATGCAGTCTATGATAGAATAAGAACATATTCTTGGAATATGGAACATGGAAGTTATTAGTGAAAAACAATTTTGTTAGACTGTAAATTGGAAAATAGATTAGAATGAATGAAATGGTGAGTAAAAGATGAAGTTCAACTATAAAAAAGAACAGAAAATTACTGAAAGAACTAGAGAGGCAGTGAATTAGGGGGCGTTTTCTTTCTTCCATCCTTCTCTTCCTCCTTTTTTTCTCTCTCTCTGTTTTTCTCTTTAAAGATGAGGGATACTGAGTATGGTATGTTGGAATATTCATATGGGAATGATCTAGTGGTGAAGGAAAACCTTATCAAACAGTTAAAAAAAGTAAATGAAGGAGCAAATCCTTGAGAAATCATACGAGGGTCGGACTCAGTATTCTGGTGGAGAGATTTTCCCTTTTCGAGTAGAAGGAATGTTTTTACACTGAATTAGGGGAGCCAAAGATGCATTTTTCTTTAGTTTATTACTGAGAATATAAAATAATTCCCTTTAATAGTCCGTTTTATTAACAAAGCATAAGGTGGGTCGTCCAGTTAAAGTGAGGAGGGGACTGGGAATGGGAAAGGTAAGTTGAGGTAAGCTCAGAGGTATGAAATAATATATTCACTCAGAGAGGGGCAAAGCATATTTATTGAAGAAAGAAATAGAATTTTGGCAGCGATAAGGGTCCAAATGAGTTTATGGTCGTAAATTAAAATGAAACCCGTCAGGCTGCTAGATGTATGTTTTTGTTTCCCCACTTCTTCCCTGGCACCGTTTAGCTGCTCCTACACAGGCCAGGCAAAGGAGACAGATGGTTTGGAAAGGGGGTGGGGATAGAGATTGCATAAAGCAAGTAAGAGGGAGAGGAAACGAGGTCAGGGAGTTGAGGGTGATTATAATGATGACCCATGCAATGCAAGACAGATTACTAACAGAGCCAAACATAAAATTCCTCTTCCCAATCTAGTATTCTTGTCATTAGCATTTTTAGTCTACCACTGTCTTTTACCGTTTTCAGAATTTTTGTGTGTGTGTGACTTTAAGACATTTCTTTAACACAGCAATCTTCCTCAAGGAAAGATACTACATCCTATTTTACTTTTCTTTCATCGTAAGAGTAGACATTCTTCAGGTGTTTAATAAAGTATACCGAGTCGTGAATTGAAGTTGAGGATGAGGGCTAAACTCTTTCAGAAGCTTTACATTAAAATTATTATCCCACTGCCAGAAACTTATCCCAAGAAATATTTGTTTAGTGTGGATATTTACAGATACAGTACAGCAATTTTAGTGGAATTTTAATTTAGGCTTCATGTAGTATTCCCAATCCATCTGTTAATTGCACTGATTACATCCTCTGGCTGATTACACTGAAAATTGCTATCCATGCCTCAGGTCAGGCAATGAGAAAGTTGTGGGTTGAGCTGTGAGGGAGGATAAATGGTGTGAATTGAAGTAACAAGCAACTGAAAATAAAGGCAGGAGATGTTTGGAGATAGGCGGTGCGCTGATTAGTTACCAGGCTGAACATCTCGCCTTCAACAAAATCTAACTTTGTGGGCACATTGAAAGCCAAAACTGCTGACTTACGATGATACCACATTGTCCCTTGAAGTAAAATTGCCAACACTCTAAATTGTATTTTATTTTATTCTTAGTTTGAGGAGCACACCTCTGAGTCCATCCATGAGGATTGTTTCCTACTGCAATAGCTGGTCTCAAATAATTGTTTAAATTCCCAAAGCATGAGTCACTTCACTCTCTAATCCGACCTCCCTGAATGTCCAAGTGAAATCCTCTCTGTTCTGGTAAGCTGTATAGTGTAGTTCTTAAGACTTGTGGGGTTTACAGCAAGTCCCACTTAGGCTTGAGTCTTATTATCTTGAGTTTTTAGTATCTGAGTATTATCTTGAGTCTTGAGTATTATCTTATTCTAGGAAGAAAGAAACTGGAAGGAGGGGTGAGAAACCAATAGTCAAAGTGAGGCTTCTTTTAGTTCTGATGTGTTCTCCCCAATACAAGAGTCTTGCCTACAGCTAGTAAATGGAAGAGTGACAAAGGGAGAAGATGGATCATTTGAACAAATCTGTATTTGGCTGATAAAATGTACTGAACTTCTCTATGTACCTGCCTTTGGGCCTTTTTCTGTTTGGTATTTTCAGCAGTGACTTGGATAACAAAATAGAAGGCCTGCTTATCAAATTTTCAAAAGTCTAATTAGAGAAGGATATTTAATATTCTGAATAACAAAATAAAAATTCAAGGGATTCTCAGCGTACAAACAGTGAGCTGAAACTAACAAGCTGAAAATCAATGGAACGAAAGTAAAGTCCCACTCTTAGATTCAAATTTCCGTGGTACAAGACAGTTTGGGAGAAATGTACCTTGATTTCAGTTTATGTAAAAACAGACATTAATTGCTGGCAGATTATGATAAAGAGCAGAATGAGCTTACAGGGAGTTAATAGAAAAATAGCTTCCAGATTGTGGAAGGTGAAAATCCAAACTTAATCTGTATTATTTAGATTACATCTGGAGACTTCTGTTCAGCTAATATATTTAAAAATATATTTTAAAAGAACCTTTAAGATGATATGGTGATCAGATGATTATATATATATATATATATATATATATAAATATATATTATATATACATATATATGATATAGATATATACATATATATCTATATCATATATATGTATATATGTCATCCGCAATATGAGGTGATTAAACTGGATGAAGGGAGATTTTATGGGGATATGATAGCCTGATAGCCATCCTTTTATTCAAAGGGTTCCTGCGTGTTAAATGAAATTAGGCTTGTCTGCAAATGCCAAAATTTTCTTCATAAATCAGACTTAAATTTTGGCTCCAATTTAAGGAAGTATTTTCCAACAGTTGAAGCTGTTTGGGAATTAAAGCTGTGTGGGGAAACAGGGAACAGTTTGCTGGAAGGGAGCTTGGAAGGCTGGTTGGTAGGGTGGACACAAGAGCACCCTGGTATTCCGCAGGGCAGGGGCGGGGGCAGGGTCTGACCTGGTGGGGGTTACCTCCAATGTCCCTGTGATTCCAGGAGAAGGAACTGGATTTGAAAATGCCATCTTGATAGTGAAAGTGTGTTAGTTGTTATTAGCTATCCAGGCTGTGGAGTCTTGCACACAGGCACCCTGTTTGCTGTTTGATTAGCTCATTCTTGTCTGATGGACAGGTGTTGTTCTCAGTGAAGCAGGCTCAGCTCTCTTTGTTTTGGTTACTTTGAAGCAGGAGGACTAATCCCCTCTGGAGATATTTGCTTGTTTTTTGCTGTCAGAGCAGTCACACTTTTTCCTTTGTGTCTCTTGTCTTGTTTTTTGAAGTTTAGTTTCACAGAAAAATAGGCCTCATGTTTCCTTGGTGATTCACTGTGTCTGGACAGCCCCTCCTCCACCCTCCAAAGCAGCTACTCATGGGCTCTTCGTCCTGGTTTGCATTTCAGCCTCTTGGAAGAAGGATAAAAGACTACTTTGGGGACCAAAACTTAAAAATTCTTTGAGGAAAGTATCTCTTAGCGGTCAAGACAGGCCACAGTGCCACTTTCTGTTTCCTTTCTTCCCTTTTATTTATTTATTTATTTTTTGAGGAGTCTGTTATATGGAAAAAAAAGAAGAAATGCTAAGTGTTGTCATTTTATATTTTAGAAACGAATGTTTTTACCAGAAATAAATATAGCCACTGTTTTTTAACCCTGTGTGGTAAAAGAACCAGTAGCCTCTACATTTGAGGCCTTTGCCCTCAGGGTCGTGGCAAGTTGACCTTTCTGGTTATTCTTCTATAGGGCCCTTAGAAGCATGTTTCTAAAAATTGAACTTGAATAAAAAGAAGGGAAATGTGATAAAATCTTAGTGTAAATAAAACTACAGATATATGTGTCTTATTTATTACCTGAATGCATTCTGTTAATGCCATTTCTATGAAACGGAGAATTAAATCAAATGTAAATTTTCCCTGAAATGTATATGGCTAGTTTGTAGCCATTTTTCATTGCTGTCGTGCAGCCGGAATGAAAGTGATCTTTCAAATGTATCCATGGACCAGCAGCATCAACTGGAATTTACGACAAGTTCAGAATCTCAGACCCTAACCCAGACTTATTATATCAAAACCTGTACTTTAATAAGATCCCCCAGTGATTAATATATGCATTAAAGTTTGAGATATGCTGCTTTAGAACAGTATATCTATATACACTCAAAAACGTGCTGTCATTTAGGATCTAACAGGAAGAGCTGGTTACAAATAGATGCCACCATTTTAATGATTGCCTTTCAGAATAGCTGTCGTGCCAAAACCTTTGCCTGCCAAACTCTTCCTTGGATTTAGGATAAGTCCTGTAGTTTTTAGAGTGAAGGTCAATATTTCCCTTTTCCCAACTTCCTCATATTCCATCAGATCAGGGTTTTATATGTTCTAAATCAAGGACACACATTTTGTGTTTCAAAGGTCCACAAACTGCAGGGTGAAGAGCAGAATTTCTAAAAGATCTTGATTCTATGAGGGAGATGCTCCTGATTTGGGAAAGTCTTTTGTTTTCACTGGATTGTTTACTTTTGGATCAATTCTCTTACTTCTTCCCCATAGCTATTACGGTAGGTGCTTTGGAATTTCCTAATGGGCAAGAAATGTATTTTTTCCCCCCAGCAACAATCCAGAGAAGGCTAATAGAAAATCATTGTGTAGACCAGGGAAAAGGAAGCATGAAACAGAGAATAGAGTCCAGACTCTTATCTATGCAAAAGGTGCCTTCACAGCTCACCATATTCTAGGTCAGTTCATCAATGTTAAAACCTTCAGTGGATTCTAAGCCCTAGTTAGAAACAATAGTGTTCATACCTGGATTATTCTCCAAGTCCATCTCCTTTGGAGACCTAGCATGCAGTAGGTGGTTGAAAAGATTCATAACCTGAAACCTGGCAACAGAACACAAATGACATCTCTGAGCACATTTGAGCTCCAAGAATTTGATTCAGGTTATACAATAAATACCCTTGCTAGGGGTGGGAGGTAGGATATAAAGTAGATCTCAACACTTAGTGTTGATGACTGATTTCAGGGCTACAGTCAACAGATTTAAGGAGTAAGACATGATAAAACTCATTATCCAAATGAAAGGGGTAATCAGACAACTAAAGCAGGAATCATCTTCACACTGAGTTATCTATAGCATTGAACGATTACTCAGCATAAAGTTTTGTGTGGGTAGTACTTCATATTTAAGCTACTCTAGGAAAGAACAGCAAGAAAACAGGTATAATGAAATTAGACTATTGCTTAAACATCACCTTAAACTCTTTATCTACTTTGTGAGTGTAGTCTCAACTTCATTGTATTGAATTAGACTGGGTGGTGAGAGCTAACAGATTATAAACTTAGGGTTAGAGATGTTTTACTTGTGTTTTTCCTGTTTGCCTTAATACTTATGCAGAAGTAACCTTCAGCTTTTTCTTATTTAATATGAATTAATAATGGCATAAGGTCATTCTGATAATTTGATGAGATAATGCATGTGAAAGCACTTGACAAACTCAAAAAGACAGCACAAATAGTGTATGTACACATACAGATACTGTTTATTCTCTGACTTGCTATTTTCTCAATGTAAGTCAACACTGATTGTAACCAAAAAGCATGTAATGTAAGTTCTCCTCTTTAGACTTCATGTTGTTATCAGAATCTGCAATTGATGAGCATACAGCCCTTCTGAAGCATCTCTTCCCTATTTCTTTAATTCTGGCTTCTTGCTCTGCTTTTTCCTAGACCAATCTAAAAAGTTCCCTCTTCTCTTGGTGTTTACATTCTTCAAATACTTGTAGACAGTTATCATATGCGATCTCAGTTGTTGCTTTGCCAAACTATATAGATTTCATCTTTTCATCTTTCCTCATAAGTCAATGCCTGAACCTTTTAATCATTTTTTCTGGCTGTTCTCTGAATGCCATCCAATTTGCTGATATCTTTTGGGTATGAGGTGCCAAGAACGGAGTGTGCAGTGTGATGAGGAGCCATGTCCATCACTTCTCAGCCAGATGGGACAGTCGGTACTTCTGAGGACATGGTGAATATATAGTGGGGCCTGAGACAAAGGGAAAGTAGACAGTAAATCTTGAGAAAGTCATTCTACAATTCATTGTCCCTAGGGAAAATAAAATAAGCAGTTAATTAAAAGATGTGTGTCCTGTTTTGTAACTAGTTGATGTTATTTGGGTGAAGAAGGCAGAGAAATGCATCATTTAATAAGATAAAAATACAGAGTAGCATAATGTCATAAATTAGACCCTTCCTCACATTTGGGGGAAACAATGGTTAACTATCAACGATATCTTGAGAAATGGGCTTTATTGTTTTATTCAGTCTGAAAGCAGACGGGAAATTTGGATCAAGTAATATAAAACATTTAACATAGTCCTTGTACCATGCTAATGCAGATAATAGCCAATTCATTAAATGTGCCCACACAAAAGAGATATATTCTGTAAATTAATATTTATATAGAGTTTCCATTAAAAGCTTTCAGGTTAGTTTTCAAGATTTAGGTTGAGGTTTAGTGTCAGGATGAATGAGAGATTAAAGTATGAATATTTGTTATGTCGAATTCCCATAGTTAAGACTCAACAGCCAGTATTTTCTAGTATATTAGACTGAAGCTGATTATAGATATTTCAGCCAGATGCTTTATTGAAGCTGAGTGTCATTGCAGCCCTAATTTATCTTTAGAGTTTTGCTTTATGCTTATGTTTAAAGTTTTACTGTACTCATTGAACTGTGTTTGATCATTAATAATGGCAGCTATCTTTAATGAGACACATGTCAACCTCTAGCAGGTGGTATGGTCTAATAGTCTGAGCATTGAATTATGAGTCAGAAAGGAAATACTTCTTATATAGGACTGTATTGTCAAATGAGAAAAATACAAGCATCTTAAAAATGGAATAACATTTGAAATGGAAGAATAGGGGGGAAAACAGATTTTCCTGAATAATAATTATGCCCTCTTAGAGCCTGAAAGGAGAAACCATAATTCACACACTGCTATTATGAAATCTAGTAGAATTTTGGTCAATAAAGTGCTGACATTTTTAATTGAGATAGGCCATCTGTTACTTTGTGCTGTAAGGAAGAGGAAGAGAGAGATGGTTTCTTTAGAGCATGTACATTGTCTAGCATTAACCTGCCAGAGAAAATAAGTATACAGGTCCTTACTTCTTAGAACCCTGAGAATATTTCCGAGGTTGTGTTGGCCTACGTACAACCTGCATTTATACCAATGTTGGTTCTTAGATATATGCCTAATCAAAGTGCTATGTTTAATTATTAATTTTTATCCTCCCTTTGACACCTTTATCCTAAAATGAAGGTTTGAGGGATGGGAATGTAAGGTTAAGATTTACAGGCAAATTCACAAAGCCCCATAATTGGATTCTTAGGAATCAATTTCAGGTTTAGTTTACACAGCAATATGACCTTGAGAAATGCCTTTGAGTCTGTAAATAGAGTAATCATCCTTGTTCACTTTAACTTCTAGGGTAGTTGGGAATATCCAAGGAGACAATAGCATGAGGTAATAGTAAGGGAAGTGCTTTACTGAACAGCACAACACTTATTATTGTTTTTCACTGAGTGGTAAAGCTATTCATACCTCCTTGGTTTTTTTCTTCATCTTCATTTCAAAGTTCATTCCTAAAATATGTTCGTTTAGAACTCTGCAAACATGTCAGTTTTTCTAGTAAGTTTCAGAATAGAGAATGGGAAAATAGCTCACATTGCATGAAAAGTAGTACTTATATTTAGAATTTTCTTTCATAATAGTTTTCATATTTGGAATTTTTACCATTTTAGCAGAGAAATAAGGGACAGAAAATTACTCTAGCCCCAGCTGGGACTCTGTTATCTCATTGTATGGTTGTAACCCAAATGTATGGTTGCCATCACTTTCTCATCTCTTTTCCTTCATGTATTTGGCCTGAGGAGGAATTTGTGCCGCCTCGTCTCCAACTTTTTCATCTCAACTGTCTCTTCTGCAGTAAAACAATGACACAGTAAAGAACGACAGAGGAGAAAAAAATACCATTTTACTTATTATTTACTTATTATTTATTTATTTTTATTTATTTACTTATTATTTCTACTTTACTGTTCTCCTCTTTACTGTGCCCTGGCCCACTGCATACTATTGATGGTAGGACAGAGAGGTCATGGATGGCAGATCCTTTTGTGTAAGTAAAGTTTAGACCCTCAAAGTAGCTTCCACATAGAGAGGAGAATGAAGGGTAGGTCTGCTGTTGTTATTCCGTTTTCAATTACTTTTCCTCCCAATTGTACACAGAATTTATGTGAGCATATATATCAGACTGCTGAAATATTGGAAACAATTTTAAAATTAAACGTGTGTAGAAAATTTCAATTTGCCTAATACCTGGAGTGATCATTGTTAAAGAGAAACATGCTCAAGAAGTTAGAGTTGGCTTGGGATGCAACCTGGTTTATAAATTCACTCTTCTTCCTTGATCTCTCCACCTAGCAGAGGCCTTTCTTATTATCCTACTATCAAAAATATTTCCACCCACATTTTGGGACACTTCATCCTCCAGCCACAGAAATTAAACTTAACTGTCTTTCTGCCCCTATCAGGTCATTTCTCCGTCTCTAATGTAGCATCTTTCCAAAGGGACAGCCCAAGGTTGACTTTGGTAGCTTTGGTCTAACAGAACGATTTAGGGTATCATGGGAACTCCATTTGTGGTCTCCATGAGATCACAGATTATTTCATCAATATGTTCTTTTGTGTGGGTATGTCTAGAAGTTAATTGCTAAATCAAGTACACACAAACATATATGCAAAGATACATATTCTGCTTACTCAAGATGGAAACACTAATTCTCAGAGAGAAATCTTTTTAAATGAGATTTCTCAAACTAGTAATCCCCTAGGAAAATACAGCCCACAAATAGATTTTGTTTGTTTAGTTTTTATGTACTTTTAGAAATTGAGCCAACATTAAAAACTAGCCATGTAAAAACATAGTAAGATCTGGATACACTAGACCTACAATTATACTTGGCAAAGGGGCTGCCTCCTTTAGACAGAGCCTGTGGTCTTCATGAAGCTTAGTTTCTACCAGTGCCTATTACTTCCCCCAACATGCAGGCCGCGCTAGTTGTTATTTATTATTACATTGTTTTTCTCATTTCTGCCCTACTTCACTTATTAACATTATCTGCCTCTCCATTATAGACCATTTTCAAAACCCCTAATTCTATGTCATGGAAAACTCAATGAAATATTCTAATTCCTGGGTAAACCTGTTCAGTGGTAGTCACCACAGTTCAAATTTTTCATGTTTTCATCCACAACAAACCTAATCTATGACAAACTTACATAAAGTAGAAACAATAAGTAAGGAATAAAACTATAAAAATCTACCTAATCAAAATAATAATTCTAAAAATAAACAAAGGATAAAGATACAGAAATATATATCAACTAGGCAGGTAACTACCACTAAAAACACTTTTCACTGTTCGTGTGTCTTAGCAAGGACAAACATATAGCGTTGTTTTTTTTCACAACTCAATGTCCTTGAGTAGTCGCTGTAGACAAATATGTAACAATTATGAAAATGGAGTAGAATTACTAGAGGAGAGAGAAAGCAAAGCAAACTTCATATTTTTCTCAGTTCTTATAATGTGAGCTGCCTGGCTGTGGTTGAGGGAGAAAGAATCACAGAATATTAGAGATGGAATGACCCTAACTAATATTTATCTTCTGCCACCTTCCAACATTTACAGATGAGGAAACTGAGAATCAAAAATGCTGATTGACTAGCCCATAGTTCCACTACTCCTCTTTTCCAGGGCTCAGAACCCGGGATTTTTGGACAAGAGATGGTGCTTCCTTTGATCATCAGAAATCACCTCAGCACCTAATTTGGCATTGCTTTTAGGATCACAGACTATAAGCTGTACTTGTTTTTGTTTTTCAGTAAGACTTAAGTTGGTCAGTTGTCAGGAAAGATGGTCACATCATGGACTAGGAATCAGATTAACATAAAAATGATTAACATAGTTTTCATTTTTAGAGAAAGCCCCACCTCTGTACCTGTTAGGCCAGGACATTTTATAAACTGAGTTTGATCCGTTGCTTTTTCTTTTTTAACAAAGCAACATAGTAGAAAGAAGAGAGCCCTTGTGGAAAGTAGACAACTCCGATTTAAGTTCTAGCTCTACCTGGTATTTAGCTTTAAGACCATGATCAGGAAATTTAATCTTTCTGAATCTCAGCTTCATTATTATTACAATGAAGTTCATGTTAGTGGTTTTAATGGATTGCTACTTTTTTCACTGAACAACTACATATTAAACCCCTGCTATGTGCCAGACATTCTTCTCAATCCTAGCAGAGAGCCAGAAAACAGAGGGCAAAAATTGTTGTGAGGATTAAATAAGTATTTTCAATGCAATGGTTCCTGGCACAAAGGACATGCTCAATAATATTCATTTTTCATTCTCTATCCTATTTTTTTCCAAAACCAAACTCTAAACTTAAGGGAATTTTTGCTCTCAGGTTTCCGTATAGATTGAGAAAAGGAAAAACAAAGCATATAAACTGCCAAGAACAGGACTTTCAGAATTTTTTTAATAACCTGCCAAAATCCAAAATATTTTTTTTTTGTATGTGCCCATTGGAATGAGGTAGGTAATGTAAAACAGAAGCAACTGCAATGTTACTTGTACTTCAGAATTGTCTATGGCTCTTAAAGAAATACCACAGTTATTTCGTTTTGTTATTGTTTATTCACATAACAAATGGAAGGCAGAGTGAGCTTCTCATGTCTCTAATTTCCTACACACTATGAGTGAGGTTGGGGAAAGGTGATTAATCAAAGAAAAATTCTTATATATTTTCTTGATCATCAACTCTGAAAAAGAGAAAAGGGATTAAGCAGAATTAGGATATGGGGAGGAGAAATTGAAGGCATTCAGGAAGACTAACAAAAGAATCACTTATATTTTTATCACCAAAGAGAATGATCTGTTGGTATTTGGGAAAAGAAATGATAATCAACAGTTTGCTAGGTCTCTTAAATATATTATTTCAATTAATTTTTACAGCATGCAATCCAATAATATAAAATATGCATAATATACAATTGGCAGAAAATCCAAACACGATGTAAGTATAAATTTGGTTTATGCATGTGTTGCCCGTTTGATCAGGAAGCCCATATCCCATTAGCCTTTGTCATATGGGTCTGAAAGTGTTTGCCTGGGCTCTGTTTCATTTCAATCAGAAGTATATGTTCTTTATTATGCAGAGCTATTTGATGTGGTGACACCTCCCTAAGATAATATTATGGAGTAATGGAGTAATATCATGTAGTAACATTATGGAGTAAGGTAATGCATTATGGAGTATTGGGTGAATGTCATTAGACATTTGTTTCAGGACTACTACTAACTGGATACATGGCATGGATTGGGAAAGTCACTTGATCTTGATGGGCTTTGGTTTCCTCACCTGTGAAATAAAATGAGTTTAGACTAGATCACCTGTAATACTCTTATAGCTCAACAAAGTCAGGTTCTCAAGGGGTGCGTGTGTGTATTAAATTAGTTTTACTTTAAGATATATGACTAACCCCACTTTTTCAGAATACTGGAAATATTCTGAATTATCAGAAAAGTAGGGTTCTACTCCCTCCTCAGATGTGTGTGTGTGTGTGTGTGTGTGTGTGTGTGTGTGTGTATTTACTGTTAATTCTAAAAGCCTCCCATACACACCTGCCATTGGCCTCTGCTCCTAGCAAAGTTATGGAATAGGAAACAGGATACAGGTGCAGAGATGTGCATCTCCTCTTTTAGAATGCTGGATCCTGAAGTATGAGAACGCTATTTCCCGGTATCTTCTTTCTCTGTCCTTCTCTTCATTGCTAATCTTACCTTCTCACGGCTAACCCAGGCTAAATTATTTCTGAAAAATGTGGTGTGGTAATTCACACTGCTGTATTGTAATAGCAAAACTCGAGGACTAACTTTCAATTGCCATTTCAGGCTGTAGTGGAAGTGAGGCTTGTTACAGAGGATGGGGGAGGCCATTTCAGGAAATTCGAGCTTTTTTTTTTTTTTTTTTTTTATTTTTTTTTTTTAATTAATTTTATTGGGGTGACAATTGTTAGTAAATTTACATAGATTTCAGGGGTACAATTCTGTATTACATCGTCTATAAATCCCATTGTGTGTTCACCACCCTTTTTTAGCAGTCCAGACTCTATAGATGATGGCAACAAATAATAACAGATTTATGGACTAGCAGGAGTTTAACAAGTGGTAACTTTTCTTATTAATCTACAAATCAGCTTTGCCTATTACACAATCTACTTAGATCCCTGGTAGACTTGTCCTTTTTTACAATCCCCTTGAAGTCTTTGAAACCTGGGACAATGTTTTAGGGATTAACCTAATGTATTAGTTCTACAAATAAACCATATTTTTCTCAGCCGTTGTTTTTTTTTTTTTTTTTACATTGGAGCAAAAGTCATTGTGTTTTAAAAGGTTAAAAATTATTGCAAAATCTGCAATTACTTTTGCACCAACCTAATATCTTTCTCTGGCTCTTGCTAATCCCTTATTTTAGTCTCCATTCCTGTATTTTCTCTCATTGCTTCTTTTCAATTTGTACCTTTTACATCTACAGAATTGCCATTCCCTAATAGTCTTATTATACAGGCCACCTTGCTTGTGGCCATAGGGTAACGTATATTCTTTGACTCGGGAGAAAGTCTAGTAATGTGAAGAAACGCCATACCTGAGGCGAGGAGAGAACTTAATATAATACATTTTCTACTATCTTCTCCTCCCAGGTCCACCCTTGTACCCAAGTAGTGAGAGTCAGACAATCTTTTTCTCCCCGTTTTCTTTTCTCCTGTCTTGTTTTATTTTGTTTTGCTTTCTGTCAGCTCATGAAAGAGTGAGAACTGGGGTTGTATGATGAGAGAGCTTGATAACACAAAAGCAGGAAAAACGCATGAGGAGCTTGCTTCTGCATTCATGCGTGCTACCAGCATTCTCTCACCTAAATGAAATGGATTTATTTACTTTTCTTTAAAAAAGAGCTCAACTGCCTGTGGTTTTATTTCCTTATGCCCAATACTTATTTTTCCCTCTGCTGTTTTTCATACTCTTCCTATTTTCCTAGATAACTGCCCTCCTTTTTCTTTAGATGAAATGTCTTTCCAGGACAGCATAAATCCTCTTCATTTCCCAAAAGATAAGCTAATTATCAATAATAATAAAACAGAAAATGACTATTGCTTTGCAAAGTAAGTTTTGGTTTGTTTGTTTGTTTTTGTTTTCCTTTTCATATTTTATCTAGCTCTTGAAATACCCCTATAAGTACATATTACTGTCATTCCTTTTTCACAAGTGAAGAAAACCAAACCCAGGCCCCATGCAACTACTAGGTATTTTGATTCCTGTTAATATGGCCTTTATACAAAATGTTACTGTCTTTCCATTTTAGCCTATATTGATCTTTCCCTTCACAGATTTTAATATTTATACCTGACTATGATTTAATATTTAATTGTATACTGTCTAGGGCTATTATAGGATCATTTCATCCTATAGGATCAAGTTACTATATATTGGTTTATTCTGTCTAATAAGATTGTTGGCTGCACAAAGATGGGCATTCTGTCTTACGCTTGTCTTGTTTCTGTTGGAGTATCTGACTCAGTATTAGAATCATATGTGCTTAATAAATTTTTCTGACTAACTGATAGTGTCAAGGAAGATTTATCCTATGTCAACAAGTTCCACATGTCCTTAAAAGTCACAAAGGATGGATGGGTGGTAGTGGTAATGATGGTGGAGACAATACATTACTTGTTGTTCATAAACTTCATCATCATAATTCCTACACAAGATCTATGGATGCTTTTGGCAGGATTCCCATTTCACAGATGTTGACCATGAAGCAGACACTTTTGTCTGGGCTGTCCTTGTTAGAGTGAATAAATACTGTCACCCTTTGGAATGCATGTCACATTCGATTTTGTAAGGGTGGACCCAGCATGCAAGTCACAGCAATATTTACCCCAGGAGCAAATAAGATTTTTCTGACTAAAGTCAAATGTTTAGAACATCATTTTACAAATCTGGATAAGCTGAATTCCAATGTGTTATACTACTCTCGCCTTCCATGTAATATGGTATTTATTTAATTCCTGTTTCTTTCCTGGCAGAAATGGTATAAGGGGAAAGTAAAGAGCTGGCTTGGATGTTTCTCTTCTAGTAAGAGAAGTACCTCTTAAAGGAGGAAACAGGTGTTGAAGTGCCTTTCCTCTTCCTTACCCGTACCCTACTCCTTATCCTCCCCCCACCCCTTATCTTCCTAGTTGGCAAGAGGGTCTGGCTTTTATGCATAAGATTTACAGGAACTGTTTCTTCTTCAGCTGAAGAAATATTTAGACAGCGGCAGAGACAGACTTGAATCCCCCACCCACGGCAGACCTTCTGGTCTGATTCAGTGTTTCACATGAGAGGAATTGAAGCATGAAGGGTGTTTGTCAAAAGTTTTAAAATGATTTTTAATAATCACAGTCTTCTCTTCCTTGGAGGCTGACAGACTTGTTTGTTTGTTTGTTTGTTTGTTTGTTTGTTTTTGTTCTCTCTTCCCTAGCTTAAGTGTTGTAGAATTCTGTCATTTACTCTTCTTTTTCTCTTTTCAAGGGTAGGCAGGAAGTCCCAGTCTAGCTTATCATGCAGGTGTATTTTACAGAAGACAGTGGCAAAAAGCTGCAGTAGCTGCTTCACAGTCTAACTGGGAAGCAATGGTAAAGGAAGGGTTTTTTCAGGACAGTAAGTTTATTCTTTTCCCCAAAACCAAATAAGCATGTAATGGAGCACACATAATAAGGGACTAAAAACCAAAAACAAGTGAAATGTATTCGAGATAAATAAAACTATATCCCATAAAAGAGAATATGAATGAAAAATGGGGGCCCCTATGCAGTGCAGGTATTATTTTGGAGGTTTGAGCTTTCTTGGTCATAGAAAAGTGGTACTCGGTACTCAGAGTGGGTTCTTGGAATAAGGGGCATCTCCCGTGAAGGTGGGAGAAATGCAGGATCTTCAGCCCTGCCTCAGATCTACGGAGTCAGAATCTGCATTTGACAAAATGACAGGTAACTCTTAGGTACCACTAAAGGCTATTGATACCTATCTTCCTCTCTGACTGTTTCTGCCTTTTTTGTCTGTCCCCTTTGCATTTACCTGCCCCTTTAATTCAGCAATTCCTTTCTGAGATTCATATCTGACTTCTTAGCTGCTGCATCAGGCAATCTGTTGGTAATAAATTGCATAATGCTGTAAAGGGGATCAGTATTTACCTAGCAAAACACAATTCTGATGTCAGGCTGGCTGTCTCTGGGGGTACTTGTTGTGTGTATGCTGCTGGGTGCTCTGTGGTTAATCCAGAATTTCACTCTTGAAAGGCAGGAATTAGATCTGTGTTTCTTCAACTCCTTGGGTGTAAGAGTAACACATGCCAGGATTAATAGGTCTCAATTTTTTCTCGAAATATTAAAATTTGTTCTATGTTGTCAGAACAATAAATCATTTACTCTCTGAGTCCTTCGTGCTCAAGGAATAGTGAAGCAATTACTGACTCTGGTCATAAGATTAAACCTTTGAAATGATATTTGCTGATAAATTCTTCACCAGGAAATATTTTCTTTGCCAGTTACCATGGGTTAATAATGAACTCCTACAACCCGAAATATTGTTTGTTATTGCTTTATGCCAAGAAAACACAATGAAAGCATCTAGAAAATTCTCACCAGCTGTGCTCCCCAAATGCCATGATGCCAGGTTTGTTCTGCACAACACCATATAACTAAGACTCAAACCTGTTCAGGTCCCTAGTGTTGCTGTGGTGTTGAGATCTTTCTAGCATGTTATGCTCAGTGTTCAGTTACTGGGGCTTGTTTGCTGAAGGTCTCCCTTCCATTGAATATTGAAATAGAAAAATCTTAGGATTTTTTTCCCCTCGGTGGTTCACGACAGAGCCAAAATAAAATATATTCGATGTTGAATTGGGATGGGGTATGATTCAAATAAAAATAAAAATCCATTTTGGCTGAGTAGATTCAACTCTGGGGGAATTAAAATTTCCTTCACTCTGTCATGTCTATCGCTGTGACTGAATTAGCTGTGGTGTCCCTAATTCAGTGTTTTTAACTTTTAGTCATTAATTGTACTGGGGAAATTTTGATCCACCTTGGAGAAATGTGAATTGTTTTTTTAACAGAACAAAAAATACTTCTTTGTATCAGAGGAACTTCATGAACACAGTATATGCTCAAAAATACTTGTTTTATGTCTTAGATTACCAGTAAAGATATTGAAAATCTACCCTGTTCAGTAGTTATGCCTAAAATCAGAGAAGCAGAGTACAAGAGAAATTGTTTCTTTTCCTTAATATTAAAGATAACGTATCATGCTGGAAGAAAAGTTCCAACATCAATAGTCCTTTAATCCATTTCTAAGAGATATGCCTTTGCCTAGAGCTATGTTGATTGACCTTCAGGGTAATTTCAAACCCCAAGCTCTGCATCTGAATTGGAATCAAAATACACATCTTTCTTGCTGAACACAATATTCTTTTCAATTCAAGAAGAATTTATCATGTGCCCATGATGTAAGCAAAGGAAATGCTGAAGATAGAAAATATGGTCGCTTCTCTCTCTACAACATATATTATTCCATGAAATAACTATCATCTCAAAGAATACATAAACTTGAGACTTGCCTGTAGAGATTAAGTTCTTATCTGTTTTCACCAAGCTAGTTCTCCTTCAGGTCCCCTTTCACAAAGCAGCACACTAGCTAGCTACCCAAGCGTCAACTGCAGATTTCATTCGGTATTCCTCTTTTTGCCTTCCTACTATGTCCAACCAATCATGAAGTCCAATTGATTCTACCTTCTTAATACTTCTTGATTCAATATTGTTTTCTCCATCTTTCATGCTGCTACTTTAGATTGGTCTGCATTACCTTCAGCTTGGAACTTTGCAATACCTTCTTAACTTTTTAACTGGTTTCTTTGACTCTGGCTTTTCACCTAAGCAGCTCCTTAAAACATAGATCTAATATTGATACCTCTCTTATTACCATTTCATCACTCATGAGATAAAGTCCAGAGCCTGTATTCTAAACTTGGGCCTCCAGTTTTTGTCTCTATCAGCATAGATACTACATTCCCACTAGAACATATTCAGTTGTTTCAGCATCTGGAGTTTTTCTCATTCTACTCCCCTGCCCAAAACAATCTTCTCATCTTCTCTCCACTTGACAACTAAAACTATACCTTTCAAATTTCCATTTAAGAAAGTATCTTCCAATCATTTTCCTAAGTGGAACTGACCTTCCTCTCCTTTGGGCCCCACCCTATAGCCTGGGCACACTTCTATCCTTATTTCTACTATATCTACTCTCATTTGATTGTATGCTCCTAAAAACAGGATCCAAATATTTGTCTCGCCGGCTGTGGGAAGAGTGAGTGGAATACAGCAGGTGTTATCTCAAGGCAAATGAGAAAGTAAATGACAACTGAGTGCTAAAAAAATGAGTCAAAATGTGGTCCTCCTGGGGGAAAATATCTGAGAAGAGGCTCACCCAGTGTATTAGTACTCTACTGCAGCTATAACAAATCACTACAAACTTGGAGCTTAAAACAACATGAATATATTATCTTACATTTCTGGAGGTGATAAGTCTACAGTGGGTCAACAGGGCTATATCTTTTCTGGAGACTTTGTTTCCTTGGAGAATCTGTTTCCTTGCCTGTCCCAGCTTCTAGAGTCAGCCTGCTTTCATAGGCCTCACCTCTACATCACTCTGGCCTCTACTTCTGTTATCACAACTCCTTTTCTGACTCTTGTGCCCTCTTCCATCTTTTGTGGACCTTGTAATTATATTGGAAGCACCATTGTAATTCATGATAATTTCCCCATCTCAAAGACCTTAGTTAATCACACCTATAAAATTCCTGTTGCCAAGTGAAGTGATAGATTCCAGAGAATAGGACATCTTGGGGAAGGGGACATTATTTTGCCTACCACACTTAGGATCAAGCCATTTCTTGGATATTACAAATACTTTCCAAGCCCTTTGCATTGAAAGGAAGATGGAATGTAAACTTGCAGGAAGGAGATGGCCAGTGCTAAAGAAATTTAGAAAGAATGAAACAAGACAGACCATCTGAGGTACACAGGCAAGTTTCCAGGCTGATACACATGCCCACAATCAGCATGTATATCTGCCTGCAGGCACTCACATATAAAATATTTTCTGAGCCATATCCAGGTCAAGCCTTTCTACTATGCTCCCTGGATTCCACATTGTCGTTGGGCTTTTTCTTTAAAGACTTTTTCTGAAGATGAACCTGAGCTTGATTTCATGTGTGATGGTGCCCAATGAAGGTGATTTTCTTCAGCTGCCTCCCACTTGAAAAGGGCGCAGGTGGGTAAAAGGTTCTATTTCTGCAAGCTCACTTCAGTCTTTTTGACATAACAAGGGACATGTGGATCTGTACTATCCAAAAGCACCTTCAGAAATTGGTTGGAGCACTTAAGGTAAGAATGTGGTATCTTTGGTGTGAGATAGTTGTGATTTTCCAAAGAGTTACTTGCTTTGTTATTCCCTTGAAAAGCCTCAGGAAAACTATCAGATTGATTCCAAGCCTGAAATTTAATCCTCATAGACTGAAATTTAATTTTCCCATTGATGTATGACTACCTTTAAGATTCTTCATGTCTCCTTTAAGGTCACAAGTTGTTTAGCTTAGCTTTAAATACAGTTTCGATGGTGCATGGTTTAAAATTCCTTTAATGATTTTGCACCCCTTCATCTCCTTGGCTGAGAAAATAGTGAATCACAGTTGTTTAATTTATCTGCTTCTTTTTCCTTGGGACCCGATGGCTCTTCCTGTCTCTATTCATCAGCTCTCTCTACACCTTCACTCTAAATTCTCTAAATGCGTGTGTGTACACTTATGTGTCTGTACACTTGTGTATGTGTACACTTGTATATTTGTACATTCATATGTGTGTTTGTGTGTAGATTCTTTTGTGTGTGTGTGTGTGTGTGTGTGTGTGTGTGTGTGTGTGTGTGTGTTGGTATACTGCGAGTCCAATGCCCTGTCTTCTCCTGCTTAGTAACTGGATTGAAAACGTAATAAAACTATGTTCTGAAGTATCAGCATGAATCCTATTGCCCAACAGGGAATGGTGTTTGGGTCTTAAAAGTCCTTTTTCAGACTAAGGTCTGTTTCTCTCTAAGAAACAGCTTATATCATAAATACTTGTCATACAAATGTCTTCAACTGATAAGATAATGCCTTATCAATCATAAAATTTCCAAATTATGCAGATGTATCCTATTCTGTATTATCATTTGTGGATAGTGGAGGGGGGAGCACAGAAGTGAAAATCTTATCATGTCATTTCCCACATATACTTGCAAAGTCAAAGACATGTTTCTCACTGGTTTTAAGAAACAGATTGTTACTCATGAAAAATTAGTTAATAATAATTAGACACTATTATGGCACATCAGGTGAGGGGAGGAAAGTGACATGAGGTAACTTTCTGGCAAACAAAGATTCTGAATTGTTGACTGAATTTGATTTTTGTAGAATGGCCATTAGCTAGAGGGCATTATCCAGAGGGCATTATCCAGAGGGCATTATCCAGAGCTTCCAGTTATATATCAAGGAGTTCTCTGAATTTGACTAAGCTTATTAGGGATAGTGTTATCAATTATAAGAAAATCCTGTGAGGTTTTTAAGTACATAGAGTCCTTGAGCAATAGAAACACATACACACCGTGAACTACGAGATAGGCAATGCTCAGTCTCTGGGGAATGACAGGTTGTCTTGACCCAGACGGGATTTGAAGCTGAGGTTCGAGATATTACAGTGCTGAGTTTTCAATCACTAATTAATCCCCTCTGGTTCATCTTCTCTGCTTAGTCTGTGTCAGTTTTTTCTTTAAGTATTCAAGTTACATTTTTATGTTGCTCTATAAATAAAGTGATTGTGACATTGTTAATACATGTACAATTCCTGCAAGTCACTGCTCCTTTCACTTAATTGAAAGGTGGGTTGGATCATTCGAACTTTGTAATGTGGTAACAAATGGAGTTCAAATTTACCTCCGAAATAAACATGTTCCATCAAATTTAAATATAAAAAAAAAACATTAAGGCTGTTTAAATCTTAACACCATCTCTATTCAAAAAACATAAAACATTATATAAACTAGTAGAGAAATTCACAACCAAATGTAATGAACAGTTATAGCTTTACAGGTATTCACCCATTTTATTTTTCTTTGTTATTCGGGAGCTCAGTAGATTGTGTGGCATGCCTTTAATTATTCATTCAACAAACATTAATGTACGCCTGCTATGTAGCAGGACTAGTTGAGAGCCTAAAGATACAGAAATAAATATCACAATTCCGTCTTTTAAGGAGAGATATGTGAAAAGAATTGTGGGGCAATTTAGGGCAGTCATTTTGCCTAGCCTGGGGAATGACAAAATATTTTCTACTAGAGATGATTCTTGAACTGAGCTTTGAAAGGGAGGAGGACGTAGTCTAACCAAGGACTATAGGTTAGAGGGTGATATTCTAGGAACTGGGCGGCTGAACAGGAATGGAAATGTTCAGGGTGTGGAATGGGAGTGACAAAAAATAGTTTTTAAGAGATAGCTAGGAGCCCATCATGAAAAGCCTGGTATAACATACTGGTAGTTTGGGTTCTAACCTGAAAAATCATAGATAGATATTAGAGAGTTTTAAGAAGTAGCAAAACATGATGTGATTTGGATTTTAGGAAGATGGCTCCGACAACGTTATGGAAAGCAGATAGGTGGTGGGAAATCGTGCAAAACTGGGAGCTTAGCAACCAGTAAGAGATGTTTCAGAATCCAGAAGATGTCTGTTTACTCCAGAGGAGGAGAGATGGGAACGTGGGATGCAAATGAAAGGGAAGAGTCAAAAATAACTTCATGTCTTGCTTAATTTCTTAATTGGGTAGGCAGCAATGGTATTTGCCAAGAGAGGGAACAGTGGAGAAGAAGTAGTGCTTGGAGGAGGAAAAGAGGTAAGAGAAGAATGACAGTGAGCTAAAGAGGATGACACATAATAATGACATGACAAAGTATCCTTTTTATTATTATTATTTATATTGGGGAACAGTGTGTTTTTCCAGGATCCATCAGCTCCAAATCAAGTCGTTGTTTTCAATCTAGTTTTGGAGGGTGCAGCTCACTGGCCCATGTGGGAATCGAACCGGAGACCCTGGTGTTATGAGCACTACACTCTAACCCACTGAGCCAACTGGCCACCCCCCATAACAAAGTGTTCTTGAATAACATTGCATTACCTTTTTCTTTTAGCAGCCCATACTTTTCAATTCTTTGTAACTGAAACATTTTAACTATACGTACCATATTAACATTATCAACCTCCATGCCTTTTTTTTCTGTTATGTCCCATTTCATTCAACCTCTTATTATACCCCCCTTCTTTGTAACATCCACAGTTTTACTTTACTTTCCAGTATAAGTTTGCCATATAATTTATGTCTCATGTCTTAGTCTCCCTGTCTATGTTACTAGGTTGGTGCGGAAGTTATTGTGGTTTTGCAATTATTTTTAACTTTTTAAACCACATTTACTTTTGCACCAACCTAATACCAGGCTAAATTTTAGCATTAGAGAGTCATACAGTCTCTTCCAACTCAGACAATCTGTTATAACATGATTCTTGGGTTTTTTATGCAGTTTACCCACATCACACATTCTCTTCACAAATGATTTTATGTGCCTTGGTGAGTATCAAGTTGATTAGAGGAAGTGTCCAACATGGGCTTATCGAAGCCTGAACAAACTGCCCAAAGCTATTAACTAGCCCCCAATTCTGCCTATGCATTTTCTTTAAAAGGATTAAGAGAAGGAATTGAATGAGCCTCGGGGCAGAAAGAGCAGCTAATGTTCAGACTCACCACCTGTTTTTGGGTTATGAGAAATTTGAGCATGTTGAATTGCACTAAAAAAACATGTTTTTCTAATAATTATGCAACAAACCTCTTGATTATTGCACAGTAGAATCAATACCATGACAGAGCTATCCAAAAAAATTAAATTTCCTCAATATATAAAAAAAAGAGTAATAGAGATAAAATGAGTTAAAAGTAAATTGTCCAGAAACAAAAGAGGGGAAGTACAAAGTTGAGAAGTTGAACTTCCAAACTACAACTTGCTCTTTAGATAGACCACGTTGCCTTTCAAACAGCCCTGTCGTATCAGTAACATCGCATGCACGGATGTGCTTTTAAACTGAACCTATGAAATCAAAGATGAGGAATGGTATCTGAGGCTCTTCCAATATCCACGTGGTTTCCTCCCTTAACCGCTGTGCAGTCTTTACTTAGACAACACCTTAGCAAGATTTTCCTGGCCTCTTCATGTAAAATGTCCTCATTACCCTATTCAACAGTCTCTATTTTCTTTCTTTTCTTCATTTGATTCCATAACACCTCCACTTAACAAACTACATGTGTAACTTTTTAAATCTTGTTTTATGTCCATCTTCTCCTGACTAACTAGAATGTAGTATCCTTGAGACACGGACGTGTGTCTCTTTTGTTCATTGCTATGTCTGCAGCCCCTGGAACAGTGCTTGGCACCTGGTAGACACAGTAAATATTTGCTGAATAAGAGAGTTGCCAATTGTTTGAGAGCTACTGCATCTCTTAACATTTTTTTCCTAAGAAATTCATTGTGCTCATTTTTTTCTTATATTACAAAAAGTTAAAATTGTTATATAATCATAAAATGGTGAACAGAATGGCTATTGTAGTAAGAAAGATGAGAAATATCTTAAGTAGTTAATCCTAGAGGATCTTTTTTTTTTTTTTTTGGAAAAAAATCTATTTCAAATAGTATAGATTTAAAGTAACAAAATTCTTGGCTTTAGAAAATGGGTTCTTAATGGATTTTCAACAAGATTCTGTAGATTTCTTTTTATGATGTATGTTCCAGAAATATGCACATAATGGTCTAAGGAGGAGGATCATGTGAATATTTGCTTCTGTTTTTGGAAGCTTTTTATTCTCATTTAAATTGTTTGGATAATAGTCTCACAGTTGTTCCCCCACTGTCTGTTAGATTTAGAACTTTTGGAGGAAGCCCAGAAAAAAAAATGAATGAGTAGGCAGAGTGTTAATTGATTGCACATATAAGCAGAATAATGTCAACTTATTAATTTCTGGTTCATGCCAGTTTTTTAAGGGGGGAGAGTAAAAGCATGCTGCAACTTGGATGGGCTAGTTAAGTTAGCAGAAGAGGCTTCTATGCCCTCCACAATTCAGCCCTACTGTGTCTTGCTCATCTGAGAATTCATACAGACTTTACTTGGTCATTAACTGCAAAACCATAAGACTAAATGAGGGGAAGAAAGGGAACACAGAGAGGAAGAGATTTAACTTTTAGTCAAAAGTAGCTTTGACTTCTTCACAAATCTGCAAATTCTTTGACATATTTTTAATTTTAATAGGTTCTTGTGTCATTTATTCAACAAACATTTTTTGATTGCTTGCTCTGTATCAGGCATTGGGCTCTATCTAGGTTATATAGGGATTTATTTATTTTTGAAAAAAATATGTTTTGAGCCCCTACTAGTGCCAAGCTCTGTTCGAAGCACTACTAATAAAGAAATGAAAACATCAAAGTCCCTGCTTCCACTGACCTCACATACTACAAATAGAGAATGATAATAAGCAGGAAAACTAAAACAAAAATGCACAAATATTGTCAGGTGCTGGCAAGTACTATAGTAGAAAATAAAACCAGGTGAGTGGAATGGAGCAAAGGGTGAGGGTGTGGAGATGAATCTGAGATGAAACAAATGGAAACCATATGGATATTTTTCGGGGTTGCTTTGTGCTTGAGAAAGAGCTCAGTGAGGGCCAGTTCGGATGGTGATGAGGTGAGGGCCGGTGGTAATCTGCCCTAATTTTATAGGGCAGATATGGTGATGGCTGGCTGGGTAAGAGGGTGACAGTGAGGTAGAGAGTGTAAGTAAATATGTATATATATAATATTTATATGTTATGTATAGATTTAGGTCAATATATCATATATATAAATAAACATGAGAGTGTGTGTGTGTGAGAGAGAGAGAAAGAGAGAGAGAGAGAGAGAGAGAGAGAGAGAGAGAGAGAGAGAGAGAGAGAGAGAGAGAGAAAGAGAAGTTATAAACCATATTTGAAAGTAGACTAACAGGACTCAGTCATTCCTTAAATCTTCAGCAGCTGCTTAATTCAGCAATGTGCGAGACACTCAAATACACAGTGTATGTTTGTAGGTGCACAATATTTTATGTAGGAAGGATGGTTATGTTTGAAACAATGTGGACAGTGTCTACTGCAGAAAATTCTTAGCAAATTCATGAATTGTGCCTGTCATGTTTTATGTGTTCCTCAAAAAGGATAATTATTTTTTAGAGTGTATTAGTAAAAGAAAAAAGTATTTTCGTTTTAGAGTCAAGTTTGTTTTACATAAGCAAGTATTTTCCTTTCAGGACATAGAGCCTGGTCAATCCTATTTTACTGAAGGTAGTAATAAAGTTATCAGGCTTTCAGTAAAGAAACAATTGCTTTGAGGATGAGAAATGTTAGCTTATATATACCACAAAAATTTACTGATTGTTTCCCACCCACACTATCCCTTCAAGAATTTAGCCATCAATTCCATACATACGTGCACACACCCATACAAAGTGATGCTTTAAAAGGTTTCTCTAGTAGTGATGAGTATCACTGGAAAATGCTTTCTCTCTTCATTAGATTGGATTACTGAGCCGGAGAGTGGAGGGTTTGTCCCTTTCTGACCAGGACACTGAAGAGTTTCATGAATTAAAATTTATGTCTTCCCTTGTTACTGATGTGCCACCTGGCTCTTTTGAATTATCACAGGCACCAAATGAATTTTATAGTCCATTGGGGGCTGTCCATGCTTGTTAAGGTGATATTTCCATCTCTGGCATAGCATGGAATCTCATCTCCTTGGTGAATAATCACAGTACAAAATCCCCATCAGCTATCTTTCGCTTCTTGAAATGGTCTCTAAGTTATATGTCCTTTACTTCTTAGAAAGCCAGTCAAAAGATGGCATTAAGATCAAATCCTAGTGGCCCTGTTAATTGTCTCTTTTGTGTATTACCTTCCCACTACACCAGCCTCTGGTTCTGTAACATATTCCTTAGATTTGTCCTTAGGTTCTGTAACATATTCCTTAGGTTTGTCCTATTTCCATCTGGTCCCTACCCCCACCCCATTTCTATTCTTCTTTTACTAGTTTCTACTTCTTTTTTTCCTATTCTGTTAAAATCATTTAGGTTCACTCTGCTGGGAGACTCACTCTCATTCTTGCATTTAATTCTTTCAAGATTCTGTAAGTAGGTATTTTTATTCCTATGTTATAGATACGAGAAGGTTGCCCAAGGTCATGCAGGTAATAAGAAGAAAGGCCATAATTCAGCTTGTGATTATAGGATTCCAAAGGCTATGCTCTTTTATATCCGATATTGCTTCTTCAGAAAGCTATGTATTTCCTCTCATTCTTCTAAACCTCACTCTAGCATTCTCAGTATCTCACAGGAAACTCTCCTGGGAGAAGAAAACAGACCTACAATATTCACTTTAGTGTCTTTCTAGCAGTTTTCTTCTAAGTCATGAAAGCAATATGAGAAGCTAAAGAACACAGCACTAGGGAATATGGATTTGAGTATTGTTCTGCCACAAACTAGTCAGGTGATCTGTGCAAATTCCTCTCAAGTATAAAATGACATAATAATAACTGTAGGATTTGGGTTGTGGAAAGATTAAAATGAGATTGCTTAGAGGTGTCCATGGCATCTGATTGACCCAAAGGCATAGAATGGCTGACGATAAATGATTTGGATAGAAGGACCCTAATGAGATCTCTTGGAAATTTCTGCAAATCAGATCCTAGAGGATACATGGGTCTCTGTCTTTTCTAAGCCGTGTCTGTGCAAACCATTTAACATATTGTTCTAAAGTTGTCCCCCCCTACTAAAGTGTACCAAAGTCAAGTTTTGTTGCTTACAACACAAGAGATCTGACTAACATCATATCCAATTTTCAACTCCCCAGGAGTCTGATTCCCATGGGATCCAGTCGGACAAGATTCAAGGTAGCTACTACTCTAGAGCCAAACTGGCCAAGTTGAGATTTGAGGAATTTGCTAATGAGACCATATGGTTGTCCCATTTAGCAAGGGTTTGGGTCCTGGAGGTATCATATTCTGTCCTCCTCTTGTGACCTGGCATTTGTAGGTTGACCATAAAGCTGCATACTCACTAGAGGGTATCCCTGAGAAGTAACTCAGACCTGGAGCAGATTCTGAGGGACAGCTCTAGATAAGGATTCCCTGAGCTGCCCTAGCTCCACTGGATGCCTGCACTCAGGAGCCCTGGAATGTCCTAAGTTCTGAGATGGATTATTACTGGAAGCCACTTTGATTCCCAGCAGGGCTGCCTCTATTGATAAAGGAAAACTAGAGGTGCATATTCTAAGTAGTGGTGTCAGGCAAGGTTGTGCTGGCAGAGGTAAAGTGTATCTGATTGCAATGCAACAGTTAATGCAGATTTGTGACTAAAGATTCTAAGTCTCTTGAAGATCACCAAGCTCTAGCCACCAAATAAAACAGGGAAAAAAGGGTAGATTATCCTAAGAATTTACCTTTTTTCTCCATCGCAATTTGTCCTATGAGAAATTCTTTAAAATGCTTGCTATGAACATTATTTTCATAAGGTAAGCTTCAAGTTTTGGATTGGTTTGTTTTTTGGGGGGAAAAAGGAAGAGGGGTGTGTGTGTGTGTGTGTGTGTGTGTGTGTGTGTGATGGCTTTGGTCCTGATTTGTAATTACAGTAAATTGAAATTCTTCTAAATTTGGTTGGGAGATGACTGGAGAACATCTGATTTCCCAGCAATCAGTGCCATTACCGAACTGTTCTCTGAATGGATCTCTTTTTTATTGTTTACCCAGCATTAGCAATACACTCGAGGCTATACCATATGTGAAGAAATGAATACTCCCTTCATTTACAGGAATATTTGGTTTACTAAGGGTGCAATGATTTTTGGATAATATATAAAGTCAAGATCCAGATGGCTTGCCAGTATTAAAGATCTATTTTAGGCATATCGTTTTCAGGTTTTAACTCATGGCCCTTTAGCTAAATCCAAATGCAAGTTAATTATTATGTTTCTCTAATTCCCTCAAACAATTTTCTTGGATACAACACTCTTCCTTGTTCCTGGGTGGTGGTTCTGTTGCTGCTGTTTAACATCTGCGAGGGCCTATCTGAGGGGTGAGTTAATAGATCCCAACCATTACTCACTTGCCTCATCAGTTGTATGAGACTTAGGTAATTCATACTTCGAAAAGAAAAAAGAAAAAAAAGAAAGATGTTTCAATCCCTTAATTGAAAGATGGTATAAATTTCTAGCATTTCATAGATTCCTTGAAGAAAAAAAAACAAAAAAATTTAACCTTGACATAAGAAGGAAGTTAAAGGGAGAAGGGGTAGAGGAGGTATGTATTCCCTTTAGGTCCATTGGCCACATGGCTCTCCTCCATGGCTCTGCACATTAGAATCACCAAGGATGCTTTAAAAAAGACTAACAGCCTGGTCACAATCTAAACTATCTAAATATCTAGAAGTGGAGTCTGAGCACTGGTATTTTAAAATACCTTCTTATGATTCTTGTCCATAGTCAGAACTGAGTACACTCATAGAATTCCTATCTCAAGTGACCCAAGGTTGAATATCACTCTCTCTACCTCCAATTTTACAGTATTAGCCTTAGAGAAGACACAATAATACCTTAGAAGATAATGAATGCCTTAAACTGAACTTGGAAACTGTGTAATTCAACCTATCCTAAAAATTCATAACCACACTGCTTCCCCCAAGACTTTGTTACCTTCTTTTTATACATGTAATCAATATTCTTACTTAAGTTGTTCTTATGCTGCATTTCCTTTGTTTTATAAGAACTCCTATAGTTCCCAGCTATTTTAAATCTTGTCATAGCAGTAAATCCTACTTTTCATTCTTTTGGATAACTATGCAGCCCTCTAGAAAGAAAGAGCATACTAATTGACAAGACAAATTAGTTTCAAAAAGTCTCTTCAGTCTGGAGCTTCTGAAGACTATGAAAAAAGACAAATACATATGAGTTTGTCCACTGATTTTAGAATTAGGGGACACAGCCAGTCCAGCTTTGCCATGTGCTAGTGACAGCCACGTCTTTGCAGTCCGGTACTTTACCAAGCAAGGCCCTCCTCGTTTGATCTTCACTGTAACTCTGGAAAGTTGGATGGAGTGGGGATTATTATACCCATTTTATTGATAAGAAAACTGAACCTTAAAGCTACTTAATGGCTTTTCAAGTATAACTTTACTGCACTGATATCTGCAGCACAATGCTTCTATAAATGAGATATTTTTTTTTCCTTTATATTCATATTGGCATTTGCTTGTATGTAGAAAACCTATTGGTTTTTATGTATTAACTTTGCACACAGACTCCTGTCAATTTTCTCTTAGTGGTCTAATGCTTTTTCAGTTTTTTTCCTCTGGTTTTGCCGATACATAAACATAGTATCTCTAAATAATGACAATGTTGCTTTCAGTTTACTATTGGTACACACCTTATTTCTTTAACTTGTCTGGAAAAATGTCAAATATTTGTGATACTGAATATTCTTTTCTTGGTCTTAACTTTATAGGCAATACATGAACATATTTCATGCCTAAACATGATACTGGCTTTTAGTTTGAGAAAGAGAAATCTCCATGTGTATGTATGTATTATATATGAGCTTATAAGATATATGCATGTATAAAATGTAGTTATTAACAAAATCCAACATTACAACTCAACAACTAAAAGAAAAACAACCCAATTAAAAAATGGGCAATGGATGTGAATAGACATTTCTTCAAAGAAGATATACAAATGGTCAATAAGCACATTAAAAGGTCCACAATGTTATTTGTCATTGGGGAAATGCAATTGAAACTACAATGAGATACTACTTTGTACATACTAGGTTGGCTGTAATTTTTTTTAATGGAAAATGAAATGTCGGTGAAGATATGCAGAAATTGGAACCCTCATACATTGCTGAAGGGAATGTAAAATGGTGCAGACACTGTGGAAAAGAGTTTGGTAGTTCCTAAAAAAGATATTAAATATAGAATTACCATATGCCCCAGCAATTCCATTCCTAGGTGTATACCTAAACCTAAAGATGTTATAGACTGAATTATCCACACACACCCCGCCCCAACATACATGTGTTCAAGTTTTAACCCCAATGTGACTACATTTGGAGATAGAGACTTTAAAGAGGTAATTAAGATTAAATGAGTTTACCTTGTTTCCCCGAAAATAAGACCTAGCCGGACAGTCAGCTCTAATGAGTCTTTTGGAGCAAAAATTAATATAAGACCGGGTATTATATTATATCATATTATATTATATTATATACCCGATCTTATATTACAGTAAAATAAGAGCAGGTCTTACATTAAATTTTTCTCCAAAAGATGTATTAGCGCTCATTGTCCGTCTAGGTCTTATTTTCAGGGAAACATGGTATAAGGGATGCCCTAATCCAATAAGTCTGCTGTCATTTTAAGAAGAGGAAGATACCAGAGGCATATGCCCACAGAGAAAAGGCCACGTGAGGACACAGTGATAAGGCAGCCATCTGCAAAGCAAGGACAGAGACCTCGGGAAAAACCAACCTTGCAGTCACCTTGATTGTGGTTTTCCAGCTGCCAGAACTGTGAGAAAATAAATTTATCTCATTTATCCCATCCAATCTATGGTATTTTTGTTATGACAGTCTTAGCAGAATAATACAGATGTTTAAACAAAAACTTCTACATGATTTTTATAGCAACAGTACTTACAATAACCAAAAGGTAGAAATAACACAAATGTCCACCAGCTGGTAAATGGCCAAACAAAATGTGGTATCTACATAGAGTGGGGTATTAGTCAGTCATAAAAAGGAATGAAATACTGATACATACTACAACTTGGATGAACCCCCAAAACAGTATGCTATGTGAAAGAAGTCAGACACAAAGGGTCACATATTGTATGACTCAATTTACATACAAAACCCAGAACAGGCAAACGCATAGAGACAGAATGCAGCTTAGTGGTTACCAGAGGCAAGTAGAGGAAAATGAGGGATGACCTTTTAGTGAGGATACGGTTTCGTTTGGGGTGATGAAAATATTTTTGAACTAGATAAAGTGATAGTTCATTACAACACATTGTTAATGTACTAAATGTCATTGAATTGTATAGTTTAAAATGATGAATTATATGTTCTGTGAATTTTACCTCAATAAAAAGATAAAAGGAATTGACAGGTAGCACGTGTGATCCCAACTGATAAAAAAAAGTTATCTATTTATTTTATGCAGGTTTTTCTCCTAATGAGAAAGGCATGCATGTTTTATATACATGTTTCACATTTTCCAATATAGTTTTATACTTGACCTCTTAATACGGTGAACAGGATAAATGGATTTGCTCATTTGAAACATACTTGAAATCCTATGAACCCCTGTTCATGTTCTGCTACATCCTATCAGGTAATATTCTATTTAGTATTTTGCATCTGTACCCATAAAAATTATCTGTGGTTTCTGTCTTTTTTAGCACTGTTTTGACACATTTTAATAATGGTTTGCTATCTTTGTAAGAACTTGAAAGCTCTCTTCTCATTTATGCTCAGAAGTAAATAGCTCCCCTCAAGTGGCAAAGACAAGAAGTGTTTTTCTGTTTTGCTTTTTTTTGGGGGGGAGGGGTAGAGGTGGGGATTGTTTGCTTGTTTGTTTGTTTGTTTGTTTGCTTGTTTTGGCAATGGTGAAGGAAAGCGGTTCATGAGAAAGGGAGGGAGACATTTTTTGACAACTTTTTCAATTTTCTTTACTGTAGCAAACAGCTTGTTAGGTTCTCCATCTCTTGTGGGGGTCATTTTTTTTTTTTAATTTAACGTACTATTCAATGAATGTTATTTATTTATTTGTTTAATTTATTTTTCATTTTTTTAATTTACATTAGGAGGTCAAATTAATCTATAACAGAAGATGCCGCTTTGATTTTAAAGGAGCAGAATGATTAGGTGAGAAACTCTCGGAAGCTGAAGGAAGAAAGGGGAGCTTTGCAGCAGTTACTAAATAAGAAAATTAAAGGCTTATGATAACTGCTATTGATTGAAAGGTCTTATGGGTTTCTAGACTCAATTCCAATGTGTGGGGGCCCTCCCACACAATACCAATCAATTCTCACACACCAGCAGGATGCCTGCAAATTCGACTCAATTCTTACACTATCTACCAAGAGATAATGTCAGATTCCGCAGGTTGAGGACTCAGTCCTACAAGATTCCCCCCAACCCTCTTCAGAGGCCAGTGGAAAGCCAGGCTGTTACTTATGCTTCTGAGTAACCCACTACAAACTGGGGGTTCCAATGACCCCCTTCAACTTAGAATGCCAGTTGCAAGTCTACATTGTTATTTGTACTTCTCAGCACCTGGCTATAAATTAGAGGTTACTACGACCACTTTCTCTAGCTAGATTCATTTATTTGAGTGGCTCACAGAACTCAAGAGAAACATTTTACTGCTAGATCACCAGTTTATTATAAAAATATATATAATTCAGGAAGAGCCAAATGGAAGAGATGCATAAGGCAAGTTGTAGGAAAAGGGCTCGGTGCTTTCATGCCTTCTCTAGGCATGCCTCCCTCCACATCTCCAAGTGTTCACCAACCTGAAAGCTCTCCAGATCCTGTCCTCTCAAAGAATTTTAATTGAACATAACTTTGTAACCAACTAGAAATAGATAAACAGAATTTTACCAGCATTCCAGAAGCCTTTTGGCACCCATTCCAGTTGCTATTCTACTTCCAGGAGAAACGTTTATTGTTATTGTTATTATCATGTATTAGTTCTGCCTATTTTTGTACTTCAGATAAATGGAATTATACACTAAATACTCTTTGTATTTATATACTAAATTATACACTAAATGCTCTTTGTATTCCTGGATTCTTTCTGTTGATATGATAGCTGTGAGATTCATTCATATTACTGTGTTGTTTATTCTTACTGCTTTATAGTATTGCATTCTGTGAATTTGTGAAAATACCACAGTATGTTTATCTGTGTTTTTTTTTCTCTGTGGATAAACATTTTGGGTAGTTTCAGTAAGAAGCTTTTGTGAATATTTCTATTCTTCACATTCTAGTATTAGTCTTTCTTTAAACTATGAATTTACTTGTGTTGAATATATACCTAGAAGCAGAATTGCTGAGTTGTAGAATGTGTTTTTACATGTATAGTAGATCCCGCCAAACAGTTTTCCAAATGGCTATACAAATTTATATTTCTGCCAACAGTGTCTGAGACTTCCAATGGCTCTAATTTCTTACTAATCCTTGGTAATTTCTCTTTTTAATTTTAGTCATGCTGTTATGTGGATATTTGCTATGCATTGTGGTTTAATTTTTATTTTTGGAATCACTAATGAAATTAAACACCTTTTAATGTTTATTGGCCATTTAGATAGCTTTTTTCTTGAAGTTTTATTTAATCATTTGACCAAGTATTCTATTGTATTTTCCTTTTCTTATTGAATTTAGAAATTCTGCTACCTTGTCTTCCAAATTGATAATTAAATCTACTTCGTCAAATATGCCATTGATTCTCTCTTCATTTCAGTTATTGTATTCTTCATTTCTGGGTGATTCCTTTTCTATGTTTGTTTTTTTTTAATCTCCATTTTTGTTTCCTGTTTATTAAAGTTCTCACTCAGTTTATTGAGCATCCTTATAACCAGTGTTTTGAACTTTGCAACTGGTAGATTGCTTGTCTCCATTTTGTTTAGTTCTTTTTCTTGAGTTTTGTCCTGTTCTTTCATTTGGGACATACTTCTTTGTCTCCTCATTTTGGCCACCTCCCTGTGTTTGTTTATCTTGGTGTGTATTAGGTAGAGATGCTATGTCTCCCGGTCTTCGTAGATGTAGTAGGTGTCCTGTGTAGTCTGCCTTGTCACCTGATCTGGGTGCTGCAGGTGTGTCCCTTGTGTGGGTTGTGTGTGCCCTACTGTAGTTGGGTCTTGGTTGCTGTTGGCATGCCCCTCAGGTTGTGAGGACTGGCTGTGACTACAGTGGAGGAGCTATTGTGCAGGGTCTGACCCCACAGAGCAGGATCGCTTTAGTGAGGCTCTAGTGCCTCCTGAGTCTGCCCTTTGGGTGTCATTTGTAGAGGTGGTTGGGTGCTGTTCTGGTGGGGTCTGAAGTGAGCCACCAGATATGTTGGTTCTGGGGCTTTGGGAGGGGCTCTGGTGCAGACCAAGTTCAGCTGCTGACTTTGCTCTGCCCAGGGCCAACTGGTATGAGCTACAAAGTGATCTGCAGATGGTTGCCCCTTGTGCTAGGCTTGGAGGTACCTAGGTGAGGCTAAACTGTGAACTGAAACTGGCTGCCACTAGTGCCAGGCTTGGGACTGCTTAGCAAAAGGTATGGGGCACACTGAGGCCAGATCCTGCTTATTTGGAGTTTGTGAATCTTAGAGAGATTTTAGGAAAGTCTGTCACATGAGCCAAGAGAGGCCCATCTCAGTGAATAGTAGAGCAGGGCAAACAGTGTTATCCAGGTAATGGAGACTCAGATATGGTGCCCTCCTGTGTCTGCAGGGGGAGGGCTCAGGAAAGAAACAGTGGTTTCTGCCAGCCCTTCTGTCTGGGAGAAAGCTGCCCCTCCAGTCCTCGCTCAGGAGCCAGACAATTCAGTTCTTTCCCATATGTCCCTCATGCATTATGTGCTGCTGCCCCAGCACTGGAGCTCAGAGTATCTGAGTCTGTCAGCAAGTAACTACGGGCATGGACCCTTTAAGAGAAATGCCTCGGTCTCTAGCAGCCCTCCATCTCACTTAGCTGCAATCCTCGCTGGTTTTCAGAGCCAGAAGTTACAGGGTTATGTCTTCCTGGCTGGGGAAACCCCAGTCTGCGGAACCTGATGTGGGGCTAGGATCCCTCATTCCTCAGGGGGTATTGCCACAGCTAAGATATCCCTCCTGATTTTTGACTGCCACATGTGGGTATGGGACCAACCCGTTCCTTCTTACTAATCTTGATGCGGGTTCTTCTGTATGTCTTTATTTATAGGACCTCTGTTTAGCTCGACTTTAGATTGTTCTGTAGTTTAGTTGTAGTTTTGATTTGGTCATGGGAGAAGGCGAGCATAGTGTGTACCTATTCCATCAAACACATACTACATGCTTAACATATAAAACTATGAATATGTCATAAGTTTTAGTGTATTAATTTTTATTTGGTTTTCATCTGTAGTTAATACATCCCTTTTGTTCCCATTGATGGTATTTTGTTGCTCTAATTTTTTGAGTTGAATAATTAATCCATATATTTTTTTAACTTAATAATTTAATTATACAAAACTTTCAAGCACAGCTTTCTTCATATGATTTGGATAGTATACATAATGTTGACATAATTATTATTTTATGAAGTAACTATTTGTTTAAAAATAGTGGAGTGGGCAGAATAATTTAGAAAACAGAAAAACTCATTTCAGGTAAGTCGTTTTAGAACAGTTTTCTCATCATTGCAGATATATCTTCAATATTCTATTTTCATTTCCTTTATATATGTACTCAAAAGTGGGATTATTGGGTTATATGGTAGGTTAGTTTTAATTCTTTTGAGGAACCTCCCCCCCCCATACTCTTTTCCGCAGTGGCTATACCAATGTACATTTACACTAACAGTGCAGTAAGGTTCCCTTTTCTACACATCCTCACCAACACTTGTTATGTCTTGGCTTTTTGATGATAGCAGTGTGAGATAATATATCATTTTGGTTTTGATTTGCATTTCCCTAATGATTAGTGTAATTGAGCATCTTTTCATGTACCTATTGGCCATTTGTATGTCTTCGTTGAATAAACCTCATCATTTTGAGTGCTACACTAATATTTACATGCTGAGAGGAGAAGAATGTTCCAAGCAAAAAGAGAGAGACTACATGGTGTTTTTAAAGGTACAGAATACATTGATTATTGCTTGAGCATATGGTTAGTAAGAAGGAAACTGGAGATGGGGCTGGACAGTTAAGCAGGACAGGTGTGTGTGAGTTGGAGGAGGAGAGGATTGGACTACATTTGAAAAACAGTGTAGAACCATTGAAGACTTCTAAAGGGGAATGCCATGTAAAATGGTGTGTTTTTGAAATACTGCTCTGGCTGCAAAGTAGAAAATAGATTTGAGGAAAGTAACACCAGTGATAAGGAGGTAAGTTAGGAGGGTATTTTAGTGCTCTGAGAGAAATATGATGTCTCCTTGAATGACAGTGGTGACAGTAACAATGGAAAAGAGTAGAAAGATTTGAGAGATTGAGGTTCTAGATTCCATGATTCGCTTATTGATTTGATTGAGGATGTGCCAGTGAGTGGAGTCAAAGATAACAACTAAATATCAGACGTGCAATTACAGGAATGGTGATAAGTAGAAGCAAATTTGTTCAGGGAGAGAATTTTAGCTTTGACATGATGTTTTTCCGAAGTGCCTGTGTGTAAGCACTTAATTAGGCAGTTGAATATTCATGCCTGGAGCTCAGGAGACATTTGGGGGGAGAGAGAGAGAGAGAGAGAGAGAGAGAGAGAGAGAGAGAGAGAGAGAGAGAGAGAGAGAGAGAGAGAGAGAGAGAGATATCTGCATATATATATATATATATGCAAAGTTGTCAAATATATATATACATATATATGTATATATATATTTGACATATATATATATTTGACATATATATATATATATATATATATATATATATATATATATATATATTTGACAATTGATGCCATGGGACTAGAAACAACTGTCCTGTGACATTTCCAAAGTTGAGAAAAACAGAAGAACCAGGACCAAGCTCTGAGAAACACTATTAAAGGGTAAGCAGAGGAGGCAGAGCATGCACAGATTAAGAAAGAGCAGCCAGGAAACTTGATGCCATGGAAGCCAGGAACTAGGGATTCAATCTAAGACATGGAGCCAGATAAAAAATGTCAAGTAACATTGGATTTGGTAGAGAAATCCAAGGATATTGAAAAATCTTCTTTTTCTTTTATGTTTTCCATTGAGACAAAATGCACTGACAGTGTCTTCTCCAATCACCCCCAGCCTTTTTTTTATACTTTCTCCTGTTTTCCTTGTTCATTTGTTATTATTGCTAATTCTGCCAGTGGGTGATAGCTTCATCCAAGAAAGCACATCCCAAGGTCTTTGTGGTCTTAAGATTGTCTCAGAAGAGAGAATCAAGTCTTTATTGTGCATCTTAAATGTTTCTGAAAGATCTAATCCTCACAGCAGTGCATCTGTGGGCAAAGACACCTTTATCTTAATAATATTGGTCAACTCACATAGCATTACTTTGATAAGTTATTATGTGAAAAAATGTATCAGGTTCCTACTCTGTCTTACCAAAGATGCCTTTCTCCCAAGGAGTGATGAAGGAAAGAAAAATGGAAACAAAGAGAAAAGAAAATTCTGTCTTATCACTCTGAACATATATGGAGAAACTGTAGAAGAAATGGACATTGTAGTTGGAAGTGCTCATTTTGCTTACTGGTTATTCATAGGTGGTGGAACTCACAGGTGTTATCACACTCTTATCTCTTCCCATTAAATTCTGAGGCACCAACTTGAAATTCTGCTTTTAAATGAATATTGTCTGTTTTATTTTGAATTTAAAGAAATTATTATTATTATTATTATTATTATTATTATTATTATTATTATTCACTTTGGAAGTTTCAGCTCCCAAAAGGCAAATTGAAGCCATTGCTATGTAATTTTCTAACTTCTAGTTTAATTCTATAGGCACTCTGGTTTAACAGTTTACACAATGATGATTTTAACTAAAGAACTGGGACTGTTGATATTATTCTATCATTTCACATCTATGCACTACCACCTCCTTAGATTTTCCTTTTTGCTTCATCTAACCTTACATTCCTTAGTCATTCTAATAGTCTGTGTATATGCAGGAGGTGGGGGTGAATGGTATTACAACTTTTTGCTTTTCTTGGTCCTGATTATTTCTCATTTTATTTTTCTACTTTACTTCCATGTTTTTCTTCCTACTATTCAGTTGAGAGAGAAGGGGTGGGGGAAGCTTTTTAATATATTTAAAAAAATAATAAAACCTTTGAAATGATACCATCTCTGTCATTTCACACTCACTTTTAAAATTATAAACTAAAATAAAAATTGGCATATTGATAAAAGCTTCCAAGACTGCTGCCTGCTGCTTCTTGGTGATTAGGTGTGTGAAGGTAGCCTTTGTCAGTTCAGATTAAAAATATGCAAATGGTGTTATTTAAACCAAAACGACAGTAGAAGAGGGAGGGGTATATTTATTCCCCTTTTCTTCCCTACCCTTCTTTTTTGTGTGGCTATCTTGTGAACAGTTTAAAACTCCAGTGAAGATTTGAACATTAAGGAAAAGTTCATATACCACTGCACATCAGTTCTCTCTCCACTTTGGAAAGAAAACACTGCTGACCTGGCTCTATATTCTAAATTGTTCCTTTTTTATTCAGATGATGGCTTCGGCTTGTGACTTTCCTGCGTGGACAGGAATCTGAGATATTTTTAGCACTTGTGATGGGCCAACCTTTATGCTGAGCTTTTAAATATAACTTTTCATTTACTCTATACAATAATCCTCTAAAGCAGGCATCATTATCCTCATTTTCACAGTGAAGAAACTGCAACATGGTGATATAACGCATCCAACATTAACATATCCCAGATCACTCAGTAGAAAAGTGAGAGAGGAAGGATTGGGTCTGTTTGACTTTAAATTATGTACTATTGTCACCACACAAGAAAAGAGATAGATATGCCCAGGGTAAAAACTAACGAATGGCCAGTGTCCCGGTGCATGAGCCTGTGTCTCAGTACAGTTGAAGACTTAAAAAAGGTTGTCATGTCTATTTTAATGATTCCCAGTCAACAACCTGTATGTTACCCTGAAGAAGACACACAAATATTATACAGAGACTGGAGGAAGCACAGAAATGACATCTCACTGGCTGGCATGCATAGACATTCGGTGGCCACTCTGTACAATCTGAGTCTGAGCTTTGAAAGTCCATCAGCTACTCTGACATGTTTATAATCACAAGCAATTTGATATGTCACCCAATAAACCGATGCAATTTTGGGGGTTCAGAATGAGCTAATGCAAGATGTGCCTCAATGGTATGCATATTACTTTGAGCTAAAGACAAATTTAGCTTCAGGCTCAAGAGAAACTTCTGCACCTCCTTTACCTAGGAGAACTTGACCATAGTAAGAGATTATCAGAGATAACTTATTTTGACGTATCTAAAAGGCAGGGCAAACTTTCATTTACTAAACATCTGCTATTCTTATCACATCCTCTTCTTATGAACCTCTTAAGCGCCCAAGGTGTATTACCTCATCCCTAGCTCAGAATGTCATGTATACTCATGTTCCCTTTCTATACCTCTCCTGCATGAAGGGTTTCTGACTCTCATGTATGCAGGTTTCCCATACATATGCATTATTAAATTTGATTATTTTCTCTTGCCAATCTGTCTTATGTATATTTGACTATTAGACCAGCCAGAAGAACCTTGGCGGTAAAGGAAAGTTTGTTCCTCCCCCACACAATCTTATGTATACAGGTTATATTATGTATACAGGCCAGGAATTAGGGTCTTCTGGTGTAAACAAGAATCTAAGAACTGTAACTTCACAGATGCTGTGAATGTTTTCAAAGTTAATGGGTAAAGTTTACAAACATATATATAGTTCACCACAGACCTTGGCTAGACGTGATGTGTGAATATGTCTGCCTGTATTTATACGTGTGTTTCTCTGCTCAAAAAGATGATGAATAAAGAATTGGCATGAGTAAAAATTTTCAAACAATAGTTTTACTTATTGAGTGAAAGCCATCCAGACTACTCAAATTCTAAATTCCCATTTTTTTAGGATGCATTAAGCTTTAAAGTGACTAACTGGGATTCCAAGAACAGTCTACCTTTCATGATGCAAGTAATTTTCCTGTGAAGCACTGAAGGCACTTTGAATTCCTTCTGGATCTAGAAACAGGCATGAGGATTCATATTCTCACTAGGAAAACCAATACTAACTGACCTAGGATTGAATTTTCACAAGGTCTTGATATCACTTAAAGTTCAAATATTTCATTAAAATGTTAGAGAAAGGAGAAAGAAAGAGTGTGGTGTAGCGAAAGATCTGGTGTTTGCTCCTTTGGGCAAATGGCTAAATGACTACAACACAGATACTTCTGATGATATTTAAAGAGCCACATTCCTATTCATACTTCGTGGCCTCATTATTCAGTAGCTTCTAATGAAACTATCTTTTTGTGATTTCTTTTCTCGCAAAGTCCTATCCTTCAAATAGAGAGAGGTAGCAGTCTGTCTCTGTAGTTTAAAAGAAAATAGTTGAGTAGAATTGGACATCTGTGTCTTTCATTTCAGCCATGAGGAAGAGAGAAAACAAGGAAGAGACAGGAGATATGGATAGCTGGTGCTTTACCTATTGTGAAGACCATGGGAACCCCAGCAGCCTCCATGAGACACAGCACACCTCTTTATTCTTTTATCAAAGAGAATTCATCACATTGAAAGTCTAAACTCCTTTCGTGAGAGAGAGACCTGATGGTGCTTTTCTGTCTCTCATCACTCATTACTGTTTGATATAGGAGACTTTTGAGAGGAAAGTAGCATGAGACCAGGAACCTAATACCGTGTCCACCCCTCCCCCACTTCCTCTTTCCCTTTCTTTACCCAACTGCCATGGGGAGAATGAGAATAAGTCTTGTGAATTTGGAATATGATTCAGCAAGTTTTATATGAGAGAAAATGGAAATAGTCATCAGGTATGGAGGATAGCTTCATGTTACAGGCCTTAAATTGTCTGTGAGATACAAATGATATGCTGTATTGGACAAGTTTGACCCAGAATCTACCTAAGGTATTTCTAATGCTTATACTAACAACAAGTAATCTTTTTTGAGGACTCTATGGGCAACAAGGTTACAAGGCTGCCATTGTACTCTTTTTCCATATAATTCACTTAAGGTCAGAAATGCCGTCAGACTTATCAGTAGTCATGCTTGTAACCCAAACCTCTTAGGATTTACCAATCTTATATCATTCATGTCTCCCTTTCAGTCTATATGCTACAAGTTAAATGAAAGAATGCCCCCACCTATCATTTTGGTATTGGTGAACTCTGACCTTTCACAAGAAAATACTGCTTATTCAGATGATAACTGGTGTACTGCAGTTCAAAACTCTGGCACTAAACACACAGAGTTAGTGTCAGACTTCACAAGTTTAAGGCTATGGTCCCCAAAAGGACAGTTCTTACTTCAAATGACACCTACACATTGGGAGTTTCCAGGACCCTCACATTGACTGGCTACAAATTGAGGGGTTCCTATGACCCCCTTAGATTCAATAATTTGACGTATACCACACAGAACGCAGGAAAGTGCTATGCTTATATTTAGAGTTTATTATGAGATATAAATCAGGAGTAGCCAAATAAAGAGACACATAGGGCAAGGTTTGGGAGGCTCTAAAATACTGAGCTATTTAAATGCCCTTAGAAAACTATCTTTATCATATGTATAGTAAATGGCTGATTTGAAATTAAGCACATAAGTAATTCAACATGGGGTTGGGCTTTCTTTCTCCCTTTCTCTTTTCCTGTTTAATAACCAGAAACCCCATTACCTCATCAAAATGCAGAGATGGCTTCTTAAAGGTAAGCAATTTGAGAGAAGTACCGTAGCACTATTGAAGCATATTTAATGAATGTTTTTTTGAAAAAGAGTAGCCCAACTTTCAATTGAAAAAAGTTAAATTTTTGAATGACCCTTGAGAGTTTCTGCCATTTGTCATAAGAATGCTTATTCAAACCAGCAATTCCTATATACAATCTTACATAATGGTTTGATTTTCAAGAGGATATAGAGAAAGAAAATGGCTTGCACTTGATGGTGCACTGTTCAGAGCCATTTCATCTTTTCCTTCATTCTTCTAGGGAGAACAACCAACACTTCCCATTTGCTGAGAATCCATCAATCTAGTTCAAAAGCCTAGATGAAAATGGTACTTTGCTTGCCCTTTCTGGACTTACCTCTCCTATTCTAAATGAGAAAAAAAAAAATATTGCTCTTTGTGCTGATTCAATCGCAGAAGACACTGATGAGCCAGACTTGTTTCCTTTTACAAACACACGTGGCCATATTTACACATTAGCAGGATTATGAAGTTCCTAGTGATTATGTGCGCTTGAAGGTAATTGTGGCTTATATTCAAGGCCAATTTCGGCTTGATTTCAATTGTTTCTACTTGCCTGACCTCATTCAGATGCCAAGCCTTCTTCTTGTTTCTCTTCATGACCAATTAATTTTCCTTTTCCTTCTGCTTTCCATCATCCCAGATATTTAAAGTATACTGAGAGATTTTTAACTTTTAATATTATTAAAAGATTAAAATTGTCACTCTTATCCTACATAATACTACTACTAATCTTTTTCATAAACATCACTAATTATGCCATTCCTTCCCAAAAATCTTTTATGATCTCCTGTTACCTTTCATTAACTTTAAAATGAAGTGCAAATTTAGCCTGACATTCAAGGTCTTTTATAACAAAAATGACCTCTTATACTATTCCTTCCATGTACATTTGATCTGCTTCCCAACTGGCCTATAAAGTGTTTCTTGGATTCCCCTATCAACATTTTGCAAATTGCTTTTATGATTTTTACTGTCTAAAATAACTTCTCCTCAATAGAAAAATTCCATCATCTTTCAAGATCCAGCTCTAATGCCATGTCTGCCAGAAAGCTTCATTCTGTCCCTCTGGGCTTCTTTTCCTTTTTCTATGGGCAATACACTTTTATTGATGAACCACTATATGTTAGACACAGCATTAGGCCCTGAAAATACAAGGGTGAATAATTTAGCATTAGGAATTTTGTGCCTTCAGGATTTTTAAGGCCAGGAAATAGTGAATGAGAAGCACAACAGTGTGCAAAGGGTGCTGTGATGGAAAACCAGAAGGTTCTATGGCAACACACAGAGAGGGAACTTAGCCCAGTGTTGAGCAATGAACGGATTCTAAGCAAAAGTGACACCTATGCCAAGGCTGGAATAAGAATTCAGCATCATGTCAAGATAATGAATAAGGAAGAGGGAAGAAGGTTCCATACAGATGGAAAACATGTGGCAAAGCCCAAAGGTGGGAAAAGGCACAGAATATTTGAGGAGTACAGAGAATTTCCAGATAATCTTAGAACAAATCAAAGAAGTGATGAAAGCTGACACTGGAAGGAAAGTAAGGGCTTATAATAGTTGTTATTGAATTATAATAGGAAAGTTTATCCAGTAAGAAACTGGATTTACAGAATAAGAAAGGAGGGAGATATAGTTTGAAAATTTAGATTTGAGAATCTTCAGTACACTGATGGTAACTCAAGAACAGAGTATGATATCATATAAGATGAGTATGCAGAAGTTAGAACCTAAAACAAAACCCTGAAGAATAATAATATTTAAGGAATGGTCAAGGAATCTAAGCAGAAGAAGCCAGAAAAAGTGGGCGGAAAAGTGGGCGGAAAGCTAGAAGAGTGATAGCACATCAGCCAGCAAGAAATAAAATTCAACTCTGATCAATAGAGTTGAATGCTCCTAAGCAGCTATGCAAGATGAAGAATGAGATATGCTCATTGAATTTAGCCAAAAGGAAATCACTGAGAGCTCTGGCAAAGACATCTTTAATGGACTCATGGCGGCAGAGCAAGACTGCCTTGGGTTAAAATGTGAGTGGGAGATAAAATGGTGACACAGCAAGTGAGAACAATTACAAGAAAATGGTGCCTATGAAGGAGTAAAAAGGAGAACATTGATAGCTAAAGATAAATAGGGTTTGGAGAAAGGAGGTTTTAAATGATGAAAGAGGTACTACATTTACATAGTACAGAGAAAGATCCTGTAGAAAGATCAAAGTTAAAAATATAGAAGAGAGAGAAAACTCTTGTTAAGTAAGTCCCTGAGAATAAAGTATGGCACAGCAAAGCATTAGCGTTAGACAGTAGGTTAATTATTTCTAGCAATAGGAAAGAGAAAGTTAGGTGTAGAGTCCCAGAATGTAATGTACAGGTTTGGGGAGAGGGAGTTGGGGGAACTTCCTCCATGACTTATACTCTCCCCAAATTTCCATAATATTTTACGGTGACCCTTTTAGCACTTGTCACGTTGTCTCATAGGTCTTTGGTTTACTTGTTCTATCTCAATGAGATTATAGATCAGTGCTGTCCAATAAAAATATAATGTGAGTCACATATGTAACTTACGTTTTTCTAGTAGCTACACTAAGAAATGTTTAAAAAGTGAAAATTAATTTTAATAACATGTTTCATTTAACCCAATGTATCCAAATATTATAATTCAACATACAATCTCCATAAACATTAATTACATGTATTCACATTCTACTTTTTGTACCAAATGTTTAAAACCTGATGTATATTTAGCATCATATTAAACCTTAATACAGAACAAGCACATTTCAAGTAGCCACCTTTGGCTCATGACCACTGTATTGGACAGTACAGATATCCATGCTAAGTACCACGAGAGTAGATACTATTACTTCCCTCCACTTCAAATCTCTTTTGCTCACTCAATGGTTGTTTAATTGAAACTACATAAAATGAAAACCTATATCAGTCATAGGACATTTAAGAATTTCATAAAGAATATTTAATTGATCCAATAAATGAAAATCAGCAGTGCCTATATAGTTTTTGTCAGATGTGCTGCTGGAAAAGTCATGTGTTTCTCCCAAAGGCCTTTGGGAAACTAAGCTTATCTTCATAAAGGAAAATGATGATGTGTTAGTTTGAGCACCATAGATGGGATTAGGAAGCACTGTGACCACTTCAGGCACGGTTGCTGGCCCTCTGCCTTTCCAGAAGAGATTCTGATTCAATTAGTATAGATTAATACAGAATTCATCTCTTTTAGTATTAGAGCAGTTTGTCTTTTTTACATTAAATCCTACCATCTCCCTGACAGATGCATGGTCTGGATTAGTGAAGGGACTGAGAATTTCAGGCTCCTCACGATTGGCTAATCACAAGCAAATAAGCATCAAAGAGTTTCTCTCCTCTACAAATAGTCTTTGTGCAGATGGAAGTCTACTTGTTCTTAGAGGGAGAGCCCTTGGTGGTGCCAAAAGTGCTACACGAATAAACAAGTCACAGAATTATAGAATGTTAGCGTTGGAAGGAACCTTAAAGAGCATCTTGTTCACACTTCTACACCCTCCTCCCCCAAGTTCTTATTTTACAAGTGAGGAAGGAGTTATAATGCTGCATTTCTTCAGACACTAGAAGCAGAACTGAGCCCTTGCCTTAATATTTTCCCTAGAAACACATTTACTTTAAAAGTGTGGTCCGACCAAACTGAAGGCATGCTATACCCTATAGAATAACCCTTGGACATAAAGCCTACATAGTGCAACTGATGAAAAACCTCTCTGCACAGATTCTCTTCCTCTAAATAGTTAAGTTTTATGTATTCCTGAAGCATCGAATGTGTCCCTTTAAAAGGATTCTCCCATTTATTTTAAATTTCCTAAAATAAAAAAGATCCCCGCTATGTATGGACTTCTTTGTCAGCTCCCTCCACTGTACTCCCAGCTGTGGCTACTGAAGAGCTCCCAGCAGATTGCTCAGCTTCGCCTAATTCCTGAATCATTAAGATTCAGGCCTGGTGGTATATTAGAAACTAATTCTCTACCAGCAGGAATAAGAAAATTAGTCTGTAGCCTATGCCAGGTGTCCCTTTTCTCCCAAGGACTGCATCAGCACCAAGCGGAGCTTTCTTTCACTAATCAGCCCCCACTTCTCTATTCCATTCCACTGAGCTGCCTGTCCTTCTGGGCCCCTTCAAACAAACCCCAAGCCCAAGCCCAGTTGTCCAGGGCTCTGAGTATCCTTCTAGCTCCTGCAGGTCACTTCCTCCAGGGCCTACATTTTATTTCTAGCATCGTTCGTCACTGGCTGCTGCCCTGCTTAAAACCCACTGGAGATCCCTGACAGCACTGCTCATCTACCACTGCCAGTTATCAAGCAAATCTCTCCTTAGGCCTTCCTCGTTTCTCTTCCTTTAAGTCGGAACTTTTGGAAACCTGGTCCAAACCTAGAGCATTTCCTGTGTTCCTCTGGATCTAATCATTTGGACTTCAGACTCTCTTCCCTAGGAGTAAGCATATCTACTTTAGGATTATTCTTCCCATCCTAGATACAATTGTTTCCAGACAGCTTCCTCTCCCCACTCCTCTGCTGTAAGTCACAATATGGTTCAGGCTGAACTTATATAGAGTATCAGATTCTGCCCAGTTTTCAGAAACAGAATAATATATACTTGTTTGTGTTGTAGTATCTCGTTTCAGTGGGCACCAGGAGTTTCTGTAGTGTCTTTGATGGCTGCCTTACCAAGAAAAATTAATTATCTATCTAATTTCAAATATCTAATTTAAAAGACACTATCAAAACTGTGGCTATGGTGTAGGGTCTAATAAAGATGTGAAAAGAGATTCTAATGCTATGAGTTCTGTTTATTGCCAAAAAACAGATACTCGGGTTGGTTGAATAAGAATGGAAACACATGTCATATCGTACTATCCACTGTTTTCTTATTTTGCTCTTTTGCTTTCACTTTTTTGTTTGTTTGTTTCTTTTTTGCTTTTGAGATGCTAAAAAGAAACCCACTGTACAGTCAGGATAGAATTTTTAGTTGTGGAAATCTCTATTATCAGGACTGTGCACGTTAGAAATCACCCTGGCTCCATTTACTAGCCTATGGAGACTTCATCATATATTAGGCTGCAGAAAAAAAAATGTGTTTATATACCATCTTGAAAATTGTCAGACAATATATCACTTGAAAGCTGTCATATAAAATAAAACATTAAGAAAAATATTTATGGGGTTTTGTGCTGTCCTAGCATTATAACTCCAATAAATCATTCAGCAGCATGTACCCCTCTTTCTTTTCTGCCTTTGTAAAAGTTGTGCAGCCTAATAGTTGGTTAGCACTTGGAAAGTCACAAGCCTGACAGAATCCTGAGTTGGAGATTGGTTATTCCACTGTCATTCTGTGGGATGTTGCTCCCTCGCCTGTGAGCACCAAACGATACTTTGCACACTCTTTGCATGAAATTAAAACTACTTTGTTAAAGGAACTTGGCTGCACAATAATATACATATTTTTTAAAATCCAATTCCCAAATAGCACTAGAAAACTGCTTATTAAAAAGATATTAACCAGTAGCAGGCATCCTGACAATGTATTGGCACTGAGCAGTTAGAGATATCGCACTGGCAGTTTGGATTTAAGAAGTGCTGTTAAGTAAGTAAAGAGTTTATCTTGTAGCAGCTGTGAAGCTCCCCTGCTCTTTCTGGTACTTTCTAGGTCTGTCCTGGTTCCTCTGTCAGGCTTCAGGATGCCCTCAGTGAGTGGTAAGAAGTCTAAGCAAAAGTCAGCAACTTTTATTCTGAGAGGCACAACATTCAAAGGGAAAACGAAATAGTGAATACTATTTCCGGGTGCAATTTCTAATATTCCACCCACGTGGGCAACATAATTGACTTAGCATTCAAAAGCACCTCTTTTTATATTTTAATTTTTGCTTTGGATATACTGTGAGGTCGCTGCTGGTTACTCAGTCGGCTAGAGATGCTGATGCATTCACAACATAGAAGGAAAAGAAAAGGAAATGGACTTGGGTTTTGAGTACCATCAATATTTCAGTCCAGAGATTTCACAGTGGGGATGCCTGGCCGACAGAACAGGCTGATAGATGTATGGGGCAGCTACAAATTCAGGAGGGGAGCGTGCTACCGAGGTCCTCATCTTCATTTGGATTTTGTCTCTGTACATGGAGCTTTGAAAAAGAGAAAATGACAAGTACCTCTAGGCTTTTATTTTCTTATTCTTCCTTGTGTAGTTGTTCATTTATATAGAAATGAGAATGGATGTCCTTCTCTTGTTTGAAAATCTCATATCTTTTCACCAATGTTGTTAAAATAGCAGGTACAAAATTCAAAAATGCCACCACAAGACTAAAATAAAGAGATTAGCACCATATATAAAAGATAGCTAAATGTGACACAAATATTCATTCCTTATATTTTACTCTATTGCTTAAGAAAGGTACATAAATAGTATTTTTCTGTGATGTTGTGGATGAACATTGTGGTTTGCATTGAGGACATATTATAACTAATCTATAATGCAGAGTAGTGAGCATTATTCTTTTGCCATGACTCTACATGAAAATCATGTATATGTTTCTAATTGCTGATTACTGTGCTTACTTCCACAATTAAAACACAGTTTTTGGATTTCCAAATTTTCCCTAATTAAAAGTTGTTCTTTAAAAAACAGTACCTTGTATTTGAAACCAACTTCCTTAGGTCAAATTGTAAATGTAGATCAGTGACTATTAGTATTAAGTTTATCAATATTCACCTTAAATGAGTTGGCACAATAAAATTGGCATATACATTGTAAACCTTTTCAAATAATATACATTTGCATGCATTTGCTTAACTTAGGGCATTCCAACCCTGGAGATCTGTGATCACAGAGAAATTCTTTGAATTTTCTGAGTTCGCGTGTTTGCAAAATAAAGATCTGATAAGACAAGTACTGTTAGTGCCAACTTATCATAGAAAATTGTGTATAGAACCTTGTTCAATTACTGTGTCATAGTATTATCCTTGCGGACTCTGTGAGCTTTTTGAAGGCAAAGACTGTGGCTGTATTTTCCTTGAACCTAATGTAGTGATTGGTATATAGGAGACACTTAATAAGGATTATTGAATTAACGAATGAAAGCTCCTTGACTTTGGAGTCACACAGACCTAACATCAAAAACAGCTTATGCTGCGTATGATCTACGACCTTGAGCAAGTTACTCAAATCTATTGTGCTTCGGTTTTAACATCTTTAAGAAAAAAGAAAAAAATAAGGGGAAAAAAGAACTACTTCTTAGGGTAATTTTGAACTTTAAATAATTAATAACTAAAAATAATAAAAGAGCTGGAACATTTTTAGGACTCAAAACATGTAACTTCTTTCTCTCCTCCTCACCCTCTACATTGATATGATAGGAATTGTAATTCAAGTCTACGTGAGAGAAACTTGCTAACACATGGCTCTCCAATCTTTCCAGCAGTCTTTCTTTCCTTTGATGTAAAGATATCAAGAGAATTTGCCTGGAATCAGAAAAGTAAGTAAGCAGAGGAGGGAACTTCCTCCCTCCTCTGGAGGAAGGAGAGCAAAGAAAAGAGGAAAAATGTAGACTTGGCCTTTGGAGATTTGATGGATTGTGGGAGTTGCTTGCTTTAATGGCATTGGGAAGCACCGTGGATGTCAGGCAAAGCTATGGAGCAGATGATATTTGTCTTTGCACTACTTTGCTTCTTTACAGTTGAATCATTGCTTAACTGAAGTATGATTAACATAATCTTATATTAATTTCATTATGAAAACATAATGTTTTCGTAATGGTAGATACTACTAAATGATGACCCCCCCCCACCCCGTTAAGTCCAGTGAACGTTCATCACCATACATAGTCACAAAGTTGGTTTTTTGTCTGTTTTCTTCGCAGTTGAATCTTGATGGTGTTTTGTGGGAGCTGTTTAGGGCCTAGCGGTTTGGGCTTTTGAGGAGCTAAAAATTCTAAACAGTGTGCTCTTTCTCGTTCAAAATGAAAATAGTTTTATTCACTTTTTTCTGGTCATCAAAGCAATCCATAACACATATTATACAAGCATGGATTAGGTACAGAAAAATAAAAAATAAAATAATCTCACATAAGACCCTTATGTAGAGACATCAACTCTGAACGTTTTGAAATATATATAGTTTTAATATTTATTTTTTTGTTAACATAGAAGGAAACTGTGTTATACGATATAACATATTTTACTTTCTCCTTTTTCAATGAATATATTATGGAGAAATTTCCATATCAACAAAGATAGACCTGTATAATAACTTTTATGGCTGCATAGATCCTATTGTATGTTAATATTACTTTTTGATCCCTTATTAATGAACATTTTGATTATATCAAGTTTTACATTCTTGTAAACAACATGCATGGACCTTTTATAAAATACAACTTTAATAGTAACCTGATTATACCATGATGTATATACGTTTGGATTATATTTTTAGTTGAATTGTTGGGTCAAAGAAAGTACATATTTAGAATTATGATTTATTTTGTCAGACTGCCTATTGTTTGAGCAATTTTTCCTTTCCACTAGGAGAATGCTTAATGCGTCCAGGAGCTGACATACATACATGGTAACAATTAAACTCCCTTTAGTGTTTGTCAAATGATTCACATTATTGAATCATTTGGCCCTTATCCTGTGAAGTAGGCAGGGCAGCTATGATATAAAGTTGAGTAAACTGAGTCAAGCTAGTACAAGTACTTCCTTGATGGTCCAGTGAGTGCTGCTTCCAATTTCCCTTTCATTATCATCACTTTGTGAAGGTAAGATGATGGTTAGTATATTAATAGTGCACATCTACTATTTAAAACTCTGATATCTGCTAACAGAAAATAGCAGTTGGCAACTAGCCTTTCATTTGCATATCATTTGCATCTAGTTCATTGGATGTCATTGTGTACAGAAATCCTTAGTCTTTATTAGATAAAACAACAAAAAACAACAAATAAAAAAAATCTATAGGGGAAAAAGTAAGACTCAAACTTCTAAATCCATTGCTTTTGAGATACTTCATTATTGAGAAAGAGGAGCTAGACCATGAGATGGCACTTTGTCTCTGAGGGCCAACTTCCCCATGGATTTCCTTACTAATAATGCTGCCATTTCCAAAACGCCCATGAGATTTGATTTCTCTGATAATACCCTGACCATAGCCTGAACAAAAACTCTTCACTTAATACCTATACCTTACCTGAGACAAATCTGGAATATTCAAGCAGCACACTATTAAAGGAAAATCAACAGAGGACACATGTCTTGTTTTTGTGCTATTTTAGACACTTGAGAATCTAATGTAAATCACGGATTATCTTACTGATTAAAGTACACATGCACAATAAAAAGTTTTCTATATTAAATAATAAAATTCATGGATTTTTCAGTGTTCATACATGGGCCACAAATTATAATTGTAGAATCTCTGCTGCAAATAATCTGATCTGAAAACCTGTATCTTACTTTCTCGGGTTAATGCTGATTTCTTAAAAAAAAAAATTGTTCTTTCTTGAGTCTTTCTTTTTCTTAGGAGTTTGGACCCAACACTCCGTTCCTGTACACCTAGACTGTTTAAAATATAAATCGAGAGAGGCCAACGCATATTATTAACTAAACTCAGACCCCTTCCCCAACAGTTGGCAGTTTCTTCCCTGGCCTCACCTATCAATCAATGCCCTAGTTCTACACAAACATTGGAAGAAGATCCATGTTTCTATATAATAGAATACAACACGCACACCAAAAAAAAATTAAAACAAAACAAAAAGAGATAAACTCACACAGAGCTTAGGTGAGGAAGACCTTCCATCCCTATTGTTTTCTGTTTCCCTCAACCTCTCTGTAATGTTTGATGTTGCTTCCTTTTTATTTGCTGAAAGACAATTTAAAATTCTGTATTATTTTGTGTTCTAAGGGATTCTGTAACTTGAAAAATTCTCTCTCTCCGTATCTTAAATAGTTGCTAGGAGACATTCGCGAAACAATTATAAATCAATAAACCTGTGGTCTTCTGTTCCCTAGAAGTAGAGAGATCGCATGTCCTTCTGCATCAGACAATATACTTGAGAGAGCTGAGCGAACTGCTCACAGACGAGATCTCCTAGCCCTTAGCAGAGGAGGAGAGAGAACAGAAGAACAAAGATGATTTTCTGAAGAAGGAGCTTCTGAAATGAGATAGAAAACTGGGATTTGATGCAGAATTTAGGATGAGGGTTGGTATTTAAAAAATAGCTTTCTGCAACACCATGGGAAAGTTACCCCAGTGTGGCTTTCAATTTAGGGCTTCTTAACACAGTGTTTTGAAGTCCAAATGATGGTTCTGGGAAGAAAGGAATACATGCCCCTAGCTCTTCTGGTGATTTCGTAGAGCAGCTTTCCTCAATTTCCCTATTTTTAAGTCCAATGGAAGCTTGTTCATTTTCCACCCCTCAAAAAAATAAACCACTTCTTCATTTGGGGCTTGGAGTATGGGTTTGCTTTTCAGCACTTCATAATTTTAGGACTAAGCTAAAGTAGAGATTTTTATCTTTATTGTGTGATTTGAGGAGCAGTAAAAGGATTATACTGCTCCTCATTTCGTATATCTTCACACATTCTGTCTATGACTGAATTTCCTCAATTATAGATTCATTTCTTTGTCTATTAAAAGACGGTGACTTGTTAAGCACACACTGCTTAGAAGGAAGGAAGGGCTGACCCAGGTGAAAAGTAATATTTCTGTCTTATCAGCAAATACCTTGGCATAATTGGTTGCTACAGTAGGAGTAAGGGTCCCCAGCAAGATGGTTGTTTGGATGAGAGTTGAGACCCTGAGAGGGGAAATAGTTTCCTTACTTCAGCAATTTTGCCAGAGGTCAATCAGGCCAGACCTCTGAGGGTCATATAAACTCGGAGAGACCTGGTAGGAAATTAAAATATCCAACTTGGGAGGCCTATTTGGACTGATCACTTGTTCCAGCATAGAATTAGTGCTCTGTAGCTCTGGTCTCCACAGGCACACTCCACCTCTGTACGCCTAGCCACTAATGTTTCTTAAAATGCTTTGTTTTTTCACTCATTAGGCTCTTGAAAATCATCTTTTCCAAAACTACAGCACAGAAAACCCCATTGCCATACAAATAGTAATGACGCAGCATTTTTCACAGTCATCTTGCTGCAAAGGATGACCGTTTTGTCTTTCGTGCACTTTCAGTGTCAGTTCATAAAAGCCTGTCTGAGCTTGTTGACTTCCACTGACTTTAGCACCAGGATGCACTTGACTCGCAGCCCCAGGATATCTCCACATTGCTCTCCAGGGTTAGGTAGCAGAGTATGGTGTTCAGTGTAGCCTTGGGAGAGAGCTGGGTTTTAGCTGTGATGATGTGCTGCCTAACACTTCAACTTTGGCAGGTCACTTTCCCCAGCAGGACAACGTTTCTCAATTTGTACAAGGAAGATGCATTCATTCTTAGTAAGCAGTAGCTTACTAAGAATCTACCTGTGTCAGGCACTGAGTCTAGACAATCGTTTACCCCCTTTTGGATCTATCATCCTCAGGCATTGTTTTTCAGCTCAGAGCAGGTCTCATCACTGAATACAATTTGTGGCTGCTGATCATGATATGGCCTCTGGATACAGTCAAAAGAGTCCTTATTTCCCAAGGAGTGTTCAAGGTTCCCTGTCGAACCCTCTCAAAGACTAGATTTTCTCTATTTAATTCCTGGTACCACCATGAAGATCATTCCTGCTGTGCCCCTACCTCTTACCGCTGCCTATTAGCTGCTATTGGAAACCTTTCTTGCTGTCCTTTTTCTGCTTAAAAAGACACTTTGGCCTCTGGCCCAGAGTTCTTGAGATCTGCACCCTGCTTTCTCTGGAGGTTGATGAGAGTCTTGATCTCTGAATGATCTAGCCAGCCTTACTTCCTTGCCGCAGATAGGCTCCACTGAGCACACTTGCTTCTGGCTTTCCCTCAACAGAATGATTCTGCCACATTCTAAGCTCAGATCTGAGACGACTCTGATTAAATACACTGACCAAAAAATAGAAAATGCTTATGGCAAATCTTTAGGCAAACGCAGCAGACTTGGGTTGTTTTGTTTTGCTGCTTGTCTAAATAACTCCCTATTCTAGCGGGTAATAAACCAAAAGGGAACTAAGCACCACCTTTCTGTTGTCTCATCATCCCCTTTTCTGTTTTCCTTTATTCTTGATTCTGTGTCAAATATCCGCCTGTAAACAGCCTTCTCGCCTCCTAAGCATTGACTCTCCTTAAACCTTTGGTTGAAGAAACATGCACACACACACATATATATATGCAATTAAAAGCAGGCTTTGACTTTTCCCTGGGAAACTGGCAGGATAAGGTGAGCTAAGCTTTTAATTACAAGAACCCATTCTGGGAGGCAGAGACTTTGAGCTTCTGACAGCTACTGCTGCTCAGCCTAATCCTATCTTTCAGGAAAGAAAAAGAAAAACCCACATGTATCTATCTACAAAAATGTTGACTTAATATATTTGACATTTTTTACATATTTGCTAATGTAAACTCTGCTTGAAAACCAGAGAAAAATATTATTGTTGTTGTTAAGGTGAAAGCTTAAGGTACGTATGATTCTTTGATTCCTCTTAGATTATTGCATTGTCCTGTTTCTGTTTTGTTTAAGGTTGTCTGAAGATATATAGAAATGCTACTGTTCTGCACTTTTATAACTGCTTTCATCCAAAATCCCAAATCTCTTTACAAATACTAATTATTGTGATCTAATGTCACTGGAAATTGTTAAATAGTCTCCAAAGTGGTTAAACACTTTAAATGCCGATTTTCAAATTAAAAACTAGAACTTGGAAAAGCTAAGCTGCGCTGGGGATTTAAAAAGGGTTTTGGTTGAAACAACTGGAAATGACAGCTGTCAAACCAATCCCCTAGTCCTTGAACTCCTTTGATAGCCTACATTTCTTGAATTATTATACATGCTGGAAGAGAGTTTGCCGCTTGAATTCAGGCACTGAAGATCTCTTTCTGTCCAAATAATATATAACACCTAAAATTATCATTGTAGAGTGGTGACATCTTTCCAGGTCAAACTTTAAAATATTTCTTATGGAAGTCATTTTTTTAAAACCAAGGATTGTAATCAGTGAAATTCTTTCTTCCTTAGTAATTTCTAGATGTCTGCCAACTGATTCAGCTTTATAAGTTAAAAAAATAGAGCTACACATACACACACATAAGTATAGGTATGTGTATATGTATAAGTATACATATGTTCATGCATATATTATATATGTGTGCATACGTATCATATAAATATGTACACACGTAAAATAAGACAAACACAAATTAGTTCCATTTAAAATCTTGATGCGAGGGTTAACTAGATGAGAATCTCTCATGTGTTGTACAACACTGTGTCAATATATTTCTAGCATTACCTTCTTATTTCTGAAGCCTTGTCTGTGTTTAGAGTTTTGATGAAGCTAGAGGACATGACATCTGTACACATGAGCTAATAGTCTAACTTCATGCCTATGAGGTGCTTGAAAGGCCAAATTGTAAGTAAATATGTGGTGCCTAGAAATTGTGTCTAACGAACAAGGGTCATCTTAGATTAGGTAATAGGTGGCAAGAATTTTATTAGGACTTTTATAAGCATGAAGTTAATAGATGTGACATTAGGAAATATCAGAGGAGACATTTGGAGAGTGAGAGTAAGAATAAGAAATATGTTGTACTGTGTATAGATAGGGGAATTAAAAGATTGCCATTGGCACAAATGGATTTTTATCAAGATTGCAAAGAAGGCTTGCCAATGCTACATGCCAGTGTTGCCTCGTTTCCTCCTGAGCTGTACCTTACAGTATTAGATCCTTTATGTTTGAATCCAAAGAACATGTTTTCTTACCTGCACGTGAATCAAACAGTACTTCTAGATAGCTGATTTGGAAGTGGGTGACATTAGCTAGAAGAAGAGATATTGTTCAATGGGTGAAAGGCCAAGAAAACATTTCATTTTGCTGCCAGAGCACTTTTCATGCTTGGCAAATAATTGGAACAATTTATTTCCTTTTCACAAACATCTGTTTATTAGAATTACTTTCGTTAATTTTTAAATCCCCCAAGGATCCTTCCAGGGTATAGTAATGATGATAACCTAATATCTCTCTACCAACAATAATTTCCCTCAAAATTTACTTTTAGTTAAAAGATGACCTTGGGTTTTATGGTCTCAAATTCTACGTGTGGAATGCCATTCTCTAAACTGAACTGCTTCCTGCCCTAGTCCAACACGAGAGAAATCCTAAAAAGGTTTGTTTCAGTTCTGCACTAGGGTTTGTCACATGATAGGCATAAATATCCCCAAAGCTGGAACCTGTAAACTTTAGGGTTCAGGTTTCCTGGATTGTCTGATAATTGGATGATTTGGTCATAGGTTTAAGTGAGAATTAATGTGTTTGACCTATGTATGATTTATGTCTATATTTATATATCCACCTCTGTGTATATTTATCTTTATCATGTGAGTTAATAGATATAAGGCACATAAAGAGCCCCGGGCCCACGGTACCTGTCCAATAACTATTAGTTGTGGCAGCTATTTTTGTTACTCTTGTTTCATTTGTCACTTTGTTGCAGTTGTTATATGACATAATAGTCTTGCTGGGGCAGTGTGGACCACAATTTGAAGGGAAAACACATGATTCGTGACTCTTAGATTGGCATGTCACACACAGCAGACATCCTGACTAACTCTCCCCCAGATAGCAGTGCTTCATCTCACTTCCAGGGCTGGCATCTTTCACTCTAGAAGGTTCCTCCATGATTTATACTCTATTTCTGAGGCTGTTTCCTAGGAAGGAGCTACAGGATCTTCAGAATGTGGGCTAATACGTATGACCTCTAGTGATCTTTGGATAAGCACTCTCTGTGAAGGATGAGTTTTCAGTCTGGCCAGGTGTTAGCCGGATTCAGAGAGTAGGCTACTAGGAGACATCCTGGTAACACACACCTGGGGCTTTTCCTTTGGTTTGATGAGGCCCAGAGGACTCTCACGAGCTGGTCCTGGACGTTCTGATACTGTCTGATAGCAGCAGGTCCACGTGAGAGCTGGCTTGTATCTCGAGTTAACCACCATTCTGATTGGAGTATAGAGAAAGTGAAATTACTTCTGGTTTTCAACTAAGCTTTGTGCTGGCATGAACTCTGAGTCATACTCCGTACGCCCAGGGTTACTATCTATCATCACACATGGGAATAACCTCTCCATCTTGTCACTGTCTATGCACCATCTTCACTAATTTTTCTCATCACTGCAGTTCATCTCTCTAGTCTCCAGGCTAGGCAGTTTATCCTACCTGCTACCGTCATCATCTATCCTCAGACTGTGTATTGTTAACTGTCAGATTACATCTGCCAAATTTCTCAAATCTCCAAAAAATTAATAGTGTTACATGGCTGTTTAAATCAGGGACTTTGCAATCAGACCAGCTCGGCTACATATTCCTTCTCTAACTTGCTGGTTGGTTGACCTTGGGTAGGCTATTTAACCCCTCTCAGTCTTCCTTTCATTGCCCGAAAAATGGTGATATTATTATTAAAATTTAAGGGGTTTCTGTGAGACTGAAACCAATGATATAGCTCGCAACTGTTTCATTAAGTGAGATAAATATTCAAAACACTAACTACAATATGTTGGCATGGATGAGCACTCGGTACGTCTTAGCTATTACTCATATTAGCTTCTTAGCGATTTCTGCTTCCCTCTGTCCCTTCTTCAACCTCTCCCTCCCTTTTCTAGGCTCTTTGGGATACAATAATAGAATAATGGGTCGTCTCTGTCCTCCAACTACTGACAGTGGGAAGGTGTCAGGGGTAGGAAGAAGCAGACTATCAGCACATTATTACTGGAATTCTGAGTAGGGAGAAATGGATTCCAACTAAGGAGGGAGGTGTCTAAGAAGGCTTCACACAGCAGGTAACTCTGGAGCTGACTTTTGAATGTCTAAAACCGATTACTTAATGTTAAAGAATAAAGAAAGGAAAAAAAGACAGGAAATGTGATCGCAGTCAAATATATGTGACCTGCCATAACTTGCCAGGTAGTTAAGAGTAAGGGCAGCAAAATGGCAACTCTGAGCTAAGACTCTGGATATAGGAGAAGCGTCTGCTCAAAATGGTTTCATTAAATATTCCTTTACTTTTTCTCTCTTGGCTCTGGAAGAGACTTCAAAGTGAACAAGCAGAAGGAGAGCAGTTCAATTCTTAGTTTTGTTGTTGTTTTAAGGCATTCTAAAATCTGTAATGAAATAGATTTTTCTCTCAGGAAGCACATTTTTCTGAGTCAGAGATAAGGTGGGTTTGCAGTTTTATTTTGGGGGCACCCGCGCAATCCTCCACTGCACAAACAAATCTATTCCCATCCAGCACATTTGTTGAAACATAAATAAAAATAACAATGAAAGTATAAGCACTTCTTTCCCGATATTAATCATGACTACCCAAAAGGTATTTGGGTTTTTTAAACACATAAGGAAAAATTTCTCCTTGACAAAACAGTTGCTTGTGCGTACACACATATCATTTCAAAGGACATTACAGGAGCCAGAGCAGTTGGTGTGAGACGTAAGGGAGAGATTAGAAAAACTCTATTCCAGGAAAACTGTTATGGTGATCACTTGTCACTTGTCATTACATATAAATCTTGTTGGTCTTCTTGCCTCAGTTTCAGCTTGGACTTAACTTACGTTTGAGGAATCACTCTTTATTCTCTTCTCTTCTTGTAGAATTCACTTTTTTCATCTGACTGGTGCCAATTTATCCTGACTATTCTATTACTGATCTTCAGGCTCTTTTTCACTAAAGCTAAAAGAAATAATATGCTTGTATATGTATGTAAAACACAGACAGCACAGATGCTGTTGTGTTGAACAGGAGGCCTCACATGATGCAAGCTATAAACGAGGTACTCAGGACCACCAGCGTGAGGAAAATGCCATTAAATCACTACTAAAAATGTTTATGTTGATAGACTATTTAGAAATTCTGTCATCAATCTTAGCAAAATCCATTCTCCCCAAAATTTGTACTTGGATTTTGGAATAATAACTCTAACCCAGATATTATCTTAGGAAATGGATGTTGTCCTTTTCCTTTATCAAGATTTCCTTTCCCTATCCTATTTATATTTTTAAAAATATGCATATTCTTGCAATACTTTAAATATTCCTTTTTGCTATCTTTTACTAGCTCATCTCCCATGTGTCTAAATATGACTGCCTCACCCCCTGTGCACATTTAATCCTTAATAGACCTTTGGCTTTGAAAATAGCTCTAGGGGAAAAAAAAATCTCCAAATTCAGCACGAAGCTCAGTGTTAGGTATGCAATGAGATCTCAATGTCAATTGAATGAATGAAGGAAAAATAATAATCAGAGATGCTGGGACCTATGACAAAGTGGAATTACTATAGATTCTCTACTCTTGTTATATACTTTTTGTATACTATATATTAATAATTTCGGGAGGAAGGGTAATACATGTCTGTGAAGAAGTTGCAGAAAGTATTTTGACTAATCTTTAGTAAGTTTGCCAGTACAGACATAGGAAGAAATCCCCAATTTCAGGCCAAACATGGTTATACTGCTAATGACCATTGTATTTACTTTCACAATGGTTGTAAAGCACAACTTTACATTTGAAACATGACTACCATTGCCTTCATTACTATTTTTTTTTTAAATGTGTATCCCTTTGAGACGCACCCCCAGCTCTTTAGGTACCCTCTTTAAGAAAGATCACATTCTTTTATAAAGCTCTGCAGCAGAAAGTTTCTTGCGCTCATTTGCCACAGATTACTATAATTCCATCTTTCAGCTAAGGAATCATCCTCTGATCAAAATATTAAAAGGAATGGAACTCGCTTGCATTATCAGGTCTTAACAGCTTAGTCTGGATCTAGTCAGCACAACCTGGATCTCCTTTCTACCCAAGGAGACAGGACAAATAAACACTAATGGATTGGCATGGAAACGATAGAATCACGAGTTATGAATTGAAGTACAAATGGACCAGAGTGTTAGACTTGAAAGTAGACCTGGATGTGGAAATGCAAACTCAGAGTTGGTTAGAACAGGGGATGGGAGATTTTGGTGACCTGAGGAGTGAAGAAGGCATGACATGAGCTTCAAACAAAAAGAGGGACCTCTGAAGATCCCCATTTTGCCTATGGCTGAACGTAAATACTTCAGTAAGGTGAATTACACTGTACATATTAATAGGATAAATATGGTCTCGCCTACACATGATAGCTTGTTGAAAATGAATAATATCTTCTAGGCAGTAATTTCTACTGATTTACTCTTAAGACGGCATTCCTGAGTAAGCATGATTTGTATCCTACATGACAGGCAATCTTTTCTTTCTGTGGCTAAGAATATGCATAGCACTCTTTACAAAGAGACTCAAGTAGAGCAGGGCTGACTTCTGAGATCTTCGAGTTCTCTGCTGATATTTAATGCTTCCCTAACTGAAATGACCTTGGCACACTTTTTTCAATTCAGATAATTTTTCATAGTATTTTCGACCCACCTGAAACAGAGAAGCTTTTTAACCTATGTTAGAATAATCTGACTCTATTATGAAACCTTTGCTCTAACCTACTTGTCACAGGTATTTATTGAGCATCTAGTATATACCAAGGGATGAGCAAAACCACAAGACTTCGTGATTTACCAGCTTTAAGAGGGCAAAAAGTGAAGACCAGACACTAGTTTGTGTCTCCTATAACACCTAATTATAGGATAACTGCAGAGAAGAGCTCTTTTAAGCAATTCTTAAATAATACAAGTAAAGATCAGAATAGTGCTGGGCACATAGAAAACATTCAATAAATGTTAGCTTCTCTTCTTGTCTTTATATGTGTAGAATTTCTACCCCTTCAGTTCTTTCTCTCTCTCTCTCTCCATATATATGTATATATCTTAGACTCTACCTAAGTATTTGTATGTAAGGCATTATAATTATTTTTCTTTGAAGTCTGAGAATATCTAATGACTTACATAAGACATATGATAAGGCTTTATGAATGTTAAACTTAGAGATGAGGATCAGTACGTTGTAAACTAAATTGCATGATGAAATATGTAATGGGGAGCAGTAAGTCTCATGCATTCAGGTCCTATCATGTACAATAACTTCCAGTAACGATTCTGACTTAGAAATTAGTAGACCTTTCTCTTACATCTTTTTTGACTTTAAAATCAAGGACAGCCGCAGATAGAACTTACATTAGTGTAACATTGCCAGGTCACCTAGCCCAGGCTTCTTTTTGGTAAGCTTCCTTCTAATTTTAAGCTGTTCAAAATTGTGTGTGTCAGTGACTGCTTCTGGCATATATATATATATATATATATATATATATATATATATATATATATATATATATATATATTTTTTTTTTTTTTTTTTTTCTAATTCATTCCTCACAGCTTCTGGGCTAGCTTTTATTTTTAGTTGTTAAATAAACCAGAAGGATGTGAAAAAAATACTTTTTTAAATGACATCTTTTTAAAAAAAAATAATTTTATTGGGGTGACATTTGTTAGTGAAATTATACAGGTTTCAAGTGTACATTTCTATAACATACCGTCTATATATTGCTTTGCATATTTGCTTAGATGTTTTCACAGCATTTCTATAATGTATTTTTATAATATATTTTCTTTCTCAAATTGCAGTTTCATGTCTTTATCTTTGAAAACTATCATCTCCCTAAGAATCTTTTTTTTTTTAATTTAGTCTCTATTTTGCTTTGTCCAATTATTTTGCCCATTATGAAATAGAATTGTGATGAAAGGAACACACTGCTTGCTAAACTCTTAGAGAAAAAAGATAGATTAGCTACACTCTAACAGTCATAATTTAATTTAGAGAATTAAAATAATACATAATTATTTATAAAGTAAAGCTCTAAGTGGCCTTAAATGTGCTTTCTATTCAGATCCAAAATGTTTTATTTCATTACAATCAGTGTTATTATATTACTATTTTATGAACATGAATAAATCTTGAATGGATTAAAAAATAAAGCACCTTCTCTCAGTAGCTCCATATGCTTTGCTACTTCTTAACTCATTAGGACACAATTAACAGGTCTTTTAAGAACACAGAATATAACCACATGCAAAGCGATGATGAAGTAATGTGCTTCTCTAACTAGAATAGTTGTAAGTGTGTATGAGTTTAGATTATTTATACTTCTAGGTTGTAACAGCTACCTGACTCACAAACTTCTGTAAAACTCTAGCTGTCCTATTAGTAATTCCACATTTATGTAGTTACTTTTATTTTCATCTATCCATTCTGTTCTTTGGCCATGCAGTCTTTTCTTTTTCAGATTTGTTGTTTTGATTCATATTTCTGATTTATTTATTTGTATGATTTCTTTAGTGTCTAAAAGATCATTTACAAAGAAGTAATATTTACTCAATAAATATATTATCAAGAGCTTATATGAAGCACTGTTCTAGATACTGGGAATGAAGCAATGTAAATACAAAGTCCCTGCCCTAGGAAGCGGTTGTTCAACCTTGGGGAGATACTTAGTAAAAACTAAATAGGTACATTTCATAGTAAGTAGGATGATGCTGCAGAGAAAAAGAAAGCAGTTAAGACGAATGGGGATTCCTATGGTGGTGGTGGTGTGTAGGCATTTGTATGTGCATGTGTGCGCGCAGGCGTGGTGTGCGCATGCATGTGTGTGTGTGTGAAATTATTTTTAATACAGTTAGCAGGAAAGATTTCATGATAAGATGACATTTGGGCAGACACTAAAAGAAGCAGTAGAACACATTATGAAACTCTGGAGAAGGGCTTTCCCAAAGAAAACAGCAGGTATGAAGGTCCCAACTGGTGACTTTGCTTGATATATTCAAGGAACAGCAAGGAGGCCAGAGTATCTGGAACAGAAAGAAAGAAGGGAATGTGGTAGGAGGTAAATTCTGAAAGTAACAGAGTGCGGTGGAGGGAAGGAAGATCATGTCCAGACCTCTAAAGCCTTTGTAAAAATGCTGACTTTCTTATAGGATTGCGTGATCTGCCTTGTGTTTCTCCCCCCTTTCCTTTAATTTATTGAAGTGTAATTTACAAACTGAAATACACAGGTCTTAAATTTTGTAAGTCTTGACAATTATATATTTGTATATACCCAGGTAACCACCACCGAGAACAAGGTATAGAACATTCATATCACACCAGAATATTCCCTAATAAATTTTTCCATTCAATTCTCCCCTTCTTCTGTTCTTGAACTTTATATAAATGGAACCATATAGCATGTACTCTTTTGTGTCTGGTATCTCTTGCTCAAAGTACTATCTATGTGATTGCTCCTTGTTACGTAAATTTCTTTTTATTGTTCTGTAGTATTCTAATGTTGATTTGTCTATATTCTTTATCCATTTTCCTGTTGATGGATGTTTGGGCTCCTTCTAGTTTGGGTTGTTATGAATAAGGCTCCAATGATATATTTTTGAGGACATATGTTTTTATTTCTTTTGAGTATAAACTTAGTGCTGCTGGATCATGGGGTAGTTTTGTATTCAACACTATAGTGACCTGCCAAACTGTTCACCCAAGTGGTTTTATCAATTTATACTCCTGAGACTGGTAGCATTGTATAAGGGTTGTAGTTGCCTTCCACTGCTATTGCTAATATATATTTTTTTAAATTTTACTCATACAAGTGGGTGTGAAATGGTCTTTGTTGTTTCGATTGCATTTATCTGTTGGTTAATGATGATGATAAGCACCTTTTCTGTGCTTATTGGGCATTCCTCTATCTTCCTTTGTGACTTGCTGTTTCAAGTGTTGTCTATTTTGTAAATGAGCCGCTTGTCTTTATATTGTTTATTTGTTGAAGTTCTTTATACATTCTCATAAAAAGTGTTGTTTTCACGTATATGTATTGTAAATATTTTTCCCGTGTGTAATTTGCCCATTTCATTTTCTTAATGGAATCTTTTTTTTTTTTTTGCTCACATTTAATTTTTATTTTGATTTTTTTTAATGCTGCACAAGACAATATTTATTTCATTGATTTCTGTTTGCTGCTGTTATTTTATTGACTTAAAGAGAAAGGGAACTTTTGTGGCCTTTTTTTTCTTTTTCTTTTCTGTAGGCCGCCTTAAGCTTTCTAAATTTGGAATACTTAAGCAAGCTGAAGGGAATGGGGGTTTCGCAAAATCACTCAAGGGGGAAAGGAAAGGTTGCGTTGTTAACCATGCCCTATGGTGCGTGATCAACGGCGTGCACAATTACGGCTCACTCCTACTGAATCGTGCTTAAGGCTTCAGTTAAATTGGGGCATGGCCTTCTTAGAGCAGCTCAGACTGGCGGAGATGCATGCGCTGGATGACGTCACGGCAGTCGTTGAACACACGGCGAATGTTCTCGGTGTCCACCGCGCAGGTGCAGTGCGGGTAGCAGCAGTGGCGCCCATCTCCACTGGCAGTGCTGATTCTCAGAAACTCATCGCGGGTGAAGTACTTGGCCCGGGTCACGTGTGGGTCCCCTCCCGGCTCAGGAGTAGCATCCTCGGGAGTAGTGTAGTGAGCAAATTCTGGAGAGCAGTCCTCAATTTTCCATGTCCCAGCAAGGACTGTCTCAGCGAGCAGGTCTTGCTTGTGGACGAACAGAACCACAGAGATGGTACGCAGCCATCTGCTGTTCCAGATGATCTTGAAGACGTTCAGAGCCTCCTGCAGGCGCTCGGTCTGGTTGTCCTCCCGGATGACCATGTAGCTGCTGCCGGCCACCACGAAGATGATGGCAGTCACATCACTGAAGCGTTGGATCCATTTGCGGCGCTCGTCACACTGGCCACCCACGTCAAACATGTGGAAGTTGACTTTGTCCACCTGGACAATCTTGGTCTCCAAGATTCCAGAGGTCAGGACGCGGCAGTGAAGCAGGTCCTGGTGGCTGGGCACACACTCAGCCTGCTTGATGCCATCGATCTTGTCCAGGAAGTGCTGGGCGCAGGCAGTCAGCTGGTACTCGGCGGAGCGCTCCCAGCCCATCCTCCCGCAGAGCCTTGGCGCTCGCAGAATCCGGGAGGGAAGTCCAAGTCGGGCACCGCGCTCAGGATGGAATCCACTCTGAACTGGTGCTCGGGTTGGCCAGCTCCACGGGGGGCACCAGGTGGCTCCTGGCAGCCACGATTGTTTCAATGGCCTCTTTCAGGTTGTTTTTGATGTCCTGCACTTTGGTGGCCTTCACATCTCCATGAAACCCATTTACAGGCAGGATCCTCATTTGCTCCACAATGGTGCTTCTACCAGGTTCTCCAGCACCCAGCAGCAGCGGGCGGTGTGTGGCCTGGTAGACCTGCTGGTCCTTCTGCAGCTGCTTCTCGATATTTTTGTTGGCCTCGTGTTGCGCCTTCTCGTTTCCCTGGTCCTCGGCCTTACTGTTTCCGAGGCAGCCCGTGGCGGCGGCGGCGGAGCACGGGGAGGACGGTGTCGGTGAGACCGAGGGGAGCGCGCAGCTCCCCGCCCCTCGAGCCGAAGCCCAGGTGGCTGATGGCCGCTCTGGGCCGAGGCCGACCAGAGCAGGAGCTGCGGGAGCTGCTCAATGGAATCTTTTAATGAGGATAAATTTTTGCTTTGATGAAATCCAATTAATGCATTTTGTTATTTTTCAGATCAGTATGTTATGTGTCCTGCTTAATATCCTTTGAAAAGTTCACAAGGCTGTCCTCTATTTTCTTCTAGAAGTTTTGTAATATTGGTTTTTATATTTACGTTTATGGTGCATTTTCAAATTAATTTTTGTGTATAAAATGAAATAGGGATTGAGGAGTTTTGTTTTGTTTTGTCTCCATGTAGAGGTCCATATGTTGGAAAGACTTTCCTTTCTCCATTGTATTGGCTTAGTGGCTTGGTTGAACATCTATTGACCATATGTGCCTTATATTTTTAAAAGATCACTAGTTCCTGTGTTGACAATATACCGTGGAAGGTGCCAGAAGGCAAGAAGCAGAGGTAACTATTAAAAGACTATGAAATAATCCAAGTGATGGGCTTGGACAACAGTAGCAACAGTTCTAATTTTGCATATGTTTGAAGGTAAACCAGGAAGATTCATTAATAGGTTAGATGAGGTTCGTAAGAGAAGAAGAAACATCAAGCATGATTCCAAGTATTCTGGTTTGAGTACTTAATAGAAAGACAGAAATGGAATTGCTTTTTACTAAGATGAGGATTATTGTGAAAATAACTTTGAATGGCAAAAATCTGACGTTTTTACCTGAAATGCACTCATGACCATTACGTTTAAAACCAGACTTAACAACTTACCCCACCCTTGCTCTCCAAAATTTTTTTTAATGCCTGGATGAAGTTCAAGTCAAACAAAAACTCTGGAGTCATTTCAGATGCTTCCTTCTTTCTTACTATTGTATCTCTAAGTCTTATCATCTGCCAAGTCCTAGCAACCTACATATTAAAAATATGCACACAAAAAAAGTCTTTCATTTATATCTCCTTTATAAGTCTTGTGTAAGAATTTTTGAGACCATATTAATAAAAATTCCCACAAATTTTTACCCTCTTGGTTTTGCTTACTAAGAAAATCTGGCTCCTTTGAAGAGTAGTAAATGCAGCACATGTTGGGTTGCCTGAGTTAGTATCTTTGTTCTACCTTTTGCTAACTATATGGCTTCAGGCAAATTAGGAACCATCTTTGTAAAGTGAAGAAGATAACATTGGCAATGACCTTATAGGATTGGTGGGTACATTAAGCTAGTTAATAAGTGTAAAGTGCTCAGTTCTTGGCATAGCACCCTCAGTAGATGCTAGTTATTTAGCTTTTCTTATTTTTATTATTTCTAACCATGAAACATCACTGCCCCCATCCACCAACCCTTTAGAATCAGCAGTATCATCTCTCATTTAAAATACTCATTGCACTATAGTCCTGACTGGCTTCCCTGACACCAAGTGGCACACTCTGTGAGTCACTCTTTTCCTTTCAAATCAGAATCTGTTCAATTTATTATACAAGGTAAAAATTGTGCAATCTCTCCAGAATTACCCATATGATAAATTCTAAAACACAGTGTGTGGCATTTATAAAATTATCTTGCCATCCATCTCTCTTCCCAGTCTTCTCTTCATCCTCTTCTAGTCTTGACTCAGTAAAAAATGTATTGATTTACATATATTTGTTTATGCATGTGTCTGTTTCTCCACTGGACTGCTATCTCACTAGGGATAGATGAAGCATCTTTCCATCAATGGGGCAACGACATGAAACATCGTTCCAGACGCATGATAGCTGGCCATATTTTTTCAGTAAATAACGGTTTATACAGATGGTCTATAATTTTCAAGAGGATGGAATTTTTCCAAAATCTTCTTTGAATCCAACTTTTTCTATATTCTTAGGCCAACAAAACTTAGCCCACAGGAATCATTTGTCTTCAGTGATAATTAGTTCAGACTGAAATATCTTTTTTAAGGCAGAAAAGAAAAAAAGTAAGTTTACTTCTCAATAAAATAATTATTTTTCTGCCTGATTATTTATTGTCTAAACAATAGAAGGAGTAGGTATTTCAAGTGTCAGAGAAGAAAGATGTCTTCTTCAGTGATCTTTTGTCAGCTCTGTATGAATTCAAAAATCTAACAGGAAAGGTAGACATAGAAAGAGATGATCATAATAGAATGAGAAAGAGAAGAGGCAATGTCATTGGGTTCTTGTTGCCTGAAATAGTGCCTGCTTCCGAATAGGTACTTGCTAGATGAACTTAAAGGGGCCTGGTAGAAGCCTGACAATAATAAAGTGAAATAAACAACCACTTTCACTTTTCTTCTAATGGGTAAGAACTTAATGTGTATAAGCTTAGCACTCTACCAGGTCTTTCATAAAGGACCTGGCTATGTTCACTGAGGGTTTAAGGGATCTCCGTGTTACAGTGTTTTGCTGAGGCTCGGTCTGGATTTTGGGGAAGAAAGACAATGAAGGGAAAGAAACTTTCTTTCATTGGTTTTCTTTCCATATTCTCACAGGTAAACAGTGCACTCTGTCCAAACTAAACAAGCGCTAATTCCCAGACCCTATCTCATGGGTCTTTAGCTCCATCTGTTTCTTCCTCATGGAATTGCTTTCCCTTTTGTTCACATATCTCTTACTTGCCTCTTCACGTCCAAATAAACACCTCCTTCTACCATGAAACCCAGTAGATCTCTCCCTCCTTGAACATCAACAGCACTGTCTTGTTGGTGCCACTCATAGCACTCCATACCAGCTGTTCTGAATGTCATGGTCTGAACACATATTCCGTCTGTTCAGGGCGGGGGTGGGGGAACTCTCAGTAATGCAAGGGACGTGAGCTTTGAGTCAGGCAGATTTTCAGTCCCAGTCTTGGTCTTTGGAAAATTATATAATTTACTTCAGAATCATTTTTGTCATCTGTAAAATGGAGAGAATAACGTATAGGATTAAATCAGTTAGCATCTATGAAGGTATATCAGATGCTCAATAAACCTCACTATTCTACCATATCCTTTTCACTTGATTGTGAACTTCTGGAGTCCTCTTGTTTTAGTCTAGAATAGCTCATAGCAAAGTATGTACACAAAATTTTTAGAGTTACAAAAAACTGTGACGATATTTACCTTGCACTAAATGTCCCATTTCAGTTCCACTATGTGTGTGTGTGTGTGTGTGTGTGTGTGTAGTGGTTTGAGTACTGTTAACCTGTACCCCTATAGGAAGCAACTTTGTCAACTTCCAAAGTTACATATGTCATCACTTTTCCCCCTACACTCTTCAGTAAGGTTGTAAGGTTGTTTCACACATTTATAATACAGTAAGATTTGTTTTTTCACATTCGTTATTCTATCTGGGAGCCTCAACCTCGTAAATGATTTTTTTTTAATTTGCTTACATTAGGGTTCATGTTTTGTGCTTTAAAATTCTATGAGTTTTAACTATTTTATAGTGTCATATCCACTCTTACAGAATCATACAAAATAGTATCACCACCCTGAACAAATCATGCTTCGCATATTCACCACTCCCATCTCTGAATCCCTGGAAACCACTGATTTTTTACTGCCTCTATAGTTTCTCCTTTTTCAGAATGATTATATAATTGGAATCATACAATATGTAGCCTTTCAGACAAGCTTCTTTCACTTAGCAATATGCATTTAAGAGTCATCCATGTCTTTTCACTCATTTGTTTTTACTATTGAACAATATTCCATTGTGTGGCTATATCACAGTGTATTTATTCACTTATTGAAGCAGCATCTTGTTGCTTCTACTTTTTGGCACAGTAATTTTTGATCAGTAATGGAATGGAGTATGGGATTGAGTTTGAGCAAAATAATGTCTTCAGCCTCAAAGATTTAGAAAAGGGAAATGATGTAACCCTTTTCATTTGTTCCAACCTCAGATTCTCTGATGCTTCTTCCTTCCTTGCCAACCCTATGCCTACTTAACAGGGAACTCATTTCCAACTGCTTATCACTGAGGAGTGTAGCTTTTGAAGCAAAAAGATAAAATTGCAGAATTATTACACATAGCCTGAAACTAATCAGGAATCTAAGAACAAAGAAGGTTGTATCATCATACTGTTTGCCTTAAAGACTGTATGGATAAAGCCCATTAGACATAAAAGGGGAAAACAAGCAAAACATATAGCCATCATAAATCATTACAAAAAGATTACAGCTATTATCATTTTATTCAGATGCTATAAAGTTCCCATTTTGGACCCTCGTGGACCAGGTATGAAAGTTGAGGTATGAAAGTTGATAGGTACACAGGAGATAAAATCCCTGGCGGCTATAATTATATGTAAACATTTATCTTTAACAGCAAGTTGATGGAAAGTGCTTTATTATTATTATTGTTATTGTATAATTATTGTTATTATCAGTATTATTATTATTATAGATTCTGTGCTCAGGGAGCCTCAATATCTCTCCAGATTGAAATGCAACACCCCTTGCATTAGAAGCAGAATTTGTATCGGGACACCATCTTTGAAGCAGGAAAGAAAGCACACTATCCTCAACTGTAGCAAGTCAATTCTAGGGCTGATTCACTTTCCAAATTGAGTTGTTTTGCCTTTCTTAGCTTTCCTTTGAATCCGTTTCCAAGCTATAATCTGTAGACAACTGTTCACTCATGTACCTGTGGTTAGGGCATTATGAGACAGCTTTGCCTTTATTCCATATTAAATGTAAAAATTACTTTAATGCAGCACTGAAGTAAAAATGCTGTAGGCACTTCTGAAAATAAAAGCCAGAAATTTCCAACTTAATGGTCCTGCCGAACAAAACTCTCAGCTTCATTGTGTATCCTGTGCATATCACAATGCACATTTGACATAAAGCTGAAAGACAAATAAGAGAAACCACTTTCATCTTACTACTGATTATGAAGGATTAGAAAAACATATCAAGGGTAGGCCAGGGTCTTACTCTTTCCCTCTTTTGCTTTTGTGTCTCTCTTTGGACAGGGATTTCTTAGGTCAGATTTCTGAAATGGGCACAGGAGGAGAGCAAAGAACTGAACTCAAATATACAACCTGGTTGAACATGTATTTTTTCAGTCATATAAAATATCAACCCGCTTTTGCACTAAAATGGCTTAATGTTTGTTTCAATTGTGGAAGGATCTTGCATTTAAGCAGTAATTATTTATTGAATGTCTACTTTAGCCATGCAATTCTGATAAATTCTGAACAGATACCAAAATTTCAAGGAGATAGGTCAGATTTATTACCTACTTGGAGAAAATAGACTTAGACTCATAAGATATGAACAATAAAACAGAAAATGAGTAAGTACCTGATAAATGGTGGTTACCAGACCAGTTGTTCCCATGAAAGGGACACTGGTGTCATTGTCTGAGAAAATAACAGTATCTCCTAGAACTATTGGTATAGTCAGAATACCATAAGAACCTGGAAAAAGAGAGACAGAGAGCATCATGGAACCAGAGTATTTCAGAAAGATATTAAAAAGAAGATGACTAAACTCAGGTATCGATGAACTTTTCTGCATACCAACCCATGCCAAGACTTAGTAGTTTAAAGCAACTAACTTATTTACTCCATGATTTTGTGGCTCACTGGATGGTTGTTCTAGTCCAGGCTGGTTCTGCTGATTTCCATTGAGTATCTGGGTAGCTGGTGGTTTGGCTGAATGCTGGTAATTAAGGATGGCTTTATTCCATGCCCAATGATTTTCCAGTGTCAGCTAGAGTGCTCCTGTACCATGCTAGCTTAGAGTCATTAACATGGTGTTCTCAGGGTTCCAAGTGCAGCAGGAATGGGCAAGTCCTAATGCAAAACTCCCTTTCAAGTCTCTGCTTCAGGCATGTTTGCTATTGTCCCATTGGTCAAAGCTAGTCACAAGACAAAGTAGAAAGTTAGATGCCACATTTTGATTAGAGGATGTACAAATTCACCTCACAAAGTGTTATTTATGTGAGGATGGGACAAGTCTATGGCCACTTTATCAATATATTATAGTAAATAAGGCAGTGAGCAGAGCTGTAGCTTCAGTGGTGTTAACGTTGAAAAGAAGTTAAGAAATATAATTGGATGACCTCAAACGAACCACTGGAGGGATTTTGCCAGGAGAAAGAAGAGATGACTAAATTAACATTTTATGAATAGTAATCTGAAAATTGGGTTGAGGATAGTTTGGAAAAGAGAGACTATAGGGAGACATTCAATGGTTGTGAAAACAGCTAACAGTATGTGGCACCTAGCAGCTGCTCACTAAATGCTTCCTATATCTTAATCGGAATCCAGATGTGAAGTAATAAGGACATGCACTGTGGTAATGGTAGTGGTAAAGAGAGTGCCAGATGTGAGATGTAATTTTGAATGAACTATTAGCATTCCTTGATTACTGATGGATTTTGGGTTGGGGAGATAAACAGTGGAAATAAAAAAGATAGCTTCAAGGTTTCAATCTTTAGTGAGAGGAAGACTAGTAAGACATTAGCAGATACAGAGAAGGAAGGATTTACTAAGGTAAAGTTTTGTTTGGACACGTTAAATTTTGGTGGATGGCAGCATATCACATTGATTATGATCAGTTGGGCATTGGAAACATGGGTGTGAAACTTGAAAACGAGTTAGGGATATATAATTAAATAGATATTATTTTCCATCTTTCACATAGAGGTGAAATCTGATAATTGGATGACTTGTTTGATACAATATATATATTGAGGGATAGGAACATGTTCAGAGGAATTCAGAGCGAAGGGAAGCAGTTAAGGGCTGTTTTCAGGAAGAATAATTACCTTTATTTTTTCTTAAGAATTCTGTATATGAAAAACAGCCTAAACTCATCTGAACTGCTTAGCCGAGGTAAGCATTCTGAGATAAAGGAAATTTGTGTGATATGCCATTCACATTCATTTTACAATTTATTTTTGGATTCCTAGGGAAATTTTGTAAATTGAGTACTTTTTACATGAATCCTGATTTTTCAATCCTTGTGATATAACTTAAGTACATGCATTGTATAAAACTCAACAGTTATAAATGAATTTACAGTCATCAGTGCCAAGCATATTGTCCTAGTATGTTCTTATTCTTGCACTTCAAATTAAATGATGTAAGTTAAGACTGTCATAATCTTGTTGACTTGTTTAATTTGAGAACTAGAGTTGTCATTGAATTCATATGAACAAATCAATGGCTAATCACTTTAAAAAGCAATAATTACTGAACATATTTATGGGAACTTAATTACAATACAGTAGTGCCATGTCAAGTGTGAAAAGGCATTAAAATATGCTAGGATGTATCAACAAGCGATGTCACAAAGTGCAATGGACTGTGAACCCATTAAACTTTGATATTTTTAAGCATTTTACTTGGACAAATTATCAAATCGAAGTGATAATTTGCAAAACATGCAAATTAGTAATATTGCACTTCCCAGCAGCCCATGACACATTCTTGGCCTATTTGTACCTTTACCATATTCAACACAACTTACCATCAGGGTTACCTTTGTTAAGTAGAGATTCAAGTATTTTTCTTCTAAAGTTCTAGTGATGGTCTGAGACAGGTGGTGAAAACTATACTGTCTATTTAAGCGATTCCATCCAGTTCCATCTTATCTCCTTACAATATTTGGTAGTTTATAATTTAGCGTATTTTATTGGACAAACTTGCCTTAGAAAATAGGAACATGATGTATGAGACAATGGAAAGGCAAATGTTAATGTGAAGGCTCAGAACTTTATGGAGTGTTTAGCACGGCCAGGAAAGAGTGGATCTGAGTTAGAAGTTGAAGTGGGGGCTCTGGAAGCGATGAGGGAAAAGATAAAGTACCCATAATGAAAGGAATGCAAAGAGAATTATGCCCATTTCAGGGTTCTAAAATCACTTTAGCATCAGAGATCACAAACATATTTTTGGTAGGAAGTCAACACTTATTAAGAGATGTTTTTACAGTTGTCAGTTATATCCATCTCTCCACAGTCTCAGATACAGACACACACATCTGTCAGGGAGGTAAAAACATATATTCTTCCCTCTAGGTTCTCTGGGCTGGTTTAAGACTTAAATTGACAGGAGAAAATCAAGTCTAATTTCATACGCATGGAGGTCTCATAGATATGGGACCTGAAGAAATGACTATAGCAGGCAGTTTTTAGATTTTTTTAGACAAAGAAACAATAACTTTGTTACACTTAGGTACTAATTAGAAAAGAAACTTGGCAGAATTTGTTTACACAGCCCTGAATATCCTCTCTCTGGTCATAAGGATGACTCTTTACCTCCTGGGACAGCAAGGGTCCCTTTCACAGGGGAGATTTATGTCCTGATTTCAGGAAGACACAAACGAGGGCCAGAGTATCTTTCTTGCACAGGCTCTTTCCCAAGTAATTTTAATTCAAAGTAACCAATATGCTGCCAAAGTGTCATAGTTTAGGGTAGCAAATTTTGCTCCCCTACAGTCCCACCTTTGAAACTTCCCCAAGAAGTGTCATAGTCTCAACAATGAGTTGGTAGATTATTCCATTTCACTGAACCACTCTTTGTCCTGACAATAGGTAGGTTCAGGTAGGCTCAGTTCAACAGCTGTGTCTCATTTCAGGAAGCGGTGATACAGGTGGGCTCACAAAGTAGGCCTAGGTTCAAGCAATTGGGCATTAAATTAGGCATTGCTATAAAAACAAAAGAAAATCAATGGTTAATGATTTGAGTGATTTATAAATCAGTTTCTGAGTTGTGAGGCTAGCCAGTGGAAAAGATTTCTAGATGTCCGGGTTGAAGCATCTTTTGTAGTTTGAACGTCTCTGCTGATATCATCAGGTGTTCAGGAACACTTTGGATGGCTCATATAACAACAGGCAAAAAGATTGTGTAAACATGGAATATTGTGATGATTTATCTAAAATTTAGAGTGAGTCATCTAGTTTCAGTTTGCAGGGTTTCAGGAAAAAGGGCTATTTTAGTTCTCAGTGATTTTAAATCAGACGGGCAAGAGAAAAATTGGAAATGTTAGTCTGAGTTGTATGTACACATATACATTCTCAAATATGACATTCCAGCCAAAGCTTTGGCAATAAAATCAATTATGTCCTGTTATAAGAAGAAGAGATTCTTATTGAACTTATGTAAATAATTGTATTGCCCTGAAAATAAGAATACTCACTAAGTACCCAAATTCTGAAAGGATCAGGTAGGGAGAAAAGAATAAATGTTTCAGTTCTGCTTACAAACATATAACTTATCAAATCTTTGTAATCATAGTTAGTCCAGGAGGAAAGTTTTCTTTATATCTGGAAATCAAAAATTAAAGAACCAGCAATATTTCCAATGAGAATTCATAAAGCTATAATTATCTCCCTCAATTCATTCAGTCCTATTATTAATTATTTTTGTCTTGATCTTTTTGACAGCAGTTTTATGAATTCCGTTTTTTCCTTCAGTTCTGTGGCACGATGTGCATTTTACCCAGTTCAGTGGTATGATCTGCAAGTTATCAGAAATGTGTATTTGTCAGAAGTCCTTTCTATTAATCTCCTTGAAGATAAAGCACTTTTACAGAAACATTTTTTTGTAACGCATCACATGAAAACAATAACTGTCTGTAAATGAAAGGATTTTAAAAGATGCCCATTGTTAAAGATCTGATGGGAGTTCATTATAATGCATTTGACAAAGAAATTGGTCATAACTGGCATTTAGGATTTAATTTTGGGAAGTTTTTCAAAATATCAAAAAGTTTTGAAACACTTGGTCAAATAGCATCTTAGGTCGCTGTGAAACAATACTTATTCATTTCACCATGGTGACAATTGAAAACTTCACAGGCAAATACAGGAAGTTACATAGTTGTAAGCAAAACTAATCTAAGACGTGATAAAGGACAGAAAATTATTTTGGTAAAACACAAAATCTTTGCTTTTTTGACAAACTACCCAAAAGGCAAAGTAAACACTTCATAATCTTATCAAGAGCAGATCAATAGTCCAATTAACTGTCTTTTTAACAGAGAAAGAAAAACAAATTCTAGTTTTGAACCAGCTTACTTTTGATATTGAAATTCATTCACTCAATTAATTTCAATCTTAGCCAGCTTGACCACACATTAAATTTTATTTTCAAAGTTTCCTTTTTTATAAACCTTTTACAACTTTCTTACGGTCGGGTTTTGTCTTGTTTTGCCTCTTTCCCATTCTGCCTCTCCTTAGAACAAAATTATTTTCTTTTCCCTCAATAAAATATATTTCCATTTTATACCTTCTTTTATTGAAAACACACATCCTACTTACCTTGCATTCAAAGTTGTTTTCCTTATTATCCCTAGTAGCTTTAATCACATGTATTAATTAGAATCCTTAACCCTTAGAACCTTGATTTCTAGTGGAAACGAAGTAAGCAACAGTGAACTGTCTGTTGCACCAGTATTCTATAGATTGGCAAGTTTATGAATACATTTCATCATTTCTAAACATATGATTCCTCATAGCATACGTTATTTTTCCCCAGTATGACACAAGACATGTTTATTAACAGACCCAAATATCTTTAGTTCCTCTCAAATGAGAAATGAAAAGTAGATAAACTTAGACTTGCTTAGCAATTAAAGTTTCAGTATTTTATTTCATTTAGAAATGATCCAGACATTTCATGAATTCCCATCATCTAATTTAACTGAGCAAAATTTTAAGGGTAAAAGTTACCTAAGAGGTTTTTTAAGTAGACATATTGTTAAACCAAGCATTATTAAAAAGTTTATCTAAAAACTTTTGTCCCACCTTCATCTATTTAATTTATTTATCCCCAACAGCCATGTCTGGATTACCTACAAAAACTTCATTAGACATCAGACAATGTCAGACTCCATCTTAAATTATTCTTTTTCTTGACTGAGAAATTTTGCAACGGAGATAACATGAATTTATTTGACTAAGCCCAGGTAGAATAAGTTATTTATCTGCATTATATTCACTCCTGATAACTCTGAAGACATGCCTACTTAATTAACCCAACAAACTTAGACTACAGTTGACTCTTGAATAACAGGGAGGTTAGGGCACCAACCACCTGCGCAGTTGAAAATCCAGATATATCTTAAGTTGGCCCTCCACAAACGCAGATTCCCAACTGCAGATAGAAAATGTAGTTGACCCTTGAACAATGTGCGTTTCAACTGTGTGGATCCACTTAAATGCAGAGTTTTAAAATTTGTGTATAAGTGGAATTGCACAATTCAAACCTGCATTGTTGAAGCATCAACTATGGTTTTCATTTACAGAAAATTATTCTAGATCATATGAATTTGAAAACATTCAAGTCATGTGTTCTTGTTTTTAAGACAGTTAAACAGATCTCTTTTACAAATTATTTTTTGTAATACCATCTGGAGATAGAAAAATGACATAACTATAATATAACTACATAGATCTACATACAAACACAGAGATGTTATCATTTCTATTTTAAAACAATATAAAACTCACTAGTTTATAAATAACCATAGGAAGATGTTAAGTTTACTCAGATCGCTAAAGCTTTTTACTATTTATTGAGAAGACTTTTAAGATGTGTTATTTGTCAAAAAAAAAAAATTGTATTTGTCTTTGGAAGTAGTCTTAAGGAGGTCTAGGATTTGAGCAAGACGGCCCTTATAGCAGTTTGTATATTAAAAGTGTCTCTTTCCATTTTTTCTATCAGTCTCAGGCAATATTTATGTTTCAAAGATATGGTAAAATTTATATTTTCCTTAGAGTCTGGGGATATATCAGAAGTCTAGGGCAATTATTATTTAAATTTTTCTTCTTTTTATTCTAAGTGCAGGACAATTATAATTCCAATGTTCTGAAGGCAAATAGGAAGGGGTCTTAGTGAATTTTTAGTTATTCTCAAAGTCATGCTTTTGTTTTTCTAAAAATTTAAGCTACATATCAAGAACTGTTGATTCTAACACCTTTTTTATTTCTTTCTGCATTCCTGCAAGCTATCTTCAAAAAACTGGGTAGCCTCAAAGTACATAGCATAGGAAGGCAAAAAACTGGCTGAGCCTGATTAGAAAGCCTGGCAAATAGAGTCTTATTGTCCATCCAGTGTGCTTTTACTGAATTTATTTTCTGGTTTTAGCATTTGCATGAGTAACTTTGAGCCTAGATATTAGGCTAGAGTGCTCTGTGTAAATCTTGTAGGAAAAGGGGAGTTATAACAGGCAGCTGAATGGTTAAGGGATTTTCTAGGAAAAGTGGAGGAATTTTAGAGTTTGGGAGAATTGGCTAAGAAGATGGAACCAGGTGTTGAGATGAACTGTGTTGGGGGTTAGACCAGGGCCCAGTGATGCTAAAGATGTCCTGGAGGGTTAGACAGATGGTTGGGGTAGAGGGTGTCTAAGAGGTCGGAGAAGGATGATTTACATTAGATGTGAACTTTAATTTTGTTCTAGGTTTAATTCCTGAAAATTTAGGGGAATCCGTAAGGGGGTCCCTAAAGGCTAGATATCATATTTCTTTGTATCCATTTTTAAATTTGTTTTTTTCTATACGTACCAATAAAACAAGTGTTTAGGAGAAGAGATCTCTAAAAGGTTTTTTTCAGTTTAGAAGTTTTTCTCATTCAAAGGATCCATCATCTGGCCTTTCATGAATTTGGTCTTCTTACTAGGGATTCAAACCAATAACCCTTTTTATGGCTTAATCACGGACACAAGAGGCATCCCCAGAGAAAGTGCAAAAAACAAAACCAAAAAAAAAAAAACAAAACAAAGAAAAGAAAAAAGCAACCCTCAAAAGATCTAGAAAGTTCACTCCCAAAGATAGTCTAAGAACACAAAGGCCTTTCTTGAACAGGCAGTGAGGAGCCTCCTCCATTCACAAACCTGTCAATCTGTGACACCGGGCAGTCCATACTGGAATGGGACTTTTCCAGCCTCAACAAAGCAATGAAGGTTGAGGTCACAAAAGCCCCTTAAGGACTGGAACCCCTTATGGCAAACTCCCCTGACAGCTGGCACAGCTGGAAAGAGTACTGCTTGTGACCCTTTGCCTCAGAACCCTAGTCTGTTTGAACCCCCGGCCACCCTCGTAAGTGCATCTTCCAGAAGACAGAGACCAGAGAGAATATTCTCACTGGTCACAAAGCCAAGCTCTCAGAACATAGAGCAAGACAAAAGGAGAAACTTCATCTAGTGTTTACCTAAGGGACCCACGTCAAAGTTTGTCTAAACAGAGCTCAGTCTGGTGAGAATCACGAAGTCACCCGTGTGTGAGGGCCTTTCAAACAGCAGGCATAGGGAGCCTGTGTTCTTACCCTGTGGTTCTCCTCTTTATGACACAACATAAGGAGACAAAGTAAAACAATGACCATCTCTGGGAGGAAAAAGGATCACTAACAATTGAGAGTATCCATTTACCAAATTTGCCAGAATGACTATGCCCAAAGAACTAATTCCACAAGTGTTTTCTCCAGCTAATGGAAATTTAGAAAGAGTGAAAAAGGACCCTCACCACTTTTACTTCTACTGGACCCAACAGACAGAAATCTGGGAGGCTGATATCATAAGAATTTTTACCTTCTGCTAGTTGTTTTGTTTTGTTTTGTTTTTTGTTTTAATGTCAGAGTTCTCAGAATCTCTTTATCTGCAGCAAGCTGTTTCCTGCCAGAAAGATCCTGCTGACTATGCTAACAGCCAGGGGGCAAAAACCTTTCCCTCTACTCTATGAGGTTCTTCTGGCTGCTTTGAGAATTAAATTGACATGAGACAGATTAACAGGAGAAAACTGAGTTTAATTTCATACTTGTACGCATGGAGGTCTCATAGATATGGGACCTAAAGAAATGATTACAGCAGGTAGTTTTTATACATTTCAGACAAAGAAACAAAAACTTTGTTAGGCTTGGGTACTAATTAATAAAGAAACTATGCAGAGTTTGTTTACACAGCCTTCTTGGTCCTGAATTTCCTCTCTCTGGTGGCTCTTTACCTTCCGATGCAGCAAGGTTCTCTTTCGCAGGGGAGATTTGTGTCCTGCTTTCAGCACGACAGAGAAGAGGGTCATTGTGTCCTTCTTGCACTGGCTTTTCTCAAGTAACTTTAATTCAAAATAATCAATACGCCAAAGTGGAATATTTTGCGATAGCAAATTTAGCTCCCATACATCCCCCACACACTGTGAGCACGCATACACAGACACATGCACTCACAGACACGCACACGTTCCTCTTTTCTTTGACGGTAAGAGACAATAAAATACATATTATTGCTTCTCTTATCTCTCCATTACTTCTCTCCCCGAATGCTTCTGCTGAGCTTTTATTAAACACTTCATTCCAAAGTCCAGATCATCAGTCAGGAGGGAAAATATTCTTCTGCTGTTAAATGGAACCGTTTGTCTCCTATTTTGAATCAAAGGTGAAATACAAAATAAATGCAATCTTTTTTTATTCCTTCATCATTTTTTTTTTCCTGACTGTCTCTGAAACTTATTGACAAGAGCATTTGCATCTTCAGGACTTTTATTTGCATCTGCTCTTTCCATCGTTTCTGTGAGATAGGATATTTCTCTATTTTTCTACCATAATTAAACAGTTCTACAAAATGGGGGGAGGAGTAAAGAAAAGTTAAGAATAGTTAATTTTAGTCAGAGAATAAATTTTTAAAAAGAGACAAACTGACTTGGCAGGGGAGGCAAAAATCTGAATGCATGGTAGTTGGGAAAGGCAGAAGGAAATAAAATACAAAGGCATATATAAGCGTTGGTGAAAAGCTACAGGACAGCTGTAATACAGGTTTTCCGTCTTCAGGTCTTAGCTGCTCCTATGTTCCCTCAGAAGTTTCATATCCGTTTTATTCCCCTAAAGAAAATGAACAATCTCTTGATGGATTGATTGCTGTGACAATTGCACCCATAATCCAAAGTTCTTCTTTCCCAAAATTGAGCATAGTAGGGCCATGGAAATGCAAGTGAGGGGGATTGCTGGCTCAGCAGTCAAAATTAAATCCCCCTAGGCTCTTGAATCATGGAAATTTACACCATCTCATCTATACACTCTTTTTTTTTTTCGGAAAAAAGATATGCAATTCTGTGTCTGTGCACTCACATGAACTATGAAAGTTCAGCTTAGCATGTATTCTCTCAATGCTGTAATATTTCCAGATTTAGGCTTATTGTAATACTGTAGGGATGAAGACATATTCATCAATTCTACTAAACTACTTGCAAAAACAACAAACAAACAAACAAACAAGCAAACAAACAAACACAAGGAAGGAGTAGTGAGAAAGCAATCACACCAAGCTGGCAGTGGGTGGAGTCTTGATTTTTAGGGTTACTGGACAAACACAAAAGTGATACATTTCACTCTACAAAAACTTCTTACCTCAAGTATACACAATGGTATCCATACGAATATTACTACTGAAATATGTGAACAGATAAATGAAGGGAAAAAGAATGCATTCTGCTAAGTTCAAAGAGAATGTGTCCTGGAGACTGGAGGATATTATAAGTAATATTTCTTCCAACATTTTTTACATAACAAAGTGAAGAGCTGAAGCTGCTGGATATTGAAAGTTGTTGATGAAAAATCCCTGAATTATCCATGCTCACTCTCTAATAAATCAGATTCCCTAGAAAATAATTATCTTATTCCTTCTACTTCTACCCTAAAGATGATCTGATTCTTGTGTTTTGTCCTTTTAATAAGATAAGCGTCCCATCCAAAGGGAAACAAGCTGACCTTAAAATTTCAGGCTTGTTGGAATCAATCTCCACTGAGACAAGCTACTGCTGTCTCTCAGACCAAAAGTAGAACATGAAATCCATACTGGCTCATTAAAATCCTAGACTTCTGCAGGCCCATCTGTAATGATGACAAGTCGTAATCAATGTAATTGCAATGTGTACTTAATGCCTTCATATATCAACACATGCACACATGTGGCATGGTTTGGAAAGGTTGGAAATATTTCAAGACTGTTTTGTTTCTTAAGATTTCAGACCGCATCATGATTTCTATTACACGATGTAATTGAAATGGGTGATGATCTACTTAAGAGAGGAGAAGCTGCTATTGTGACTTTTTCCCCTATTGTGGGCTTTGGGGTTTTAACAGCCCAACACTCTCAGTCACCAGTGCGATACCCAAAGATACTGAACATGAGTACCAGACTACTATCTAATGTTAACACCCAGAGATGATACAGCAGCAAATGTTTCCTTCTGGGAAACCTCTGAGGATTCCAATTACTCTTAATCAAGAGAGAAGTCAGTCAGGCTTGAAGTAAGGGGCTTGCATTTAAAATAAGCAGAGAGGGGGGAATGTGATGAACAGATGAAATTCTTGGCTTGTCAGACCTGCTGAAAACTATTATTCTCACACTTACCACCCCTCTTCTGTCCCTCCTTCTCCTTTATGGTATTGGTAGGAAATGCAATCATATCTGTTGTTCTTCAGCTTCCTTCAAGACCGTCAGGTTACTTATTGACATTCTCTAAATTTCAATGCAAAAAGTTATTTTTCAGGACAGAATTATGGGTAAGTCCCTATATCTCTCCTCCTTCAGAATGAAAACCCAGGAGGTGCTTCTCAGGGAGAAGAGAAGAAGGCATTTCTACAGCTCTGTTTGCTGCCAAAGTACTTAATGAAAGATTGCAGGCACCACATCCTCCTTACTTGAGTTTCAATGTGTTTCACACATGGGAGTCCAGTTGCCACAAGGGAATTTTATATGGACACATTGTCCATCATGGCAATGGAGACCAGTGGAGTGGGGGATGAGAAGAACATTCTTCATAGAGATTGTCCGTATTTCGTTAGAAGAAGTCAGATGGCAGGAGTCCTTGAGCAGTGAAACACTGGAGCTATGCTTCCAGGACGCATTTCAGTCTAGCCAGACAAATGCTACTCATTCTTTAATTAAACATAGTTCCTCTAGTGGTTGTAATAGAAAGTGTATAAACATTCTCAGTAAATAATTACTTCTCTGGCTTCTAAGACCAGTTATCTGTCTTTCGCATATTTAGATATTTTGGGATAAGAGCTTTATTATAGATTGTGTTCTGTTTTATTTAGTAATTTTAAAAAGTTAACTATTGTGAAAAACACAGTATAGAATTTACCATTTAACGATTTTTAAGGGTACGTTCAGTAGTTTTAAATATATTTACATTGATATACAACAAATCTCCAGAAATTTTTCCTTTTGCAAAACTGAAACTATACACCCGTTAAACAAAAACTCCCCAATTGTCTCCTCCCTCTAGCCCTTGGCAGCCACCACTCTCTGATTCTATGGTGCCTCATAAAAGTGGAATCATACAATATATGTCTATGCTTTGTGTTTTTATTCAAGTAGCTGATATGTAGTTAATACTGGCTGAGAATTAATTCCACAAAAAAATGAATTATTCTGTCCTAGCAACTATAGTAAGTCCTGAGAAATAAGTTTTGACCCTAATGAAACTTGCAATCTAGTAAAGGAAACTTATATTTGAACAGTGACGATAATGCAACGTAATATAAACTATGACAGATATATATGTATATAGTAATATTGCTTCAATTAATAATCTTTTTTACCCCAAAATATTTTCCAACATGTTTCTGCATCAGAAATTTTGTCTTATATTTTAAATCCTACAATTAAAAGTCCAAAATCACTTTTTATTCTCCACACTTTGTGTACTGAATAATAGGACGTTAAGTCATAAGTATTGCTTATCACGTTTTATTCTTGGGGAATCACAATGGGGGTCTCCACCCACCCCCACCTTTTTTTTTCCTCTGTTCTCTATCTACTCTGTAGTTCTCTATTATATCTGATATTGTATAAGCATTCTCCTGCATGATTTTAAGATTCCACGTCTTCTTCTAGGCAAAAAGAATTCTTTCTCACTCTGTGAGATGTACTGTGTGTTCTCTAGGAATCCATATTTTTGCTATTAAAAGCTGTCATTTGATATATATTTTTCTTCCGTTGAAACACCTGCAGAGTAATCTTCACTTTGACTCTCCCAAAACTATATATATATATATATATACACACACACATATATGTATATATGTATATACACATACATATGTATATATATGCACAACACAATACTTTTTAAATATAGATGAACATTCTACTTGTACCCGATGATTGTTACTCAGGTTTTCAAAGCATAGGATTGAAGTTCTTGAAGGGACCCTAATTATCATTGGCATCAATGCTCTCATTTTGAAAATAAGGAAAATAAAACCTGGAAATAAAGAAATGACTTGTTCAAGGTCAAAGTCGCTAAAGATACATTCCAGGTTTCTTCTGGCTCAACCATTTGTTCCAACATGAATCAACAGAATGGGTAGCAAATGGATGTAAGGAGTCGTGGAGTCACGGCATCACCCTTGGATGAGTGCTCCAGGAAAATAATAAACTTCTCACTCCGCTTGTCAATCCACATAAAGACACTTGTGTAAGTGACTGTGCTCATATCTTCCTCCCAATGTCTGTGATAAGATGCCTTGAATTTATTGTTGCTTATAAATAGTCCTTAATCTAATGTGGCTCATGGGAAGTAGCTGCTTCTTCAGTTACTATGGGAAGACACATATAATATTTTTATTTTAGGTGATATAGATTTATTTTTTACACTAGTGTCTGAGTCATGTCCTTTCCCTAAAACAGTGTGAATCTCCTTTACTCGTTCATTAAATTCATTCATTCCACAAAAGATCATTGAGCTCCTAATGCATCCCAGCCATTTTATTTGGCATTGGGCATAAAATAGTGAATAAGATAGACTTAGTCTCTGCCTTCAGAACTGTCTAGCAAGACAATTATTTGTGTTTCTTTTTTCACCTGTATTGTTTCTTCTAAGAGGCCTTGGGAATACTTTGTTTTCAAAAAAATAGAGGGTAGAGGAATGTTCCTCAAGCTTTTGTACTATTTCCATGAATAATTCAGACATTTCATGCAAGAAAGCCAATGTGATAGAGACCCCCTAAGACACTGAAATGATAAGTTCCTTGTCCATCCCTCTGATTGCACATTGAACCAAAGTTCTCTACCCTTAAAATTACCAATGTGAACTTTGAAGATCAGCTGTTTATTGTTTTCCCCCCTAGACTTGTTCACTTGTGGGGTGTTTATGCGTTAAATAATCTATAAACTAGATGCATAGTTGATAGGTAGAACATGTTTATCTAGTTAAACATTGTATATCTCTTGTGCCTAAAACAGTGCCTGGAACACAGTAAATATTCAAAAATATTGTAGAATAAGTTAAAGGAAAACGGAATGAATGAGCTTCAGGAAAGTACTGATTGAATGCTACTGGGTCATTTTTCTTCCTCATCCCTAGAACTGCCACTAATCTAAAAAGCATTCATAATTAGCACTAATCGGTATGAATTTTACCACAGTGATAGCCTTGGTAAGGAAAACTGGTTGCATGGACACTTTCCTAAAATATTCAGCAATGTTTTTCCCACATCCTGCTGCTTCCTTTACTCAGCCACTTTTCCTGGAGATGCTTGCCATCTGGAAACCCTGCCATGTGCCCCACCTGATGGAGCCCACCTAGAGGCATCTCAACAAGGCTTCCTTTGGGGCAAGGGCTGTAATTAGCAGGGGGAGATTTTCTCCTATAGCTACTACCCACAATGTGATACATATTCCCACTTTCTGTTTCATTTCTCTGACTGAGTGGGCTATTTTAGAAAAGGTATGAGGCAGTGAATAAAAAAAAAAAAAAAAAAAAAAAAAAAAAAAAAAAAAAAAACTAATGCATTTTCCCCCCCATTTAGTAATTACTGCGCTGCAGCAAACAGAGCTGGGTCTGAGTGAACCTTGACATCTAATTTTCGGGTTTTGAATTGCTTGGAGAAAAGCAGATCTCTCTGTTTTCATCTACTAACTTTTCACTGTGAAGTAATTATGCAGAACAGAGTATGGTACTGGGCAATGTTTAACACAGGCAGGTCATAACCAGACAGAAAATGGACCCTTGCTTCCAGGATAGAAATAATTAAAGGCTCATAATTTTGGAGGAGCAGTGATGATGTCATTTAACAGATATACACTTGCAGGAAATTGCATGCTTGAAAGGCATGTGTTTTACCACTTTAGATCATTCATAAACTGTCAACCTGATTTGGAAGCAAAGCCTTTTTTCTCTCTTTGTCCCATTGTTAGGGATGCATTTCTACCTTCATGAGCAAGATTGTGATTTATGGACATGCTATTGATTTTGTTTATTTGCAAGTGTATACCAGGGGTGCCAAAAATATATATACAAATGGACACTGGTTGACGTTGTTCAAGCAGTAGTTCATCATAATCAGAAGTGTCTGGACACTGATGGTAACCACTTTGAGCACCTCTTGTAATTGCCAGAAGTCAAACAAGACTGGTATACATCTTTTGTTATTGGTATATATTGAGTTGGTATATATTGAGTATTACATTTTTAATAGGTTTTTCCTTTCTTAAAATGCATTTACGTTTTTTGTTGGGTTTTTTTGGCATCCTCTGTATATGTACATATATAATAGATTGTTTTCCTCAGGTTCCAAATGAATCAAGTAATTGGGAGAATGAGAATCTAACTGGAAAATAACATGGGGTCATGGAATTATAACTTTAGGGGTATAAAGAAGTTTAAAGATCAGATTTTACATATTTTGTATACACAGAAAAGAATTAGGCAAATTGCACAGCCTGAGGGAGCAGTCCCCATGATATTGCCATCAATAAAGACACCAACCACTGTTCAAGGGCCCTCACGGCCACTCTTATTTTAGACCAGGTGGTTATAAGTTAGAGATTCCCATGACCAACCTCAAGTTTGAGACCTTGCTACAATGACTCACAGAACTCACAGAAAAGTGTTATACTAATGATTGTACATTAGAATGTACATCAGAACTTCCCAAAGGAAGAGATGCAGAGGGAGGAATCTAGGAGGTTTCAAAATGTGAAGTTTCCATCATCCTCAGGGACATGAGTTATCCTCCTACCTTCACTGCGTAGCAATACACAAAATACGCCAACCAAGGAAGTTCACCTGAGCTCTGGTGTCCAAATTTGTATTTGGTTTTCAATACATAGGCATGATTCATTGAATTATAGCCTGTGTGGGTGAACTAAGTCCCACCCCTGAGCGTCAACCCGCACATGGTTGGTCTTTCTGGAGTGGCTAATCTTCAACCTAAGTCATCTCCTTAGCACGAACTATCTGGGACCCACTATGAGTCACCTGGTTGGCATAAATTGTCAGGTGTACTTGAGGGGCCCACAATCAACAACAAAGACACATCTATCACTTGGAAAATTCCATGGCATTAGAGGTTGCCTCCCAGGAGATATGATAATGGCTGGATCTCTCTTCAGGTGAGGACAAATATCTCACTGCACATACAGGCAAAGCCCTGATTGCTCCTTTGGCTCAAGAATGTTCAAATACATTAGAGGAAAGAACTGGATATCAGAAAAATATTTCCTGGCTCCTTGTCTAGAATTTTTTTCTCCTCTAACCAAAATGTTTACTAGAACATGGAATATGTACATAGCAATCATTACGGTAAAATATCTTGAAAAATATAAAATTTATAAGGGTGATTATTGACTTTAGACCTGAGGGCTTAATTTGCATACATGACCTCCTCCAAGTGAGGGAGGGAGCCTAATAAATCAGGACACAGCTGTTAGTAAAGAGGAAGGAGTGGAGGGTGAAAGAAAGTTTCAGAGAAATTAGAGGGACTTTCTGCTTAGGGACTACAGAGGAACAACCAGGGTTACATCATTTGGGGAAGGTTAAAAAAAGAGAGAGTGGTGCGGGAAATTAGGGAAAACCACTATTACTTTAATGAAACTAGGAAGATACTGAGCAAGTGTAGTTGAAGATGAAGTTAAAAAGCAACATATAGTCTGCTTGTCTAATTATTAAGAAAAAAAATCTACAAATATGAGTATGTTAGAGTTGATTAACTGGATAGAAGACTTTAGAATTAAAGAATAGGTTAATAAAAACTTTCTTCATCTTGTGTTTTTATCCATCGAATTTAGGCAACAGTGTCCTTGTAAAACTACTTGCATAATAGCAGGATGTCTTTTGTCTTATGGTTATTATGAAAGCACATATATCACATGCTAAATTTTGCATAAAAAATGTGAAATAAGAAAAGATGCCTGTATCTGCTGACTTGTACAAGAGAAATAGAGTAGTAGATAAGAAGCAAATAACTAAAGAAATTGTTGATATCCACAAGGCATTGGCAGGGGCAATATAGTTAGAAGGAGTAAGGAGAACGTGTCACTTCTCTTGTATCACTTTTTTTGTATAGTGTGGGCTTTTGGAAATTTGTGAATGTTCTACATTCAAAAAATAAAAAATTAAACCAATAAAAATAGGAAGGGGAAAAAAAACTGGCTACATCTAGAAATAAACAATCCCAACCATCTTTTAAATAAAGAGCATAGTCACACTTAAAGGAAAAAAAACACAAAGAACTACACCAAGTATTTTAATATAAGTATATACTTACCAATATATAATTTATATTTGATAAAAATTACCAGTTTTTAACTATCTTTTAAACATAGTACCTTGCCTGTGTACCCTCAATCCAGAGAAAAAACTGCAAACAAATCTTGAACTCTTATTTACCCTTTTGCTTATTTGTCTTTGGTAGTGGTGTGGGTTAAAAATTCTGAAAGTCTTTTGTGAGCACTGAAGGACTAACAAATGAGTAAATGCGATGATGTTTGTAGAAGCCAAGGTTTTCACTATGATGAAAGGGAATTTGGGATGAGGGCAGGCAATGAAGAACCTTATGAGGTTAGATTGGAGTTGGAGCTATCAGTAGAAACATACATTTCTTGTGTCTGTTAAAAGTGTAAGAAGCAATGTCACTTCAGGAATAATGAGCATACCTAAAGCCCAGATGTTCATTTCTAAATGTCACTCCCCATGAAAGGAACCAGAGCCAATGGAAGATGAGTGAGTCTAGGTCTGGGACAGGGAAGGTAAGCCTGGAACATCTTATTTTTAGGAAGTGCTTAAAATAATAATAATAATAATAATAATAATAATAATAATAATAATGGAGTCATGTCAAAAGGACAAAGGAGTCAGGTTGAAAGAACTCCGATTGTATGCATCTGGGATAATTTCAGCATCCTAAATTAAGAAGCATAATGGATTATAACACAGTGACAAAAATAAGAATCTATGAATGAATACTGATAAATAATAGGTAAATAAATAAATGGGAAAGAAAGGGAGGATCTTCCTAACTGATGCTAAGTGATAAATGTGGACAGAATGGTGAATTTGGATGAAGACTATGGCAACCATCACACAACAAATTATTTTAGACAAGAATCATCAATGGATACTAAATCTAAGAAGAAAAGTTTGGTGAGAAACAGAATATTTGCATAATCCCAAACTATCTCCCCAAAGATTGCTTATTATTTGTAAGGGGAAAAATAGTTCCTAGACAGTGGTGAAATTGAACACTTTGAACTGGTGATCAAAATTAACATCACAGTGAGTGAGTGGCAGATGGAAAAGGTGCCTTCAGATATGACAACCTAAGAAGTACATATCGCTTTTATAGTATTCCAATCAGGCATATATTTTACCTGAATGGAATTTAGGGGAAGTAGCAGATGTGAGAATTAAATGCAGTAAATAACCATGAACTATCGGATCTTATGCTGATGGAAGAAAATGCTATACAATGCATAACTGGGTCACTTAATAAAATTGAAATATATGCTGTAGATAAGCATTGTATTATTGTTATATTTTGTGAATTTGATATATATCTATATATTTAATATATATATACATATATGATATATATTAACATTAAGTTACAGTTGACCCTTGAACAATGTGGGGTTGGGGTCACTTCACCCCTTCCCTGTGCAGTGGAAAATGTGCGTAAACTTTTGATTCTTCAAAACCTTAACTACAATAGTCCCTGGTAGCCAAGGGAGATAGGTTCCAGGACCCCATGTGGACAAAAATGGGGGGATGCTAAAGTCCCTTATATAAAATGGTGTAGAACAATGCACATAGTCAGCCGTCCACATCTGTAGATTCCCAACCACAGATCCAAAATACTGTTTTTCATTAGTAGTTGGTTGAATTCGCATATGCAAATCCCAGAGACATGGAGGACCAATTGTATATTTATTGAAAAAAACCCTATGCAGGTACCTATACAGTGTAACTGCTCAGTTAAAACCCATGTTGTTTATGGTTCAACTGTAATTTAATCAGAGGGAGAAAAGATGGCGAAGTAGCACAAATTGGTGAGACCGGGTAAGGGTACACAGAAGTTCACTATAAAATTTTGCAAACAGTTTGAAATTATTTTAAAATAAAATTTTAAAAAGAACGAAGGGGCTGAATTTCCAAAAAATGAAGCTCTAAATTCTTGGCTATGGCAAGTTAGGCAGGGAGTTTATTTTGTTATTTTAAAGATCCATTTTTTTTTTTTTTTTTTTTTTAATTAATTAATTTTATTTTTAAAGATCCATTAAAAAAACAAAACCTTTTAACATTTTTCGTTTTTACATTAGATCAGCTGTCTTTTGTGAATCCTGTCTCTTGATTCCTTCTTTCCTTCAAGAATAGTGTCCTTACAGGTAGTGTTGTTTGTGTTTCCTTATTTGCTTTCCTTGCATTGCTATCATCCACAGGAGGCCCCCAGAAGTGCACAAGTGGGAATGTGTTACAAATGCTTCCCAGTCCCGGGCAGATTCCTTCCCAAACCAGGTCATTCCTTCTACCAGGGGCCCTTTTCTCTTTCAGCTCCAAATACAAGTTTTCACTCAAAGAAAAGCAACCAGATGGCTCTCTCGGCCTCCAAGGGTCCCCCATGTAATACGAACTCACTTTACATCTTGTGTAGCTGTTGAAGATTAACAATCCCGACCAAATTATATATTGCCTCACATTTCTAATACCACCAGCATCTAAGGGAACTTTTGTGACATAATTTCATTTACTCTTACTGTCTTTGAGAGGTAGATAAGGGGCAAGTATCCCCCATCCTGCAAAGGAAGGAACTAATGTCCGGATCTATTATGTATGGTATTCATACGCCCAGTAATGCCTTCTCTTCAGAAAAGAAACATTTCACTTATTTGACAACAAAGTTTTGCTTTGAAAAATTTTTTTTAAGTTATAAGAAAATAATAATTTAAAGAAAACAATTGAAAGTATTATTATTAAACATCCATCTCAGGTCACCATCGATGGCATACCCTATGGCATCTTTCAGTCTTTAGGCGTCCGTTTACACCTCCAGGAAGTGATGCTCGTGTGTGTGTGTCTAAATATTAATTGGCCTGCTAATGATTTTAATGTAATTACTCTTTGAGAAAGGTGAAGAGATTATGAAACGTATCATTTTTGCTTTGGATTTTGCAGAGTTTAGATGTTTCTAAATGCTGCATACTCATAGAGCTAAAAGGAACTTGAGACACTGACACATTGGATACATTTCATTCTAGCAGGATCCTTTTTGCATGAAGCTTGCACTCTTCCTTATTATTCTAGAGGTTGGAGAGACAGTGGGAACACAAGGTAAAAATGGAGTCATCACCAATATTAATTAGTATGTTTAGTAATAACAAACTTACTCCTTTTTTTTTTTTTGGCTATGTATCTCACTGGAGGTTTCAAACATTGTTAACTCAAATGTTTTGAGTCTTCATGTTGTTCATAAGTTATGAATACTGTTGATTTCCTCTCTGACCTCTTTGACTTCACTTTCTTCCTTCACACTTTCTCCAGGCTGATTCCATAGGAACAGACTGTTTTCTTCTCAAACCCTTTGAGTATTGTTTGGGCCAAGAGTATCTTCCTGTATTTTCCTCTGTATTCGCCTTTCATCCTTCAAACTAAAGACTGAATCTTTGAATCTGACCCTAAGGTCTAGTTTTTCTTCCTCAACCAACAGTCACTGGATACAACAAGAATAACAAGATCGTGCAGTGACTTCAAGGGTCTTATTTCCAAGGTTGTTAAGAATAGTTATTGTAACAAGGTTTTAACACTGTGGTCTTTACACTCTTTTCCTCTGTAGGTTAAGTTGTGAATTCATTTCTTATTTTGTGGCCCAGAAGTTTTACACTGAGATTTATTTTTAAAAAGTGATTATGGGATGTTTGTTGATGGGGCTCAAATCTAATCTCCCTTTAATTTAGCACATTGCTACCAAATGGATGCTGAAACTTGGGCTCTGGGCTTTCTGGAGGCAAAAACAACAGAGAGCTTTTGGTACAATTTCCTGATTAATTTTCCTCCATATACTATAATATTGTATATAGCTAACCTCATACTGCAGTAATTCAGGGAAATTATTGATCTTTCAGTGCTAAAATTGAACTAGTTGTGTCAACAAGTTTGCTATTTCATTTGACAAATCTACTAGGGATGCCCCCAAAATGTATACAAATGACTTATATTCATCTTTTGTTATTGGTATATATTGAGGATTACAATTTAATCCAATTTTTCTTTTCTTAAAATGTGTGTACATTTTTTTTGGCACCATTTGTATATTGAAGATTAAAATTAGGAAGTGTTGTTTTGTTTTGTTTTTTGTTTTTGTTTTTATTTTTAAGCTAGAAACTAGATGTGGAAGATACAGTGGTCAATCGAACACTGCTCTCCAGAAGCTTATATCCCATTGGGAAAAAAAATGTATTGGTGAAAAATGCATTGGTAGCTTAGGTAGTAAATTCTATGAAGAAAAACAAAACAAAACAAAAAAAGTATATGTAAGAAAATGAAGGGCTGAGGGGGTGTAAAGGGAGCAGTTAGAATGGGGAGGACCTCTCAGAGAAAGCATCTGAATCAGAGAAATCATCTGAATCAAGACCTGGATGATAAGGGGGTACCATGGAGCGTATAGACAAAGGTCCTAAAGCCAGAAAGATATTGTTGAATTTGAAGAACAGAAAGAAGGCCAGGCTTCCAAAGGGCATACTGAGAGACAGGTATGTGACAATGTTAGAAAGGTTGACAGAACCAACAGGTAGGTGTTGGGCATGGTAGGCTGAGGTAACGACTTCCACCATTTGTGATTTCATTCTTATTTTGCATCTATGACAAGCATACACATTGGAAGAGGGGAAGTAATTGTATAGAGAAGATGAGGCAATGTGAGTTATTGATCTAAGACAATAGCTGTGCCATTTTGTCTTAAGCCAATCTGAACTTTTACTCAGGTCCTTTAGCTATAACCTGTAGATCCATTGAATGAGGAATTGTGGATCATTTTGGGGAGGGTTGGGCTGTGACTGAAAATGCTGTGTCACTATTTACAGCTCCAGATGGATGTTTAACAGGCTGGGGTCATATGGCATACCATACCCTTATTCCCAAAGAGTGTATCCTCATAGCTGGTAAATTCCAGTTTTACATAGAGACTAGAAGATAAATTGACTCTCCTTTTCTGAATCAGCACAGAATAAGTTTTCCTGAAGCTTCCTCAGACTGAAAAGAGTTTATTTAAATTAAATTCCATTCACCATGCTTTTGGAAGGGAACACTAGTAATGATAATCCCAAACAGCAACTCATGAAAACTGTCATCTATTTTTGGTTCTTAACTCTATTAGATTGGTTTGACTTCATTTAGTATTTAGTAGCTATATCATACTCGCCATGTTACCTAACCTCCCTAGGTCTCATTTTGCTTTTCTGTATAACTAGAGTAATCATAGTGCTCACCTGACAGGATTGTTGTAAGAACTATATTAAACGAGATAATATATGCAGAGCTCTCAGCACAATGCCGGTTACCTAACAACCACTCCACATAGTTACAGAAGTTAGTAGTAATACTAACCGCTCACATTTGCCTAATGTTTAAATTTTACAAGACACCTTCACATACATGATGCCATTGGATGATTATAGTTATTTTGTGTGGGTACAATACTTGCTCAAGTTCATATAGCTTTAAGTGGTCAAAGCTGATTTTAAAATAAATAAATCCCTATACCTAAAGAGTAGGCATTTATTAGAAGGAAGGAGACAAGGGAAAGCAGGAATAATGACCTAGAAGTCAGCTAAGTAAATGGTAAAGGGATTCAGTCTAAGGTTAACATTTTTATAGAAAATCTGTAAAATAATGTTTCATGCATGGGTAATAAAATGGTCAATCCATTTTGTGTATTCATTAAAATGTCATTAGTGCAATACCTTTCATGGTATTGGAGAAACCCTGTTAAAGATCCACAGCCAAATTGTATTCCAAATTAGATTCACACACCACTCATTAAGTGATGCAGACGATCCGCTATATTCTAGTTTAGACTTATTTCTCTGACATGCAGCCAGTTCTAGGAAACAACATGGGCCCTCTTTAACAGATACACAACTACGCAAATACTTTACATGGGAATGGAAGAAGAATGTACTGCCAAATTCAAATGGCACAGAGATCTGGGGTGACATCACCTGCAGAATGGTGTAATTAATGTGCTTCTGTGCAGTGCATGGAGTACTCTTAATAAACCCTGTAAGTTGTTAAGCATTGAAACTGGGATTTGGCTAATTATCTGGGTATGCCTTCCCCGGTACAACTGCCTTCTCTCCTAGTATAGGAATAGGGCCAAGTGTAGGAGAAGTGGCACTGAATAGATTGATAGAGAAAAATGTCTGCAGCAGAGATATTTCGCTGTGTATAGCTGCTATGTTTTCTTCATTCTCATCACTCTTCCTTCAGGCATTCTCTCTTTTTTTCCCCTCAGGTCAATGCCAGACACACAAAGGTCACTCACTTAAAGGGAAGACTATATCTTGCTCTGCCTCAGGCAAAATATAGAACTAGAATGGCACCGTGAGCTGCCTTTGTGTTTTTCTTAGTCTGAGTTAACCTTAGGCAAAACTGTAAAATACGAGTATATAGTTGAAGTCTGAAGTTGATCTTTGGTTTCTGCCTCTCTGTATCCCGCTCCTTTTGTTTAGGCTTTTTCCTGTTACTTAAGACCTCCACTGTGCAAGACTCTTTAAGGAAGGTTATAGGAGATACAAAGAGTGATAAGACACTGTCCTTTTGCACAAAAACTTTAATGACTGAAATACGTAATGGTACCATCATTTCTGGCATAAAAATATCACAAGAAGGACGTCCAGTTTACGATGGAAGGGTATTCTCCAAATGACATGCAGCTGAGGGCCACCAAGCCTGCCTATGAGTGAGATGAGCACTTATAAATAAGGAAATGGCCATAAATGCATGGATTCTACTGAATTGTCATTGGAAGAGTCACGGGGTTGACACATGATCCTGAATGTCCTTAGACCATCACCTACTTGTCTCTGGGGTAAAGTACAGGTATTATAAATCAAGAATCACGACTTAAAAACCCTCTGGGCATGACAGAATTACCTAGCTTATAGCACCTGACTGCTGCTTGCAATAAATGCTCTCTAATATCTGTTGATGATTTGGGTCACAAATGCTAGAAAATTCTAACCTAGTTTGCTCTACCTCGGTTTGATTTATTTATACATTTATGTATCCTGGCTCTCTAAACTGCTTCCCAGAATTCAGTAGTGTAGTTAACTTCTCCAATAACAAATAGTGGCCAAAAAGAAAAGAAACTGAGTAATATGGGGCATATTTTTTGGCTCAAGTTATAAATGAGATGGAGAGTCAATAGTGTTTTCTGTACTGCTCCAATGAGCAAAGGTTTGCAGACACAGAGGTCACACTGCTAAAAAGCAAAAGCATAAAACCACCAAGACTCATAGATAGTGAACTCCCAGATCTCTAAATCAAGAAGCTTGGCCTCCACTGCACACACACACACACACACACACACACACACACACACACACACCCTTACAGCCCTACCTAAATTCTAACACTCTTATTTCAGCCTATTGTACACGCAACTTTCATTACCTATAGGTTTAGAGTAGGTAAAATTTTCCACTGCTGGTATAGAAGTCTGGACTACATTCTCACTGCCATGCTTCTTTGACCCAGGTGCACTGTATTATGAGGGGAAAAAACAAAAAAGAGAACTGGAATCAGAGAACTTGAGCTTTATTTTGACTTAGCCATTTACTGTTAGATCTGTGTCATTGAAAACAGTACTTGTCCTCTCTGTTCCTTAGTTTTTTTTAATTGAGAAAAACAGGTTAATTAGAGCTTGCAAATATTAAATAAACAATTTGCAAGAGTACAATGCATATGAGAAAACTCCCTGAAAACTGCAACTCAAATATTCATGTAACAGTCATGGGTTTAAGTTGAATGGGTTTCAGAGGCTGTTTTGTGACTATCTTGGCTAATGTGGGACCTTTTCACCTAGTGATTAGAGAGAGACTTGAGCGGTACTTTCAAAACCTATGATAAAAAAGTGAAGTCCATATGTCAGTTCGATGTGTTCAGTTGCAAGTAACAACAACAAAAAATATTTGTAGTGATTTTTAAAATAAGGGTTTATTTTTCTCATAAATCAAGAAGCCTAGATGTAGGAGGCCGCAACTCTGAGTTCAATATCTCATTGTTGCCAGAGCTAACATATCTGCAATAATCTTAGGCTTTTCTTTATGATTGTAGGATGATGGCCTCAATTTCAGATATTGGGTTCTATTCAAGGCAGAAAGAAGAGTGGGAATATGCCAGCCACAAATATTCTGTTTCATCAATAAAGCAAAAGCGTTCTCAGGAACTTCCAGCAGATATCCACCTCACTGACTAGAAAGAAGGTATTATGGCCACCTCTTAGTGAGAAGAGTAAGTTTTACCTAAGCGCTATGTTGCTTTGATCCTAATTTGGGCTTTTTAACAAGGAAAGGAGAAAGAAAACTGGACAGTTGACTCACAGTATCCACTACAAAAATTGAATTATTTTCCCCAGTCAGGCATTAGTATTTTCTTTACATTGACATGTCAATCACGAACATCAGGCATAGTGAAATATTTTTATTTATCCAAATATGCCAGTTCTTAAATAGAATGACTGCATTTGGTGTTAAATTGACTTTTGTAATTAGTTACTCTAATTGAGGAACATTAGCTTCTTGGAACAGAAACCATCCGAACCATGTTTTGTTTTTGTTTTGTTCTTGTTTTTCCTGATATGTCTGTAGCCACAGAAATCAGCAAATAGGAAGGTCCAGATTAGCAAGGCTTTGACTTGTGCATACATCTAAGTTTACCAACCGTAGCTAATTAGTAGCTCTGTCTGATGAATTATAAATGGTGAAAATAGTAAATTGGCAACTGTGACTCCCATTGAGGCAGCTGATCTTAGTTACATCTGTAAGTATGACAAGAACCAGTATTGCGCTTCTTATATGTTTGGAAAGAAAGACACTTGCTAATTTGTATGCATAAAAAACTTTTTGCACATTTGATAAAGGTACTAGAGTTATGCTCTTCATATCAAATTTCATTTTCCCATGAGTTAGACAGTTTCTATATGTATCCATAGAGGTAAATGAAATAGCATCCATGAGGTCAGTATACTGTGCTTGTGTGATAAAGATTCTGCTCTAGTTACGTTCTTTAAAAGATGATTTTGAGCAAGAGCTGGTATTCAAAGGAGAGGACAGCTGGGTGGCTGGAGGCGGGAGTGTATAGATAGACATGTTACATCTTTGGATCTAGAATGCATATTTTCAGTTCCGTTCTTCATCAGTCTTGTACATAGGTGTAGAATGGGAAGAGTAACACTGGATGCAGCTTAAACTTCAGAATTACAAAGAATTTAGACTTTGATATGCACAATTTCAGAGTTCTTGATAAGGAGCATAGACATGCATGGCCCTACTTGTCTCAAAATATTTAGATATTCACCTATATGAAAACTGAGCTCTTAGCAATATAATTCTTAAATAGGAAAAAAAATGTAAAAATCTACTACTAGAACAACTTTACCTTTTCATTTTAATCACCAACACCCAAGCAACATCTGACCGGGTTGGTCTAATATAATCGTTTGACTGAAATCATGTCCTATATTGGCTACTATGGAAAATTGTCATTAACATCCTTTCAGACTTCTATTGGACCTCATTGACCAGAAACCCAGGGTTTAACAGAAGGGTGTCAGCTACGGTTTCCTATGTGATTTTTCTCCTAAATTCCAATTATAGAAAAATAGAAGGGTTAATCCACGCTTTAATTCACTTGAACAAGTCCAGAGACCTTTAGAAGATCTGGAAAACGACAGCTCTCCTTCAAGCTTAGTTGCCTCAAGTACCACCCCAAGGCTATTGGATGGATTTTCGTTCAGCAGCGTTGATGCCCAGGCTGCCTTGTCCTCATAATTATAAAGTGGAACACTGCCACAATAGACTCATTACTATGCCAGTACTTACACCACTGTATTGCAAGCCCCAAGAATGGAGGACAGCACTAGAACACATTCCCTGTGCAGTTGGAAAACTTTTTAACTCAATAAGCTCATGAACAGCATTATAAACCCTTGAGACTTTTTACCAGGGGAGTCTGTAGACAAAAGGCCTCTTTAGTAATGTCCGTGTATCATAACATGAAAACCAGCAGACTGTTTCAATGCATAACTGACAAAATGGAGTTTGTACACTAACCTGCCCAAGAGACAACCGATACAAAGCATAGTTTCCGTTTGAGATACAAAACCCAGGTGAGTGCTGGACAGTGATAAACTGATTGACCGTGGCTAGTAAAGTGAAATATAATTTGTCTTACCTGTCAGCCATCCCTTTCTTTGAGGGATCATTATGTCCAATTTTCTATAACTCTGATTACCCATGTAGGCCCAGAAGAAGGTATCTGACTCAGAACTGACCAATTAGAATACCTCCCCTAACCCTGACCACAGGGACTTGTTCAGGAGTGTTTATATGACCCAGCCTGATGACTTAGAGTCCTCACCAGACCATTTAGGAAAGCTATGGTGGTGAAAATGCTTTCTGGAGCTGCATGTAACAAACTTTCCCTCTAGGTGGAAAGAAAATGTGCTTGAGAATGAAACCAGTGCAGTGTAGAGAAAAACAAAGCTGAGAGATAGAGGAAAAGAGGAAGAGGGAAGGAAAGAAGAGGAGGGAGGGAGAGAAAGAGATTATTTCATATGGATCCAGATGTATTTGAGCCTAGATCTATCTTTGGCCTTTTATTGCCAAGACTTTCTTTTTTTTTTCTTTTTTTTCTTAAACTAGCTTGGGTTTCTGTCACTTGAAATTTTGAGTATAAAAACACACAACATTGAAATCACAATGAATTCCAGAAGCTAGCTTGTCTTTTAAAAGGTTTTTAGAATACAGCCAAAATGTCATCATACAGCAAGCCAAACCAGAAGCTGGTTTAGCTGTGGCCTGGCTGTATTGTTAGTGGGCTCTGGAATCTGGACCTGCTAATCCTGTCCCACCTGGCTCTGGAAGGGATCTCATCACCATTATTCCCAGCCAGGCCTGCGGCCATCTTTGCCCTCATTAGCACCATGCTCTAAGACACGGACAAGAAAACACTTTCACGGTGATTTGAACCCAGAGCACAGGATGCAGTAACACTCATCAGGGGAAAGGTCAGCAGGAGTGAGTGTGACTATGTCTGCAGCTAGAGGTTGGGATTACTGTTGCTAGAAACACTGAGAGTTGAAGTTACCATTATAGAAAAAAACAGTTCAATGAGCATGAGTTTAGTGCTCACAATATATTATGCGTTGCACTAAAATTTTGCGGTCTCCTTGTTTAAGGCAGGAAATAGTCCTATGTGTATCCCGAAGACTGGAGTTTGGGGTGGGGGTAGGTCCTTTGCAGAGTTTTTCTTAGGAGCCTAAAGTTTAATCTCATACCATTGCTTCTCTCTCCCCAACCATGAATAAATAGCATGAAATAAATGGGAATCCTGAATTGGGAATACAAAACAAAGCCTAAGGCAAAACAAAACTATCTACTTATTTGAAACATGATGACTAGCAGTGCTTCGTTGTCAGAGCTTTTAACTAAAAAGCCACAGGATAGAAAGGGACACTGCAAACCAGAGGTTAAAATCCTTTCCAAATCAGGTTCATTTTGCGCCTAGCCAGTTGACATACATTAGTCCACTATTTTTTTTTTTTTTTTTTACTTAATAAGCATGTTTTGTGGCTCATCTGGAGACCACAGTCTTGTACACATTGTTTTTTTTAACAGGTTCATGAGGGAATTGATCACAGATACTCTCTGGTTTTAACCTCAGAACATGGGGTGGGCTTAGCTAAGTGCACTCACTGTCAATATTTCTCCTCCATACATAATGCACAGCACATGCTCCAAGTGCTAACGGGTAATTTGGAGTTCAATACTTAGGAAAGTGAAAGAAAGAAAATCTCACATTATGCTTTATAACTGTTGTTGTTTAACACTTAGATCAAAAGCTTTACAGCAATCACACCTTTCGTGCATTTTACTTTTACTTTGCAGAAGTGGCGAGAGGTGATTTATTTCTATTACAGCTTATTCTCCATGGAAAAGGTAGTAGATGTCAATGGCTAATGCATTAGGAGGTGTCGTACTCTGCATGGTTGCTGTGGAGCTAGTGGTGACGGGGATGGAGGTAGCTGTAGGTGTGTGGCATTCTTAGTCACAAACTGCTTGTAGAGCTTATACATTCTGGTGTGGCATAAACAGATAATATTGCCACCGTTTTTAGTTTTAATCAATACACACACACACACATATTCTTTGTATGCATAACAGAAAGGACTTGATAGTCTACTTAGTCTGTTTTGATAGCTGTAATATACTCAACACAGTGCAGGAAAGTGTGGGCTCAATTAGAAGACTATAAATCAAGTCGTCCTTTACCTGAAATGAGTCTCATGCTTTAAGACAACACCTGATTGGTTCCCAGAGTCAGTAAAGCTTTGTCTACCTTATTTTTTGGGGGGGAGGATTCTCTCCAAAGGGAAGCTAATGGTGCTATTGGTGCCATGCTTATCGTGGCCCATTTTTACTCCGGGGGCCTCTTGTCTCTAGGGCAGCTCCCAGGAACCAGAAAGCCAGGGATTCAGGTGTCAACAAGGGGTATGTCAGCACAGACATAAGCCCCAAAGGCGTGAGGGGGACCCATTCACTGCTTAGAATAAATTACAATTTGACCTCTGCAGGACAGCTCCGAGGACTTAATTTTGTGTAGTAATGCTCAAGGATTAGATTGAAATCTTGCATTTAAAATATTATTGGAGAGTCCCACATATCTGAGTGTTTTGCAAATTCTGTTTGTCAGAATTATTCTGACATATTTCAGACGTATTTCAGACAATCTACTATTCCAGTTTCATAGAGGTCTTTGTCATAGTAAGCCAGGTATAAATTGTAAATGCCCTGTTTAAAGCAACTGTAGTTAAGTGAGGTCTTCATTTCTTGATCGCAAACTTGTCCTTTTGAAGAAAGACAGTATAGAGGAAAAAATTGCAATGTAGGATTAGGAAACAGAAACACTAAATTTGTCACTGTGAACTTAATAACTGAGTATAATGACCCCGTCACTTAATTTTCTGAGTTTTAGTTTCCCTTTCTAGTGAAAATTAAGAAGAGTTTACATTTAATCTCATACTAAGTGTCAGACCCTGTGATGCCTAGCTCTTCTGTATTCATCTTATTTTGTCACAACCCATGAGGTAGGCATTATCATTGTTCCTACTACACAGATGAGGTTTACTAAGACACAGCTTACATTTTCTGTCTGAACTCATAAAACATAGAAAGTGCTGAAATAGGGTTTTAAACCCAAGAAAATTGGACTCTAGGGACATTACACGACTTCTGATACCACTGATATCCTCATGAGGATGGTCACAAGCATAATTAAAAGTGTATATGAAAACATTTTGTAAAATGGGAGGTGATTCATAGATACGGAGAAAATATCATTTTAGTCAAATTTAGAAGTCTCACTCTTCGTACTCCTCATTTATCTCTTCCTGTTTGTTCCCCAGCATGCCTGAGCTCCTATTGGAGTGACTCATTCCATATGTGTGTTCAGCCCCATTCATTATTCATCCCTACTCTAGACTCTGAGTCCTGCTCCTAGTTGAAGTCTAGCCAAGCATTTTCTATGCTCAGTATATTAATAGTCTCTGATATGTTAAATGCATTATTTTTCAGGTTAATATAGTCATATTTTAATAGGGCCTTATAGCATACTCCAATACCTCAATAAAAAATGGTATTTTGCTCTATAATGTGATAAACCTAAAGGGGAAGATGTTTTTAAGTTAAAGGGGTTCTTCCATAAACTTCCCATGGAGGAGTCAACTCTGTGAATCTGGACTTCTCAGGGTCTGGCCAACTGACAACTTACATCCAAATCATCTAGCATGTGTGATCAAAATTCAGACTCCCAGGCCCCACTTAGATTCTGATTCAAGTTGCTCCAACAAGACCCTTAGTTGAATCTTAAGCACACTTATGGTTTGACGCCCACTGCTCTAGAGTTAATTATACATTCCATTCTATAATAACATACAGATAGTTTTATACATTAGTAGGTATTTCCCATGAGGGGAGTCAGGGCCAGTCTTCTCAGAGGGAGTTGGCTATCAAGGATGAGTATACCGTCCACCTGAAAAAAGTTTGTTTGCATCTTGCATAAAGAAGTATATTTGTGAAACAGGTAGAATGATCTGTTCATTAAAGGGGTCTTTTCCTCATAAGGGCTAAATGACATTTTCATGCTCGGTTTATGTAACACTTTTCCTGGAATCAACCAGTAATGCAAAGAAATTCAGCTCACTGAGCGGCCTCCCCCCCCCCCGAACCCCCCCTCTCCCCCCCCCCCCCCGCGTTGGATGTCTAGTTGATTCACATGCAACTTTGTTTCCAATTATTTTTATTTTCCCTGAAAAAAAAGAATAAATATGCAGAGAAGTTGATTTTTAAAAGTCTACTTTTCCATTGTCCCTCCTGTGTGCCATGTGAGAGACAAGAGATAAAAGAAGGCTTCTTCTAGGTCTGACCAGATTTCAAGCAGCCAATGAGCAGGAGGAAAGGGGTCACTGGGCAGTATGTTGTAACATGGCACTGATTTGTAACACAGGAGCTTTTCCTGTAACTGAAAGAATAGGGGGAAAAAATCAACCATCCTAGGAACATTGTGGTCTACTGAACCCTGTACTCTAAGTAGCCAGAAAAATCTCCAGTCTTTCACATCAAAGGTGCTGGAAAACTTTCCAGTGCAAATGCCAGAAAGCTGGAGACTCGAGTTGAAAAAGAGGAGTATGATTTTTGTTTTTATTTTCAAAGGAGAATAGTGTCGTCTGGAATCACCATGAGTACATTGTTTTGAGTGGGGGTAGTTTCTACTTCAAGGTCTCTGAAGGCAAGACAAAATACATCAAGTTGAGTACGACACTCAAAAGCATTCTCATTCCTGAGGGTCTGTCAGTCATCATATTCCATCTGCATTCTCTCCTAGCCCTCTAAATTGGCCCCAGGGTACAGGATTTGATACAGACAGCTTCAGTCTTAGGATATTTCTCTCAACCCAATTTTCCTTAAAATCGGTCTGGTTATTATGGTCGAAGACGGAAACTATAACCTTAATGAGGGAGATAGATTCACAGGGACATCTGCCATTCAAAGCGACTGTATTTCCACAGAGAAGTTTCTCATTCATAAAGTGCTAAAATGTTCATGTCCATAGAAAAACATATAAAACAGCAAATTTCCATGGCTGTTTGGAGATGAGTTCGTGGAATTCGTTATAGATTACTTTGAACAAACTGCTCCCAGAGGACCCCACTCGTGGAATTTTAAAGTTTTTCACTGAGTAACAAAAACAAAGGGAATGATTTCGTGGTTCAGTGGCTACATTAGTAAATCATTTATTTACAGAGGCTTACTACAAAAGCCTTTAAAACCCATGAAATATAAATAGTGTAAAACGTTTCTCACCTTTTGGAAATCTGTGCAGAGACTTAATCTTCTGCGAATGGATGCACTCGAGCAGCTCCGGTGTTTTAGCAGCTCTTCCTCTTAGTAGATGCACGCACAATCACGCACACACACAAGGTACTGTTCTCTGTTGTGGAAGGTGTTGTGAGTAAAAGTCAGGAAATCTTCAGGAAAACATTGTAAATGGAAATCAGTTACAAAAATGTAATTGTTCTCCAGTTTTCTGAATGAATGACCTTAGGAATGGTTCTGGAAAAAACGTTTTCTATGATCTGACAGAGCCCCTTGCCTAGTTCAAGTTCACCAGTAACTGTGTTATTGGGATGTTTGATGTTTACTTTCACCCAATTTGGGCTATAAAGGTATTTTAAGATTTTATTACTTTAAAACATGCCTGTGGTTTTTCACTGGTTTGTTTCCAAATTTTGTGCATATGGTCTTAGGAGAGCCTATATCCCTATTGCTGCCTACCAGCATCTGGTGTCTATTATCCTGTAATACTGGGAATCTGGTGGTAGTGGGTAGGATGGCAGAGCTCATATCTGGATGTAGCATCAGAGAGAAACTTTCATTCAGCAAAGGTTTTATAGTGTGTCTAATGTGGGTCAGGCATATTTTTGAATGTGGGGATACAACTGTGACCCAAATCAACAAAGCTCTTACTCTCATAGGGCTTATATTCTAGTTGAAGGAGAAAGAAAATATACAATTAAGCTAATAAAAATGTAGTACAGTACAGGTTGATATGGAGAAAACATATAGTTGGCATAAAACATGATGCTGTGGAAGAGAGCTTGTAGGGCTATAATTACTTTATTTCATCAAACCAGAGACATGAGCAATTGCAAATAGGTACCTGCATTTATTTACCAGTAAAAAGGAAGCAAAAGCTTCCAGTTATACTTGGAAGATGCCATCAATTGGAAGATGCATCCAATCCTTAGAGATGTTCAAATTAAAAGAAAAGGGAATCTTAAATCAAAGAAATAGTGTGCGTCATGGGTTGTCAGGAAAAGCTTTACTGATAAAGTGATGTTTAAGCAGACACTCGAGAATGGAGGTTTGGAGATGTGTGAATATTGGAGGAAGAGCATTTAAACAAAGTGACCAATATGTTTAAAGTTCCTGAGGTGGGGACATGTTTGAGGACAGCAAGCAGACTGGTGTAGTTGGAGGGGAACAGGCAAAGGGCCTTCTAGGGCCTTCAGGGTCATGGTGAGAAATTTAGATTTTACTCTGAGAAGGAAAACCAACTATAAAGAGGTTTCGAGCAAAGGAGAGATTCAATCTGATTAACATGTCAGCATTACTTTGGCTGCGCTCTACTCTGTGGAGAATATATAGTAGGGAAGAAATGGTGAAAGTAGAGCAACACAGTAGGAAGCTATTGAAATCGTCCATACAAGAGGTGATGGTGGCTTTGACTAATGGATAAGGTGGTGCAGTAAAGTTGACGAGAAGTGGTCAGATTCTTGGTGTATTTCAAAGTGACAGACCTTGAGAGCAAGAACTGTAGATAACCTGATTTTTAAAAGGCAATACTCTTCTCTAGGGATGTCAATCATGTTTGTTATATAATTGAGCTGGCATCTAAGGGCACTTATTAGATAGGAAAGATAAAATTGATGGAAAGTCCTAGGGAGGAGTAGAATTTAGAAATCAGAAAATATCCATGTCCAGTTCCTCTGGTGGAGAAGCTCAGAGGGATTCTCCATCTGGGCATAGATACTAGTTTAAAAGTGTAGAGTAAGAAGCAGAATTTCGCTGCAGAGTGAGAACAGCTGTGTGGCTATCGTGTTTCCCAAAAATAAGACCTTACTGGAAAATAAGCTCTAGCATGAATTTTCAGGATGACATCCCCTGAACATAAGCCCTAATGCATCTTTTGGAGCAAGATTTAATATAAGACCTGGTCTTATTTTCGGGGAAACACAGTGTGCAGTGAATATCCTGCAGGAAAATGGAGCCAGTTGGAATAGGATGAGGAAAAGTCCTGAGAGTCTGTGACCTCGTGTTTTTACCCAGCCAAGTTGATGATCCCAGTCCACACTGTTTTATGAATTCTATACTTGGCAAATCAATCTTTCTATCTATTTTTATGATTTCTTCAAAGAATATGTTGCTTCACAAAATTTCAGCTTTTATTGCTAAAAAGTAAAGGGTAATAGAGAACAAGTGAACAAATGTAATTTTGGGGTCCACATTTCTGGTCTTGAATGTCAGGCTGCAACCTCTTTCTTACCTGGACTTGGGAAATTTATTTAACTTCTGAAAAATAAGGCTAATGGTAATACCTTCCTTATAGGCTTATGAGGATTAAAGGAGATCACATAGTTTTGGCAACTAGCACAATGAGTGACATATAGTAAGTTTTTTTTTTTTAATAGATTTCGTCATTATGTGTACCATAAAGGTATAAGGATACAAGGAAAAACATAGTGCTCTGGTGACCACCATGGTGACAGCTGTCACGGTCCCTGTTGGAGAACCAGAGGACATCAGCTGGCCTCCTACAGACAAATAAATCTAACACAAATGGAAGAGATGAGGATGAGCTCTAGTGTGGTTCTTTTCCTGCCTGTGTTTTCTTCCTCTTGCAACACGATGACTTACATTGCAATGTTGGCACTCCTTCACCTAGGGTCTCCCTTGAGTTCAGAATCTCATTTGGATCTCAGTGTTAGCTGGTGAAAGTCACTGAGTTAATTAGGTGAGCAGGTGAAAAACCTAGAGAATAATAGAATAGCTGTTATTGTGGGGCTTTAAGGGACCTCTTTAGGGGTCATCTGGGGGTCATCCTTTGTTATAGTTGTGCATAGTTGGTGGACATCTCAGAGGAGTCCTGCTGAATTAAACTCTGTTGACTTTGTTGAACTAAACTCTTTGAATTCTCCTCTTTTGTCTTTGACTCTTGCTTTCTCCTTCTGTTGCCAGGCTGAAGCATCATCTAGTTCATCTCTTGCCTGTCTTCCTTTCATTTTCCATCTGTTTGTCTTTCACTTTTCCCCAATTAGTTTGTCCCTGCACATTCTCGGGCAACTTTCACAGAAGATCCTCAGAGCTCAGCATGTTGTTACTTAGTGGACTTTGTAGAGTATTCACCATTATCTTCATCAAAAGACAAACTAACTTCTCATCACCATTCACCAACCTGGAGCAAGAAGCCATGCTGTCGCTGGTTAGTTAAGGCAGCAGAGATTTAATTGTTCCCTTAGTCTGTGTGATGATAAACTCTTTTTATGATGTTTATAAGTTCACACCCTGCTCTTAAAAGAACCTATTTTTGCTAACTTCTTAGCTGATTACCACCCTACCTATAATCCACTCTTACAGCAGGAAAGGTACTCTCGAGGCAGCTCCAGGCAAAGTGGGATAATACAGAATTTTTTGACACCTTTCAGTGTGAGTTCTGGCTTCCTTAAGTAATGGAGACAGACTGCATCATTATTTTTAAGGAGAAAGATGTCACTGTGTGGTTGAGTTTGTGTTCACTAATGTGTAGATTTGGGAGGCCATCATTTTTGATTTTCCTCGCATGCATTGTCAAGAGATGGATAGAGCAGAGTGGGCCCTGCCTCACATTCAATGGTACGGAGACTTGAAAAATGTAGGCATTCTACATAGGCTATGATTCACAAACTGTGCTCATACCCACCTAGGCTGTAGTTAACACCTGCGTGTATTGTGAATGTGTATTACAAATATTCGTGAGAAATGCTAAGTGCAGGCAACACGTATTTCAAAAAAAGGCTCTGCAATACCTGTGGGGAAAAATCTGCATGTTCTTGATATTATGGAAGCAAATATGCACAGTAAAAATGTTATCTTGTTACATAAAGCCCAATTATTGATTAACACCTGCTGTTCCTACCTGTACAGTATCCATCCTATGATACTGCCAACAATGATAAAGAGATATTTGCCTACCCAGTACCCAGTATACTGTGGATGTACAATAAATATTAAGCTACTACTGCTGCAGTAATTGAAAGATAAAAGAAAATATTGTAGAATTGATTTACTGACAGTACTTATGAATATGATGATTCTTTCAGATGAATCACAACAGAGAGAGAGAGAGAGAGAGAGAGAGAGAGAGAACAATTCTTCTTTTCCTTTTATACCTGGCTATCCTTCTCCTCTACCCCCTCATCCCTGTCACACACACTCTTTCTAACCTGCCATCACTTCCTTTTCTAACAGCTGTCTTTTTCCTTGGCCCTTTAATATTTCTTTCACGTTGTTTCAAATAGCAAATTTGGGATTGTCTTAATAACTTCTAAATAGTCACTTCAATTTTCTCCATTTCTCTCACATTCATCTCCATCTCTAATTGACAGTCTCTTCATTAGTCTATGGGGTCCATTTACTATGTACAGTTCATGCTTGATACAGCTTCCAAACAATCTTTTCTTTCCCTTCCTACCCCAACCCTCAAGCATGGTTCCTGAATGCCTAATGAGTCACATTTTAGCTCCAAGCCCAGGATTCAAGAAACTTTGTGAACTATCCACATCATTCTTTCCCAGTGGCATCACTTATTACCCTTGCTTTTGGCCTACCTCTATTCCAGCCACGTCCTGTTGCCTCACACCCCATCAAACTATTGGCTCATTCCCTTCATGGTGTTTTGGAGTACTTGCACAGATTGTCCTGCCAGCACCCTGCAAATACATGGGCTTCATTTCTTATGAGTAGCTCAAAGCTCTCAACTTTCTGGAGGCATTTCTGGAGATCATCATATATCTTCATACGTATTCTTCTACTTTGCATCATTTTACCTGATGTATCAACATTGCTAATAGCCAGCCTTCGTTTGTTGCTCTGTTCCCTAGGAGTTTTACTCAAGGAGTTCTATCCATGTATTTTCTATTTTTCCTATTAAATTATAAGCTAGCGCTTATCACTGACCTCATGTACAAAATGGTTGGCATTTTGCTATGCCTGGTATATAATTATATACATAATGGGCACTAGTTGAATGTTTCTTAACTAATTCTTTTCTTATTTCCTTAATGATACATTCCTTGTGTTTCTATTTCTTTTCATGTAGTTGTGAAAAATGTTCCTGGCTGGATTATAAACCCCCTGAAATTACAGACTTTTAAAACCCCTTTGTAGAACTCGGTACTCAATATGTAATCAAAATGGTCTTTACATACTAAAATAAAATAATGAAATTATTTTTTCTGTTATTGATGGAAAGGTTTACCGTGGTTTTTTGCTTCTGCTGCTGTAATTCATCTTGCTGTACTTTTTTTTTTTTTTTTTTTTTTTTTAGCTATTCACTTTATCCTTAAAGGAAGGTTTTAAGCTCCTTAAGAGCAGGATTGACTTCCTTGAGCGTGTCTTTATAGTGCACAGTGCTGAAAAAGTAGTAGGTACTAAGTAATAATTTGCTAATTGACAGTAAAAGAGACAAGATTCATGTAAAACAATTGTTAGGAAAAAAACCTGGTTTGCAATAATGCTGAAAGGTATTTGCTGTTATATGTTGCCCCTAAGCATTTTAGTCCACTCTGGTAGTTTCCAACTTAATTCTAATCTTTGATGGCTAGGATAATCGGACTTTGCTTTGGAACTTTTCCTGTGAATACATATTATTTAAATAATAATAATACTAACACTGTCTCATACTCCCTTTCCTGTAGAGTGGTATTAGTGATAGAGCCTACTAATGTAAGCAGATCCAGGAATACTAATTTATAAAATAACAAACGTGAATTATAAATTCAAATAAGATCTTCAGAGAATATACAGCTGCAAAGTGCAAGTATAAATAGTGTGTAAATTGCCACTGCAGTATTCTGCGTTCTTGACAAGAAGTGGATGTAAAAATGGGCACTGGCATTTTTGAGATGATGGCTTTGGAGAGAGGTGCTCTTTCAGAGTTATTCCTCAGAACTTGTAATTTGAACTTATGCTCCAGGTAGCTGCATCACTCATGATATATCTACTCTCAACCCAGTGTCCCTTTCTCCTCCCATCACCATCTCAAGCCTCCACTCACAATCAGAAAACTCTTATCATCTTTCAAAATGCAACTCAGATGTCATTTTTTAATTCTCTGTCCCTCCACTTTTATCTCCACCTCCAAAAAATTAATCAGTTCTTAAAGCTTCTTCCACACTTACTCATGTTCCTACCATTGTATTTACTACCTGTGTTCTAATTTATTTGTTTATATACCTGTCTTCTTTTGGCCTAGTTACTTTATGGACTGGGCTTCAATAAGTCCTCTATCCTAGTTCTAGAACACTTGAACTGCCCAAAGTTTTTGTTTTAGTTTGTTTATTGATATTTATCAAATTTTAAAGTCATTTATAAAAATGTTGTCGAGTTGTTCAGTGGAGAATTGAATAAAGAGTACCAAGAGCATACATCCAGTACTGAAAACTGATGGTTGCTAGGTGGGAGGGGGGCAGAGATGAGGGATAAGGTAAAGGGATTAGAAAGTGCAAGTTAGTAGTCATATTATAGTCACAGGGATGTGAAATACAGTATGGGCACTATAATCAATAATGTTGTAAAGATTATGTAGGGTGTCAGATGGGCACTGGACTTACCAGGGAATCACTTCATAGATTGTGTAGATGCCTGACCAATGCACTATTTATCTGAAGCTAAAGTAAAATGATATTGAATGTCAACTATAATTTTATACATATATATATATATATATATATATATATATATATACAGAAGATGTCAAAAAATGTATACATATTTTAAGAAAGAAAAAAACTATATTAAAATTATGCTGATGGTAACCACTTTGAGTACCTCTTGTATTTGCAGAAGTCAAACATGACTTGTATTCATCTTTTGTTATCGACATTTATTATTACAGTTTTAATGCAGGTTTTTTTTTTCTTTCTTAAAATGTGTATACATGTTTTGGCTATATATATATATATATATATATATATATATATATATATATATATCTTCATGGGGTGTGAAGATATATATCTCCATGGGGTGTGAAGATAGTCAGTGGGGTGTGAAGATATATCTCCATGGCATAGTGAAGATAGTCAGTGATATAGTAACATATACGATGTTAGAGGGGTAGTAGCTTTGGCGGGGGGCTATCACTTTGTGAGGGGTGTAAATGTCTAACTATTACATTGCTTTGTGTACCTGAAACTAATTTAAAAAAAGAAAGAAAGAAAACTAATAATAAATTAGAAGAGAAAATGAAAACATATTAGCAAAAATCCTTAAATGAAGCATGTCTCCTGGAAAGGACATACATAACTGTCTAGTAATGAATATTTTTTATGCAAAGACTTGGAATGTCACAAAACAGAAACATCATTAGCCATTTTTGCTCATAAAAGACTAGAGATTTAAAAGTAGAAGTCACAGAGGGCTGAACTAGAAAACTGGGCAAGGGGCAGTAAAGAATGAGCATTAGGATCGGTGAACTTGGTTTCTAATTCCAGTTCAGCAACTTGTCATTGTGACTTAAAGCCATTAGTGCACCCTTTCTTAGCCTCAGTTTCCTTATGTGGAAAATGAAACCTCCCTTTGAGGGCTGCAATGAGGCTTAAATATCCCAAGCTTAAATGTTTGGCATAAGTTACCGCTGAATAAACGTTAGCTATTATCATCATTAGAGTTGATAAGATCCAGGTTCATTAGTGGAAGCGATGTAATAACATGACCATTATCTTAGCAGTTCAGCAAAATTCTTGAGAACTAAATCCATAGAACTTTATTAAAAATTAATCACACAGAGGTGCTACTGGAAATGTTAGTACCAGATATTCTCTTGCTTACACACTTGATATATACTTATATACTTCATTTTCTCACTATATACTAATTTATTATTACATACGATGTATACTTTTAAAAGCAGTATTTTTCACTACAGAAAAGAATTAAGGCAGATACAATAAAGTAATGATGAACTGTTTTTTTCAATAAAATTGAATATAAAAAATAAATGTTTTCTCTGTTGAGTTTTAAATGATTAAGTATTTGGTAAGGTTCTAGATTCAAACTCATCAATATGTTAAGAGAAAAGGTTAAATTCAAGTAATACCAACTTCCCATTGCCAACGGATAAGCACCATGAACGCAGACACATGTAACTCATCTAGTTGTGTATGTATGATTAAAAGTTTGAACCCTCTGTCAAGGTTTTGACCACTTTGAATGCCCCTTTAAGTTGCTAAGACTTCTGAATTATGACCATAGCTTTGGAAAATATTAGATTTTAGATTTATTCATTTTCTTCCCTTCCCTGGCCCCTAGAAAATAAAGAAATAAGAATGGTGCTTTTGAAAAGTTTTAGCAGATCGATAATATAGAATTTTCATTTTAACTTTTCATAACAAGGTTATTTTTAAGGGAAGAAAATTCAATATTGTAATATGGTTTCATTAGCAATCTTATCAGTAAGTTTTGCCAATCAGTATGTATTGGCAACCTAAAAAAAAAAACAAAGCAAAATCCTTGCGTCTTCTATCATTTAAAATTTCTACTACAGCAAGAAGGTTGAACAACTACATACCTGCTGTATGGAGACCTATATCTTTTATGGAGCTCATCCTCCACACGTATGTAAATAAAATCTTACACAATCCCCACTTTCGTGTGACTGAATATTATTTTTATATCAGATTATTACTTGTATGTTTCTTCATAGCACGCCTCTGTGAAAGGTTTTACTTCTGTTTTCAGAAAAATCAGAATATGGCATTTTTAAAATTATTTTTTTTTACATTTATGTTTTGAATATGGCATTTTAGAAGTGTTCTCAAACTCACAGGAGAACCAAGACAGAGAAAGATTCATTGGACAACTTCAGAAAGTGAATTGATACGTTGGAAGTTTTCTGGTAGTTAGCAGAGAGGTAAAGGAGATTTGTGCCCATATGTATATATGGATTAGGGCATTTTTGGAAGCTTTAAACCAACCTTAAGAATGTACTTTTTTGTGGACACCTGTATTTGTATAGTCATTTCTCTCTTTCTTCATCCTCCCCCACACTTTCTTTATCACAAAGGGGCTTACAACAAAGTTTATCCATAAGAACATAGCTTGTGTTCCTCACACTATTCTCTGCTTATACACACACTGCCTTAGCTTGACAGCTAAATCAATTAATCATTACCAGGCTCCTTCTGGCACTGACACAGAGGCCTTTTCAGTTGGCAGAAGACAAAAAAAAAAAAAAAAAAGTACTTAAAAAAGAGGGGGGAAAAATAAATGTTTTAGTAGATTAATACTTCATTTGCATTTATTCCTCCTCCCCCATTTATGAATAGAATGAGCTCAAATTTCCAGCTAACAATTTCTACTGACATAAAAATAAAACTTTCTTAAAATGTTAAAATACAGCAATATCTTTCATTTATATCTAATACAGTACCCATATTGAAAGAATCCAAAGCAGTACAATGATTTAAAAAATAAGTAAACACTATTCCTCATCCATTCTTTTCTACATAACCTTCATTATATATGACAATCACTTTTGGGATTCAGAAATAGAACTAGCTCTTATGTTTCCTATTCTAGTTTTCTTAAGATTGATGCTCCCTCACTGTAAAGCTCACCAGAGACAATTTCCCTTTCTTGGGAGCAAAAAATAAATTCTCCCATGAGAACTTATGAAGGACATCTATTACGGTTCCAAATTTCTCCAGTATCTAGGGGGATCTTGAAAGCCTCACATAATTATAGGTGCTGGACAGTCTTTGAGTTGGATTGAATCTTTCAGAGGTGTCCCAAATTAAAGGCCATAAAGAGTTGTAAATGGAAAGATTCTTTCAGCATGGGACTTTGGTAGACCAGTCCCAAACATGAATTGCCATCTCAGATCCAGCAAGAAGTAAATATTAATCTTAATAGCTTCCCCTAAATTCACACTTAATGTGCATTTCTATATCCTTGATGGACCAAAATAGACATCTGAGTTTTTAATACTAGCCTGGTTAATTCTGAGGTTGTTTTCATACAGCCTTTACTTCTTAGGTAGCAGAGATTATAGGGATGAGGAAAAAAACTGGAGCATCGCTTGCTTCATTGGGCATTATGCCAAATTCTCACCACCAGGGAAGCCCTTTTGATATTCTCACTGTTCAGAACATCTGTGACTGACTCCTTTGTAACTCTCTCCGTGGTCCTGAAGCAAAAACAGTCATATACCATACAACTTTGGACTGAGAGCTAAAATGCCTCCTAACAAAAAAAGTTTGCAATTGCATATTTTGTAAGTGTGTGATTTTTTTTTCAATTAGTTTACAGGTTTCGCTAACAAAATGAGAAAGAAACATAGATAAAGATGCAATAGAAATCATTTAGAAAGTTAATTTGACCTGCACTTAGAGAAGCTACACTATTGTATACACTATTCAGGGTTACTTACTACAAGTTTAAAAGTATTTTTCAAATGAAGAAGAAGGAAGATAGTTCAAACATTACTGAAATCCCTAAACACTCAAAGTACAACAATTAGAAAACCAGGCAAATTTACTCATTGAGATGTGCTGGTTTTACTTTATTAGTTTGAATTCAGTAACAAAAGGGAAAAAAAAAAACTTTAGTATTTCCTACTTGCATTCATAATGTTAAGTAATACTTGGATTATAAAACTTGATTCAAGGTATTCAAGTGATCACGACTACCAATATCAGTGGTAGGGGTTCAATGAGTCCTCTGCAGGAAAGTTTTAAGGTATCAATTTTGTCCTTTATGGGAAGGAAAAATAAAATAGTTCTCTGAAGAGCTGCTGAAGGGAAAAGGGCATCCTTCCACCCCCATCAGGTATTACAGTGAAATTGAGATCATACTTGCTTAGTCCTTAATTACACCAGCACATTGGTTAAAATTGTGCTCACCACGGCGAGGCTTTCCAACACATCTCTCTAAATTCTCTTTCCTTGAAACCCACCTCCTGCCCTTTCTCTTGGCTTGTAAAAGAATGAATGGGGGTGAATACGCAGGAAAGGCCGATGTAAGGACTTACAGAAGGTGGTGAATGTCCCCAAAAGCTGTTTTATTTTTTTTTCAATTTTTAATTTTTAAAAATATTGTTTGGGGTGGGCTCCTCCTTCTTAACCATATCCCTTTCATTAGCTTCAGAGCTGGAGTGGATTTGAGCACAAGGGGTCTATACATCACGAAAGCTCACTGCCAATGGAACCAATGGAAGAATGGTCCCCAGACACTCTCTAAGCATTCTGGAAAAATTCCAGTCTCCCAAGAATGTCATAGTATTTTCTGAAGACTCTCCCAAAGATTTGTAAAAGGAAGAATAAAATGAAATCCACCACTAAAGACTTGCTGGGAGACATTATTCAACATAGAGTTATAGAGAAATATTATGTGACTTGTGTCAAGATTTCAAGACATCGAAGTTATTATTTGCCCAATGTGTTAGAGAAACGTACACATACTTTACGTATTAAATACTTAAAGGGAAAACCATCTATTTTTTGCATCAAAATTTAATCTGGAATTCTTTGCACTATATCCTTCCACCTTCGGGTTTTTGTGCATTTCAGGTATAAACATACATTTCAGATATAAATAACAGAGAGATGCTTTTTAAAACTATTTTTTTTCACGGCATTAGTTCATAACACTTTTGCACTGATGTTATCTCTTTGATGACTTGTGATAAGTTTCATTCTGCTCTATAACCATTTCAAAATATCCACAATAACGCTCTTAATAATCATTATTGAATTTAAGTTATTTTGACCTATTTTTCCACCCACTATATCTAATCCTTCCACAACTGCTGCCATTTCTCTGCCCATTCCATCCTTTTCATTTCTCTCTCCATAAAGTTGGCCCTCAATACCAGAGTGCTGAGTTATTGCAATGACCCCTAATCCCCTCTCTCTTTCTCTTTTCTATGTGGTCTTCAATCTGTCCTGCTTCTACATTTCAATGGCATTTTAAAAACACATTTTGATGATAATTCACGCTTTCTGAAAGCTTTTCAGAAGACCCTTTCTTTGGGTAGAATGCTTTAACCTGATATGTAAGGCCTGAATTTATCTACCACAGCCCATTTTCCCAATCGTTCATTTTATTAACTTCCCACATGAGTTCTTCTTTGTGGATAGAGAGCTCTGTGGACTGTCTGCTGAACATTCCATCCTCACCCGCTGCATTTTGGATTCTCCTCAGGGGCTGAATTCCTACCACTTCCCCTTTACTTATAAACATTAAACATAAGCCCCTCTTCCATGAAACCTGTTCTACCAGAACTTCTCAGAGTAATCCCATAACTCATGTCTTTATCATTTATTCTGTCAATTAATTATTTTCTATCTTAGATTCTTATGTAAGTATTTCCCTTGTGTGCCATCTACACTAAAAACTCCTCAGCATTTCCATTTTCTTTAAATTCCCAAATCACTAAGCAAAATTCTGGGGGGCAATGGAGGGAAACCGTAGATGAAAAAAGATTATCAAAAAAGATTTGGTGATGAGATATTGTTATTTATGTTAAAGCTGCATTTTAGGCCCAATAAACTATATTCATTGTTTAGATATAAAACATTAAAAAAATACATTGGCATTGAAGGTAGGAATTTTGGCCATTTATAGCTTTAAGGCCATTTATAGCTTTAAGGTAAATATTTGAAGGGTTCATATCTGTGAATTTTTCTTCTTAAATATGATAATGTTTAATAAATTGTGACATTATGTTTAAACTCCCCAATGCCATACCCTAATTACTGCTTTATATATATATATATATATATATATATATATATATATATATATATATATATATATATATTTTTTTTTTTTTTACTTTTTCCTATTTCTGGGCCATTTCAAGGTATAGTGGTGGTAAATTACTTCTGTTTAATTACTTTCTGCATCCCCTCCACGTATGACTTATTTTTAGCCTTTATACACACACACACACACACACACACACACACACGTATATATGAAAAAATAAGATATATATATATATATATATATGAAAAAATAAGGCTAAAGCCTATTTTTTCATTCCATTGCACTTCATTATATATCCTGCAAGTCCTAGACCCTCCCTTGGTACCCAAACCTATAACTTAACATTTCTTTGAAAAGGTATATATTTTCCTTATCAGAAAAGATACCAGAATCCATGAAAACTACTTGCTTCCTAATATCTAGATTGAAAAAGGGAAAGGCCAGTATTTTAAACTTACCTGCATGTATATGATTAATAGTTAATTTTCTAGTTTCAAAACAGAGCTTATAATGGGAATGCACAATGGTACAGCCATTGTGGAAAATAGTTTGGTGATTCCTCAAAAGAATTACATATGACCCAATAATTCCACTTTAGATATATAACTAAAAGAGTTGAAAACAAATATTCAAACAAAAATTTGTACATGAATGTTCATAGCATCACTATTTTCAATATCCAGAAGATGGAAAAAATCCTAATACCCATCAATGGATGAATGGATGAGCAAGATTTAGCCATACAATGAATATGTATGGTCTTTTAGCCATACAATAATAGTATTGGTCCATAAAATAATGAAGTACTGATTGGTATATGCGACAACATAGATGAACCTTGCAAACGTTACACTAAGTGAAAGAAGACAGTCACAAAATAACACATATTATGTGATTCCATTTATATGAAATATTCAGAATAGGCAATACTACATAGAGAGAAAATTGATCAGTGATTATTTAATGCAAGGAGTAGGGAACTGGAGGCAGGTTAGTGTTGGCTAAAGGGTACAGGGTTTCTGTCTGTGCTGATAAAAGTGTTCTAAAATTGGCTGTGGTGATAGTTGCACACATTTATGCATATGTTTAAACCATGTAATTGTATATTTTAAATGGATGGATGGTGTAGTATATGCTGTATGTAATATTTTTAAAAAGTTTGAAAATTGATCTTAGAACAAATTATTTTTTGTTTAGATAAATGGTTATTTATATTGAGACATTTACTCACAGATAATAAAAGAGTAAAACACACACACACACACACACACACACACACACACACACACACACACAGAAGCAAGTTTCAGTACTGCTTCCTGACATCTTAGTCCCAAGAAGTGGAGGTGCCCTTTCCTTAACTGACATTCAGGGATATAGTTTCTATCCAGTCTAGGGCAGCGCATGCTAATATTAAAGAACCCAAGATTCCTCAGAGAGCTATATCATCCCTTGACCACGAATCAGAGGGAAGACAGGAAGTCTGGAAGGCTCCAAGCAGGTCGAGTAGCTTTAGCATGGCTGAAGTGTGCATCTATTTACCTCAGATTGTATTGGAGAGAAACCATCAGGTCTACCCTTTCATATACGGTTAACAGGATATAGTCTGATTTTTATTGCCAGAGACAGCACTTGACTTTCAAACAACCTCGTTACTTAGAGGTAGACCAGATGTTTAGGGGTATTGTAGGATCAGAACTCTGAAGGTTGTAGCACCCTAAGTAAAAAAAAAAACAAAAAAACCTCACCAACCCATTAATGCCTAAATCCAAATTAATTGCATTCTTTTTTTTTTACTCTTCTACATGAAATTCTACTAGCCAGATTTATAGTTAAGATTTACAGTTTTTATTTCACAGAATGATCTAGTAATCAACAAAGATATTTGAATTACACATGGTATTTACTTGGAAGATGAAGCCTCAAAGTGGGCCAGTTCCAGGGACTATTGATCAAAGCATTGAACTATTGCCACCACCCTTCTGGTTTCTACCCCTAAATAATCTCATTTCACCAATCAGCAAGATGGTGTTCTACAAGTATGTTTCACATGTCCAGGAAAAATACCATAAATGATATCTGGAGCTGCACCCATTGCCTGATTCTTCTTTCCTGTGTCTCCATATCCCACCATGAAAAATAAGGAAATTATAAATGTAAACACCACTTGTCATCAGCTGCAAATCATTCCGTCCTACCACAAGGGACTTTCTCTGAAAACACAAATTCTCCACGTTACACTTTTTTTTAATTAAAGGAATTAGTGAAGGATGCTATTAAAGAGCTTTTGAACCTGATTTAGTTTTTGGTTTCTCACTATTATTTAATAAATAGGATTATTAATAAATAGGATTGTTAATTAAGTTTTCTGGTGACTACAGTAGAATATAGCCAATCAGTGACACGACTTTTCTTCTTACACCACCCCAATCAGAGTGGAAATATTAGCACACTAGAGAATGAGGTTTTCTGGCTAATATAAAAAATGTCATCTATCCTTTCAGATGTTTAAAACTAGTATTTTTTAATAGCACGACCAAAATATGTCATGTAAGTTCTACACGTATGCTAATGTGATGTTACTAGTGGCACTAGTAGTATCCATATAGGTGTACTTCTGCTAAAAGAAAAATAGGGCAAATGTATACAAAGGGCAGTTGGTACCAAACACTGCCATGCTCACAAATACAGTACATAATAGAAATTTAAAACAAAACTATACACATGCGTAGTATATATTTTTTTTAATTTTCTGTCTCTCTGTCTTTGTCTCTCTGTCTCTCCATCTCTCCCTCTCTCTCTCTCACTCCTCAATCTCACCTCTAAGCTTCCACAATATCCCTCACTCTTGGTATATTTAATATAATGTTCATATACTAGTATACATGCAAATGCTGCACTGGCAAATGCTTGTGATTAGCCACATTTGCTCAATCACTCCCTCCCAATATATCTACATACTACACTATGAAATATGATGTGTGTTTGTGTGTGTGTTTTGTCGCACTCATAGCATATGACAGTGCAAAAATTGCTGATCTGCAAATGACTATATATCTCTTGGGCAAAATTAAAAAAACAAAACTAAAACAAAACAGATACATGTCCACATTCATGCGTCTTCCATCTTCTGTCTCCTCCAAACACCATGCACTATTGAGTGGTGTCTTTGATTAGAGTACATGAACTAGAAAAGAATAATAGGCTCTTGCTGAGGAGAAGAAAATCTCATTGATAACTCTTGAGTTGTTTGCTCACTTACCTGGAAATGGCTCAAAGTATCTCAGTATTAAAAGGAAGATTGGAATTTTTCTCCTGTGCTTTCCGAGCTAGGGGTTAGGGAATACCTGTTGCTATAATCATAAGTAAAACTATTGAAGTGTGCCCAGACTGAGATCAAATGGATTATAAAATGTGTACAGGATTCAGCATAATTATCTATAGGCCAACAGGCTGAGAGTTTTTTGGTCCCCCCTTTATATTGAATTTTTAATCATTTTATCCTTTTCTCATTGTTAGGTTTTGGAAATGTATATATCTACTCATCCATTGCTGATTTTTTTTCAGGAGTAAGTAAACTGTTATTAGTCCCTTAAAATGAAAGAAATTTATTATTCATTTTCTGTTATCAAAGTCCCACACCCCCAAAATCCCAAATGGTGAATTAATTCTTCATTCCTATTCACTGTAAAAGATAGTTAACATTCAGCTGTGTTTTTGTAAGAGAACAAAATCTTTCTCTGTGGTGGTGATTAGTACAGCACTGTGCATCATTTCATCCAACAAAGAGAAGTGTCCTGGGGTCAGGAAAGGCCAGAAATAGGCATGAATGACAACACTACCAGATTGGTCATGAAAATTAAGTCCTTATCATAAATGCATAGGGTACTGTCCTAGAGGAGTTGTATAAATACTTGAAATGTATTTTTCATTTTTCTGCCATTAGAGGAGGGAGTTAACCTAGGAAATATTGATAAAGATCATACTTGATATTCGCAAAAGTGACATCCGTGATTTTATATTGTAGGCATCTTGCCCAATACTTCTCTCCTTGCTCTCTGCTACATCCCCTGTCAAGATGAATGGGCACAGAGTAGAATGCTTCCATTTGAGTGTGAATTCTTGGGTTGCAGATATTTATGTCATTCACTCTAGATTGCATCTAAATTGCTTCATGTGTAGACCAGGCCAAGACTGTAGATGCCCACTACATGCCCAATGCCTGGAGAGCAGCGAGCCACCTTTGCCTTCCTGCCATGCTGAATACAAACAACTTTGTTGATTTTAAACTGATTTGATGAAATTTAAGGGAATTTAAGAGATCTTTCATTTCCCTTCTTATCCCTCCTTTTTCTTGCACTTCAGGGTGAAATTCAGATGCCATTTTGTGATGGAAATGTGATTGGAATATTATGTAAACTTTAATGTGTACTTCTCTGGGCAAAATTAGCTTCAGCCATATACACATTCGCTCGCAATAGTGGGTTATATTTCTAATAAAAAAGAAATCCCCAAAGAGTAGAGCAAAAAAGATAATGATCTAGGACGACTACAGGGATGGCTGAGGCAGCTGTCAGGCAAAGGAATTAGGGAAAGAAAAGGAAAATATGAAGGCCTTGGATGGCCACTGATACAACGCCTAGCTGCAAAGGGCACAGAGAAAACAGATGTGACCTACTTTTTAATTATACCTCAGGCAGGCATCCCTTGAACTTAGTTTTGGAGAATAATATAGCAATATGAAATCTTTTATTAGAAAGTCATATTTTCTATTGGGGAGAAAATATGAATCAGAGAAAGACTGTTCTATAGCTGAATATACATAGATGCGTATATGAGTATATACACATATACAAGTATATATATATATATATATATATATATATATATTACATATATGCACACACACACTACACACACACAACACACTTGCATAGGTAATAAGTGGTTCGAAATATTTTACTTTGAATAGGTACGAATTTGACTGAAAATGAATAATAATATTAAAAGAAACAATTCTTGATTAGAGAAAAACTTTCTATACAGAAGCAAAGTGACTCAATCAAAATCAGCCACTTCAAGCCAGACACTCCATAAGCATAGACAAATAAGCAAATCAATCATCTAAACAACTATCTTTTATTCTTGGAGTTTAGAGATCTCAAAAAGACCTTGAGACTTTCACAGAAAAAAAAAATGTTATTTTTGAGTTCTGTTGCCGGTTACTTGGAATTCTAACCTCAGAATAAGATACCAAGTCTATGTTCACCTTGTTCATTTAAATCATATATGGGGCTATATCAGTTACATAAGCACTTATTGAGTTCCTATTATGAGCAGAGCACTAAATGGCTACACATGAGTTGCGTAAATTGTCTGCCCTCCAAAACCTCATGGTATTGGAAGTCAGATGTGTAAACACATATATAAAATAGTAACAGTAAGCATATATGCCATGCTTGCTGTGCGACAGCCTTGCTGTTCAATGCAATATTATATATATGTTCATTTAATCCTCAGAAAAGACTTATAAGGAGGGGAAGATTATGTCATTTCACAGACATGAAATTTACACATAGAGAGATTAGGTTAATCTGTCCAAAGTCACACAACTATTAAATGGTAGAATCAGGATTTGTGGATTTGCACCTAGGCAATTTAGCTCCTGAGTTTTTTATTTTAACCACAGTCCTGTGATGGAAAAACATATGGGATATGATGAGGATAAAAATGAGTGAAATTAGGGGTAAGAAAAGGTGTCCTAGAGAGAGGTAAACCTGAATTGATTCTTTAAAAATATGTAAGAATGAGGATGAGGTGTGAAGGAAAAGGTTCAGGGATTTATTTTCCTGGTAGAGTCATTTTTGTTAATCATTTCTTATTTTACTAAACAATGCTTCTCTAGAACAGTTTTGGTTACTTCCATTCAATCAACTACATTTCAATTAAGAATAGGGAAAAAAACAGTTTTCCTATTATAACACACTTAAATAAATTGAATAGTGTGTTGGAGTGAGGAAATAGATACCCTGGTTGATCAACTGAGCAAAGAGGGGTGAGGTAGGGCATCACTGATTTGATGTAATATAGAAATAATAAGAAAACATCTACTTGAACAATAATATTTCCACTACCAGCTCACTTATGCCTATAGCATTTAAAGCAGCAAATGTTATCTGGAAGGAATAAGCCTTTTGATGGTCATTAACATAATAGCTGTCAAATGTTTATTATGTCCCTGGCAGAGAGAAAAAGGCTGAATGTTAGCAAGGCAAGTGAGGTAGAGGTCAAATTGGTTATAATTGGTAGAATTTGGAGAAAAGAAAACTAGAAAGAATGGTTAATGCCTTTGGGACTATAGCAGTCCAAGACAGGAAATGGTGCCTAGCGCAGAAGTCTCAGTTGTGTAGTCAAAGTGTATTCAAATGCCCATTAATCTACATACTCAAGGGATGAGATAGATGGAAACAAACAAATCTTTGGGCACCAACTTCTTCCTTGACTGATTGCATGTATAGCAGAGAAGGTAAGAAACTGTTAAGAGTTTAGAGATCATCCAATTCCATCTGGTGAGTGGCAGGTTTAAATTTACTCTTGTCAATTGAGTTGTTACCCCCAATTCATGGTGTAACTAACACACTTTTGCTGTCCTTGATGCCAGACATTACCCTTCAAACTCTGATATCAATCTTCCTAAGAACACAAACTATCTTGTAGATGTCAACCTAAATAAAAGAGGTAAACTGAAGCAAGCTCACATTATTAGAAATTAAAAACATACAATAGAGAAAAGACAGCCTTTTCAATAAATAGTGCTGGAAGAATTGGAAAGGATGTGAAAAAGAGTGAAACTGGACTGCTATCTGTCACCATGTACCAAAATTAATTCAAAATGGATCAAAGACCTAAACATAAGACCCGAAACAATAAACTGCATAAAAGAAAACATAGGTACTAAATTTATGGATCTTGGGTTCAAAGAGCATTTTATGAATTTGAATCCAAAGGCAAGAGAAGTAAAAGCTAAAATAAATGAATGGGACTATATCAAACTTCAAAGCTTTTGCACAGCAAAAGAAACCAGTGAGAAAATACAGAGGTAACCAACTGATGGGAGGAATTTTTGCAAACAGTGCCTCCGATAAGGGGCTAATATCCAAAATATATAAGAAACTCATACAACTCAACAACAAAATTAAAACAATGCAATTGAAAAATGGGCAGAGGACCTGAAGAGACATTTCTCCAAGGAGGACATACAAATGGCAAATAGACATATGAAATAATGCTCAACATCACTAATCATCAGAGAAATGCAAATAAAAACCACAGTGAGATATCACCTCACCTCAGTAAGAATGGCTATCATCAACAAGAGAAATAGTAACAAGCGTTGGAGAGGCTGTGGAGAAAAATGAATCCTCATACACTGTTGGTGGGATTGCAGACTGGTGCAGCCGCTATGGAAGGCAGTGTGGAGGTTCCTCAAAAAATTAACAATAGAATTACCATATGACCCAGCAATCCCTCTACTGGGTATCTACCCAAAAAATCTGAAAATACTTATCCATAAAGACATGTGTGCTCCAATGGTCATTGCACCTTTATTTATGGTGGCCAAGACATGGAAACAACAAAATGTCCCTCAATGATGAATGGATAAAGAAGTTGTGATATATATACACAATGGAATACTATTTGGTGGTAAGAAAAGATGAAATAGTACCATTTGTGACATGGATGGATCTTGAGATTATAATGCTAAGCTAAATAAGTCAGACAGAAAAAGCAGAGAACCATATGATTTCACTGATATGTGGTAAATAAAACTGAAAACAACGGGAATGAAGACAAACAAATGAATGAAGGAAAACTCATAGAAATATACATAGACAGAGGGTAAGGGGGTCAGGGATCTCTAGAAGAGAGTAAACGGGGTCTAATATATGGTGATAGAAAGAGAACTGACTCTGGATGGTGAACACTCAATGTGAGATATAGATAATGTATTACAGAATTGCACACCTAAAATCTATGTAACTTTACTAACAATTGTCATCCCAATAAACTTTAATTAAAAAAAAGAAAAAAAAAACATTCCCAATTTTCACTCTTTAGGGAGAGGTATATTTTGTATATTTTTGCATATAGGATATATTTTGCATATAGGAATAAAATTTGTTGCCACAGGAAAAACAAAACAAAACAAAACAACAACAACAACAAAGAAATTGAGTTTATTCTGGAATAGCAGGGGGATTAAAATTTGTGAAATGTATGCTAGAGTAAGCTACAGATGAGTCCATTGAGGGCTTGGAGTGGACTGTATTTATGGGGAAGGAGTGCAAAGAGGGGAAGTCCAGCCAGATTCCAATCAGTAAATTCATTGGCTTGAGGATGTGGAGAGATGCTTGGTGGATGTTCATTGGTCAGGTGATGTTTCAGTCTTCAGAAAAGCAGGCATTTAATGGAAATCAGTCTCTTGGTTCAAAAGCTCCCTTGTTCTGAGGGTATAGTCATGAGATTCTCCATTTCATATCCTCCAGTTCCATTTTAGATTGAAATCCTTTCACAGGAATATGCTGACACTGAATAAGATAGGTGCATCAATATTCCCTTCTCTCTTCCATGAAGAATGGCTTTCCCTTTCATTGCTTTGCTCCCTCTCAAAGATAGACAGTGGGATTCAGAGAAGCTATATGGCAAGGGATGCCAGTCTTCCCAAATGAAAACAGAGGATATGCAGTTAGATTTAAGTTTTGGATAAATAATGATACATTTTTTGAATAAGTACATCCCATGCAATACTTGGGACATACATATGCTACGAAATTATTTGTTATTCATCTGAAATTCAAATGTAACCGGATGGCCTGTATTTTATCTGGCAACCTTACATACAGTGGAGTAGAAAGAGCATAGACCTTGGTTTTTAGCGGAAGAGGAAATCAAATCCTAACTCTTCTATCAGATGTGTGCCTTTAGGGAATTTACTTTGTCTCTCTAAGACAGTTTCCTCCTTTGAAAAACAGAGATAATACAAAATCTATCACAGGATTGGTGAGAAGATTAAATAAGCTAATATATTAGCTGAAAGGTAGAATGCCTGCAAGCTGAATGGTTTCAATAAACGATGGCTTTATCTGGGGCATAGCAGCATTCACGGGATCCTATAAAAATTGTTAACAGTTGTCAATGATGGAGTTTAACTTCTCACCTTCTGAAAGGGTTTTCTTTCTCTAGATACATAATCACTATCTAATTTTCATGTAAATTTCAATATATTTTTAATTTCTGAAGGATTTAGAGAGTGTTTTTTTTATGTAAAATATTTCAAAATCTAAATGAAAGCAATCAAGGCTGATGTTCCTTTGCAAATTCATGCTCTAAAAATTTGTTTGCTGCATGCCTCTGTTTGTTTCCCAAAGCTGTACAGCCACTCTGTCCATTACCACTTTTCCTTAATATCTGATTAGTGCACGTGGATTCTGTAGTACCGCAACTTCCTGCCAGTGAATTTGCAGTCTCTGTCTCTCTCTCTCTGTGTCTGTATCTCTCTCTCTCTCTCTCTCTCTCTCTCTCTCTCTCTCTCTCTCTCTCTCTCTCTCTCTCTCTCTCACACACACACACACACACACACACACACACACACACACACTTACCTGCCTTTGCCTGGGAAAAAAGCCCATTTGTCTGTCTCAAAGACAATAGGGTAGGTGTTCTAGAGATGTTTAAAAATGTATTTTCTATTTAGAGAGGAGAGAGAGAAAGGAGGAAGAGAGATAACCCCCAAGAAAGTCAAGCTATCTATTTATTTAGTTATGTGTTTGGGGTTGCATTTTGCATTAATCGCCACCACACACAGGAGCCCTGCAATTTATTATTGGTGATAAGTGTGGACAGTAGCTATTATTTTCTCTCCCTGTTCTAAAATGTGGCATAGTGGGGCATTTAGATTTATGGAACATGCATTATTCACAACTCTAGTTCTGGGATGGCTTCTCAGGAAGACTCCAGCTATTTCCATAACGTTTTTTCAAAATTCTTTCTCACTTGCTTTCTTCGTTTCCATATTGGGGTGTTAGAAATCATTCAAAACTCAAAGTGGGAGAATCTATCAGTGCAGTATCTTGCACAAACAGGAATGAGTAGGAACCCCCTATTCTACAAAATCCCCTGAAAAGCCCTGGAAGAAGAAAGTAGATTTTCATTGGAAGTAATGAGATGAGCACCTAATTCTGTAGCAAATTCCTTAGGTGTTAAAGATCCAAATGATATAGCCTTTCCCCCCCGCAAACTTGAGTGTGCTAGTAGCCAAGAATTATTCATCATCAATCATTGAAAGGCATTTTTCCATTTAATAACCTATTGTTTCATGCATGGCAAGATAATTGAAAAGAAGAAAAGCAAATTAGGAACCTGAAAAGGGTATAAATAAAAAAACTAATAACATTAAAAAAAAACTAATACTTAGAAATATTAGAATAGAAATATCTGGAAAATTACATATATATGTATAATATCCTGTATATATTAACATATATATGTAATGTGAATGAATTTATAAATATAAACCATTTGGAATTGTCAGAGTGCAATACTTTTAATTGTCATTAGTAATAATCATCATTGCATGCATATAATTTTATGAGAGGCTCTATATAAATGTGAATTATGCATAATTAAAAGATATTCAACTTATTGAGCATAAGAAGTCTATCTGAAACAGCTCTGGACTAAGATGTGTAAGCTCTCACGATGGTGAGTTGGGAATCTAACCAATGTAAGAATTCTGAAAATGGCATTTGATACCATGGTAACCTGCAAAGAATCAATAGGATAATGTAATTTGGGCTATAAACAGTACAAAAGAGAGAGATAATATAGAGGTGTGGTTAGTAGTCTAAGCTCAAGATAGCTGCTCTATAGTATTGATCCTTTTTGATAAGTATTCCTCTAGCTTTCAAAAGGTTAGTTCTCTGCTTAACTTCCCTCAGATTTGTGAGATTAAGAATTTCTTAAGGTCAGGAACCATATTTCACGTTCTATGGCTCTTAAATACTTAATTTGTGCCATCATCCGTACTCATTTGTGTTTGTGTATGACAAATAACTATTTCAGACACCTATTATATGTTATCTACAATGCTGTATCTATCTATCTATCTATCTATCTATCTATCATCTATCTATCTCTTTATCTATCTATCTATCTATCTATCATCTATCTATATTTGTCATCTATATCTGTCTACCCATGAGATCTTAGTGAATTCTGGTTCTACCTTGAAAACAATGTTTTATTAATATTCCCATTTTTATGGATGATGAAGAGGTGGGGAAATGTTTGGTTGCTGAATTCCTAAATAATTTTTCAATATTGAGATAACAGAGAGGAAGCCTTTGGTCCACTGAAACAAGCAATTACCTGAGAGTTAAAAGCACATTTTACTACAATCCTCTCAAATAGAGGTTTCAGGGCACAACCCAGCAATGAAAGTGCTATCCAATGACTTCAGGCTGGACCCAAGTTCTGCCCTGTGAACCGAATCCCTTCAGACCCATTTCAGTATAGCTTAATCATTGAAGACCGGACTAAACTGCTTGCGGTTGAATCCCAATTATGCTATTTCCTAGATATGGCCTTGAGCAAGTTTCTCAGGTGGGAGGAGTGATGGTATCTGTGTCAGGGGTTTTTGTGAGGATTGTGAATACCTAGGTAGCACTTAAAGCAGTGTCTGGTACTTAGTGAGTACTATATAAGTGCTGTTTAGCTACTTTAATTACTTGCACTCTTGTTCTATCCTTTGTGAAATGAGACTTCAAAAAGATTCTCTCCATCTGGAATGAGCAGGGACCTTTAGAAAAGTATAGGGGAATACCCCGGGCTCTGTTAATTTGGGATGGATTGATAAGATATAACCCTGTATTTCCATTTCTATCTCCTCCTGTCAGTTCACAATTAGCTACGGAAAGCAAGGATGACAATTCATGCCATTTGAATATCTTATGATTCTAATTGGAGAGAATGAGAACATGCTACCAGTCAGGTATAAAACAGTATCCAAGGTGACCTCCAAAGTGACAATCATCTGAAAATAACCTCTTCCAAGTGACAATTTTGTCCTTCCACAGCCTATCACATTCTGGAATATTCTGTTCACCAAGGTGAAAAACATCTTAAAACACAACCCCTTTCTATATGTCGTTGTTTATCTGATTGGTGTGTATGGGTGGGTGTTTTATGAAAAGTAAGGATTTGTAGGCAAAAGGAGGAAACAGGCAATTAAAGTGTTCTGAAAAAACCGACTTCAATTGTTCCATAATTGTGTTAGAATCCCAGGTGAGATTAAAATCTTTAAGGTCAATGTTAGGTTAAGGAAGGTGGTAAATAGAGTGGACTAAGGAAAATGTGTACAGAAAACTCAAGAAAAAAATATTATCTGGCCTGTATTTAAGAATAAGCTTAAATTACGATTCATGTATAACTGAGTTTTCAATTATTCAGAAAAAAGAATTGACAGTCTCAACAGAAGCAATATTTAAAATATATAACTTGTATGTATTTTTCCTGCTTACACTAGACATTTCTGTCCATTGATGGGGATGTTCTGTTTTAATGTGTTTGATTTTGCGGGGTGAGTTCAGTTTTACCCATTCCACAACTTTCCTGGTTTAGGACTCATGTTCCTCCACAGCATTATCTTGGCAGCATGAAGAGTCCTTAGAGTTTGACTCTGCCATCACAACATGTACACGTCACCTGCTTCCATTCTCTCGGCAATTTTAACCACCCTGAAGTGTGTTTCACTTCTTGAGAAAAGATGACTAAAGTTTAGTATGCCATTTTAAGTGAGGAAAAAAGTGTCATTTTGTTATAAGGAAAATTATGATTTGAATTTTACTTCCAATCCCCTCCCTGAGGAAGACCAGTCTCCTGCTGCTTATTTTTATCCTACAGAAACACAAGTTCAGATTTTTTAAAGATTAATTAAGACAGGTTTCAACATTTCTTCCTAGATTGTACCTGGTAGGCCTGCATTTAATTGAAGGTCCTACTGTCCTTCTAAGACTTTTTCTTAAAGGTATTTGAATATGGTTAAGTAGAAGTTATTTATCAGCTACTTTGTGTATGTGTGAGTATGTGGAATCAACGCACAACCTTTAAGATCTTTCTGCATTTTAATATACTTTGAAGAACTTAGAGTAATCTATCAACTTGAAATTTCACTGTTCACCCCATATTCCAGAACTTCTAACAATAGTTAAAACAGGATACAACAAAGATATCTGGGGAAGTCCACTATAGTAGTCCCCGCTTATCTGAGGGGGTTATGTTCCAAGACCCCGAGTGGATGCCTGAAACCTATATACATACATACATACCTGTGATAGATACCTGTGATAAATTAGATACAGTAAGAGACTAACAAAAATAACTAATAAACTAAAATAATTATAACATATTATAATACAAGTTATGTGAATGCGGCCTCTCTCTCAAAATGTCTTACTGTGCTCACTCTTCTTTTTCTTGTGAAGATGTACGATGATACAGTGCCGACCTGATGAGATGAAGTGAGGCAAATGACGTAAGCTTTGTGACGTAGTGCTAGGCTCCTATCAGGGTCACTTGAACACAAACACTGTGATATGGCAGGAGTCAAACTAATAACAAGGACACCTACTAAGTCACTAAAGGACAGGTAGCAAATATGGTGTGCCTGGACAAAGGGATGATTCACCTACCAGGCAGGACAGAGCAGGACGTCATGAGATTTCATCATGCTACGCAGAACGGCACACAATTAAAACATGAATTGTTTATACCTGGAATTTTCCATTTAATATTTTGGACTGTGGTTAATTGTGGGTGACTGGAACTGTGGAAAGTGAAACTGTGGGTAAATGGGGACCACGATATACTTTTTCACTCAAATGTATTGTGATTACTTTGTTTTCTATCTTTATTTTACCTGCACTACCTCCTTTGATCATTATTTCAGTTTTGCTATTATCGTTGGTTAAGGACCTTTAGTTAACTAGTAATTATTGTAAAAGGCTTTAAGAAAATCTATAGAAATAATTGTTACTGATTTTTTTTTTGTTACTGATTTTTTAATGTAATCAAATGATCATTTTTCTTGAAAACCCTAGTTAAGTAATGAACTCATTCCTTCAGTGGTTTTACTTATTCAGTGATCCTATACTTCAATAGATACTACATTAGGGATATGTCTTTAGTTCTCTCTCTTTCTCTTTCTCTCTCTCTTCAATTAGAACTAGAAGGGGTATTTTAGAATGAAGAGTAGTGATATGGCCCCTAGCAAGGAAAATAATTTTAAAAAATAGTAACAAAAACAAGAAAGCTAGCATCTATTGTGTTTCCTATGTGTCTATTAATTAAAGTGTTTTCTAAGCACTTTAAATGTATTAAATCATGTGGTTCTCTCAACAACCTTCACTAAAGCCCAGAAAGGTTGAATAACCTGCTCAGGGTCTTGCAGCTAGTAATGGTAGAGCCAGGGTTCAAACACAGAGTCTGAATTTAAAGCCTGAGTTTTAACCATTTGCTGACTGTGGTTCTCAACTAATTTTCTTGTAGTAGAGTTGAGAATATACTCTTTATACAGACATCTTTGAGTGATCTAAGAAGAATTAATATTTTTTTTCCACTGGGGAGAAGTGAGTCCCTTAACACCATTTCTAACTTTGTTGTTAGATTGTTGAGTCACAGAGAAATGCTTCTATTTTGTGTTTATAAATGACAAATTTCCAAGGACTCCATTTATAAAGTAATTACCATCATACAATAATTTTGATATTTGCCATAATGTGTTTGTTAGTTTTCTTTTTTTAAATTAAAGTTTATTGGGGTGACAATGGTTTCAAGTGTACAATTCTGTAATATATCATCTATATATCACATCGTGTGCTCACCACCCAGGGGGTTGAGGGTGGAGATGAGGGTAAATGGGATCAAACATATGGTGATGGAAGGAAAACTGACTCTGGGTATTTTTTTGTTTTTAATGAATAACACACGGCAAAACCAAAATACTTGAACTTAAGAATATTTTGATTATGCCTTTTTTTTCTGGTCTTTGTAATTGCCAATCCTGGATATTTTTCTGACCCTAATTCAGAAATGCCTATCAAGGTCTTCTGTATACAGTATGTACTCAAGAATATTTTCAGGAATGAATGGATTCCATAAGTGACAGATAAGTTCATGTATTTTCTGAGTGAACTGCACAGTTTTAGAAACCTATCCCCTTTGTCTCCTCAGACAACACAACAGTTGTAAAAACATTAATTTTATCAAGTGTATACATTCAGTTTAGCAAATTTTAAAAATCTTTTGTAATCAGATAGGTGTAGATTCAAAGCTCATGGCTGCCAACTGGGTAATAGTGGACAATTAATTTCCACCAGACTCAATTTCCTCACCTTCCCTTCAAAAATGGTCATAGTAGCTGTTCCAAAGTGTTGCTAGGAGAATTAAATAAAATAATCCATGTGAAGTGCTCAGTACACTACCCACATTTAGTAGGCATGACATTAATACCATATAAACTATTTTGGAGCAACAGTAATAATAATTGCTTTTGAATAATATTTCTTAATCTTTTCCCTCATAGTCAATATGCTCTTAAAATCGATCTCTAGTAACCGAATTTGCCTAGTGTTAACCTTAAGTATTTTTCCTGACACAACCTTTTGCTGTATATATATCAGTTCATTGATCACAAGCTTCTTGTAGAGAATACAGTTCTGAGTACCATTAGGTTTATGATGTATGTGTTTATTTTTGATGATTAAGAATAGAAATCGTAGAACACATATGTTAACTGAAAAAAATAAATGTTTTTGTTGGTCCTGTATTTTCCCATGAAAGATCTGTTGCCATGGAGGATGTGTTTCCATTCAGCCCTATCCTGCTTTTGTGAACCTCAGCAATCCTGTCTTGATCCTTTGAAACACATAGGCTTTCATCTTCATTCGAACACTTGCATAATTACACAAAATGCATGTCCAATCTGCCATTCTAAATGTGGAGAGCTGACATTCTCACATATTCATGTGTGTATTCCAGCCAGTCCTGTAATCCCTAGACACCTCTCAGCACAGCTACTGAGTAATCCATAAAGAGCTGTGAGGCAGAATTAGGTGGGTGAAAGAATGAGGGGTATGGGGCAAAGGAATGATCACACTGGGTCTTATCTCTGATATTTAGGCTTCAGGTTTCAGGAACCTACAAGAAATGTTTGGGTAAAGGCTATGTTGTTTTTTTTTTTTTTTCCATTCCCAAAGATATCATTAATTTGGGGGTCAAAATAATCATAGAGATGTTAAAGCAGTATTTGTCATAAAACATTATAAGAATGGTGTGGAAGCAAGAAGAGAACATTTGTTAAGACTCCTGTAATGATCCAGATAATGTACAAGGCATTTCTATATGAATTATCACATTTAAATTTCAAAACAGTTCCACAAGGCAGGTAGTATTTGATTCATTCTGGGTAGCAGGATTCTGGCTCAGAGATGTTCATATTGTAAGCATTATTTATATACATATATATGTATATATATATATATATATATATATATATATATATATATATATATATATATATATATATATATATTTCTGGTTGTAAAACCCACAAGTACTTTTCATGTAAAACACTGCTTCCACAGAAATTTTGTGAATAAGGATGTGTGCCAACATTTAAGAACATAATTAAACTATTTAAGGAAGACACAGTGAGAAGTTACACATTTCTACTATTTAGATCATTCTAGGAGCCCAGCAGAATGAGGTTACCATTGAACTCCGCCATTGCAGTCCTCAAGAAAGAAGGTTTAATCTTTGAGCCATGATGAAAAGGAAAGGAAATGGTTGAGCAGTGGATAGGGAAGAAATTGGGTCCATTTGACCTTGTATTGAAAGTTGTCACCTTGAAGTTGTCCCAAGTCTGCCTGAATAACGAGGGCTGTCATGAAGGAGACTGATAAAGACTGAATGTCTCACACTGACAACAATAACATTTCATCACTGGTAAAAATGTTCCACAAGGGGCTGATAATATACCCAGGGATCATGCATGACTTATTCACATAATGGCAGTGGCTCCCATTCAGAATAGCTTCTGAAGACAATGGAATATGGGCAGGCAAAGTGTTTCCGCTCCATCAGCAAAGACATCTATGTCCAGTAGAGAAGCTAATGAAATAACACTAGTTGAATCCTTCCCTTTTTTGTGTGTCAAAAGGTAGAAGGATGAAAGTTTAAGGCAAGATTTAATGCCCCCATGTACTTTCATGTGAAATATGGAATTCGGTGATCCTTTCATATATCAGTACATGAAATGAACTTTTTTTAAAAAGAGGTAAGAAGTAATAAAGGTCATTTGGTGTTCTGGAACTGATTGTACAGTGGGGAGTCACTTATATCTCACGCCATGTTTGGTATTCTTTGAACATTAGCATAACGACCTGTGGATTTTGTAGAGTTCAAATATGCGATGTGATAGACATTTTATCAGAAGAGTGTGATTTATTTTAAACATTGTGTAAAAGTCAGAAAGGAAGACAGTGGCTTAGCTTTATTCAATTTCAGTGTATACCTAAGCAATCAGACCATGATAACACAAAAATGGGCATTTTCTTTTACTATGAGTAGAAATGTGAATTGGTCTGATCATTTTTGAAAGCAACTTAAATATATTTATTAAAATTTAAAATGTAGGTTATTTGTTTCAGCAGTTCCTGTTATATAATATTCATATGAGAATAGTCATAAAAGTACACAACCATGTACACCTACATACACCCACATAAAGATATTCATTACAACATTTATAACAATGGCAAAAGAATTTTAAGCAATCTCAATTAATAAGGGCTTAATTAGATAAATTTTGGAAAATGTGTACAGTAGACTACTAAAAAGTTGATAAAGAATAAGATAGATCCATGTCCAGATACAGACAAATCTCTGAGTATTGTTAAGTGAAAAGAAGCAAACTAAGAACAGGAAGTACAGTCTTTTTGAAAAAATAATTCAAATATTATTGATTGATATACCACCATAGAAGATGATGATGTTGCATTTTTAACATCAATATTATTTTATATTAATTTCAGGTGTACAGCATAGTGGTTAGACATTTATATAATTTAAGAAGTGATCCCCGACTAGTCTAGTACCCACCTGGCACTATACATAATTATTACCATATTGTTGACTATATTCCTAATGCTTTACTTTATAGCCCCATGACTATTTTGTAACTACCAATTTGCACTTCTCATCCCTTCATCTTTTCACCCTGCCCCCCAACCTGCATCCCATCTCTCACCCCAATAAATCTAGTACCTCTCTGACACCTTACATAGTTATTACAATATTATCGACTCTATTCCTCATGTTATACCCTACATCCCCATGACTACTTTGTAACAACCAACCTGTGCTTTTTATTAATCCCTTCTCCTTTTTTCACCCACACCCCAACACCCCTCCCATCTGACAATCATCAAAATATTCTCTGTATCTATGAGTTTGTTTCTGTTTTGTTTGTTTATTTTGTTCTTTAGATTCCACATAAAAGAGAAATCACATTGCGTCTGTCTTTGTCTGTCTGACATACTCCACTCAGCAGGTCCATCCATGCCACTGCAGATGACAAAAACCCATTCCCTTCATGGCCGAACAGCATTCCATTGTATATATGTACCACTTCCTCTTTATTAATTCTTCTACCGATGGACACCCAGGCTGCCTCCACATCTTAGCCATTGTAAACAATGCTGCAATGAACATATAGATGCACACATCCCCTCGAAGTTGCATTTTGGGTTTCTTCAAATAAATGCCAAGACATGGAATTACTGGGTCCTCCTTTGTCTCTTGTTATAGTCTTTGTTTTAAAGTCTATTGTGTCTGGTATAATTATTGCTACCTCAGATTTTTTTGTTTTTTCGTTATCATGAAAATCTTTTTTTTGTTTTTTCATTATCATGAAAATCTTTTTTTCATCTCTTTACTTTTTGTCTGCCGTATCTTTTGATCTGAAGTGAGTCTCTTGTAGGCAACATGTGTAAAGGTCTTGTTTTCTTATCCATTCAGCTATCCTATGTCTTTTGATTGGAACATTTAATCCATTTACAGTGAAAGTTAATTATTGATAGATATGTAGCTATTGCCATTTTATTATTCATAATTTTGACCTTTTTTTTTTTTCATCTTCAATAAGTTCCTCTAACATTCTTTGTAATACTGGTTTGATGGCAATGAACTCCTTTAGCTTTTTTTTTTTTTTTCCCTGGGAGGCTCCTTATCTGTCCTTTGATGTTAAATGATCAAAGGGTAGAGTAATCTTGGTTGCAGGTTCTTGCTTTTCACCTTGTTGAATATTTTGTGCCATTCCCTTCGGTTTGCCATTATAATGTGTCTTGGTGTGAGACTATTTGGGTTCATCTTGTTTGGGACTCTCTGCACTTCCTGGACTCCACCATGTTTGGAAAATTTTCAGTCATTATTTCTTCAAATAGGTTCTCAATCACTTGCTTTCTCTTTTCTCCTTTTGTTACCCCTATGATGCAAATGTTGTTATGCTTGATGTTGTACCAGGAATCTCTTAAACTATCCTCCTTTGTTTGGATTCTTTCTTCTTTTTGCTGTTCTGATTTTTTTTTCATGCTATCTTGTTTTTCAAATCACTCATTCAATCCTCTGCTTAATCTCATCTGCTAGTAATTCCTTCTAATGCATTTTTCATTTCAGTTATTGTGTTCTTCTCTTCCGACTGGTTCTTTTTTATGGTTTCTATGTCCTTTTTTTTTATGCTTTCTATCTCTTTGTTGAAGTTCTCACCAAGTTCCTTGAGAATCCTTATAATCTTGTTTTGAACTCTGTCTCTGGTAGATTGCTTGCCTCCTTTTCATTTAGTTCTTTTTCTGGATATTTCTCCTGTTATTTTATTTGGGATTCATTTATTTGTTTCCTCATTTTGGCTGCCTCCCTGTGTTTGTTTCTATGTATGAGGTAGATTTGCTATGTCTCCCAGTCTTAATCAAGTGGCCCTATGTAGTTAGTGCCCTGTGAGGCCCTGTAACAGTCTCCCTGGTCACCTGTTCTGGGTACTCCAGGAGTGTTCCTTGTGTGGGTTGTCTGTGCCCTCCTGTTATAGTTGGGTCTTGACTGCTATTGACATGTCAGTGGGTGAGATTGACCCTGAGGCTGGTTGGCTGTGGGGTTTATCAACATCCACAACTTATGGTCTGCTGTGTGGGGGGCTTACCCCACTGAGTGGAATTTGGCTCAGTAGAATCTGTTGTCTGTTGAAACTATCCTTTGGGAGTGCCACTTTTGGGGTTAATTGGGCAGTGCTCTGTTCTGGTCTGAAGCCAACCTCCAATATGTTGATTCTGGGGCCTCTTGGGAGGGGCTGTGGTGTAGGCCCAGGTCACCCACACCCTGTGATCTGCCAGGTCCTACCTGGTAACAGCTACAAAGTAATCTGCAGTTTTTCACTGTCTGTGCTAACCCTTAGGCATGTGGGAGAGACACAGTGAGAACCAAGGATGTCTGCCACCAGTCCATACCTGGGGTAGCTCTGCAAAAAGCCAGCATACCTGAGGCCTGCTGCCACCTGCCAGCTCCCTTAAGGTTCAGCCACTGATGAAGCCTCGAGCAGTATTCAACTGGGTGAGGCAGGGTCTCAGGTAGTCACTAGAGTGAGAAGTGTTGTAGTTACCAGGTTAATATAGATTTTGGTTTGGTGCTAGTGCTGAACCTAGAGCTTTTTTGCAAGTCTCAGACCACACTGTGAACACTTGCCACCCACCTGGAACACACAGACTCCAATAGTTTTCCAAGAAAGGGTGCAGTGCAGATAGGACTGGCTATTTGCAGAGAAAGTGCCTCCAGTGTTTGGTGAGTTTTGTAGGGCCTGTCCGAGTGAGTAAGCAGTTCAGAGCAGCGGAACTCATCAGACCAATCAGATTCAGATTTGGCCATGTGGGGGCAGGCTCATACAAGAAAGATAGCACCTGCCTGCTGGCTGCTGAGGAAGAGAATCCCACACAGGAAAATGCTGACTGTCCTCCAGCCCTTCTCTGGAAGCCACACACTTCAGTCTGCTCTCATCATACCTCTGATGCACTCTGAGTCACCATCCCTCCACTGAAGCCCAGGGTGAGTACGAGTGAGGGAAACTGTGTGTGGGCCCTTTAAGAAGATGGCTGTGTTTCGCACCACCGTCTGTCTCACCGAGTTAGTAGGAATCCCCATTGTTTTTCATAGTGAAATGTTGTGGGGGCTTCTCTTCCCAGCACTAATACTCTGGGATGGGGAGCCTGGCATAGTGCTGGGGTCCCTCTCTCCCAGAAATATAGTCTAATCTCCTCTTATAACATTAAATAAGATAAAGTATGTGTGCATGTGTACGTGTGTATATTCTTTTACAAAAACAGAAGTCTGTATTAAAAATGAAGACATATAAAAATATTTTTATTGAAATTATAGGGGAATTAAATTTTACCAGTCATGTTTCTATATCATCTTTATTTTCATTTTATATATATATATATATATATATATATATATATATATATATAATTTTTATAATCAAAAATAGATATCTAATTATGGAAAGCTACATAGTAAACAAAGAAAAAAGAACAGAAACCCAAGCCTAGGGAAGTTTCTAAAGCTACTAGTTGTTGCCAAGCACATAGGCAATAATGTTAGGCTCTCCAGTGTGTACTAAAGAAAACACCATAAAACTCAAAGCACAGGTCAAAAATACCTGGGATTTAGAGTTCTTTGATATTTTCCAGTTCTCCCTAAACAATTTTCTGAGTGTCTTCATATTTCTCATCCTTTTTCTATGTTTCTTGCTGACTGGTGTTCTTAACTGGCCCTTAATGGATCAGTGGATAAGCAGAAAAATCCCTTATACGAAGAAAGTAAAGCTCAAACTGCTAACAGAGAAGCCGCTTGAGGTTTTGATGTCTATAGCCCAGAAATGGAGGTGGGGGTTGATGTCACTTCATATTTCTAAATAAATTATGAAGAAGCATATCCTCAGCAACGTCTATTTAAGAATTAGTAACAAGAAATGCAAGTTTTTATTATTCCTTTTAAGAGACTAGCTTTAAAGAATTATCTGCTTGGAAACTTAAATTTGGCTTGCATTTTTTATTTCTATAAAAATATATTTGATTTATAAAACAGGAAATAATACCAGAACATTAGGTTGAGCTTCTGCAGAAATTGTTTCTTGAGATCATCAAATGTATTCAGAAAGTGCTACGATTATATTTTAGCTTCAGCAAAAATTATTATGTAAAAAGAGGTAATATTGATTCTGAATTCATATGGACAACTTTATTGAGGTATTATTGATTTTTAATAAATTGTACATAGTTAAAATGTACAATTTGTTGGGGTTAGACATATGTATACTCCCACAAAACCATCACTACAATCAAAATAATATTTCCATCACACACAAAATTTTCCTCCTGCGCCTTTGAAATGCATTCCTCTCTCCACTCTCATCCTTAGGCAACCACTGATTTGCCTTCTGTCACTATCTATTAATCTGTATATTTCAGAATTTTATGTGAGTGGTCTCATCCAACAGTATTCTTTTCTGTCTGGCTTTTTCCATTCAATATAATGATTCTGAGATTCATCCATGTTTTTGTGTATATCAATAATTCTTTTTTATTGCTGAATAATATTACATATACAGATATAATCTATTTATTTGATCACCCGTTGCTGGAAATTTGGGTTGATTCCAGTTTTAAGCTATTACAAATAAAGCTACAATGAACATTTCTATATAAGGCTTTATGTGGATATATGTTTTCATTTCTCTTGGGTAAAATACCTATGTGCAGAATGGAAGGATCACAGGGGAAGCATATGCTTAACTTTCAAAACATTAAGAAACTATCAAAACATTATTCAAAACTTTCAAAACATCAAGAAACTTAACTTTCAAAACATCAAGAAACTATCAAAACATTATTCAAAATGGTTGTAGTATTTTACATTTTCACCACCAGCTTATGAAAATTCCAGTTGCTCCACATCCTGGTCCATTCAATAGATGTGTAGTGGTATCTCATTGTGGTTTTATCTACATTTCTTTGATTACTAATGATGTGATCACTGCCCTTACAGAGATTGACAGGTTGTCTTCTGGAGCCTATAACGGCAGAACAGAAGAACTTCATTGATAATCAAGTAACTTCAGTCTGGGATGTTCAGAGCCTTCCCAAGAATCAAACTGATATTTCAAAGATATTAAAAACGGAAAGGGACATGATATATTTCAAATGCAAGATTACAGATTTAATGAAGGATGTATCAAGATTACAGATTTAATGAAGGACGTATCAGAATGACATATGATTCAGGTATCAAATTATCGAATTACATTCGTTTAGTCCAACACAGCTTAATAAATCAGTCACATTTCACAAATATTTATCTTGTAATTTCCATTTAGTGTGTTTCAGTGATCTCATCTCTCTAAATGATTCACTTCAATGTTTATAAGATTTATAAGATATGATTTCTATTTTTGAAGTAATGTAAAGATCTTCATTTTATTTCTATAATTCAAATTTACTTTGCCCACTTTTGCAAGATTTAATTAAGATTATGTTTGATTCTCTAATTTTGAAATATAAATGTCTACACTTTCACAATTAAATCACTGCTTAATAACATAATTTGGGTATTGATATCCTATAGTGCAATAACAAATTGCAGACATGGAATTCATCATTGCTGGTTTTTAAACGTACACTGATTTTGTGGTAATTTAAATGCCTCCCAATTGAAAAAAATTATATAACAAGATCATTTAGAAAACTGTATAATTAACATTAATGTTTTTATATATGCATTTGACATAATTCTCAGATTTTAATTAGTAAATAGCAAATGAAAATGCTAAACAATTTCAAGGAATGTCACCATTCTAAGAGTCTAAGTGAAGAGCATATTAAAGTTTGGCTTTTCAGGCCCTTTTGAATTCTAATCTGACTGAGGATTTTGTTGTTATTATTTTGTAATAAAATGTGTTGGATTTTCATTATTTCTGGTGCACTGATTTGTGTTAGGAATATCTAGAAAATGAGTAGTCATGAAGTAAAACCAGATTACTGCAAATTACAGCCTTTTCATTAGATGAATAAGCTCTCTAAGGACAAATTCTGAATCACCTTTACATTATTCCAGAGCAAGGCATATTGTTCAAAGGGGATTTAATAAATATTTGTTAAATGAGTGCATGAATGAAGAAATGAATTATTTAGCTAATGAGTGCAATAGAGAGTCATGACCACCTTTAATAACTAACACTTCTCTAGTCTTCCTGAATTGTATGTTTACAAAGTTCGGAATTACAAGTTTAGGATATGGGATTCATTAGTTATTTGAATTGCTTGGTGCAGAGAAAAGTATCTAATGATTTTGAGAAACATTTTGTCATAACTACAGCCCAGAAAATTGCCATTTCCATTCCAGAGGCAATGCCTGGGAAGATCTCATAAATACCATTTTACTCATTCAAGGATTGTTCTAGGTGAATACCGTAGTAAACAAGCAGATCCCTGCCTTAGAGAGTTTATGAAGTTTAAATAAAATGTCTCATAGTAAAAAGTGTCATGAATAAAAATCAAGTGCGATAAGGGAAATAGTGAAAAGGTAGCATATCTAAAATAAGATGTTCAGGGAAGGACTTTTTAATAAATTATGTGAGTTGAGATCTGAAGAAAGTAAAGTAGCAAGCCATTCAAGATACCTGGGAAGAGTTTTCCAATAAGAGAAAATAGTAGGTATAACTGCCTTGAGACAGAAAGCAAAGTCTAGCAAGAGGCCAGTGTGTCTGGAACACGGTAAGCAAAAGAAAATTAATATTTAATGAAGTCATAGATAGGTAGCAAGAGTTGGATAATGTGGAACTTTGTCTGAAATGGGAATCCAGTGGGTAGTTTTAAACAGAGTGACAAGACCTGACATATTATTAAAAGAACTACCCTAGTTGTTGAGTGGAGAACAGACTCTGAACCAGGGAATCTTGTGGAAGGAGAAATGCCAGTTGGGATTATTGCAATAATCCAGACAAATAAAATAATGTCTGGAACTAGGTTTGTAGCTATGGTGGTTATAAGAAGTGGTCAGTTTTTTAATACATTGTGAGGGAAAAGACAGCATGATCTGTGCATGGGTTGAATGTGGGGTATAAAACAAACATAACTCTAGAATCACTCCGTGGTTTTTAACATAAGCAACTAGAATAACAGAAATGATTTCTGTTATTTACTGAGAGGAAAAACTACAGAAGATTCAGTTTGAGTAGTAGCAGGGGTTGAAATGAAAAGTTCTGTTTAGGACAAGTTCCTTATGAAAGAAAGGTCTGTTAACAACCATGTAGACAGCTATAAGATTCTGGATAAAGGAAGAGGTGTTATGTGGGTATATACATTTTAGGATGTACTAGATAACATTGAAAGCCTGAAGACTGAAGGATATCACCTGAGGATTAAAATAGAAGAGAGAAGTAGTACAACACTAGGTCCTAGGTCATGGGGTCATTAGTGCATATTGAATGATGAAATTTAATTAACATGAAACAATTAGAAGAACTATAACAAAAAGTTAAATTAGAAAAACAAAATACAAACTTTGTATTTTGAGAACCAAGACACAATCAATCCAGTGATATAATTTTTTCCCAAAAGAAGGCATTGGAATTAACTGTCACCTTTCAAGGTCCAGCCCTATTGATTAGTCTATAACTCTATTTCCTTGGAAGTGCTACCTATACAGTATCCTTCTAAATTTTTCCCTTGCATTTGAGTTCCAAGAAGTGTTAAGAACTAAAATATCAGCTCTTCTTGAGATATTGATGGTGTGGAGAACCCTGGATCCAAAGTCAGATATCAGGTAGCCCTTCATAGAGCCTATCCATCATGGGTACATGATCGATGGATCCATGGATACATGTTTGAGGAACGTGGCTCTTGATTGTTCAGTGTCCTCTTGAGGAAGTAAGAGTCTTGACTGCTGCTAGCGTGAAGGCTCCTCTGCATCTTTTTCCTCGTCAGGCAATGAATGTCTTCCTCTGTGTATTTGAAAGGGAGAAACAAGTCTTCTTTTATTTTTCTCCTGTGCTTCTGCAGAATAGGAGACACTATGAAAATCACATATAGCCCCAAGTATTAATTCTAACTATACCTTAGCTTTACTAAAAATGAACACAAAACATAGGCTGTCAGAATTGAGTTGAACATAAGGAAGACTGTCTTGACAATAAGGGTTGTTACCATGCTGAAATACGTTATCATTTTCTAAAAATGTTAACAATTTGAAGAGGTTGTAGGCCTCCATTTTTTTTTATATATATATAAGGCTTTCAAAATCACAATTCTACTCTAGAAGTGTTTTAGGTATAATTTGGATTGAATGGCAGTGGCCATTTTAAATTAATATCTTCCAAGGTCTCATCTAGTACATGATTTTATTATTTTGTTTCCTTGGGCAGTTTAACTTCATTTACCTTCAATGTGGTAGAAGCTTTTTTCCCCTTTTATCGTATTTTCCAGATGACTGTGCAACGATTAGAGAGATGCATGGTATATAAAGAATAAGAATAAGGAGTGGGGGGAGAATCACAACAAAGAAAATACCCAAGAAAATAAACCAAGCTACACAAATAGATTTTTTTTCATGTTATGAAAATCAAACAGCTATCTCTTGTTCATAGTGGGTGGGGAGGATAGGAATCTCGGTTGAAAATTACCTGTCCCCTGTTCTTCCAAATCTAGACACAATTAGCTATCGTCATTTTTTTAAAACAATATAAATGGGAAATCATGTTACAATTGCTAAGATACTTAGGATCCAAACTAGGCAAATATTATAGATTACAACCTTGGAGGCATATTCAGAATGTAGTAGAAGTCTCACAATGCATCATTGATAAGATAACAGTGCTCTGCTTTATTAGATTTTGAATCTTAAAAGTATAGTATAGTCAAAGAAAGATCTATATTATAGAGAAAGTATTTCATTATGTGAGACAAATGGAAATGGCTAAACAAGGATTGTCCTCCAGGATTTCAGATACTTTGAATCCACCTCAAATTTGTGAAATTTAATCACAAAAGAAACACTAAGGCAGATTCCTATAGTTCCTCACCCCTGTTCTGTATGGTTTTATTAGTTAAAAACAAGAGCTATTCTAACCCAGTGGTTTTCTACATCTCATTTAAAGAAGATTCTTTTTTTGTCAGAATCTCTAAGTTTTATTCTGCCCTTATTGCATCCATGCTCCCCTAAGTACTTACAAAGAACATAAAAAAAAAAAAAAAAAGATTACTGTGTTTGTTTCACCTTGTTCCCATTTTAGTTTTCAATTTTCTTGGCGTATCATCCTAATCTCCATCAAGGCCAACAGCTCAGATTTTACAAAATGTACCAAAGGATTCTATGCTTGTCCTATAATTAATCATTGACATTAACTAACATAACAGAATAGCCTTTATCTTCTACTCTATGGACCTATAACATAGCCAGAAAGTACGATGGAGCTGCTTAAAGTCTTAGTAGTAAATTAGCTTTCTAGTTTCATCTACCTACTCTTGCCTAAGTCCTGAATTATGAAAATTGAAACAGAATCATAGATGGATCATCATGTAGAAGCTGATTTGTGTGCAGTATCATAGGTAAAAAGGGTATAGTTCTGAAAAAGTTTCACCTGTCTCTTCCACCACCTTCCTGGTTTTATATTTTCTATCTATCTATCTATCTATCTATCTATCTATCTATCTATCTATCTATCATCTGTCTACCTACCTACCTACCTATCTATCTACCATATTTCCTCGAATAAGACCTAGCTGACAATCAGTTCTAATGCGTCTTTTGGAGCAAAAATTAATATAAGACCCGGTCTTATAGTAAAATAAGAGTGGGTCTTATATAATGTAAGACCCGGTCTTACAGTAAGATCGGGTCTTATATTAATTTTTGCTCCAAAAGATGCATTAGAGCTGATTGTCTGGCTAGGTCTTATTTTGGGGGAAACACGGTTATCTATCTATCTATCTATCTATCTATCTATCTATCTATCTATCTATCATCTATTTATATACCTAGCTATCATCTATCTATCCTGTGTAGTGTGTACTATGTACATAAGTTTGGGAACCCCCCCCCAAATTATTATTATTTTTGGTACAAGGTCTACAGAGGTAGGGTAACTGAATTCCTGCAGATTCTACCATTGGACCAAGGGGAGAGAGAGAGGGAGGGAGAGAAATAAGAGGGAAGAGAGAGAGAGAGAGAGAGAGAGAGAGAGAGAGAGAGAGAGAGAAGGATAGAGAAAGTGATTATGTTAGTTTTTCTGTGTCATCTTTACTCCATTTCTGGTCTCTGGGATTCTAGTATCAAAAATATTTCATGTAACTCTGAGATGTAAAGCTCCTTAGAAGTCATTAAGAGGCTTCATTTTACAAATATGGAAACCAGGGACTGGATAGTTTAAGTGATACTATCCATTAATAGCAGAGCCTGCATCTTATACTACTCACCTTCCCTGATCTTCAATTAATCACAGTCCGTTCCCTCTACCTTAGCTTAAAACTAAAAGTTCTCTCTCTATTCAGAAAATCATAAATATTAAAGACTATAAAGTGCAGAGATATTAAAAGAAAGGGAAAATGAAACACAAGTACAAGTGCAGTTTAAAAGTTATCAAGTTTTGCTTGTTTTCCATATTTAACATTTTAACATTTTTATAAACAAAAGTAAGATGGAAAAGGCAAGTTTGGTGTAATGACTAAATTGAACTTGTTTATCAACAGTTATACAACATGTTATCTATCACAGTAGACTATTTTGAAAACAAGTTGCAAGTCCTTTGATAGGTAGTGGAAAAAGACACTTAATGAGCTAAAATTAATGCAGTAACATCTATGATTTCATGACGACCATCACTGTGTAAGGTCTTAGAATAACCATAGGAAAACGTGATAGTTTTTCCTTGAATAAATACATAGAATGGACTTGAATAAATAAAATAGAATGAATAAAATTTATTGAATAAATAAAATTTACATTAACTTGTGCAAAACAGAAAGTTTCCTGATCGATGTGAAAAAAGAATTGTCACTAGTTTTTCATTTGCTATGTGACCTTTTACCCAAGGCTAAAATGCCTCTGGGGTGCCCATCAGAGTACTTGACATTTAGCCAATCTTAGTGTTATCACTATGGAATGACTGTTTTGTGTTGTTTTTTAAACAAAATAATGACAATCCTCCTCACTAGTTGTATTAACTGTACTATCATGAGAACCTCCAAGGAGCCAAGCCCAAGCCTGCCCGTGCTTCCTTACAGACCAGTGGAGTAAAATCTTTCACATAGCTTCAAGCAGACATACTGCTTCAATGCTCCCAATACTGGGACGTATTTGTGGCACAAGTGGGTCCATCCCCACTGCAATAAAAGAGAACAAACCTTGATGAAACTAACTGTACAAAGAAACCTCTAGACAATGTGCCTTGGTTTCCTTGATGGAAGACACTTCCAATTCTGGGATTCTATGATATGTTCATTCGGTAACTCCATTGAAGATAGGAGGCTTTCTTTCAACCCATTTTGAAACTTTAAGTGTAAAAATTTTCTGATGTATGTTTCACAAACTGGTTCACAAAACAATCTGCCATTATATGGAATCTCGCAGTCTTTGGCCTTGTACAATATCTGATGGCTAGGAAAGACCATTGTGTCAGAAACGCATATGTCTTCATTTACAATTTCTTTGAATCTTATGAACTAATTTTATCTTTATTTCCTGAAGATTTAGTAGACTTGACAAAAAGTTCAAATATCTTTGGGAAAAAGTGTTCATGATTGCTTTCCTTGCTAAGTTTTCTCAAAGTTAGCCAATAACTTCATAATCATGACTCACTCCAAGTACTTTTGTTCAGATGAGCTGTAAAACCAAACACTGTAACACATTTCTTTATATAAAATAAAGTGTTTCAACTAAGTTATTTATTCATTGTGCTAAAAAGTAGAGGATTCACTTTCTTGGTTCCATTTTACAGGGAAAAATAATAATATGTGACATTGCTATTAAAATCTCATGCGCTATCATTTGCTTTATGGGATCACAACTATGTTTATGTATTCACATATTGTCCATAGCTCATTCTGTGCTCCCACAACAGAGTTTCATAGTTGGGACCGAGATCCTACAGGCTGCCAAGTGAAAAATATTTACTTTCTGGAACTTTACAAAAAGTTTGCCACTACAGCATTAAGCTATGATTCAGTGGGAATTTAGTTTCTATAAATCCTCCAGAATTTTCTGGTCAGATATCTCGGTCAAAAGTGTTATTCTTGATACTCCATTAACAGAGGAATCTGAAGCTCTACTCAAACTTTTAAAAGCCATGGTATGTGTAAAGAAATATTCTCCCTTGATTCCAACATTATTACGCAGTGTCAGCTTGTACATCTTTAAAAAAAGATTTCATATTGCTGCTTTTATCTTCATTTCCATGAGGACATGTCATTTACCTGTAGTTGTTTTTTCCATTACCTTTCCGATTCTTTCCAAAGCATTTAAACAAGTTATTTATGGTGTGTGTGTGTGTGTGTGTGTGTGTGTGTGTGTGTGTGTGCTTGCGCACACGTGTGTGTATATGGACTGTCCATAAAATGAAAAACATTTTTATTGATTTCTTGATTAATTTTTAACATACTGGTCACTTCACTTATTCTGAAAACTATCCCTATGTTTAATCCTTAACAGGACACTTTAATAGGACATCATTCAAGATTTTACTGTTATTATGTGTTATCTTTGATTTTATTCTTCTCATCAATTCACAGCCACTTTGTCTTTCCATATCACACTTGGTCTTCTCTGAGCCAGTGATGTTTATCTTTTGCATACTTAATTTCATTTGAGTAAAAGAGATAAAGCTCAGCATCCCTGTCTGAGGAAATTGTCTTGCAATTTTCTTGGGCTTCAGAATTTTTTGTTTCTCTTAATTGGTCTCTGAAGATTTGGCTTTTATTAAATATTTTAAACAAACTTGTTTTCCATTGAAAAGAGACCTAGAAACGAAGTATAATATTGGCCATTTCAATAATACTGGTCATTATTAATATCAAACCAGTTCCAACTGGACTTGTTACTGGGTAATTAGACACTAATGATTAGCTAAGGAATAATATGTGTAAATAGGGAACAATCACCTCCATTAAAGCAGTCTTGCTGAATATATGGTAAATGAAGTAGCAAAATCTATAGCAATAATTAGGGAGATACACTTGCAAATGTCCCAAATAGAGGATTGCATGCTTCTTGAGGGCATGAAGATAATATATCAATTCCTTCTGATTCTTAGTAGTGAACTAAGTCCACTTACTCAGTAAGAATGTAATAAATTCTAAGTGTTGACTTTTGGAGATTCTGTAGGACATTAAGTCTTTCTCAGCAGTTGAACGACAAAAATGAAAAATGTTATTTCAAGTCCTATGTAACTGTTTATGAAGTATCAATTGAACACTCCCTCATTCCCTTTTTCACCACTGTGATTGCCCTGCCTGTTAAATTATAAGAGAAAGTAAATAATCATTGATTTTTCCCATCTTTTATGATGCAAACTTAGAGAAACTGAGCAATTTTAAATTTGCCTTCTTCTGGAGTATGCCAGCTTAGGTATAGAGCAAGGAAATCATAGCATGAAAGATAAAAATATTAAATATATTTGAAATCATAATAAACAACTACTAAAGACTAAAAAGATAAAATTCTATTTGGTCACCACTTTAACATATTTCAGTGCATTGTCACATGAGTCATACAGTGTACATTTCATGGACATCCATTGTTAGTTCTCTAGAGCAATGTGAGAAATAGATGGCATGTTTGTATACAACAGTTTTTGTCACCCCATGAAAACACGCATTTTAAGGCACCTGGTCCCATAGCTCTTACTTTTACAACAGAGAAATTAACACTTTTTTTTTTTCTGAGTGTCCCACTTAGTTTACTTCCAAATTTCACTTGAATTTTTAATAACTACCAGGTGTCAGACACCATGTTTTAAGCATGATTAGAGACTATGAAAATCTATCCATTCATCAGTAAACATCTATTAACTATCTCTCATGTGTAATTTGCCAGGGTCAAATGTAAGACATGAAAGTCACTACTGTTAAGTAGCTTGTAAACCAAATTGAAGAAAAAAAATGCACTAGGAATTGTGGTACAAGGCATATGATAAACATTATTCAAATGCTATAATCAACAAATTTCAAAAACCTGCAAGGGACAACAGCCACCTCTAGCTGTAGGTGGCCCTGAAGGAGATGGTACTTAAACTGTGTTGTATAGAAAGTGTACAAATTTAACAGATATACATGTGGGGAATAGAAATTGCATTCCAGGCAAAGGGAATGGCATAAGCGAAGAAAAGAACTTGGGGAATGTGAATGTGAATGAGTATTAATGGAACCAAATGTATTAAGAAAATGTGGCAAAGATGGAAGAGTATTAATGAGTCAGTTTGCACGTAGAGAAAGGATGTAGATGAGGCAAGAAATAAACCTAAGATAAGGGTAAGGTGGGGCCAGGTTCGGGAGGACCTGGAATGGCAGGTTTAGGTGTTTGGTCTTCCAGAGGCAATGAGAGCTAATGGAAGATGTTTAAGCAAGGGATCCAATTTCATAGATTATTTTGGCAGCATTTGTTAGGAGAGGAAGTGAGGGGTAAGAGATGCCACGCAGAGGACTGGCTAGTCAGCTGACAAAGTGGCGAAGAACAAAGCCAGCAACATCAGGGCAGCATAATGTAGAGACTGTAAAAGAAGAGAAGTTGCTCAAAAACGGAGTCCGTTCAAAACGCTCATTTTACCCACTTTATATTCATTTAATTGTGCTAGTAAGTGTAAGGAAAGGTAGAGAAAATGTGGCAAGAGAGTCCATGAGATAAGAAAGAATTTGTTCAAGGATGGTAGGAAATTTTTAAAAATGATTTATGAAAAAGAAATATTGATTTTTTTCTAATTTTTAAAATCCTTTTTGATATAACATTTGCTGAATTTAATACCATCATATACGTATATATGCATATTATATACATTTAATATATACATGCATATATGTACAGGTACATTATGTATACATATATCTGTACACACACACGTCATTTTGGACTCTAATGAATTTGCCTGTGCTACTACAATTTTTCTGTGAAGTGAGTGTCGTGGTCAGTTTAGGCTGCTATAACAAAATAGCACTGGCTGGGTGGCTATAAAAAGAGCAATTTATTTCTCAGTTCTGGAGGCTGGACAGCCTTGATTAGGGTGCCAGCATGGCTGGGTTTTGGCGAGAGCCCTCTTCTGGGTTTGCAGACTGCTGACTTCTCCTTGTATCCTCACATGGCAGGCAGGCAGTCAGTTTTCTGAGGCCCCTTTTCCAAGGGCACTAACCCCATTCATGAGAGCTCCACCCTCAAAACCTAATTGCCTCCCCAAGGCCCCATCTCCTAATACCATCATACTGGGGGTTAGGATTTCAACGTATGAATTTGAGGGGGACACAAACATTTAGTCCATAACAATGTTGAGGGAGAAAAAACAGTATTTGTTTTCTGTAGCCAACTATGTTTAGTTAATGTTTATTACGTATTGCATATTATGATGGTGGTGATTTATTATCAATTTGAATAATGGTTGATTTGTGTTACAGGAGTTAGACATCATTAAGTAGCTTCTGAATCAGCCTTGATTGTCATACATTAGTTTTTCAACAAAAATGGTACAGTTCTAGCTGAAGTTTGTCTATAAATCAACATTAATGAGTCTCCCCTCTTTGAAGCCTTATCCCTCTTTGCCCCATCTTCTTAAACACAACCAGTTCATTGAAGCACATTTTAATGCATGATATAAAGAGAAAATATTAGTCCATGGTGCAAAGGTTTGAACTTAAAAAAATGGCGATTACTTCTTTTTCCTGGGGCCTTGATCGCAGCCATATCTTCTTTCTGCTCTGGCACTCTTTACCGCACAGACTCTTCACCTTTCTTTTGGGTGACCTCTATTTGTCCTCAGTAAGTTTTAGAAATGTTCAGACATTTCCCTTCCTTGATTCTTTAGGTACTCTCTGCCCGGATTAAAATGTCACTTCATTCCCATGGATACTAACATATCTGACTTTTAGGGACCCACTGAGCCCCCTGTATATCTTAAATAATATGTGGAAAAAATATTTTTCTTAGCATTTAAATGAATTTCATTAAGCTTTACTTGAATAGAAAATAGAATTTAAATAAAAACAAAATATAAGGCAATGAGTGGATTTAAAGAACAAAGATTTCAGATCTGAATGAACGGCTAAAAGTAGACTTGGCTTGGCTTCGGAAATTGTTAATTTCCCTCACCTCAAATATAAAATAATTTAATGTAGAGGAATACACAGTTCACTGGTACTCTCAAGCAGCTACCCCAAGATTCATTTGGTTTAACAACAAGGATTTTGGTTTTCAGTTTCTCTCATAACCTATGTTAAATGTTCACCTATGGGCAGAGATGCCAGGGTTATCCTTTTCACTCCAGGTTAGGTGTAAGTTTATGCTTTGCCTGGCTTTGACCTTACTGATTTTTATTTCACTAACACCAAACTGTCTGCTCTCCTATGGTTCGCTATACTCGGAAACCCTGACTCATTTCTCTTTTTCTTATTTGAGTTACCTAACCTACTAATGGGACTGGTCTTACTCTATGGGATAGCCAGAGGCATTTTCCTCTATTTCTTCTGTAAGAGCCCTATGGCTTTCCATTTATCCAACAAAAGACTGAAGCAACTTCAGAATACCCATAAAGGCCTCTTCTTCTACTTAGAATCAAGGCTCTTTTGTCCATTTCTCTATTGTAAATGGATCAACTTCCTTACTTGAAATTAAGTCCACCTCACATTGTCTTTCTTTATTCCCATCCCCACTCCTGTTACCAAATTCCTATCCAGTGTAAAAATTGCACTCCTAAGAACCTTGTTTTAAAAAAAACTCTAGGCCTTCCAAAGAACCACATGGTCAGAGTGGTAACTGTTTGACCTGTTTTTAAAATGTGGCAAGTGGAGTCATAATTAATCTCAGTTTCTAAATTAATCCCATTTGATATGTCTTTGTGATGGGGTAGTAGGGAGTGAGAAAGTAGTTATTAAATCCGTGTCCTGATTGCTCTTTTTGTTATTGGATTTACCTAACCTGCTGGTGGTCCTACTCTATGGGGTAGCCAGGGGCATTAACCTCTCATCTTCTGTAAGAGTCCTGTGTCCTTCATGATAAATCAACTTCCTTTCTTGAATGTAACTCTGCCTCATACCATCTGCCTTTATTCACAGCCCCCACTCCCATTACCAAGTTCCTATTGAATGCAAGAATTTAACTCCTAAGAACCAGATAGTAATGTGTACCATCAAGGCACTTATAATCTAGTGGAAAGAATCACTGTATTTTTTATAATTATCGGTTTAAAATCTTTCTGATCACCATGTTTTAATGTCCTGTCTGAATAGCCTCTATATCCTTCTTCATTTGCAAAGGAGAAATGATTGACATTTTTTGTCCTATTAATCAATAGGTGTTTCTTGGATTACGTTACCAGTTCCTGATACTTCTCCCCATTCTTTTTGCTGCATCTGCCCTTAGTTATCTCCAGTGGTATGACTGTCTAGTATCCCATAGGCATATACAGTATCAAAATTATTTTACACCTAGACTTTAGGTCCTAGAGGCATAATAATAGTAAAATATTTTTCATGTAAAGAAAAGAAAGGTCATAAAGCATCTGGGAATTACCAACCAAACTTTAGTATGCTTATATTTTAAAGTTAACGTTAGACACCTTTGCATGGCAAGAGGAAAAAATGTCATAATATGAAATTGATCCAATAATAAAAAGCCATTGATATACTTGATAGTTTTAAAATATTGTTCCATTTCTACTACAGTCAAAACCTTCACTTATTGCTGGTCAAAACAGCTTTTAAAATATGAAAAGTTTTATTTTTGATTTGTCAGTTCTAACCCAGAGGTTAAAAGTCCTTGGTCCTCTCTTTCTGAGGACTGCTTTTATTTTCTGTTTAATTTTACTATTATATTTCTATTCCATACATATTCCAAGAGGCCATAAGGTACCAACACATTTTATGCAAGTCAAATAAAAAAGTTCATGGTGTTTGGCTTGTTATTTTCATAGTTGACTCACATGTGCTTTCCTGCTATAAACAGTCTGCATATGCAGATGTTTGCAAAATACAGTGCTTTGGCCTTGCCATCCCAACTCCAGGGGGCATCTTTGTTCCTTTAGAAGGCAGAGGCCAAGTGTTCTCTTTATATTTAACAATAAGTAACCACAAGGTGGCTTTCTCTCAGAACACAGTATTGCTCGTACATTTTGACACATGCATTTTGAAGATTTGGTATGTCTTCAGTTGCATTAAGGAATCAACACAAACATTTGTTGTTGTTGTCCCATGGACATCTTATTAAATGTCACAGAAGTTAATTAGTATGAAGATACTTTAGCACCAACATTTTATTACTTAGGGTTCATTCACTGGATTTAAGACGCTGTAGACAAGACTCCACCCCCTTTCTCACGCATAACTAATGTTTCTCTATACTCAAAGTATTCGAATGTCTATTTTTAATCTCAACACCTAGAAAATCACTCTTAAATAGCTTATCCCCAAAATACACAGTAAAGCATGGTGGGTAAGAGTACTATTTTTGGAGACAGACAGGTTGGATTGAAAACTCACCACTGCTCTCTATAACATATGTGACCTCAGGCAAGCTACCTGACCTCTCCTTCATTGATAACACCACCTCACGTTTATTATTTGTGTTAAATGAGATAATGCTTGTAAAACACTTAATACGGGCCTGGTACATGTTAGGTGCTGAATATATAATAACTGCACTTATTATTAATCATAGCCAGCATTATAGTCCCAAAACATGCTCCCCATAGCCCTCCTTCCTGCCTGAAACATCTCCTTTATATTAGAACTCTTAGGCTTAAGACATTGCCTCTAGAAAGGCATCAAAATGGTGATACAGCATGACTCAATTAGTATGGTTTAATGTGCTAGCAGAGCTGATTTTACCTCTCTTTTGAACATGGCCACGAAATCATGACAAAAAGGCAGAGAAACATTTTGATAAAAAGATGAGGATGAAAGAGTGTAGAAAGTCTGGAACATGGAGTGAGGATGGAAGAGAACAGACCTTGGAGGCAGTGTAGCAATTGAGTTCTGGGAACCCAGCAAGGCCAGGATGACATGAAGTACAGACGTACTTTTCTTCCTATTTTCTATTTCCTCTCCTTCTCCTGAAATCCAAATAGTATTGCCTAATCCAAAATACTCTCATATGAAACACAGGAGATCTGATGCTTCTCAATTACAGTAAAATTTACTCAGCATATTAATGACAATAATCACTCTGAATTTTAACTATACATGTAACTATCTTACATATATATTAATACATTACTTTGTCAATGTTAATAGATATTGTTTCATTTTATAGATGAGATAAGTAAACTTAGAGGATTACGTACCAAGTTCCCATAAATAGTAAAATTTGGATAACATAAACCCCCAAATTAAAAATATTTAACTCAAATCTGGCTCAGCCATATGCCTGCAATATAATCCAGGGATGGTAAAACTGAACCTCAGTAAAGTTGATAGTATGATTTTCCACTTGCAGAGTTTTTATAATACTGTGCATATGAGAGTGCAAGATTGTATGTGGAAATATGTAGCAAAGTGCATGACATATTGTGCTTGTTCAACAAATGCCAGTTTCCAATCTGTCCGATGCTAAATGCCATACTCTTCTTGCTATCCTATAGCAAGGGAAGATGCACGATTATTGCATCCTTTGTACTTCTAAGTTGAGAAAAGAGTTGATTCTCTTGCATCCTCCCATAAACCCTAGCCTTTCTCCTGTTCACTGTCTGTCCATCCATCCTACTCACTTATTCATTTATTAATTAATTTACTATTTACCAAACTGGATTATATCCTTCTTTCTCCAGCTTCTTTTTCAGTCAAAACACTTAGCATTTGTAAAAGTGGTTATGAACATGAGAAGATTCTGATTTTCAAAGTTTTGGGATTCCAATCACTACCAGAATGTTCGGCTGCTATTATGCACTCGTTATACAAAGCTGGCCCTTCTTGAAAATGTCAGAAGAAATAAGACAACCCACCAATGCCTATTTTATACTTTCTACACTCATTAAGAAATATAACCCAATAAAGGGTGATATGTCATAGATAGGGCATGTTAAACTGTAATAGCAGACACCTAAATTTCAATAATTTAACATAATAGACATGCCTGGATAGGTACGCAGCTGCGCAGAAAAATTCTACTCCAAGTGAGTATGAAGAAACTAGGTTCCTTCCATCTTGTTGTTCCACTATACCACAGAGCCATGTCATAATAAATACCCAGCCAGAGAAATAATAAAAAGTGCTCATGCAGGAGACACGCCACATTTTACAATAGCCTTCGTTTGACGGTGACCCACATCACAGATGCTCATATCTATTGGCAAGATATAGTCATATAGACACACCTATCTAGAAGGGGGGTTCCTAGTTACAACCATATGCCTGCAGGATAAAACATAATAGAATTCAGTGCACAGTGAAAGATCACTGCTACCATGTATAAAATAGAAGCTATATTTCAATTGTATTTTTGTTTACTCTGAAACAATAACTTGCTAGTCTATTGATACTTATCCCATTTTGCTAAAGAATCCCTCAAGAAATAGTAATTTAAATTCTGCCTGTTCCCAAATGGATAACCTGTTATTTGTGAGTGTGGGTGGCATTAGTTGTAGGGGGGGGTGATCTTTCTTAATGTAATTTTAAATAACAGACCCAATTTAGTGCAGCACCAGCAAAGTATTCAATTAAAATCACATTATTAAAATAAAAATTAATGTTCTGTTCCTGAACTGCTTGGCTGAATGAACCAATTAAAAGTTTTCTTATTTCCTGACCCCACTCTCCATTCTCTTTGGGGAAAAGAAACACACACACAAACTTTTCAGACTAACTAGAGGCTAAAAATGAACTTTGCCCCTGAGATAATATAATCTTACTATTACCTATAGCATTTGAAGAATGTGTAATATAGAAAAAAAATGTAAAAAAAAAAACAACACACGATGCAAATACTTTGTTAAAACAATCACAACTTCTACTTTCTTGAAATTCAAACTTAAAAAACAAACAAACTGTATTTAACCTTAACTTCCTTTTTTTCTCTCTTTATCCTCTTAAAATAATTTGAGAAGCCACGAGGAATAGATGGAAATTAGGAAAAAGAGTCACGATGATGACTGTGGAAAACCTAGATTTAGCAAGATACAGCCTTTGATTTTAAATACTACAGTTTTTATTCTCCAAGTAACTCATAGATCAGGAAAGACACCATTCTAGGACCCGGTGACTTATGCAAGACTTCACCCCTAGATGTGCTAGATAAATTTGCCAACTATGATGAAACCATTTTTTTTCCTTCATTAACCCCTTATTACAAGTCATGCTTCTTATAAATATATGTGGACCTACGTGAAAAAACAAACAAACAAACAAACAGCAACAACAACAAAAAAACGTCAAATATATCCAAGAGTAAAAACACAGCACATAAAGTGGCATAGGCATTCCAGTGTTCACACCGGAGACATAAGGTGCCCAGGAAAAAGCTTTTCTAAAACTGCCCTGTCAAGACTGCGGGGTTGGAATGCTCTGGGCGGCATGGTGGCTTCTGGCACAACGTAGGGGTGACCTGCCTTCTCCTGAGGCCCTGTGGGTGACAAGCACCAGCTCCGACGGCCAGCGGTGACCCTGGGCTGGGGAACAGAGCAGCAGGCAGAACCCTTCACGCTGGGCTGGCCGCACCTGACCCTCCAGGGACAGCAGCCATGACATCCCAGGTCTCCTGGGTCTCAGTGTCAGCGCATTGCACCCTCAGAAGCGCTGGTTTTAGTCATCCATTAAAAGGAAGATTTTGATCAGAACAACCCACATCTGTGAGTCTGGACAGAGGGAGAGGCGCAGGGCTTCCACCTTGTGCCCTGCCACACCCTATGGGAGGAGCCCATCTGGATGTGGCAGTCAGGGCTCCATGGGTACTCGAGGAAGACTGAGAGGCCCTCCTCCTGGCCTTCTAGTCTGACTGAGGGTTATCAAAGGACAGCATCTCCACAAGCTCGTAGAAGAGATTGCCCTCAGGTGGTCTGAGTCCCTCTTGCAGAAGAAGAACCTCTCAGGATGCGCAAGCCAGAAGAAGCGAAAGCAGATGACGTCATCCGCAGCGTGGGAGAGTGGGTGCTGGACCAGCCAGCGAGGAGTGAGGGCCCACGTCCTGAAAGAGGGACAGCCTGAAGTACATCCGCAGATTGGCCTTGTGTGGGTCCCAGTGCTTCGCGTCCTTCTCGGGTTGCGGACCGGAAGAATATGGTCCAGGAGCCAGTCGATGGGCTTGTCCCAGTAGAATGTGAGGATGAATTCCACAATCAGGCTCAGGCCCAGTGACTTGAACGTCGGCCCAGTGACTTGAACGTCTTCCCGATGACACCCTAGTGGAAGAATTCCAGGACCACCCCTCCAGTTCTTCGCGCAGCTCAGGTATTTGGCTTAGCTAAGGTGTCCTCCAGCTGAGCGTGGTAGATGCCTTTGGGCTGCACATACATCCTCAGTAATCAAGGTTCCTTTGTCATTTTCCCCTATTTTAAAATTTTCTTTCCACTCTTTTTTGCAGGATTTCATATTTTAGGGTCTCATGATGTCATTTACATATAAATGTGATCTATCAGTCCCCTTTCACCTCTTGAGAACGCTATTACAGGTGTTACAGATGTGTTCATCCACCTTGAGGCAGTTTCTTTCTCCTCAAGATTTTTTTGTGAGTGTAGGAAATATAGGAGCTGTGAAGCAACATGTTTACAGTTTGATTCAGCTGCCATTTGCCATCTTCCTTGAACCATTTATCTTTCAGTAAGTTACCCTTTCTGTTCTAACAGAAAAGTCTGCCAAGCTTATTGATAAAGCTTGGTATTCAGATGAACGTTGATTGTATCCCCTCTTTTGCATAGCAATGAGAATAGCTGTCAGTTGCAAACAAGCTCTCACATTTATGTGTATTTGCAAATGTTGATACATGTTTGTGAACTATGCCTAAGTCAATGCTTGTTTTAAGAGAATTCTAGGCCCTCAAAAAAAAAAAAAAGGCCAGCATGTTAATTGTTTGAACTGTTTTTTAAATGTGGCAAGTGAAGTCATAACTAATCTCAATTTCTAAATTAATCTCATTTGATATGCTTTTGTGATGGAATAGCAGGGGCTGAGAAGATAGTTATTTTTTTACAAAAAATGGCAGATGCAGACAGTTATCAGGAATGATCTTTTGTCATATCAGGGTTTACAAAAAAAGCATTACCTTCATAAGAAATGTATGTCTGGAAAGAGCCAATGATATTATTCATCAACACGGGTGAAACACACACATGCACACCATGTATACAAACCTCACACATACACACATGCATACAAAAACACCTACATACAAAGGCTCACCAAGCATACAAACACTCCAATTAGAAAGAAATTAGGAAAGAAAATTAAGTACAAGAAGAGGGATTTATGGGTAGTCTTGAGGCCATATGCTGAATCTGTTTCATTCTTCCAATCTTTTAAAATTGTGCAGGTGTCTCCTGGATAGTGGTTTTCAGTGAGACCACAGACTGTAGAACATAGTCCGTCATTCTAGGAAACTTGTACATTCACTGCAGAGGTGTGGCAGGATTAAAAGTCATAAAGACTTGCTTGGGATTATGATTTGAAATGCCTGCAAGACAACCTAATTTAGGGAAAGAGTTCCTTGTTTTCAGAAACCTGACCCACGGTTAATCACTCATATCACATGAGGACACCTTCTCTGTCATCTCTGCAAAAGTAGCATGCATCTGATCTTCATATTTTCCTGTATTTGTTTCCTGATATACTTACCAAGAAGAGGTTTCCTGACACTTACTTCATAATGAAGGAAGTTCATGATGAAATCCTCATCCAGTCATTTCAAGGAACAACCAACATTCTTTGTTATGGAAGCAATTAGGCCACCAGAAGCCAGAAATGCTTACTCATCAGTCTCCTTATCACCACCAGATACCTCTCCGTCCCTAAACAAACTTACCCATCCCAGATGAATGTCATCAACAACATTTGGTTTCTCCCTTTGGCAATTTGTTAGTTAAATGATGCCTTTCTCAGGAGGTGGCTCAATTATTTAACTCAACATTAATCAAGTTACGTTAAATTAATGCACCTTACCCTTTCTAGTTGATGAAATTTAAAAAGAAAAACTCCATATGAAGCTTTAGTTTTTCATGTGCTTTCTATTAGACTGTAGATGAACAATAATTGTTTTTTAGAAAGGCTGTATGGACAGATTACTCTCCCAGTGGGGATGAACTCCAAATATCAGGGAGACGGATGACCTAGAATCTTGAAAAGCTAAAACATTCCCAGGAGGACACAGCCTCTCAGATATTTTTCTTCCAGTCTTTGCATAGCTTCTCATCCCTGAGAAGTGCACAGTATTGAAATAGGTCAGCATGTGGAGAGATGTTAAAGAGGTGTTATCTGCCTTCTGAGTCATGCCGTTCAGTGCTTTATGTTCCCCCAGAAACTGAGGAAAAGCAAGACCTCATTAGAGCAAATGAGACCCAAATTTACAAGCGTGTTTTGACTCTCTTGCGACGGATTCTGCCTGGAGCTCAGATTTAGGTTGAGGGGATGACAGACGTTGGGGCTGAGGAATGTCAGAGAGAAGTCAGCAGGCACCCTCTCTTTCATATCATTTGTAATTCACCTGTGCCTCAGATTTCCTTTTCTTCATTATACATAATAATTGGGTAAGTGTTGTCTGGGATAAAATCAAGCCTGAGTTATACAGGTACTGCTTTTAAAGAGCTGACAGGAAGGGACTAGGAGAGATGGTAATGTCCACATTTAGTTTGAAGGAATATGTGAATTCTAGTTATGTATATATCTGAGCCTCTGGCATTTATCCAAGAGCTTACTCTATCAGGCACTGTGCGTGGATTATCTCCTGTCGTTCTCACAAAAATCCAGTAAGATGATTATATGTTTGGTTCCATTTTGCAGATGAGGAAGCTAGAGTCAAGTAAAGAGTTCAAGGTGCCTACTTTCTGCATCCCAGTCTCTTCAAATTTCTATGTTTTGCGCACAATTGCCAGAGAAACCTTAATACAGCTTTGATCTGTATTTAACTCCTTACTGACTTTTTCCAATGATCCCCACTATATACATAATAAAGCTCAGTGATGGATTTGAGACCCTAAGTCAGCACCCTACTTTGTTCCCCTATTAGCCTCTCCTCTCTCACAGGAAACAGCTGCTTTTGTCTCTTGATGTTTATCCAGTTAACTTAAACTTTCCTCTGTCTCGCCTGTGTTACCACCTTGTGAACTCCTTGATTTTGGGTAGTGGGAATCTAATCTTCCCTTCCCCCCCTCCTCCCCACCCCGGGAAGAAAGGTCATTCATCAGGACTGGGTCTCTACTGTGGTCCCTGCCATTTGTTTGGATTTTATACCAGGTTGTCCTTTTTATGTGATATCTACCTGTTCCAGTTGTCTGCAAGCCATCCTCTCAAGTTGGCTGCCTATGTTAGTTTGCTAGGGCTGCTATAACAAAACCCCACAAACTAAGTAACTTGAACAACAGAAATATATTGTCTTTCAGTTCTGAAGGCTAGAAGTCTGAGATGAAGGTGTCAGCAGGGTTGTTCTTTCTAATGGCAGTGAGGAAGACCCAGTCCCGTGCTGCTCCCCTAGCTTCTGGTGGTTTGCTGGTAATCTTTGGCATTCATTGGCTTATAGAATCTTTACTTTGATCACAGCCTTCATCATCACATGGTGTTCAACTTGTGTACATGTCTGTTCCAAATTCCACCTTTTTTATTACGAAACCAGTCATATTAGACTAGGCCCACCTTGATGAACCCACCTTAACTAATTACATCTGCAATGACTATTCACAAATAAGGTCACCTCTGAGGTACTAAAGGTTAGGACTTCAACATATGCATTTTAGGAGGACCCAATTCTACCTATAACACTGCCCCATTATTTATCCGGTGCTGTTTTACAGCCTCCCATGATTTACTTTGCAACCACAGAGTCCTGCGTTCTTATATTTTTGCTACTGTATAGAACATCCGGCAGCCTCTGCATCATGGTAGGCATTTGAGAGATAAAAACAGTTAGAAAAGATCACAGGATAGTGAAGTCTGATAGTCCTCCTGCAAGCAAATGCTTTACAGCTCAGGGCCCAGCAAGGAGCAGAGAGAGTTTCTAGTCATTATTTGGAAAGGGGTACTTAACAAAATTTTTTTTTTTTTTTAAATCATGAATCTGACACATTGGGCATCATGACTCTGTGCAAAGGCAGAGTTTAATCATGTAGGGTGAAGTATGGCTGAATAGTAGAGCTTAAACCAAGGAAAATGCCATTAAGGCCTTAGAAATACCATTAAGAAAACTTTTTGGATCAAATCCGATGGATTGACTGTTTCCTTCCGGCACATGGAACAAAAGCGCAAAATAAAGCTTATCAGTGTCTTTTTGAGTTACCATGTATTTCCACAAACACATTACCCATCTAACCCATCATAGGGCATTCACAATAACATTAGGACTTCATAGTACTACAAATTTGGCCCGCTAAACCAATGAGGTATTTTTAGCTTTGGCGGAGGTCACTGTGACTGTGTTTAAGAATCCCTTTGTCCTTTTACATTTCAAACCATTTTTAAACGTTAGGAAGAGAAAAACCTATTTTAGAAACAAGGTTCAGAAAACATTTTAAAAGATTATTTTGTGGTTTTATAGCTAAGTTGTACAAATCTTCTGTAATCTTTATTTCAAAAGGGAATTCTTTTAATATTTACTGGTAATTAAAAAGAAAGAAAGAATATTTTAAAATGCCAAAGGAATAAAAAAAAATAGAGATGGAGAGTTTTATCTCTAAGGTAAGTATATCAAGATTAGAAAGGAAAGTCAAAAGTTTGTAGGTAATTGGTAGAGAATAAGGATTAAGTAGACTTTTAACTATTTTTAAAATTCTTACCTTTTCTATTTGATATTCCGGTTTTAATATTTGGTATGGAACTATGGGAAATACATAACATTTTAGGAGAGCGGACTAAAATCAATCTTCCATTCACCTGCAGACAGTCACTAAAATTGTTGGTCAAAACCATAACACGACTAACTTGTTTTGAAGATGATGTGCAAAGTCAAGCCTATGCTTGGAGATATCTAGTATCTTGGATTTAGACCCCATCAATATTATTTAGTCCTACGAGTACCAATTGTTTTAATCAAAGTTGCCCAGTACTTTATTAAATTTTGCCAAAGTTGCTCTACAGTGCAGTTTGGGAGATTTTGACATTTGCTGTCAGAGATTTAAGGTGTCACTAATGACAGGGACATGAAAAGTTGGCAATGCAGACAGAAATAAGCATTGGCTTTTAAACCTTTTTGTCAAAAGAAACCAGGCTAATAATATTGAAAAATAATGGGTGCAAGAAGAGGATTAGGAGAAAGGAGCACATAGCCAAAGTAGATAAAGACACCCATGGGAAAATAACAAAGAGCAGAGAGAGTCTCTGTAGGATGACACAGGAAAAATGACAAAAGATGACACAGGAAAAATGACAAAGGATGACAGGAAAAATGACAAAGGATGACACAGGAAAAATGACAAAGTACAAAAGTAATCTCAACAGGATGGGACAGGGCAGAAGTCACAGAGGAATGCAAAATGAGATAGTACGAGACTTTATGGAAAATGGCAGAGATTGTTATAATTTTCAACTTTTCAGACATTCAATTATGAAAAGATTAGAGAACAATTTATAATTACATAAAACTAAATTAGTGGTTCTTTTTTTTTTTTTTTGTCAATTGAGTATTCATGCTATATTTCTCCCAAGAGGCAAGGGAACTCTTTAAAGTTTAAAATGCTGTATTGAAACCCTTCTTGTAGAGTATAACAGTTATTTAAAACTTTTCAATCACAGAAGAGAAGGTAGAAAAGAAGGAAAAATTTAGAATTGGTAAAATGCCAAGAGAAAGATGAAGACAAGAAGATAAAAATTTCCCCAAGTCATGTTTCAGTCAGGAATGAAAGGTATGTCCTTTAAACAGCTTTTTAGAACTTTTAGCTACAAGTCATTATTTACATAATTGTCAGTTATTAAAAATCCTCTGGAGCAGTTTTTGTGACTTTTCTAACAATTTTTATTATCTTGTGTGATATTTTATATTCAGTATTTAATAAATAAGTTTTTAACCTCTATTTTCCTTAGATTTTTCATGTATAAAATATAGACAAATCTCTTAGAGTAGATCAATGGAATGAATTGTTCCCTTAAAGGAGCTTCAAGCATAAATCCTGATTGAGGAATCGGAATAGCTGTTACTATTTGTAACAAAATAATCATTTCTTATATGAATTAAATAAACCAAAAAAATATTGCCACCTTCTTCTAAATTGAATGATTGTGTGTGTGTTGGGGGGGGGGTGTCATCATTTGTATTTTTTTTTTTGAAGAGATTTTACATCTGTGCTTTAAAAAGTTCATGGAATATCTTGTCTAAAAATGATTTTCTATCTTTTGTGTATTTTAAAGGCTATTTTAGAACACGGTAGTTTATATCAAAGTATGAAAGGCCTCTGTAGGAATATGATACTAAGAAATATAAGGTAAATGTATGTAGATACACATATACATTTACACACACACACACACACACACACATCAAATACTATTTAGTGGGATATCTCACAACTAAAAATGAGGGTTTTTTTAACCCTTAAATTTTAAAAATCTACTTTAAAACCACCTTTTTGAGCAGAGTGAGAAAAATCTCCTTTTTTGATTGGCAAAGACAATTATGTTTCCTGTGCCAAAACAGGTTTGAGATTCTATTTTTGATCCTGAGCTCCTCCAAGATAAGGAATAGGTATTACTCATCTAGCATATTCCCCAGCTCATAGTAAGCACTAAAGTCATATTTACAAATAAATTAATGAATCAATAAGTGAATGAATGAATGGGAGAATTCAAGACAAAAAGTCAGAAGCAGAGAACCACAAAAGGAGCAGAACAAAGAACATACCTGTCCTTCTTTCCCATCAGTTGTTTTCTTTTTACTACTTAGGGAGATCCTGGGGAGATGTAATTTTTAGATAGCTGAGAAGCTATTTCTTAAGCAAGAAACATGTAAATCAGAATACTTTAGTGGTAGCTGGCGGTTTAGAGAGAAGCTAGGTGTACTTTGATACCTTGAATCCAATGGTCACTGAAAAGCAAATCTCAGCACATGCTCACAGACAAAATTAAAAAGGTTACAAGAGGACTTAATAAAGAAGAACAATCACACTTGTAATTCTTTTCTTAATGTCTCTTGGACTATAAACTCCAGGATGGCAGGGACTGTATCCCTGGCACCTAGACAACATTTTGCATGTGTTATTTGTGCTTCAGTAAGTTTTTGTGGAATGAGTCGAATTAATTTATAATATTGGAAAGAGGTGTTAAGAATGATGCAGAAGGTTAAGGGGTTATGGATATAGGCTGATAGAGAAAAGTATTGCTAGAAGTAATTGAAGACTATACAGAAATAAAGACATTGGATGAATATTAGGGAAGAGTGAAGAGATGGCAGATTCCAAGAGAATGTGAGAAGTGTGGGGTACAGAAAGCGGTCTTTGTGTAAAGATTTATTAATATTGAGTTTGGCTTTATTTTCTCTAACGAAAAAGTGTTTAAGATATGTGGGAGAAAGGTAAAATTCAAAAATCACAACAAAAGTAAGTAATGTATTATGTTTCTGTGTAGTTCTCATAAAAGAGCAATTTACTCTTGCATGTTCTCTAAATATTTACAAAGAGAATGTTTTATGGGCATACAGATTTTCGATTCCTTCCCATCTCTGAGTCTTAACTAATTCACTTAGAGAAACAAAATAAAACAACTTTCTACACCTGGCAAACTAAGAAGGCCTTTCTATAACTGGGGTGTTTTGATTTCAAGAGTTGAGTTCTGGGTTGATCACTCTTTCTCAAAATTAACATAATTTAAAAAGGCATAAAAATGGCAATTAGAACTCAAAGACAAGACAGCAGATCTCAGTTTCCCCAAAATCCAATAGCTCTGCCAAACTGTTTTTTATTTTTTTAAGTGATAACTTCAGATTTTTTAAAAAGATTTTATTGGGGAAAGGGGGACAGGATTTTATTGGGGAACAGTGTGTATTTCCAGGACTATTTTTTATTGGGGGAACAGTACTGTTTTTCCCAGGACTTATCAGTTCCATCGGAGTCAATTTGTTGTCCTATCAATCAATCTTAGTTGTGCAGGGTGCAGCTCAGTTCCAGGTCCAGTTGCCATTGTTAGTTGCAGGGGGCATAGCTCACAATCCCTTGCGGGAGTCAAACCGGCAACCTTGTGGTTGAGAGACCCAGCTCCAACCAACTGAGCCACCCAGGAGCTCAGCGGCAGCTCATTGACTTCATTCTAGTTGCGGAGGGCACAACTCGCTGGCCCATGTGGGAATCAAACCGACAGCCCCATTGCCCAGAGCTGGTTCTCTAACCAACTGAGCCACCTATCCGCCCCTCTGCCAAACTCTTGGCTTAACTCACAAGAATTGGCTGAGTGGGAGTACCATAGAATGGCAAATGATGGCAGTATCATATTATGACCAAAAAACAGGCTGTTTTCCTCCATGACGAACATCCCCCCTCCGAGCTTCAACATAAATGATATCATTCTTAGCATATGTCATAAGAATAAAAATGAATACACCTGTGGGGTTTAAAGGATGTTGGACAGATAACTTTGTTTTGCACATAAGGATATTAAGGATAAATGTGTTATTCAAGGTTACAAAGCTAGTTAAGAACAGAAATGTGAATAAAACTCAGGACTTCTGATTTCTTATGTCACACATTGTTATGATAGTTTGTACTGAGGAAAAAAGTAGTTGATTATGGTGACAATGAGAAGGAGGTAGTTGAGGTCTAAGCACCTGAATAGCCTGAAAAAAGGACATTTATTTGATACTCTGATTTTATGGCAGCAGAGTTTTGTTCATCACTATATATGCAGTGAATTGCACAGAATCTGGCACTTGGTATGTGGTCTGTATATTTTTTAGGTGTAATTTACATACAAAAGATGCACAGATCTTAAGCATTCAATTTGATGAATTTCAGCAGTTTTATATACACATATAACCATGTACAGAATACGAATATTCTGTATATGTGCCCTTTGTTGGATATACGTGTTATGAAAACTTTGTCTCAGTCCGTAACTCACCTATTCTTATTCTTAACTATGTCATTTATTCTATCACAGAAAATTCCCTCATGCCACTTTATGGTCAATCTTCCCTTCAGTCTGCCCACCCATAAAAGTGACCAGTCTGATTTCTATCACCATAAGTTAGTTTTGCCTATTCTTGGACATTATATGAAGAAAATAATTGAGTTAACATATTTTTTTTAATTTTATTGGGAAAGGGGGAACAGGACTTTATTGGGGAACAGTGTGTGTTTCCAGGGCTTTTTTCCAAGTTGTTGTCCTTTCAATCTTAGTTGTGGAGGGTGCCTTTCAGCTTCAAGTTGTTGTCATTTCAGTCTTAGCCATGGAAGGCGCAGCTCAGCTCCAGGTCCAGCCGCTGTTGCCAGTTGTTAGTTGCAGGGGGCACAGCCCACCATCCCTTGTGGGACTCGAGGAATCGAACTGACCACCTTGTGGTTGAGAGCCCGCACTCCAACCAACTGAGCCATCTGGGAGGCAGCTCAGCTCAGCTCAAGGTGCTGCGTTCAATCTTAGTTGCAGGGGGCGCTGCCCACCATCCCTTACGGGACTCAAGGAATTGAGTTGGCAACATTTTGGTTGAGAACCTATGTGGGAATCGAACCGTCAGCCTTCGGAGTTAGGAGCACGGAGCTCTAACCGCCTGAGCCACTGGGCCAGCCCTGAGTTAACATATTTTTGTAGCTGGTTTACTCATAATGTTTTTGAAATGTATTCATGTTGCTGCCTCTGTCAGTAGTTTCTCATTTTATATTATAAGTAATATTTTATTGCATGATTATAACATTTTGTTTATTCATTCTCCCGTTGATGGATATTTTTATAATTATGAATATGAAAGTTGCTATGAACATTCTTTTATAACCTTTTAAAACATTTCAAACACATTTTTATGAACTTATTGCCATTTATATTTCTCCTCTGTGAAGTATCTGTTCAAGTTATTACCCATTTTATAATTGGGTTGTTTGCCTTTTTGTTATTGTTTATAGGCATTCTCTATATATTCTTTATACAAGTTCTTTGGCAAATATATGTATAATGAAAAATTTCCTCCTATCTGTTTTTTGCCATTAATTGTCTTAATAATATCTATTGTCATAAGATGTAAATTTTCTTTTTGATGAAGTTCAATTCTTTTCTTTCAGTTGTTGATTTCGAAATCAATTGAAAACGTGTTTTCAAATTTGCTGAAAACGTCTTTGCCTACTCCCAAGGTTACAAAGATACTATTCTAATTTTTCTTCTGTGCTTTATGAGTTTAAGCCTATGATTCATCTCAAATTAGTATTTTGTTTATGGAATATATGGATTGAGTTGTTCTATCACCATATTTTAACAAGACTTCTTTCATATCAGTTTCATATCAGTGAATGAAGTTGGTGCCTTATCTTGAAAATCAATTGACTTTATATGTGTGGGTCTATTTCTGGACTCTGTTCTTTTCCATTGACCCATGTGTTATACCTTTTAAGTCTATTGTATTGTGTTGCTTACCGTAGCTTTGTAATAAATCTTGAAGTAGACAGTGTTAAGTATTCTGTCTTTTGAAGATTGTTCTGGCTATTCTAGATCCTTCCTATTTCTACTCAAATTTTAGAATCAGTTTACCAATGTCTTCAAAATGGTTGGAAATTTGATAGGTATGGTATTAAATCTATAGATCAATTTGGGGAAAAAAATTCCTAAAAAAACTAAGTTTTGTCAATGAACATAGGTTTAGCTCTCCATTTATTTGAGTTTTAAAATTTCTCAACAGTGTTTTGCAGTTTCATTGTGGAAATCTTGCATGTTTTTCAGTAGATATATTTCCTTCTATATTTAATATTTTTGATGATATTGTAATTTTTATTTTCTGTTTCATTGCTTATGCATAGAACTACTCTTGGTTTTGATGTGAATTGACTTTGATTCTTACAATCTCACTAAATTTACATAAAAGTTCTAGTCTTTTTTTTGTAGATTCCATAAGGTTTTTTACATATACTATCATTTTGCCTGCAAATAACACAGTTTTTATACTTTTTTTAGATCTTTAAGTTTGTATTTATTTTTTTCTTGCCTTATTGTACAGGAGGGAAACTTTAGGAAAATATTAAATAGAAATGATGTGAAAGGGCCTTCTTACCTTCTTTAGGAGAGTAGGGGGAAAGCATACAAAATATCAAAATTAAGGATGATATTAGCTATAGGATTTTTGTAGATGTCTTTCACCAGGTTGAGGAGGTTTCTTTCTATTCTTAATTTGTTTAGTTCTTATTCAGAATCTATATTCAATTTTGTCAAATGTAGTTTTCTACATAGATTTAGATGGTTATATATTTTTTCTGCTTTAGTATGGTAAACTATTAATATATTAATTGATTGGTGAATCATATTTGCATACCTGAATGTTTAGTATTCTGTTAGTATGGTGAATTACATTAATTGCTTTTTTTAAAAAATGTTCAATCACCTTTGTATATGTGAGTATTTAGTATTCTGTTAGTATGGTGAATTGTATTAATTGATTTAAAAAAAAAAAAAAAACATTGAACCACGTTTGCATACCTGAGATAAAATCCTCTGTTCATGATAGATCACTCTGTGTGCATGTGTGTATGTATGTTGATACTCAATGTGTTTCTGTATTTTTAAGGATTTTGCATATGTGATCATAAAATATTGGTCTATTTTTTTTCCTATAATATCTTTGCCAAGTTATGATCTTGTTATATTGCTTGGACAGTGTCTCTTCTTCCTTCATTTTTTTGAAAACAAATTATGTAAAGTATTATTCCTTACTTAAATACTTGATAAAATATTAGTGAAGCTATCTGAACCGGAAGTAATTTTGTAGGACAATTTTTGATTATGAATTCAATTTATTTTGTAATCACAGAATTATTTTTATTGACCATTTCTTATGTCACTTAAGAAAAATGTATATTGTTCGAGAAATTTGTCCATTTCGTCTAAGTTGTAGAATGTATTGGCATAAAGTTGTTTATTTATCCTTTTTATTATTTGTAGAATCTCTAATGGTGTCCCCTTTTGGTTTGGAATGTTGGTAATTTTTATTTTCTCTCTTATTTTGATAAATCTTGCTAGAAATTAATCAATCAAGTTTATTACCCTTTTTAATGATTCCAATTTCAATATTTTGATTATCTATTTTCTGTATATTTTTATTTCTGCTTGCATTCATTATTTTTTTCTTCTGTTTGTTTTGGGCTTAATTTATTACATTTTGTCTAGTTTCTAAAGTAAAATTTTTGATTATTATTTTAAAGCATTCCTCTTTTCTATGAAAATTTAAACTATAAATGTGCAGCTTTAGCTGAATCATAAAGATTTTGATATACTGTCTTTTATTATAATTTATTTTGTAATATTTTCTAATTTTCCATGTGATTTCATTTTTGACCCATAGGTTATTTAGAAATTTGTCCTTAAATCCAAATATTTTAGGATTTTCTATATACCTTTTAAAAAATAATTTCTAATTTGTGTCCAGAAAATGTACTTCATTGTTTAAATTCTTTAATATTTTTGAGATTTTTTTTTTATGGCCTAGTATATGGTCTATTTTGGTGAATGATTCAAATGCATACGCAAAGATTCTGTGTAGTTGTTGGGATAGAATTATATACACGGTTTTTTAGTGATGGGTTTATAAAATCTCTGACCACAAATGGGGAGTTGACTACTTCTCCATTTAGTCTGTCAAATTTTGCCTCATGTATTTTGAAATCCTGTTAATTGGCTGCACACATACACATTTAGAATTATGATTTCCTGATGAATAAATCTCTTTATAATTATGAAATGTTCCTCTATTACTCTAGTAATATTTTTCCCCTGAAACCAACTTAGTCTGATATTAAGATAGTCTCACCGATTTCCTAATCTTAGTGTTTAAATGATATATTTAACACAACAAAACTAAAAATTAAGATTTCTTAATCTTAGTTTTTAAGTGGTATATTTTTTTATACATTTGTTGTCAACTTCTCTGTTTTTACACATAAAATCTGTAGCATTATGTTTTTTTATACATTTTATTTCTGACTCTTGGATTGAAAATTTAGTTCATTGACATTTAATGTAATTATTGATGTAGTTCTGTTTAAATATCCTGCCTTCATATTTGATTTTTATTTATCTCAGTTATTATTTATCTGTTTTTCTTTTCTGCCTTCTTTGAGATAAATCAACATTTTTGTAGTCTATGTTTTACTTTTATTTTTAATATTTAAATATCTTTGTTTCATTATTTTAGTCGTTTATGTAGAGCAGTACTGTCTAAAATAACTTTCTTCAATGATGGAAATATTCTATATCTATTCAATGCAGCATGATATCCACTACCCATGTGCAGTTATTTAGCTCTTGAAATGTGGCTAGTGTAACTAAAAAATTGAATATTTAGTGTTATTTATTTTTGATTAATATCTACCTGAATTTACATACCAACATGTAGCTAGTAACTATTCAATTGGACAGTACAGATTTAGAGTTACAATATGAATCTTAGATTTGTTACAGTCTACTTTCAAATAATCTTACGGTCCTTCCCAAAGACCTTAATTTGTTTTGCCTTCTTCCTACCCTTTATGCATTTTGTTTCTTATGTTTTAGTGTTACATATGCTAGAAACCCCTCAATACATTCATCATATTTTTTTTTTGTTTTAAATGGTCTATTGTCTTTGAAAGATATGGACAGATAGATATGTAGATATTCATTGAAAGTTCTTTTATATTTTCTCATTTACTCTCATTTATTAAATTTATTGGGGTGACAGCGTTTAGTAAAATTATATAGGTTTCAAGTGTGCATTTCTATAATACATCATCTGTATATTGCATTGCAAGTCAGTTCTCCTTCCATCACCATATATTTGACCCCCTTTTCCTTCTTCTACCGCTCCCCTCTCCACTTACACTCTGGTAAACAATACACTGTTGTCTGTGTCAAAGAGTTTTTGTTTCTTTGTTTGTCTTGTTCATTTGTTAATTTCAGTTTTTTATATCCCACATATGAGTGAAGTCATATGGTTCTTGACTCCTTCTGTCTGACTTATTTGGCTTAGAATGATAATCTCAAGATCCATCCATATTGTTGCATGTGGCTGTATTGATAAGTATTATCGATTGCTGGGCACAGACTTAATTTCAAGGCCCGATACGCAAGACACACCACCACAAGCCAGAATGAAGGGGTTAAAGCATTGTATTACAAAGTGAAAGTAAGTAAGACAAGACAGAAATTAGGGGGATATATTATCATACCACTAACAAGCAAGGAGGCAATTCATCATACCATAAGGGCCCAGTCAATTAGAGTCGTAGAAACAGCAACCGCTTTTCATCAGCATGGGCAAAAATCCCAGTCAAGTAAAGTTATCACCACGGGCAAAACATCATGCGCAGAAACAGCACCGGCCGTTCATCAGCACGGGCAAAACATCTTGCAGCAGCTGAGGCGAGCCGGGGAACAACAACTACGGCTATGCCTGTCTCGGCTTTCTGGGGTTTTGAGGACTTCACTAACAACAGCGACAAGGAGCCAATAAGCATACATGTTAACAACACAAGGAACTGGTCTCGGATCTGGCTAGGAGCCAGGGCCAGTCCTTGGTACGAGATTAGATGTATCAGAGCTCAGCCCACCTGCGCCAAGGCGAAGGCCAGGCTCCACATCCTGTAAATATTTTCTTGGTCCTTGGGAGGGTAGCCAGCCCTTCCAAAGCCAAGCACGTACCCCAGCCACTGTGAGAGTTTGCATCCCCAAATGTTCCCAGGCAGACCTTCATATTTCAATTCCTTACAGTGGTATATCTCATCTTTTCTTATGGCCAAGTGATACTCCATTGTGTATATGTACCACATCTTCTTTATCCAATTATCTATTGAAGGATACTTTTGTTGTTTCCATGTTTTGGTGACTGTGAGTAGTGCTGCAATAATCATAAGGGTACATATATCTTTATGAATAAATGTTTTCAGTTTTTTTTGGGTAGATACCCAGAAGAAGGATTTCTGGGTCATAGGGTAATTCTATTCTTAATTATTTGAGGGGCAACCATAGTGTTTTCCATATTGGCTGTACCAATTTACATTCCCACCAGCAGTGTATGAGCATTCCTTTTTCTCTGCAGCCTCTCCAACACTTGTTATTACTTGTCTTGTTGACAATAGCCATTCTAATGTGTGTGAGGTGGTGTCATTGTGGTTTTGATTTGCATTTCCCTAATAGCTAGTGAAATTGGATATTTTTTTCATATATCTGTTGGTCGTTTGCATTTCTTCTTGGGAGAAGTATCTGTTCAGGTTCTCTGCTCATTTTTTAATTAGTTTTTGTTGTTGCTGTTGCTGCTGTTGTTGAGTTGTATGAGTTCTTTATATGTTTTGGGTATTAGCCCCTTATCAGATATGTTGTTTGCAAATATCTTCTCCAGTTTGGTTGGTTGCTTCTTTGTTTTGTTGATGGTTTCTTTTTCTGTGTAGAAGCTTTTTATTTTAACATAGTCCTATTCATTTATTTTTGCTTTTACTTCCCTTGCCTTTGAGGTCAAATTCATAAAATTCTCTCTGAACCCAAGGAACATAAATTTAGTACCGATGCTTTCTTCTTTGCAATTCATTGTTTCAAGTCTTATGTTTATGTCTTTGATCTATTTTGAGTTAATTGCAAGTGACTTTCTAATTTTCCTAGGATCTTTTGTTGAAGAGGCTTTCTTTTCTCCATTGTAGTTTTTTGGCTCCTTTGTCAAAAATTGTCTTCCCATTCTTCGTATATGTGGATTTATTTTTAGGTCTCAGTTATATTCCATTGGTCTGTGTGTCTGTTTTTCTGTCAATATCATGCTGTTTTAATTATTGTTGCATTGTAGTATAAATTGAAGTCAGGGAGTGTGATACCTCCAGCCTTGTTCTTTTTTTCCTAGGATTGCTTTAGTTATTTGGGATCTTTTGTAATTTCATACAAATTCGATTATTTTTTTATTCTGTTTCTTGAAAAAAAATAATGGCATTGGGATTTTGATGGGGATTGCACAGAATCTGTATATTGCTTTGGGTAATATGGCCATTTTCACTATGTTGAGTCTTCCAATCCATGAACACGGAATATCTTTCCATTTCTCTGTCTTCTTCAATTTATTTTAATAATGTCTTACAGTTTTCAGTGTATAGGTCCTTCACATCCTTTGTTAAGTTTATTCCTAAGTATTTTCTTCGTTTTGTTGCAATTGTAAAAGGAACTGTTTTTTTTGTATTTCTTTTTCTGAGATTTCGTTGTTAGTATATAGCAATGCAATGGATTTTTATATGTTGATTTTGTATCTTGCAATTGTACTGTATTTATTGTTTCTAATAGTTTTTTGGTGGAGTCATTAGGTTTTCTATATAAAGAATCATGTCATCTGCAAGAAGTGACAGTTTTTCTTCATTCTCAATTTGGATGCCTTTTATTTCTTTCTCTTGCCTGATAGCTAAAGCTAGGACTTCTAATACTATGTTGGATAACAGTGGTGGGGGATATGCCTGTCTTGTTTGTGATTTTAGAGAAAAAACTTTCAGTTTTACACCATTAAGTATGCTACTGGCTGAGGGTTAATAAGGCCTTATTATATAAGGCCACAAAATATATGGCTTTATTATGTTGAGGTACTTACCTTCTATACCCATTTTATTAACTGTTTTAATCATAAAAGGATGTTGTATCTTGTGAAATGCTTTTTCTGTGTCTACTGATATAATCATGCAATTTTTATCTTTTATTTTGTTTATGTGGTGTATCGCATTGATCAATTTGCATATGTTAAACCACATTTGTGCCCCTAGAATGAACCCCACTTGATCGTGATGTATAATCTTTTTAATGTATTTTATATACTATTTGCTAATATTTTGTTTATGATTTTTACATCTGTATTCATCAGAGATATTGGTCTGTAGTTTTCTTTTCTTGTGTATTATCTTTACCAGGTTTTAGTATCAAGGTAATGTTGGCCTCATAAAATGAATTAGAAAGTATTGCCTGTTCTTCAATTTTTGGAAGAGTTTGAGGGATTAAATCATCTTTGAATGTTTGGTAGAATTCACTAGTGAAGCCATGTGGTTCCAGACTTCTGCTTTTGGGAAGGTTTTGGATGACTGTTTCAATTTCCTTACTGTTGATTGGTCTATTTAGATTTTGCAGTTCTTCATGGTTCAGCCTTGGAAGGCTATGTGTTTCTAAGAACTTGTCCATTTCTTCTAGGTTATTGAATTTGGTGGCATATAGTCCTTCATAGTATTCTTGCATGATCCTTTGTATTGCTGTGGCATCCACGGTAACTTCTCTTTCATTTCTGATTTTGTGTCTTTTCTCTTTTTACCTTACTGTGTCTAGCCAAGGGTTTGTCAATTTTCTTAATCTCTTCAAAGGACGAACTCTCTGTGCATTAATTTTTCTGTCTTTTTTTCCCCTCTATTTTGTTTAATTCTGCTCTAATTTTTATTATTTCTTTCCTTTTGCTGGCTTTGGATTTCACTTGTTCTTTTTTTTCCCTCATTCTTTAAGATGTAATGTTAGGTTGTTTGGAATTTTTCTTCTTTCTTGAGATAGGCCTGTAATGATATAATTTCCCTGTTTTCACCACATTCCAATAATTTTGATACTAGGTATTTTTTTTTCTCATTTTTTCTATGTATCTTTTGATTGCTCCTTTTATTTCTCCTTTGACTCAGTTCTTTAATAGCATTTTGTTTGACTTTACATATTTGTGGGGTTTTTTTCCCTCCTTTTTTTTTTTTTTTTTTTTTTTGATCTCCAATTGCCAAACCTTTCATTGGAGATTATACTTGGTATGATTTCAAACTTTTTAAATTTGCTGAGGCTAGCTTTGTGTTGCAACATATGGTGTATACTTGAGAATGTTCCATGTGTACTAGAAAAGAATGTATAGTCTGGTCTTATAGGATGAAATGCTCTTTAAATGTCAATTATGTCCATTTAATCTAATGTGTCATTTAAGGCTATTTACTTATTGATTTTCTGTTTGGATGATTTATCCATAGCTGTCAATGATGTATTTAGGTCTCCCACTATAATTGTGTTTTTGTCAGTTTCTCCCTTTAGTTCTGTTAGTAGTTGCTTTATGTATTTTAGTGCTCCCTGATTGGGAGCATATACATTGATAAGTGTTATGTCTTCTTATTGCATTGTCCCCTTTATCATTATGAAATGTTCATCTTTGTCTCTTGTTACCTTTTTTATCCTGAAGTCTGTTTTGTCAGATGTATGACTACACCCTCTTTTCTCTTGATGCTATTTCCTTGGAGTATTGTTTTCCACTCTTTGAGTCTATATTTGTCCCTGTAGCCGAGATGTGTCTCTTGGAAGCAGCATATAGTTGGCTTTTATTTTTTGATCCAGTATGCTACTCTGTGCCTTTTTATTGTTAAGTTTACTCCATTTACATTTAAGGTGATTATTGATATATGAGGACTTCCGATAGCCATTTAATCTTTTGTTTTCTATAGCTTAGTGTCTCCAGTTTTTCTTTGCCTTTGTGTTCCATTTGTCATGTTAGTTTGTTGTTATTCTATGTGGTTTATTTTTTCCAGTTCTCTTTTTTTGTTATGTGTTTCAGTTCTGGATTTTTTTGAGTGGTTACCTTTACATTTACATAAAATAAAGTTTCATATATGTGATAGTCCTTTATCTTCAGCATGCTTCTTATCTCCACTCCCCTTTTACAAATTCGGACCTCTACTCCCTCCCCTTTTATATTTTTGTTGTTACAAACTATATTTGCGGTGTGAGTTCATTTCCAAGTTGCAGTAGCATATTGTCTTCTTCTGTTTTTCTTTTTTTATGTTTTTATCTTCTTTACCCTCAATGTTATGTTTAAGTGTATAGTGCCCTATTCTGTGTAGGGGTTTCCATTTACTGCTTCTTTCTGTCTGTTAGTGATCTTCCTCATTGTCTTGGGTCTTTTGTCTTTTTGTTTCACGTCAAATAGCCTATACAGTATTTCCCATAATGCATGTTTTATGATGGAAAATTCCCTCACCTTCTGTATATCTGGAAATGACTTTATTCGCCCTTCATATCTAAAGCATAACTTTGCTGGATATATTATTCTTGAATGGTAATTTATTTCTTTCAATAGTTTGAATATTTGCTTCCACTCCCTCCTGACTTGTAGAGTTTCTGCTGAAAAATTTGATGATAATCTAATGGGCTTTCCTTTGTAGATTATTGTCTTCTTTTCCCTGGCTTCCTTGAGGATTTTTTGTCATTAATTTTTGACAGCTTCAATATAATATGCCTTACAGAAGGCCTGTTAGAATTTAGATAGTTAGGTGTTCTGTTTGCTTGTTGGATTTGAGGATACAGTTCTTTCCCTAGGTTTGGGAAGTTCTCATCAATTATTTGTTTGAATAGACTCTCTGTGCCCTTCTCCTTCTCTTCTTCTTGTATACCCACTATTCTCATATTGCTTTTTCTGACTGAGTCAGATAGTTCGTGTAGAGTTCTTTCATTTCTTTTAACTCTCGGGTCTCTCTCTTCCATCTGTGTCTTTTCCAGATTTCTGTCTTTGAAATTACTAATTCCATTTGGTCAGCTCTGTTTCCTAAGCTGGCTATTTCATTCTTCATCTCTTTTATTGAGTTCTTCAGTTCCATAATTTTTATTTGGTTCTTAAAAAAAAAATTGCTAAGTTTTAAATTTGCTAAAATATCATTTTCTTCATTGATTTTATTTCTGAGTTTATTAACTTGCCTATCTGAGTTTTCTTGCATCTCATTGAGTTTTTTCAGAATTGCAATCTTGAATTTTCTGTCATTTAAGTCAAGTATTTCCATGTCTTTATGTTTATTTTCTGGAGATTTATTATTTTCTTTATGAGCTGCCATGTTACTTTGGTTATTCATGGCAACTAATGGAATCTTTTTTTTTGGCTGGGCATCTATGGGAATGAATTCTGCAGCAGAGTGATATGGAGAGGTGTTTCTTTTGCCTTCCAGTAGGTAGTGCTGGAGCATTTTATTTTCTTTTGTGCCATTCTGACTTCTAGGGGAGGTGGGCTTCTCTTCTGTGACAGGTCACCTCAGTCTCAGGGCACCACCCTTGTGTGAGGATGTGGTAGCCGATGGAGTTCTTTAGCCACTGAAATCCCAGTGCTGCCACTGTACCCAGATGCAGAGCGGTTTACCTCAGCAGCGGTCAGCAATGGAAGGTGGGCGTGGGGTGGGCTGAGAGAGGCAGCAGGTGTTGTGGCTTTGTTCTCTTCTGAGTAATGGTGGCTGCCAGATGACAGCTGCCTTGACCCTATAGCTCCTCTCTTGTTACTGGAATTATCCACATTGTGCTTCTGCCTCTCAGGAACTCTCTCTCCAGTACTCAGGGCTATAGACATTGTGTTCTTTAATCTGACATTTATACTGTTTTGTGTTCTTGGACATGCTGCTAACACTGAGAGGGTGGGGGGAGGCATCCAGGCTCCGTGGCTTTGTTTTCTGCCTGGCAGTGAGGACTGTTACACCACAATTGTCATCACTTTTGTTTTTGGTCTTTGCCTTGAGGTCTCTGCCCTGATCACTAGATTCAGCTGTATTATATACTGATCCCTCAGACAGGAATGCTCGGGGGCTACACAGAGTGCACCTGTAATTTCAGTTCTCCTTTCTCCCAGACTACAGTGAGCTCCGGGCTGCCTCCCGTGACCCCCGTTTCTGCACTAGCCCCTTCCCTCCTCTCCCGTTCACCCCGATTTACCCACCTTGGGAAAAATGGGAAAATCTCTCAGACATGTTTTTGTGTTGTGTAGGGAATTTTTTGTTGAATTATAGCTGCTCAATTTGTTGTTAATTTCAAAGGGACATCATGGAGCAGCCCTCATGTTGCCATGTTTCTCAATGAATACATTTTGTTAGTAATAAATATTGAGGATTCCAAAAGTGTAGAAAAATATTAGATATTAAAAACGGTCTTTAAAATTTTGAGGAAAAAAAAATCAACCCCAAATCCCACAATCATCTGTTAGGTCTAGCCCGTCAAAATTGCAATCTGGGAAAACTGTGGCTGTGATCCACAAACTCTTGAAAATCCTGAGTTTCTCAGCTCTGTTTTCTTATGACTTCTCATGCTGTCTTTGGCCTCTCCAGGTATTAAAAAGATAATCAACAGCAAGGTTAGTGTGTTTACTACTGTTGAAAATATTAAACCACCCCATTTTTCTTTCAGGCTCATTCTTCTCTAACACCCCCAAACAATGCAAAATTCACTTGTTCATCACCCCACACACATGCACGCACAGCTGAAAATAATGCAGTACATCTATTATGATGTACTTTCAGGTTCTGTGGCTGCTGGTTCAGGGAGGTATTTCTAAGTAAGGGGCCCTTCCATCATAAACAACAACTTATACATAAATCTGGCTCTGTTCCTAATGAATTTTTGAAGAAACAAGGGTTTTTAGGATACAGTATGTACATTTTCTGAAGGAAAAATTGAAACTGGGCAACCTTTCCTATCTCCCATCTGTCCCTGTGCACTCTGTTAGGCCAGCAGCAACCATCAGTCACATGGTGTGCTCCACCCACCCCACTGATGGATTGTTTCCTTTTCGCCTTGTTTTCAAGGTTGATAGTCTCTGAGCCAGACAGGCAGGCAGCTGCCGAGGCTAGGAGCACAGCTCTCCAATCCTGTAGTTAATTGCCAATGGCAGATGATTTCAGGAGCCCCACCTGTTAATGAGCTGCCAATTATTTATATGCTTATAAATCACCTTTTAAACACTAACAAGCACTAAAAAGCTTTGGCTGCCAGTTGCCATGGTAACTGACCAGGTCTCAGAAGGGAAAGCTGCTACTGACATACAGACTCTGGGTCAATGGTCCAGTATCTCCTGGGATTGACATTTTTACTCCTGCGTATGAAACTGTTCTGTCCAAGTACAACCTAAAATCACATGATAAAGGAGCCATAGGACATGATGAAATGCCTGCTTTTCCCACTGCAGCCCAGAGTGTCTAAAGGGAATAGAATTGTGTCCAACTCCTCACAAGCTATGGGAACAAGCTGCCCTAACTTGTTAAGTGACAGTTTCTATGTACAGCCACACAGCTGGTTTATCCAGGCCACCTGCTGTCAGATATTTTATTCCTCAAAGCTTTCTGGGTTGCTAGGCTCCACCAGTCTGAAGAGGTTGTCCTTATATATTCAGTTTGCTATTGCAAATACATAAGAAGATAAGCTACTTGCGGGATGCTCAGTAATATTTGGTGAGATGCAAGCATGGTTTCAGATGAAAAAGAACATATTTTTGCTCCCAGCCAACGGAAGGCATTTTCTCTCTTCTTTTGAAAGCGCAGTGAGAAGGCAACCACCCTTGACCCAAAACACTTTTTATAGTAAAGAAAGAAAACCACCTTCTGCCTTCAACTAGTTTTCCAGACTAGATATAAGGAAGCTCACCACAAGTGGTACTGGGCATGAGATGACAGCTCAAAGAAGCTGATGGTTACAGGGCATTAGTGAACAGTGACCTAATCAAATAGTAGAGAAATGTGATTGTAATCATTTTGTCATGACCGACCCAGAAATGGCTTTTATCTTGACTTCTGAAAGATACTAGTTTTCAATAGAAAATTGAATTGCTGATACCACAAAGAGGTTCCTTACCCTTCAGCAGGCATTCAAATTGATACCTTTAACCTCCCAACTGCCTACTGTAGGGCAAAGAGCGTGAGCTTTAGATCAGTATTTGTGCGTATCACTACAGTTTATATGACTCCCCTCAGCTGGAGAATGAAGGAAATGGATGCTTTTTGCACATCTTTAGATTTTGATGACAGTTATGCCAGTGGTGGGGATAGATATATTGCACCCTCTACCTTGGGGTGTTCTCTGGATTCTGTATCCATTGTGTTATGGAGGAGGTAGGGGTTCTGAGGCTGCATGAGATTTCCTTTATAGATCTATGTATCCATATCTGTATCTATATCTATAACTATATACATGTCTTTTATACATCTAACTGGATGTATGCATATGTTACCTTCGAGTTATGCATATACCAGTGCTAAGGAATTTGCCTTGCCATTGTTACTTTCTGTGGAGAGTATTTATTTCACGTTTGGCTCCTACCAGTCCTTCCAATCTCCTGTGCTTGCTGGACTGAATAATTCAGATAGGGATTTAGAGTCTCCACAAAGGGACAGAGATAAGGTCAAAGTCTTGGGTAGTTTATTCCACAGGGTTATTCCCAAAACAAAGTATTCTGGCATGAGTAAGGTTCCTATGTGAATAAAATTCCAGGGGAAGAGAAAATGTAGGATTGATAAGAGGTTAAAAGAGAATCAGTTGTATTGAAAACATTGTCAAAATTTAAAGGCTGCAAAGAATGCCTCGATGAAAGGGCAATCAACCATGTGGATTGTAGAGAAAAGTGTATAGAGGAACGTATGACCTTTTGGTCTTGCTCCAGCTGGTTAGTAGTGAGATTGGCAAGGTGAAGGGGTAATTTGTAAGTGTATGCATGACTGATTTAATAAGAAACTAAGTCATCTGAAGTGTCAGGGGAAAGCAGACTAATCTCCCATGCAGGTGGGGATTTAATACATCCAACCCTCAATGCTTCTCTTCATTTGGAGTGGTCAAGTGGAAAGAGTGGAGACTAGGAAGCAGGCCTTCAGCCTACTTGTGTTTTTAAATAATTCTGAACCATTGGGCAAGTCATTTCTCATTTCTGGGTTTTCATTTTCATACCCCTATATGTTTAGTTCATAAGAATATATGAGTTTATACCAATATAATGTGTAAATCTATGAAAGCTTAATGGCTCTAAATAAAATATCAGTGTGGAAGATGCTTGTATTACTAATGATCCCTCTTGTCTTTTGGCAATAGACTACTACCATGTTACTCCAAAAATAAGACCGGGTCTTATATTAATTTTTGCTCCAAAAGACACATTAGGGCTTATGTTTATGGGTTGTCATCCTGAAAAATCATGCTAGGGCTTATTTTCCAGTTAAGTATTATTTTGGGGGAAAAATGGTATTCTCAGAATTGATGAGAAAAAGATATTTAATAAAATACATAGAGAAACTAAAACAAGACTACTCTAGACACAACCATAAAGTGCTGAAAGAAGAAAGGAGAATGGGTAAATTTTTAAAAGAGAATAAGTAGATGCCAAGAGGATGGAAAGAGGAATTAGAAGAGTTGACTATAGAATGGCAGATAAGATACGTAGCAGATGAAGACTCTGGAGACCTGGTTCTAATCCTGGCTCTGTCACTAGGTGATCTGAAACAAGTTACTGAATTTCTCTCAGACTGGAATTTCTCATCCACTAACAGAAAGATCTTTTATCAAATGAAATTGAAAATGGAACGTCAGTGTATGAAATCAGCTTAAAGTCTTGTTTCTTTTGTTGAAAACTTTCTTAGTGCTCTCTTTGCTCCCACTTTACTATGGCACCGGTTTAAAATTCCAAACTTGGAGGATCATAGTTTGAAAACCAGGGAACTGGGTGGAATCTAATGGTCTTTTAAATAGTGTCATTCTTGCTTTTGAGATTCAAACACTCCTAGAGTAGTTTATATTCCCTTCAATTAAAATGGATGTTAAATATGGACTCAGATGGAAAAGGTAGCTGTTTGTTGAATAAGCTTATTGTTGACTGGTCTGAAAACAAATATCTAGAAACAGCATTCACCATTAAAAAATGATGAGTTTATGGGGAAGTATTATCCCCCAAATCAATACTATGCTAAGAAACATTTATACAAGTAGGGGAGGAAGAGGAGCTGTGAAAATACTCCATGTAACTTGGATTAGAAAATTGAACTCTCTATAATTCATTGATATCCAGTGCAGACTGATCATGTTTGCAACCCAGAGCGGTGAAACGTCCCAGCATATTCCAGCCAAAGGTTGTCAGTGATATAATCTAAGCCAGTTCTTGTTCATTCAGGATCCTTTGTTTTTTCATCCTTTCCCCCTTTGTCTAATAATTTAGTGAAGTTTCTACAGGGAATTACTGAATGCAGGAGCCCATTCCTAACAAGAGACAACTGGATAGACATCTGACTAGGTTAATTCAACATTTTGTAACCAAGAGTAAAGGAGAGTTTGGTGGGTAGGTAGGCAAGAAGCCGCCTACCTTTCTAATGAAGTCATCATTCTCCACCAGAGATTTTTTGCAAAATGCTAATCAACAGTTCACACAGCTCTTCAGTTTCAGAATATGATTGCTATTGTTTGGGGATTTGAAGCTTTGGGAAAATTCTGAACATTCTCACCTTTTCTTTAAGGCTGAAATTTCAATTTCCAAGTTTGAATTGTCACAGTGGTCTGTACATGCACTGCCAGACAGGCTACAGAGTTGACAGAGGAAATGGGGAAATGCAGCTTTGGTTTGGAAAACACATTTAACCCATAGTCCTCTGACAGCTGTTGCCTGTATATTGTTGATGTAGTAAGAAGTCCATGAAACTCTGTTAAAATAAATTTTTTATCCTCAAAGTAATTGTAAATATACTGAATTCTAAAAGTCTCTTCATATAAATATTTTGAGTTTTTGTAACATACACTTTTGTTGGTTTTCAGATCGGATGCTCTCACTAAGGATTATAAATCAGACATTTGGCGGAAGTCTCACTTGGTATGCCTGATGATCTTAAAAATTCAGCTTATTTAAAGAGCTAATATCTGAAGGGACAAATGATGAGAAAGGAAATAGCTTTCTAGTATTTTTCAGTGCCTTCTTGTCTAAGCAGTTGAGGACCTCATTACCAGTCTCTTCCTATTGTGTTCTGTCCTCCCTTTTTTTGGTCTTCCATTGACTTTCCTAAATCTCCCTGTAAGTGAGTGTGTCTGTGTGTGCGCGTGCGCGCGTGGAGTGGGGAAGGGGAAGTGGGGTATAAAGAAGATAAAGAAGTTGAGGAGAAGAAAATAATAGGTACTAGGCTTAGAGGTTTGGGAAGAAAATAGAAGCATTTAAATTCTGTGTTTTATTATTTCAAGTCCTTTTTATGGGCAGACCTAAGCCAGACCCTAAAATGAGTATTTAGTTTGGAAAAATGTGTGATATTATACCTCCTTCATCTAGAAAGAAAATGAGGTGTTTAGTATGTTTGTAGTATGTATAGTACGCCTGTGTGTAGCTGCAGAGGAAGTGTGGCCCCTGTAATGGTATATGTTTTCCTCTAACATCACTCTGTTCCTGTTTGGTTGCTGGGAAGAGTTAATGCAAGCCTTCTATGATTTGACTACTGGGTATTTTTCTCGTTCTGCAAATAGCCTTCTTCTAGACATACTAAACAGCTTGCAGTACCAATTGTGTAAGACAATGTATGACTTTTCTCCCACTTTTTCCTGTTCTTAATTTTAAAAAATATTTAGCTCCAGATTTCCTTTAACCATAAAGCTTTTCTTGAAATTACTTGACCGCTTCAGAAACCTTGAGAACGTGTAATTTGTCCCACCATTGTGCTATTCCAGCATCTCAAATTTCTAGTATGCTAATGTATTAGTCTGGATGATATTTCCCATTCTACTATGAAAATAGTGGTGTATCTAATTCCTCTTCCTATCTCCAGCATCTGACAAAGTATCTGGCACCTAGACGTTTGTGTGTGTGTGTGTGTATACACATTATATAATGTAGTAATATTACTATATATACTATATGTAATATATAATGTAGTAATATGTAATATTTCTCTATACACACACATACAATATCGTGAGAAATCTCAGTCTTACAGAGGGCTCAGAGCATCTAGTTGTTTGCTGATTATTTGAGTTCTTCCCTGTATATGCTAGATGTTAGGATTGGCTCCCTATCAAGGGTACTGCTGGGAGGATAAAGCTGGGAGGGGAAAAGACCTTACAGGGGCCAGAATTTGTGGCTGGGCCATTGAGTCTACAGAGTGAAGGAATGACAGTAAAGACCACTGATCACACCCTGTCTCTGCTGAGATAGTATCAGGAAAGGAGCAAGCCTGAACTTGTAGAAGGAGGCTGACAGAGGATTGAGCTGCCTGGGACTGATTTAGGCAGTGTCAAGGAAATGAAGTTGTGGTGACTTAAAGACATTAACTTTACAGAACTATTTTCCTAAGGCCTTTGGGCAGATTCTAATTTGATCCAGCAACACTGTCTGCTTGGCTCCAAATTCATCGGCATGTGATAATTTTTCTAACTGCTTTAATCATTTTGGGGGTTCTGCTTTAGAACATATCCAAATCTCCTCCTTCTCACTAACACCTCAAGTCTTCAAAGTCTATGCCAATTTTAATACAGGTCATGAAGTACTACTACCTTATGTTCTCAATTTAACATTCCTATTTAATATTCCATTCTTTGTCTCAGTATGTCAAAATGCAGAGTGGGAACTCTTGAGTTTCCAAAAGCCAATGACTTGGAGAAGTAATATTTGAAATTCAATCTATGGTCACATATAAGCAAAAAGCAATCTGTGTGTGTGTGTGCGCGTGCACGCGAGCACGCGAGTGTGCACGCGTATGCCTTTTCCACTAAAGTATGACGTTCTTGAGAACAAGGACTTTGTGTTTGTCAATTTATTTTCCCCAGCACCTAGCATAGTATCTGGCTTCTTCTTTTGTTCCTTTTGATAAAAGTAAATATTTAGGTTTATTTTACTATTTTCATCTTCAAACACTCCTAATCAGGTGTACTTGGTGAGTGAAAACTAAATGAGAAATTAAGAACAAAGCAAACAGAAAATGTTTTCAGTATACGTATTAGATAACTTTTAAACTTTCAACTCCCTTTTTAATGGTCCAGTGTGGGGCATGGTGTAAAAAGTGAGAAAAAAAGGAAAATAAATGAGATAGTTCTAAGAAAAGGTTAAGTGGTGCAAAGAAGGGAAATTTTAGGAATTGAACTAAATTGAACACGAACCAGAAGAGTAGAGAAGATGGGAGGGGGAAGTAGAAACAGAGACAGAAGGCAAACACAGAAATGTTACATGTTAACACAGGTCAAACACTGTGTGAGTCACCCCCCCTAGTTTCCCCACCAATCAAAACATGTTATAGTTCAGCCTGGAGAGTTCTAAACATACAGCTTGGGTTAAATAGTCTTCCACAATCTGTCATTGAAGACATAGTGAGCTAGACGGCCCTTCTTTGTCATGCCCTCGCAGGTCTTATTCACATATTCCGAAATTGTAGACTTCTCTAAATAATCTATCTGTAGTCTTATAGGAATAGCTGTGATAGTTCAGATGTTCCCCAACAGCAAATCTTCAGGTGAGTGAACAGATCATTAACTGAAATATTATCCACTTAAGATGAGGCTTGAAATTTCAGGTTGTCTCTGATGCCTTGAACAAAATAGTTGTAAATAGATGAGAAATGTCATCTTTACTTGGGGAGATAGTAGAAGGCTCCAGCAGGTCCTGTGAAGTTACAGGTAGCATTTCTTCAGAATAAGACTTGATGGGAAATGTAGGTGCCAGTGCAGTTTCAAGGATGTGGTCCATTTCATCTAGGATATCAAATATGTGGGCATGTTTTTGTTTCTGAAAAACAGTACCTGGCCTACACCACCACCCCACAAAGTAATTATTAAAGTTAGGCCCTTATACTTTCTATATATTCCAGAGGAATTGAAATGATGTGAGATATGATGCCTACAATAAAGGTATGATTCTTAGTTATACTATATGCTGTGAAGAGTAAGGTTTTTGTTCAATTGATCTAAATTAAATCGAGCCATTTCTGCAAACCCCTATGGATAACTCACCATCACCAAACAGCGCACCAGGCCCCATGCATTCAAAGGGAAATAGGCTATAGTTCCTGTCCTTGAGGCATTCAGGATGTGGCCATAATAGTTAATCACCTACTCCAGTGAAGTAAACAGAAGTATTTCAAAGAACTCTGATGGGTTTCACAATTATGCTACCCGAATGACCCAAGTACTTCTAAGGAGGATAAAATGATGGGCACTGCCTGCGATGGGTCAGGGAGGCAGGAAGAGATGATGTTTGTACTGGGTCTTGGTGAAGGAGTAAGAATTTGCTGCATAAAGTAGAGGCAGGGAGAAGGGGAAAGAGGTAGGGATATTCTATCCAAGGAAAGGTATTAACAAAGGGACACACACACACGCCCATAATCATATATGTTCCCCTTTGCCTGTCTGTCAGCATAGCTCAGTCAGAGCTCTGAACTGAGAATAAGATAAAATGTCTTCTTCTCCCGGCTCTGCTAAGATCTGTTGTGTGACCTTGAGGAAGAACTTTAAAGTCTCTGGGTCTCAGTTACTCCATTTGTGAAATGAAAGGGCTTTATTCTAGGATAGCTGGGACTCCAGCCAATGAAAAAAATTTGGGAGGTAGAGTTAAACTTGTTTGATCTAAAACTCATGATTTAGGGAATAAAAGAATAGTTTATGAGAAGTGATCTAAATGTGCTTTTTATTTTGTTTTAGACTCATTAAAAGAAAAATGGTTGCAAATTAAATATTTACTATTTAGTAACGGAATTCTTAGAATATAAATTTGACATTTTTCTTTACATATTAAGGATACTTTTTCCTTAAATTTCAGATAAGAAAAGGCACTGCTAAGAGTCAGGACATTGACATATAGTACATTAAAATTCTCTGTCTGGCTCTGCTTAGGAAAGTGAAGATGATAAAGAATCAGTATCATATACAGCCCCAAGTTCCAGGTGACAGCAAGAATGGAATGTCTGGAAATATGGTGGGGATATACCAAATCTTCCGCTCACATCTGAATATCTGTAGGATTTGCATTTGTCAAATATGAAAACTTGAGCTCAGAAACTACGTATAATACCAAAGATAGCACCAGACACATTATTCTTCCTTCTGCAAACATCACTCAGAGACTTGGAGCTCAAGGTTTCCATCTTCGGTTGTCTGGTACTTCATTTACCCCATCTGGAAGCAACACAAACACAACTAAGAAGAAAACTTGAAATTTAAACTCTGCCCATTACATAATTAGGTTTTGGTTGAATTACTAATGAGTTACTGGTCAAATAACTAATTAATAATTCTCAATAAGTCACCATTTTCTAGTTGTTAGTGTATTTGTGATGGACATGTTTTTGCACGTGTCTCTCTCTCTCTCTGTAGAGGGGTGATTTTCTATGTCTTTTCAAATGGCATTTAAAATGTTTCTTGAGAAAAATGATAATTTAGTGCTGGTTACAAAAGGTAATTTTTTTCACTTGTAAAATGTTTAGATACTATCAAAATCTCAAAATGTATTTGCACATTGGAGTAACTATTGTAAAATGTTTTAGGGAATATATTCCATTTTAGTTGTTTACTAGAAAAAAACAGCAAACATGTATTTAAACCATTCCCTTCATAAAAGTCCATCATCTGCTAATGATGAAATTAGAGCCTGTGATGTGAGACTCTCTCTAGGGAACATGGAAGCTCCATTATACATGTAGCAATCATCTCTCTATTCATCTGTTGAGGAATCTCTCTAATTATCTGTTGAATTCCTGTCAGGCCTAATGGAACTTTGGGTAAGACAGAGGGCCTATTGGAGAGGAGACCACGCCCTTTCCCTCAGGTGTTTATCATCTCATTGCATACAGGAGGATGTGCTAAGCTTTCTCTACCCGTGGGTTCTCTTTATGCTTTGATATTGATCCAAACCACTTAGTGATGAATCTAGGCAGCACTCTCCTTCTATTTAAAGGTCTTGAGTATCTATTATTGTTTTTATGTTTATTATATTAATACCTTACATTTATGACATCTTTCTTCCAAAGAGCTCTCTGGAGTGCAATAGGGTGTCAAGTGAAGACGAATGTGAAAGCAATTTGTGCTCCACAAATGAAAGGAGATTCACTCCGGACCTGCTGCTTTCCAGGAACAACTTTCCTTGCTGCTTCCTTATTTTTGTGTGCCAACATGGAAAACCCTATCCAAAGTGCAGTTTATAGACTCTGCTCTTCCTTTTCTTCTCTCAATCTCTTAAAAACACACAGACATGTACACACATACACACACACACACAAACACACACACCTGAATTTCAATTCTCACCTTGATCCTGATGACTCCCCAGTCTGTATTTCAACTGGATCCTTTCTTAAAACTCAGTTTTATATTTATAACTGTCTTGTGTATATTTCTTCTTTAATATTTAAACAAATCTAAAATTCTCAACATAAATCTCATTTTTTATTTATGATTATAAAAACTACTTTATAATTTTATTTGATATTCAAATGCCTTTTAAAATGCAGAGAATTAAAAAACAAAAGAAGGCCTGGCCCCGGTTAGAAATAGGTTGGAATAAAGAAAGGTATAGGAAGTTCAAGGGCAGAGGATTATAATGAATAATCAAATTCAGGGAGCATACCCTGGAATATTTTGAACTCTCTGAGTTTGAGAATGAAATCTAGTAAGAACTAGTAATAAAAAAATCTAGGGTTATATTAATCAGAAATTTAGGACAATAAAATTTTAGTAAGATCGTCTTCAGCACAGCTGTTGTGTATATCTTAAGTATGTTCCACAGTGTGTATCACATTTTTAGAGAGTAGACATTAGAGAATAATTAATGCCAATTTATTTGTGAGTAATTATAAATATAAGCATCAATACTGAAAGGATCATATGATTGATTTTTGGAATTTTATCTTTCTTATGCACATCTGGGAAATTCATACTGATTGTGCTAATGCAGCCAAATCCATTAACAAATATTTCCTCCAGTAGCAGTAGCTAACCAAATGGTAGGCCTGATGATTAGGAAGAATTTAGTCCTCCCCCCACTTTCCCAAAACACTCCACTCTGCTTTTTCAACTCTCTCATCTCTATCAGTGAGTATTCATTCTCCAGGGGGATCACAGGACACATCTTGTATACTTTTTTCTTATTCATTTTATAATCCACTTAGTCATCAATTCCATTGACTCTTCCTTATCCTTCTTCTCCAAGCTCACTGTAAAGTCATTACGTTTAGAGCCTGAGTTACGGAGACAATATTCTAGCTGGGCCCTCCATTTTACACCACTGCTACACCAAATGTCACTTTCAAGAACTTGCCCAAGAAAATAAAACACTTATTTACTAATGCTTTAAGGTTATACTTCGCTCTTTTGGTCTTTTAAGATTCTTTTTAGTCCATCTCCGTTCTCTTTATCTGAATGAGTTTCCTACTACTCCCCAGCATAGACCTTTCTGGTTAGGGACACTTTCTTCTCTGCCCCATTGCCTTGCTCCAAGATGTTGACTCCTAACTCCGCATTTATTCCTCATATTGACCCTTTTGAATTTGACCCCCCACTGTTTTCCAACTGTTACCATCCCAAATATTCTTAAGGACCCCATCTCCATGTTTTACCTGCTCAAATGAATTCTCCTTTAGGACACAGCTTAGTTACCATCTCTTTCAGAAAACCTTCCCTCTGATCTAGATTAGGTAGCCTCCTTTATCCACATGGACACAATACCATGTGAGTACTTGCATAGTTCATACTTATTGTCGTTACCCAACTATTTGCATCTCTTCCAAGGCTGTTCAGTCTTTGAAGCAGGGATCTTTCCCTGTGCTTCTTTGTGATCTCAGTGCCTAGTATCCTGGCAGGCACATAGAAGATTGCAGTGATCTCCACCTGTGTGAATTTCTTTATATTCAGAGATCTTTTCTCATAATTTAGACCTAATTGTATACTGGTTTTGAATCATTCATCAACTTACGAGTCTTCTTTTACTAACAAAGTTAAAATTCCTTATTACAGGGGGTCCTTATATAGAGACCATATTGAATGGTACACACCAATCTTTCAAATTACTTACACAGTAGGTAATCATTAAATTCTTATTATTTAATTAAATGACCAAACATTATTGCTAATAATGTCACAAAACAAAAATGTAAACTAAATTTGTAGGAGTGGGGTATGAATAGCAACATGACAGAGTAGGTAAGCAATGTACTTACCTACTCCCAGCACCACATCAAAATTACAACAAAATTATACAACAATCAACCTGGAGAACCATCTAAAATCTAGCTGAGCAGAAGTCCTATAACTAAGGGCATAAAGAAGAACCCTGGTAGAAGGGACAGAGATAGGAAAAGGGCTGGCCCCACACCCATATGTGGCAGTTGAGAACTGACTCAAGTGCAGAGGTCCTCCATGAGGAGCAAGGGGTCCCAGGTGCAGAGGTCCTCCATGGGATATCTCAGGTGCAGAGGTCCTCCATGAGGAGCAAGTGGTCCCAGCTCCACACTGGGCTCCCCAGCCTGGAACACCAGTGCCAAGAAGAGGAGCCCCCAAAACATGTAGCTATGAAAATCAGTGGATATCTGTTTATCTGGGTAAGACAGAAGGCCGCTAGAAACCCAGATGTTCTCTTAAAGAACTGGAACACAGACTCACTTGCTCACAGGCACTCACCCTAGGCTTCAATGGAGGGACAGTGGCTAGGGGGGCACTAGAGACATACAGGGAGAGACTTAGTTGTGTGGCTCAGGGTGAAGACTGGAGGGACAGCTTTGAGACAAATAAAAATGAAAACACAGAGAACCAAAATCTATGGGAAACTGTAAAAACAATCCTAAGAAGGAAATTTATAACGAAGTCCAAAGTAAATAGAAGGAAATAAACAATAAAACTCAGAGCAGAAAGAAAAAAGACAGTCTAAAACAAACAAACAAAACAGAAAAAATAAAAAAAAACAAAATAAAAGATTAATCAAACCAAGAACTGTTTTTTTGAAAAGACAAACACAGTTGATAAACCCATCACCAGACTCATCAAGAAAAAAGGGAAGTGGAACCAAATAAATAAAATCAGAAATGTAAGAGGAGAAGTGATCACTGACACCAGAAAAAAGGATTATAAATAAATACTATGAACAATTATATACCAACAAATTGGACAATCTGGAAGAAATGGATAAATTCCTAGAAACATATAATCTTCCCAAATTAAATGAAGAAGAAACAGAAAATCTGAACAGACCAATGATTACTGATGAAACTTGAATTAGTAATAAAAAATAAAATACAAAATAAAAAATAAAACTCCCAACAAACAAAAGTGCTTGACAGAATGGCTTTACAGATGAATTTTACTGAACATTCAAAAAAGAATTAACACTTACCCTCCTCAAACTATTCCAAAAAATTCAAGTGAGGAAAGGCTCCCAAGCTCATTTTATAAGACCTGCATTACCCTACTTCCAAAACCAGACACAGACATTACAAATAAAGAAAATTACCAGCCAGACTCTGATGAACATAGATGCAAAAGTCCTCAGCAAAATGTTAGCAAACTGAATTTAGCAGTACATTAGCTGTGTTCAAGTGAGATTTATTCTTGGGAGGCAAGGTTGGTTCAATACCAGCAAATCAATTAATGTGATACACCATATAAACAAAATGAAGTATAAAAATAGTGTGAGCATTGGGGTTATCACTTTGTGAGGTGTGTAAATGTCTAATCATTGTGTTGTTTTGTATACTTGAAACTAATGAAACCATATGATTATATCAATAGATGCAGAAAAATTATTTGACAAAATCCAGCATTCATTTATGGTAAAAACAGTAAAGTGGGAATGGAGGGAATATATCTCAACATAATAAAGGCCACATATGAGAAACCCACAGCTAACATTGTACTTAACCGTGAAAAGCTAAAAGCATTTTCCTTAAGGTCAGGAACAAGACAGAGATGTCCACTTCCTCAACTTTATTCACTGCCATATTGGAAGTCCAGCCATAACAATCAGACAAGGAAAAGAAACAAAAGGCATCTAACTTGTAAAGGAAGAAGTAAAATTAATTATTTGCAAATGGCATAATACTATACATATAGAACCCTAAAGAGTCCACCAAAAGACAGTTAGAACTGATAAATGAATTCAGTAAAGTAGCAGGATACAAAATTAATATTCAGAAATCTGTTGCATTTTTATACACCAATAACAGATATTTAGAGAAATTAAGAAAATAATCTCATTTACAATTACATCAAAAAAAAAAATACCAAGGAATAAATTTAACCAAGGAAGTAGAGATCTAGACTTGGAAAATTGTGAGACATTGAAGAAAGAAATTGAAGAAGATATAAATAAATGAAAGCATATACAGTGCTCATGGAAAGGAAGAATTAAATCATTAAAATGTCCACACTACCCAAAGCAATCTATAGGTTTAATGCAATCCCTACCAAAATACCAAAGGCATTTTTGTTCACAGGACTAGAACAAATAATCCTAAAATTTATATGGAACCACAAAAGACCCAAATCGCTACAGCAATCTTGAGAAAGAAGAACAGAGTTGAGGGTGTCATGTTACCAGATATAAAACTATACTACAAGGCTATAATAATCAAAACAGCATAGTACCAGCATAAAAAAAAAAAGACATATAGATCAATGAAACAGAATAGAGAGCCCAGTAAAATGCTGACACCTAAATGATCAATTAATCAATGACAAAGGAGGCAAGGATATACAGTGGGGTAAAGACAGTCTATTTAATAAATGGTATTGGGAAAATTGGACAGATACATGCAAAGAAATGAAACTAGATGACCTTTTTATTACCATATACAAGAATAAACTCAAAATGGATTAAATATTTAAATATAAGACCTGAAACTATAAACCTACTAGAAAAAAACAAAGACAATACACTCTGACATTGCTCTTAGTAATATTTTTTTCTGCTGTATTTCCTTGGGCAAGGGAAACAAAGGAAAAAGTAAAGAGGACTATATCAAACTAAAATGTTTTTGCACAGCAGAGGAAACCATCAACAAAATGAAAAGACAACCTACCAATTGGGAGAAGGTATTCACTAATGATGCATGCAATAAGGGATCAATATCCAAAATTTATAAAAACGCATACAACTCAACACCTAAAAAACAAACAATCCAATTAACAAATGTGCAGGGGACCTGAACAGACATTTCAAAAAAGGAGACATACATACTTATTGGAGGGCATCATCACATAAATTATATAAATTTCTAACAACATATGAAAAGATGTTCAATATCACTAATAATCAGGGAAATGCAAGTTAAAAACACAATGAGATAGCATCTCACATCTGCCAGGATGGTTATCATCAAAAAATTAGCAATAAGTGTTGGTGAGGATGTAGAGAAACCCTCATGAACTGTTGGTGGGATTGCAAATCGGTACAACCACTATGGAAAACAGTATGGGGGTTCCTCAAAACATTAAAAATAAAACTATCTTATGACCCACAATTACACTTCTGTATATTTATGCTAAGAAATCTAAAACACTAATTTGAAAAGGTATATACACCCCTATGTTCACTGCAGCATTATTTACAATAGTCAAGATAAGGAAGGAAGCAACCTAAGTGCCCATCAATACACAATTGGATAGAGAAAATGTGGTACATGTATACAATGGAATATTACTTGACCATAAAAAAGGGATAAAATTTTACAATTTGCAACAACATGGATGGATCTACAGTATATTATGCTAAGTGAAATAAAACAGACAGAGAGAGACAAATAGCATATGATCTCGCTTATGTATGGAATCTCAAGAACAAAATGAATGAACAAACAAAGCAGAAACAGACTCATAGATACAGAGAACAAAATGATGGTTGCCACATGGGAGAGGGGTTGAGGGCCTATGTGAAAAGGTGAAGGGGCTAAGAAGTACAAATTAATGGTTACAAAATAGTCACGAGGCTGTAAAGAGTAGGGTAGGGAATATAGTCAGTAATATTATAATAACTGTATATAGTGCCAGGTGGGTACTAGACTTATTGGAGGGGATCACTGCATAAATTATATACATTTCTAACAACTATGCTGTACACCTGAAATTAATATAAAATAATATTGAATGTCAACTATAATTGAAAAATAAAAATTATAAAAACAAAAAAACAAAACAAATTGATAGGAGTAGAAAGAATTTTCCAATCATTCCTTAGTATTGTTGCCCTTTACATCCTTATTTTTTTTTCTCATTGATATATTGGCTTACTCTTCCCCTTGTTCACCTAGTGCTATCACAGCCCAATTCTTCACACTTGGTTATTTTCTCTAACCTTATAACTCCCCAAACTGTCGAGTCCCTATATACAAGCTGGATGTTTTCTAGATCAAAGCTCTACCTATAACCTGTTTTTCCTGAAGCCATGAATAGTCCTCCTGTTAGCTAATTTTCATTGCTTCTAAACATTGTAAAAGGCTTCTACAGCCACTTACCAACTTGCTTCTATCCTAAGATCAATACTCTGTCATGCCTTCTTGCAATAGCAAAAGAGAACATCACTGAAGAAAAGAGACTCTAATTTTGATTTTTCTACTGAAAAACTTTACTGTGTGATTGTGTGACTACTGAAAAACTTTACTGTGAGACTCTACTGTGTGAAAACTTTAATAAATTGTTGTTGGATATGGGTATTGGTAATATTTACCAACTATATCGGAAATTGTCTATATTGTGAAACTGATGTTGTCTATATTTGTTTATATCTGTATATATACATATTGTACAAAACTTCACTATATTATTATTTCTCTATTCCTTACCAATAACTATTACCGGTATAAAAACCCTTTTTAATAAGCACAATGTGTTGAGTTGATCTAAGGTTAGTTTTCTTCTGTGTGGGGGATATTATGATGTAATGGGTTAAGACTGCAGATTCTTCAGAGGTTGGAATTTGCCAGTCACTCATACACTAGTATAAATTATTTTAATCAGCTTTTCTTTTTTTCTGTCAAGAGAGAAGTGACTATCCATTAAGAATGGAGATAACTGAAGAACAGTATGTCCGGTGAATAGCCAGAGCGCTGTAGTAGACTGCCTAGTGGGGCATATAGGGCATATATGGGAAAAGACAAGAAAGCCCAGGCAGTTACAAGCTGAGGAATTCCACTCAGTTCTGCTGACACAATGTATAATACTCTGGCCTTCCTTAAAATCATCTCAAGCCTTGTCTATGGTTCTAGAGCTCCAGGCTATACAGACCACATGTGTATCCAAACAGGTAATAGGGGGTGGGTCTTTGCCTTATTGTCTGTTTATCCACCTGTTACACATTTCTTTCATTTTTGTTTTTTACTTACTTAAAAGTTTAACATAGCTATGGATTGTTCTGGTGCAATGTAGATCTACCCTTAGAGAAATACTCGTAGACATTTCTAATGTACAACCTAGCCTACTTACTTGTATAATTGTTTCAGCTATGCTGTAAAAGATTAATATCCTTACATTATTAGATAGACACCATGGTATGATAGAAAGAGCACTGTTTTGAGAGTTGTGCCCTCTGAATACTAATCTCAGTGATCCTAAATAGCTATATAAGTTATGCTTCCATGTGGCAGCTTTAAAATAGGAGATGGGGAGATTAAGCAAGGTTTTCTGAGTCTTTTCCAGATCTAACATTATGCAATTCTTTAATTACATATATATGATTCCTGATTTTCGTCTAATTTCTCTAATTTCATGTAAGATTTTAATTGCTTGGAATCTCAAAGTATTTTTTTGACAAGTGGGATAATAATACAATCAGTGTTTATCTCATAGGGCTACAGAGAAAATAAAATATAAAATTATGTGTCACTATGTATTGTGAATTGCAAAGTCCAATGCAAGTGGATAACAAATTATTATTGGATATTTCTATTTCTGCTATTGCTCTGGTTTAAAAAGACCCATGATACTTCAATGTGCAACCAGTAGAGGGAGACAAGTTCAGATTATATTTCTTCTTGAAACGTAGAATCAGTTAATTGCTATGTGCACATGTATTTTTAAAAATCAAAATAAGATTCATATTATTGACAAACATGTCACTTGCTCAATGCTATATTTACAGACTGAAGTTACAAAAATAAATGAGAGAAAGAAAGAGAACACATAAGGAAAAATACGGGCGGATCTTGATTTCTGTGGTTAGTTTATTGAAGAATTCAGAGATAGCCCTTCTGTGAAGAACGTCATATTCCTGTGACAACTTCCTGAGCATGTTTATTTGGAGGGATAGGCTATTTGAGTACCAATTTAAGAACCAGTCCAGAATTCTAAAAAGAGAATATCCAAATTTTCTCAGAAACTAGCTTCTTAACTCAACTTTCCCACTTTATCAGCCTGGACATCGAGGGGAAAAAAATCTAAAGGACTCTTTTGCCCTCCCTCTTTCCTCAATTTCCATGTCCAATTAGTTGGCAGGTCCCATGAGTGTTTTTGTGAAATTCTTCTAAAAGTCTGCCTTTTTTCTCTTTCTGCTGTCATTACCTTGTGGCCTCTTTTTATCATCTCTTGCCTGTTCTACTTCAGAAACTGTATAACTGGTTTCCTTGACTTTTCTTGTCCTGGCTCATCTCCATTGTCAGTTAGTTACCTTCTTAAAGCACACGACTGATTGTGTCCCTTGCTTACTGAAACCTTTCGGTGGTTCCCCTTTTCATACAGAATAAAGTCAAACTCATTAGCATGCCTGTCAAGACACTCACCGCCCCCACCTTACAAAAACCGTCATTTTCCATTCTGAATTTTCCCCATCTCTACCCCCACATCCTTTCCTACAACTTACCTCCACAACTAATGTAAAGTCTCTGAAGGAAGGACTTCATGTCTCATCATTATTAGAACACAGATGTGTGTATAAATAAAATGTTTATTCCTTTCTCATTATGTCTCCAACCACTTTTATTCTTTTGACTAGTTTCTCTACCTCAATGTCCTTTTAACCACTAATTTACCATTGTCAAAATAATCTCCCTAAGATGTCTCTATCTCGCTTTACTTCCTTCATAATTTAAAGTAGCCTTCTGTGAGATCATGAGATAAAGTGTAATTCTTCATTTAGGCATTTAGGATTCTCCATTTCTCATCTTCTCTCTCCAACCTTCTCTCTGTCATTCCCCTTGCTAGTCAGGTGAGTCTTCCTGAAGTTCCAACCTTTGTTTCAAGCTGATTCTCATAATTACGCTTTGCATCCTTTGCAGAAGATGTCTACTACCTCCATTGTCCTCTTACACATCTTCCAAGAATTACCCAAACAGTATTTTGTTCAAGAAGCCTCTTTCTTGATTACTTTTTCTGAACTAACATTGTGTTTTGATTCTGTCCCTTTAGATTTAGTCCTCAATACTCACCAGCCCATCTTATTATCTACTTCATGTATGTTCCCCTTACATATCTATCTTGTTTGTGAGTTCCTGGGTTCCTGAGGATGAGAACGCTGAATTTCATTATTTTGCAGTACTGCTAAACAACAAAGATGATTAAGCATATGTGTTGATTAATTTTGGTCCTGCTCTGTAATGGAGAGCAGGTTTGAAAGGCATGCCTTATAATTTACTAAGATGATATTTAGTCCCTCTCTAAGAGGGGCTTTGACTGACTACAAGGTCAGACAATTAAGCTCATGAACTCATCCTAGAAAGTTCTACATACCTCATTGCTGAATATCACGATGGTCACTTTCAAAGTACTCCCCTTGGAAAGCTATGCACCAACACCAGTGCCTAGTCCACCCTGCAAAGCAATTTTGGAATTCTTTTTCTGGAATGACCATCAGAGTGGTCATCATATTACCCTTGATGTCCTGAATGTCATCAAACTGTCTTTCTTTCAGTATTTCCTTTATTTTCAGGTAAAGAAAGAAGTCACTGGGGGCCAGATCAGGTGAATAGGGTGGGTGTTCCAATACAGTTATTTGTTTACTGGCTAAAAACTCCTTCACAGACAGTGCCATATGAGCTGGTGCATTGTCGTGATGCAAGAGCCATGAATTGTTGGTGAAAAGTTCAGGTCATCTAACTTTTTCATGCAGCCTTTTCAGCACTCCCAAATAGTGAACTTGATTAACTGTTTGTCCAATTGGTACAAATTCATAATGAAAAATCCCTCTGATATCAAAAACTTTAGCAACATCATTGCAACAAGATCATGAACTTAATTGTCCGACCTCGTACTCCCAATGACCTTGCACAAGGGCAGGGTGTCAGTTTTGAACATTATTGTTTGCCCAAAGCTTAGTACAGAGCCTGTCATATGGTTGGTCTCAAAAATATTATTTTAATAAATTGTTTTATACATGGCAACACAATTGATGAGACACATCTTATGAATCCTGTTCTTCTCATGTAGACAGTGCTCCTACATTCAGTACTAAAAGCTGAGAAGGCTGAAAATGTGATTTACAGGTTGGAAAGGAAAATACTTTTAAGCAGGCAAACTTCTGGGACCCCCATTATATTTGAATAATATAATGACCTAACACTAGATTTGCCCTGCAGCTCAATATTGTCAGTAAACTCTTGAGAAAACATATTAGTGGTATTTACATGATTTATAGCCTCAAGATATTTAACTAGGCATTCCATTTAGGTTTGCAGGGTAGCTATTGCCTGCTAAATAAATATAGATATGTAAGACAATATTTAGTAAAGTTGAGCCATTCAGTAGCACCTGTTCATCTTGTTAGGCCCTTCTTAATCTGTAAGACAACACTTTCTTATGCTGACATTTAATTAACATGTAATAACCACATTAAAAGGTAAGCAGAGTTTACACCTAGAGAACAGCACCAGCTGGGATGCATTTTTTTCTGACTATCTGGTATTAATGATAGTTTATGGCATTCTGCCACTTCTTATTTGATGAGTGGTGGCTTCCTGCAAGGGAACACCAGAATGGAATTAGTATAGTAAGGAAGAATGCTGGTATGTGGAAAACATTGATCACCTGTGACAGAACATGAACTATTGTGGGGGGGTGAGGGGGCTCTTCCTACCATGAGCAAGTCAAGTAGAGTTAACGCCATCTTCTCTCTATTTCCATGTTAATCAGATTATGTCAATTCCTTGCTTGAAATCCCTTACTGATTATTCAAGTCACTCGAATAAAATCTAATTTCCTTGCCTTGGAATCTTTTCATGTTGACCCCTGCTCAATTTCTAATCTCTTCTGCTTTTTCCACCTCTCACCCAGAACATACACACACACTCCATTCTAGGTTTATTGTTCTTGATTGGGTTCCTGGTGTGAGACATACCTATTCCTGTCTCAGGGCCTTGCACATGCCATTTATCTGGAAAGGTCTGTTTGCAGATATTTTCATAAATGCCTCTTAGATTTCAGGATATATGTTCCTCTCACCACACCTGCAGGCCATTTTCTGTGTATCACACACATATTTTTCTCCATAGCATTTACTCTCCAAAGTAACGTTAGTATGTATTTACTTGTTTAGTGTCTATTTCTGCATCAAGGATGTAAGTTTTATGAGAAGAGAGCCTTGGTGTGTCTTGAAACACTACCTATCAATAAAAGTATATTGAATCAATGGATGAATTCTAAACCTACTGGGCATGTCAGAGTATAGAATTACATACCTGCCTCCACTTTTCTTCATTTTTCCTTGGCCTATTTTGTGATTGTAGGAATCCATGTCAGTACGGGAACCACAAATAGAGGATATAATTGCCTGATTACTTGCTTGTATTAACATCATGCTGTAATAAGGCTGCTGCTACCACCATCTTTCCAGATGTTGCAGTGCTCTTTCCATATGTGAAGATCAAAAAGAGCTGCAACAATGCAGATAAAGCATTACTTAACAACTGCCACCTCCTTGTACATGGTAGCAGAGTGGGCACTTTACAAAAGAGGAAGGTCCAAGAGTACATGTCTGAGAAATAAAAAGGCATATATGTATATGAGAATAAGTTTTCTGGTATGGCAGGATCCCAGCAGCAGCTCAAGAATCTCAAAGAGCTTGTGAAAATTTGGATGGTCCAAGTGTTGATACCTCCCAAAACAGAATGAGTGAACAAAGAAGCCGTAGACCGATCTGTTAGCAAGCAACTACAAGGTCATGAACTAAAAACAAACCATGAAAGAGAAACTTTAATTGTGCAGAGTATGGATTGAGTGTTTTACATCACTGAGTGTTCTATTGTGAATGTTTGAATGATACTTAACTGACTTGAAGCTGATTGATTTTGTTAGGCCTTGGGCCACATGTGAATGAAGCTACTGTATTCAAAGGAGCCAAATTGCAAAGGAAATTTACACGAGATAGTGCAATGCTATGAGCATAAACTTAGATACTTGAATATTGCTAAATTATGATGAAATCATTGACAATGTCCTAGCAGGAATCCTAAGGAGAAGTATTAACAATTAGACCTTACAACCGTAGAAATGTAGAGTTGTATATTAATAACATTATAGACATGTTTAGCATAAAATGCAAGCAATGTAGCTAATTTAGTTGGACATTCCAAGCTGCATCGAGATTTCCTGTGAGCCTATTACTTTACAAAACTAACAGCCGAATAAACCTTTCATGCTTCTTGGGGTGCTCAATATTAGCCAGTTTTTTTTGTTGTTTTTTTTTTTTTGTCTGCAGCATTTGTCGCTGGAGAGTGCCAGAATCTTGTTCACTTTTGCCTGCCCTCTTGGAAGAAAGCATATAGTGGTTTACAGAGAAATAGTGTGTATAAATTTCAGTAACTCATCTAGTTGTTTCCTTCTCTATGTTTTTTAAGAAAGGAAGCAGAGGAGGTTAATTTTGGAGTGGATCTGGGGGAGTAACCATTAGGATAAGATAAGTCACTCAATATATAATGACTATGGGATATATTAGAATTTATTAGATCTTATAAAGAGGTCATGGAAGAGAGAAAACCAGAAGGATTTCATGAGGGACAGACAGAAAAGAGGAAGGATTCTGAGAGAGCATAAAGTTGAAATGGAAGTTGATAGGATACCTACAAATAGATTTATTTTTTTTTAAATGATGAGATAACCATGTGAGTAGGCTTGGGTATTCAATCATTCCTCTATTCTTATATTTATTAGCTATAGAGAGAGGGTCCCCTCTGTGCCAAGCATTGGGTTAGAAAGTTGTATCTGAAGTGCCACATGGATGTAAATGATAAATATTACATAATTAACTTATATAATAAACTTAATGATTTTGAAATTGTTCAGAAATCCAGTCTGAACTATGCAACAGTCTAAATTAGAGAATTTTAAAAATGTAGTCTTCTTTTTATGTCTTACTTCCAGTGCACATATTAAGTCTATTAAACCAAAGTTGACAAGAAATGAACTTTATTTAATGAAAGTGTTAAAAAAAGAAAACCCTTTAATTGTAATACATGATTTTTTCTTTATACTATGTACTTATGATAAGTACTATGTACTTATCCTCTTACGTAGGTTAGGTATGACTATTTCAATTCCAATTCCAATCCTGGTTAACTTAATACAGCCTTTTCTCAGAGTGATTGTAGAGACAGACTCCAGATCTGACAGATTGCTACAAATTCTACATTCCTTCTGTTCTGGTGTGGATTATGTTTCACCCAGTATGGTGAAACTTCATGCTTCATCGTAGGACCAGACAAGTCCTACTGGTAACTTGAGATTACTGGTATAGGCATTAATCAACAACAATGCATAAGCGTCTCCTACAAATAATATACTACCACCCCACCATACTTCTTCCTTGCCTCAGAAAACCTCTTTCTGTCTTCATTCAAAATGTAGTCCACTGATACAAAAAGATACTGATATTTTGATATGTCTGATCCTTCCCCTCAGAGTATCTAGTTCCCATGGGGTGAGGGGTGAGTCACACCATTCACCTAGAATCATCAGTGGAAATAGATGTTCTGCTAGCCCCAGTCCTCTGTGTCTTCCTTTCCTTCCTCCTGACATTGGAGAATACCACCCACCCAAAGAAGATATTATATCTAAGCCGTTGTCTAAGCCAACCCTTCATCTCTCAAAGCTCAGAAGCAACCTGCCGAGATTTTCAAGCCTGTTGGCAGCAGTGGGTAGGGGTGGGTGCTCTTTTTCCTGCAGTCTTGGCAGAGAGTTATGTAATCCTTGCGTCTCATTTTGGCACTTGAAGCTAATTTTCCCATTGATGTTGGGCACCACAGAATGTTGGGGTTTTGTAATTCAACTAACCATTTAACCATTTTTCTCCCGTGGTAAAGTAGGTTCCAAATTTTAACCATCTGAGTTACAAATTAGTGGTGCAACATCACTGGCGTATTATCTGGCGACTGCTTGTCAGCTCCAATATGGGGGAGCTTGATATATATAAACATATAGTACAAACAAAAGTAACTCTACCAGTCTTGAAATTTTGACAATTCTATTTCTAATTCTTCAAATTCTGTTCTTAAGAAACAAAATCCTCACATAATCTAAAAGAGTGTTTCTACCGTTTATTAAATTGATCAAATGCAGTAGATGAATTATTTGAATATTCTGGGGAGACAAGGCAGCTGTCAGTGCTGTAAGTACCTCCATGGGGTTTGTACCCTGATGAGTGTGACAAGCATTCCTAAATATATATACTATTTTCCCCTCAAATATCCTTGGCTAATCATTTGTGTAAATAAGAGGGGTGGCATACTACTTGTGTGTATGTATGTTGGATATTTAGGGAAATATTTATTGCTTTGAAACTGGAGAAATGGATTGCCTGAAGTAGGGATGGGAACGATAACTACAATTCACTCTGCAGCATTCTGTACCACTTCAGTTTTGCGCCCTATGAATGTCTTAACTATTCAAGTAAATACAATTTAAAAACAAAACCGGAAATCCTTGGCTGGTCCACCCCCATTTTTTTATCCTGAGCATCAGTACTGAGGGAGATGTGTAATAAATAGTTTGGGGCTCTCACAAGAGTGACTAATAGCGTTAGCCCCTATGGCCCTTATCACTTGGCTTGACTCATGGAGTAGAGGAATGACAAATGATGGTAAACTGTCTACCATTTACTGGAGTGCTTTATGCAGCCTTAATGTCACCCTGTAAATGACAAGCTTTCTGATATACAAATCTCCTTCCTTGAATCTGAGCATTTTGTGAAGAAAAGTGCCAGTAGAAACTTGAGTAGCAACAAAGCAGCATGATGTTCAAACAATAATTCTTCATACCGTTCCTCATGTGTGGGACTGAGTGAGGCTTTCCTGGAGAGTGAGGTTGATTTAGGGATCAGGGATCAGCTGCTGAGGCTGGCACTTGGAAAAGACAAACCAAGCATTCACACCCCAGACCACTCAATACCAGCATTGTCTCCAATCCATCTTTCATAAGGGGGCTCCAAGAGGGGGAGGGGATAAGGGAAGGATAGAAAATAAACCTTTTTAATCCTGTAAAAAAAGTGCAGGAGCGAGGAAAGAGGCAGCAAGATGTGAGCATGAAAAGTCAGTTGCCAGGAATATTTAGTTTTGAAATCAACTTTGGCTTTTAATCTTAGACCCCACTGTCAAGTTTATTCTGTTTTACATTCCTCATTCCGTCTTTCATCACGGGTCCCTTTCCACCCCCTACACCCCCCAAGCCTTCCTGTCCTTCTGTGTTTCACTCCCGTCACCGAACAAGATTTGCCTGCTCTCCTTCCCATCTCCTTTTACTTCTTTCCTCACGCTTTCCATCTCTTTTCCTGGACTCTTTCTGCTGTTCTTTTATAGCTTAAGACTCACACCCCTTTCTCTTGCACAGTATCTCCAAGCTCCATTCCCTCTTCTTAAGGAAATCAGCCAGACCTCAGATGGAGCTGTTGTCCTGACAACCTAAAGGCGCATCAGGCTTTCATTGAGGATGGCTGCTGCTGAAGGGGGCAGTTGTGCAAAGCAAGGGGCCACGCCACCGGGAGGGCGGAGGGGATGACGTGGAGGGGCTGTTGAAATATGTGGGGGCAGGGGGAGGTGCTGAGTAGAAAGAGGGAGGGGCTGGAGAGAGAAACAGGAAAGGGAGGAGGGGGAGAGACTCTGGGCTGCTGCCGCTGCTGTGTGGGTTTCTTTACACTCCTGGCAGGCTGGTTGCCTGCTCCCTCGCCTGCCTGCCCGCCCGCCTGGGAAAGTGGGTTACAGAGGGAAGGAGCTCAGCTCAGGCACTGGCAAAGGAGCATCCAGCCACAGATAGACCAGAGAACACCTTCCTTTTGCAGCTTCCTTTTCGTCTTTTCTAGAGGGTTTTATATTTGTACTCTCTCTTTTTAAATTTTGTTCCTCTGACTTTTACCCTCTACCCTTGGGTTTTATGAGTGCTTTGTGAAGTCTTAGAGGGAAAAGAGACTGAGCGAGGGAAAGAGAGGCAAAGAGGAAAGGACCACAAACTGGCCAAGCCTGTTCTGCCTTTGCTGTCGATGAAAGCCCTCTGCCTGTGAAGCCCCCTTGGCTGAGCAGCAGGCGCACACACACCCTCCAGAGTACACAGACCAGCACCGTGGCCACCATGGTCGGCAGAGTTCAGCCTGATCGGAAACAGTTGCCGCTGGTCCTACTGAGATTGCTCTGCCTTCTTCCCACAGGACTGCCTGTTCGCAGCGTGGATTTTAACAGAGGCACGGACAACATCACCGTGAGGCAGGGGGACACGGCCATCCTCAGGTAGGGCTTTCGGGCAACTTTTGTACTGTGTGAGTTTGTGTGTGTGTGTGTGTGTGTGTGTGTGTGTGTGTGTGTGATCTCCTTAAACTCCAGCTCCTGATGCTGCAGGCTTGGAGTGTGTGTGTGTGTGTGTGTGTGTGTGTGTGTGTGTGTGTTTGTCCGTGTCCCCCTGCATGTGCCTTTTACTGACTGGCTGAGGTATCTGCCAACAAATTTCAAGGGAATTCTGGTCCCTGTTAAGGACCAGCAGGGCTGGTTAGATGTTGTTTGGTTCCTAGGACCTGGTTTCTCTTATCAAGAAAGACTAACTTCACCTCTGATATTAGTGACTTTTGGGCAGTATCCTTGCGTTTGTAACTGCAGATGCTTTGCGCTTCAGAGTTTTGTTGGGGTTCCTTAATTGGGAAAGAAGAGTTGTTGAATTATGGCTCTCAGAGAGTGGTATACAGTGCTGCATTCTCTGTGGTGTGTGTGTGTGTGTGTGTGTGTGTGTGTGTGTGTGGAGAGAGAGAGAGAGAGAGAGAGAGAGAGAGAGAGAGAGAGAGAGAGAGAATAAACACATCAAATCTATCCCTCTGCCCCAGCAGTAGTTCTGATAGGAGACTTGCAGTAAGGCTCTTCTAATTGACATTGAGGCGATAAATCAATTTTAGAACTTTGGTTGATTACTGAGCCTTTTCTAAAATGTGGCTAGAAATCAACAAAGAATGAAGAGAAGAAGAAAAAGAAGAACTTGCCCAACTGCTGATTTAAGAATAGGAGTGTTCAGCACAGAGGTTAGAAAAGAATTAACCTGGCCTAAAATGGATATTGCAAATTGATTATTGACCTTAAAGTCTTATCTCTGTGCAGCTCTGCCAAACTCTGAAATATAATTTGGGATTGAAATTTGGAAAGGAAGAGTCCCAAGTCCTTGGGAGTTGACCCCTATGAGGGACAGTAAGCTAGAAAAACTCGGATGGAACCCAGCCATAATTGTATTTCTAAAAAGCTCCAAGCTTCTTTTCTTCTATTTCTCTTCTCTCTTTCCACTCACTGCACATACTCCTCCTTTCCTCTAGATTTCCTTGAATTTCCATCAGATACCCCCCCAAAAAAAGGAAGAAAAAAAAAGAATGAAAGAAAATGTTCTCCTTGGAGATCCTTTATAATCTCATTTCATCCAAATAAAATGACCTAGTGTCAGTTTGTCTATCTAGCTAATATTGCTTGCTGTGGCAATAAAAAAAAAGTATACAATAGAAAATAAACCTCTAATCTGTGTGCAAGGAGCTGATAGTGCATAAACCCTCAGGCATCAGGGAGCAGTTCTGTAGCAGAGCTGCCTACAGCAGCAAAGTTTTCTTTCCTTTGCTCAGAAATAAATTTGGTTGGCTGTCACAATGTCCTGCTTTGGGATCTCTAGTCTTGATAGAGAGGAATGTGTGTGTGTGTTGTGCGTGCTGTGTTGCGTGTGTGTGTATGTGTGTGTGTGTGTGTGTGTGTGAGTTGCTGAAGATTGTAAAAACTAAGAAAATCCTAATGTGTAAGTACTCCTTTCTTCATTTCCTGAGCGTTGGATGGTTATGAATCCCAAAGATCCTACTCTCCAAAGCAGATTTTCTCTTCCAGCTCTCCAGCCTTGTAAACCTGCATGTATGATTTATCCACATGGAGTAATAAGATTTATAGAGTAATTTATCTGTTTGCAAAGGGATTTGGACATGATGCAGAAAATGTTTTTGCAAACACCTAAGCATGCCATATCAAATGCTAGCATGCACACTCCCTAACATCATTAACCCTGTACTAGTAGAGTACTCTATGTAATTTATGTGATCCCTATAAATATTTTTTTCACTGATTATAAGACTTATTATGGGAGAAAGGAATACCCTGAATGTCTATGTTTTTATATAAATGTCCATGTACTTTGTAAGGTCATTTTAAGTCAGCAAGAGCTGTACCATAAGCTATAGTTATCAAAGAGTTAGATAAGCATCTAAATGTTAATTTCCAATAAAAAGATATTCTTATACTTTCATACACTATGCACATAGAAATCCATGTCTGTGAGAGAGGCTCACTATATAGCAATACACTTTAGTAGACATTGCCGTGTAAAATGGGGGAAGTGAGAAAAGGGGATAAATATAGAAGCAGTTATTCTCTGGGCAAGAGAAGATGGACAAACAGAGCATGCAAAGAAGGCACCTGTGAGAGTCCATTGCTCCCCCGTACCTCTCACCTAATGTGCCCTCGTTTTTATTTCCTTTGCCTTGGACAAGGTTTTATTTCTGGGTTGGTGGAGCTCGGTCAGAAGTAACTATGGAGAGAGTTCCCTTTGTTTTCTTAGCTGACCTTCTTCTCAATCTCTTTAACTGAATCCAGTAAGCTTTGTGGGCCAGTTTCCTGGTAAAGAATGGCGCCCTTGCTTTCTGTTTACAAATCCAGCCTGGGAAAGGCTTGCTTCTACTTTATTTGTGACATTTTACTGAGAGCTGAGCTTCCAGGGGAGGAGAGGAAGGAGAAGTTGATTCATGGGAAGCCACAGTAGATGTTTGGCACTGAGTAAGTGAAGTGACAAGGGGGAAAAACGTCCTCTTTCAGTGCGTCTGTGGTCTTGAAGAATCTGAAATGGCAACAGGAGACAAGGGATATTTGTAATTCTGGTGGTCCAATGATAGGTGCTTGGTTCAGCACCCCCCAAACATTTATGTCCACTGCCTTACTTTCGTCAAACAAGTGTTTCTTTTGGGAATTGGTGCTTATTTTTGTATAATTATGATCTTCGATATAAATACGCATCTTGATAGGAAAGTATGCCCTTGTCTTGGGGTCTTGCTCTATAATTTCTGTATTTTGGGGGAAAAGATAAAGACTGTAGAATGAAAATGACAAACTAGATGGAAAGCAAGACACTCTCCTGTATACAAACCTAACCAGGTTGTTTCCCGAGAACATTCTAGATCTTTTTGAGGTCATTTATGAGCTTCTTTCAAGAGCTAAAGGAAACCACAACACCGTCTTCTATCTCAAAAGCAAAGGAATGAAAGTGTGAACTACATACCAGTGGCAGTAGCAGTAGCCCTTGGGACTATTTTCTAGATTTACTGAACCAGAATCCATGTTTATATTTATATTTGTATGCACAGTAAAGTATGAGACACACTTACTCCCAGAACTTTACTTGCAGGAAGTCTCAGGTATTTTTCTAAACAAAAGCCATTGGCCTTATGGCCACCCTCCCAATCCTCTATCCTCCCACACACGCACCAAAAGCCATTGGCCTTATGGCCACCCTCCCAATCTTCTATCCTTGCACACATGCACCAAAAGCCATTGACCTTATGGCCACCCTCCCAATCCTCTATCCTCCCACACACGCACCAAAGCCATTGGCCTTATAGCCACCCTCCCAATCCTCTATCCTAGCACACACGCACCCATAAAGATTCACCTGCTGGTTAATCATGGCAGGTTGAAACCATGTAGTTCTCCTGATGAGTCAAGGGAAAAGTGAAAATAGTGTCCCAATCCAACCTTTACAATTTAATTTTTAACAGCCCCACTGGCTGTATTTTCAGTATCAGCCACATATGTCTTTAAAGATAATTATAAAATAGTTGATCTCAATGTATCTGTTCATAAAGTAACTTTGTAAAAATTACATAGTTATGCATAACTGGATATGTAGCATAAGTACATATATGATAAAATGCTGGTAATTCACACCATTGTGATTTTAAATATTTTAAATTTGAGGTATTGAAATTTTATTTCACAATTCTGGCTATTTGATATTTAATGGTGATGACATTTTCCTTATTTAAATGTAAATGTACCTAATAAGTGTTAACTGTAAGAAACTTAGTATCTAAGTTTAAGATAGTTAAATTTTTAAGTTTTCAAAAGCTTAGGCCTTCCCTCCTTCCCCCCCTCTCCCCAGTTTGTTTGTACCTTAAGGGAAAAAAGAAGAAACAACACAAAAGATGTGATTACTTGACAGTAAAATGTAAAATTTGTGTGCAGATTTCAAGGGAAAAAAAATGGCTTTCCTTCTAAGGCATCTGGAACGCCTACATTCACTAAGAAAAGTGTCAACACTCAAACTCCTGACACAATATGTGGTTTTCTATCACTTACCATTCACTTTGAAAACAAACTTTGTGGTCATGGGACCATAGGGCAAGTTTGTGACAATTATAAGTTGTTTTTTGGGGATTTTTTTTCACCTAACTAAATCACTAAAGGTAATCAAAATGTATTGGTTACTACTGATACTTTAAGAACCCTCCATTGCCCATCAAATCCTTTATTAAATATATTTGGTAAATAATAGAATATAGCATACTGTGTGTGTATTATCTAGGAATGTGGCACATACATACTTTTAGAGATGTTTATGTACATGTGAATTATCATTTGTTGTCATTTAGAGCCTGAGGAACACAGCAGCATAGTATCATGTGACATATGCATATTGTGAGGATTTCTGTTTCTATAAGAACAAAACACATGAGCATACACACACACGCACACACACACACACACACACAATGTATTAAGGTGATTTTTCTGTTCTATGTAATTTGACTGTGAATGAATTATTTGTAGAATTGTGGAGCAAGCAACCAAAAGTGGCTGACTCAACTAAATCAGTTGGTGAGGGTTAAACATTTGTGTCTCTCGAAGCTGGGTCCATCCACATAATAGCAAACTCAGGCTAAAAAAGGATTAGTGTCTTTTGCTGTGGTCTCTGAGAGCTGCACAGACAAATATCTGTGACTCATTTGATAGGAGTTTGCTTGAATGTATACTGGTCCCCTCACTGTCATTACCTGAGCTTTAGAGATTCCTTCCCTTCAGCCCATTACTTAGGGCTTATAGCCCTTTGCCTGTTCTTTTCTAAATGTCTTGCCTGTTAATTTGAAAGACTCAGAAGACGTGGACTCTAATTTTGGATCTATCCTTTCATGCTACATGACTTTGAGCAAATCCCTTAAATATGTTGAGCTTCGGTTTCATTTATAAAATGCTGAAACTATCTATTTTAGTTACTCTGTGGGGTTGTTTTAGGAAGCTCAGAAGAGGTAAAGTAGGAAAGTTTATTAAATTGTAAACTGTTACACAAACATAAAGTATTAGTGATTTTCCAGCTATATGCAGCTAGTTGTTCAGACTTCAGGCCTCTCAACAATACATGGAGCACTTGTAAAAAAACAGATGACCTGGCCCCTACTTTCAGAGTTTCTGATTCATTACATCTCTGGTAGGGTCTGAGATTTGCATTGCTAAGAAGTTCTCACAGGATCCCGGTGCCTCAGGACTGGGGCACACTTCGAGGACCAGTGACTGTTGTGCTACAAGTGTGTTCTGCAGATGATGAGCCTCTTAAGTGTCTTACAGTCGCTTATTAAAACCCAAAACCTCAGAGTCTATCCCAGACCTGCTAAATCAGAATCTGCATTTTAACAAGCTCCCCAAATGAATCATAGGCACATTACATTTGAAGAAGCACTGCTGCAGACGGTTCACAACCATTGTCGTCCATTACAATCAACTGGGGACCTTTTCAAAAATACCGAAGCCACATATCCTGATTTAATTAGTTCAGGGTAGGGCCTGGCATAGGTATTTTAAGGAAAATTATCCTGCTATTTACAGAGAGTTGAGAACCACTGCTTTATTGGTCAAGAAATCTTTCACAATCCATTTTTGGGGCAGCATTTAATAGAAATATAGTAAAAAATTAGAGTTATGTTGTATGGCTTGGGGAATATGTCAATAGCAAAGACGTAAAACTTCAATTGGGAGAGAGAAAAGAGATCGTTATAGAGCCATTTCTTTACCACAGGATCTCTTACCTACAATGTCATGAAAAATGGAGTGACTTTATTTTAACGTGGATCCAATTTACATAATATCTATGGAAATAACATTAGGTTTGATTTTTTTTAAGCTTATTGTCTTGTTTCTGTCTTTTATTTATATTAGGCAAGGCACAAAACAGTTATAGTTTTTGTTTTGTTTTTAAATCTATCTCTATGAAAGAAAAGACAATATTTAGTCAAGAAAAATGTCTTCAGTTAACTTGTCCAAACAGGCTTATATGTGTGCCCTTGTGTTGCTATATTCGTACCCAAATATATGATTTACAAGATAATAATTCTATATTTGTAGAATTCATCTCAACATTTTTTAAGGTGATCAGTCTTTAGCTGAAAATTATAGGTGAGTCTTTGTGACACAGGTGAAGACTTTCATAAAGAACATAATAAGTAGTCAGAAGACCAAGATCTAAATAGCTTCAAACAGTTTGATCTATTAAATGAGGATAACTGACAATTACTTGGCCTACTACATAAGCTATTTTTATGATCAAATGAGATACTATGTATCCAACTGTTTTGTAAACTGTTAAGTGGCATATAAGCTCTTAATGAGATTATTATCATTATATTCACAGTAGGAAATAACTTTTAGAAAATTACAAAATTTAATAAAATGAGCTTTTAATTTTTATTTCTATGGTCAAATTTGGTCATTTGCTCTAAGATGTTTGTATCATTTTATTTCAAGTCCCTTAAAGTCACATGTATCTTAGAATATAGTTGAGTTTCTTATCAGGAGTGCAAGGCGAGTGAACACTATTTTTGTAGTCACCTATAATCAAAACATAATCTCAAGTTATTGAGTGATTAACTTCACGCACACACATCATTTTGCTTCAGATTTAGTTGATTTGGATAAATTTGTAGAAATTTAGAGCAGGAAAGGCTTTGGAGATTAGGCAGTCCACCATCCCATATGAAAGTGATGTGATTGAGAAGAGACAAATTTAGTTGGTTGTCCAAAGATTTGAGTGACCATTTGAGAACTGGAATTCATGTCTCCTAATTCTCATTCAGCGCTCTGAAATGATTTTCTTGGTTTTCATGTTATCCCACGATATGCTATTTTAAACTGAAAATTATGCTAAAAACGTCTCTTTTCCTTATTCTCCCGCCCTCTTTCTTCTTTTCTCCTTTCCCCATCATTCTCCTCCCCTTCTCTTTCCTCCTCTCCTCTCCTTTTACTTTTTCTCTCCTTCTCTCCCCTCGTTTCTTTTCATCTCTCTCATCTCCCTTCCTCCCTTCCTCTTCCCTCTTCTTCCTCTCCTCTATTCTCCCTCTCATTCCTGCAAATCAAAGCTGTACTTACCTGTGGAGGTCCATCTAGCTATTGTTGGTCAAGAAGAAATTTTGTAGGAAATGCTTCACTTTTTACATGTCCACTTTCTGTCTTCACCAAGTGGGTTTTCTTTCCTTCTCTTGCAGCCTTTATGTTACCATATTCTCAATGCCATTCATGTATTTGGCAGAACCTATAAAATCTATTTTTTTCTTTTTTAAATTTCTTTTCTTCTTCTCATAGTCTGCATATTACTGAGATTTCTTATTTGCATTCTTAGCCCCTCCCCCGACCCCAGTACTTCACCTGGGTTCCTAAACCCTATTACCTTCTTATTGTTACTTAGGACTTTCCGCCTAGTTAAGTCTCCAACTACTTGTCCAGTTTAGGGACCCAGATTAGGATGGCTGCAGCGAGATACCATCCCAGTCTCTGATTTCTGTTGGTAGGCTATCCTTTGCACAATCTCAAGGGTTATTCTACAACTTGTAGTCATTGTAGATTATAGTCAAAATTCTTTGAAGAAGGTAGAATAATTTTTTTATCTAATTTGTACAAAATGTACTTTGGGCTAACAACCGGGCTGGTGGTGGTAAACTGGAAGGAACTGTATATTCATCTAGACCAGTCTGCTGGTCTAGAACCCCTGTATGATAAACCTTTCCGCGGGTACCAAGGGATTTTCCGGTGTGGCGTGCCGAACAGGGTCTCATGGAGCTTTCATAGAAGGTGAGCGGTGAAGCCACGGGAGGTCCAACATGTTTCCCCAAGAAAAGCATAGAGCACAGTTAGGGAAATAATAGGTCAGTCAGCCCCACAGGGAGGCAGGCCAGTGTCACAGGGAGGCCTGTCAGCTCCTAGTGGAGACTCAGTCATAGGGTTGAGGCTCAGGAAAGGAACAGAGTCTTTGGGACAAGAGCTGACTTAAACAGGGCAGACCCCTCAGGTGACTTGTATCCCAGACATATTACTAAAGGAGGTAACTTGGTCAAGGATAAGGTGAAGCTCTGTATCAAAGCTATTGTAACCAAGGGGTGATGGGAAGATGAATCTCAGAGTACTGCGCTCCATCTTTTAAAACTCTCGCTTTATAAGGATTATAGACCCTGGTTCAGCAAAGTGGGGAAAAGATGGAGGCAAAGATCTGAAGTGAAGTAAGGATTGAGTGTACCCCCTGCCTTCGGTAACTTCACTGGATTACATCTTTAGTCTATTTAGAACTTCCAAGACTCCCTATAGTTAGCAGAACGATGGACCTGACTGTCTTAGCCTATTGTTTTGTATTATGAATCTTATCAATCTAGAAATGGCCCCAGATCCTTCAAAGGCTTCCAATCATCCACAACATAAACTCAAGGCTCCACTGGCTAACACTACAAGACCTACTATCTCAATGCATCCACTAATTCAGAACCACTTAGTCTTTCTCTGCTCATAAGCAGTGAATGTGTATGCACATTGCTGTTTCTTAACCTTTGTTCATGATGTTCTCTCTGTCAGGAACATCCTTTCCTCTCTCTGAACCCTGTCCCACCTTCCTTCTTTGCTGGATTACCTCCTTGCTCTTCCATTCAGGCTCAAGAATAGTTCTGGTGCTATCTCATTCAGGAAATTTTCCCTAATTCTCCCAGACTGGGTTAGGTACTCTATTTATTATTGCTGCATATCTTTCCCCCCCCAGCATTATTGAGGTATAATTGACTAACAAAATTTTATACACTTAAGGTATACGATGTGATAGTTTGATATACACATACATTGTGAAGTGATTACTACAGTCAAGTTCATTAACACATTCATCACTTCAGATAGCTATCTTTGTGTGTGTGTGTGTGGTGAGAACATCCAGTGTTCACTGCCCTGACAACTTCAAACATACAGCACAGCGGCAGTAACCACAGTCACCGCGCTACACATTAACTCTCCAGAACTTACTCATCTTACTCATATCCTTTGACCAACGCTTTCCCACTGCCACCCTTCAGCCCCTGGCAACCACCATTCTACTCTGTTTCAGTGACTTCGACTTTTTTTAGATCCAACATACAAGTGAGATCCTGAAGTATTTATCTTTTTCTATTTAGCTTTTTTCATGGAATGCCCTCCAGTATCATCCCCATTGTTTCAAATGGCAGAATTTCTGTATTTTTTTTATAGCTGAGTAATATTCTATTGTCCGTTTCTGTGTAGATAGATACATAGATAGATAGATAGAGATAGAGCTCATATTTTCTTTATCCATTTATCCATTGGTGAATGCTTGGGTTGTTTTCCTAATTTGTCTATTGTGAATAATGCTACAGTGAACACTGAAGTGCAGCTATTTTTTTTTTTTTCGAGATACTGATTTAGTTTCCTTCAGCTATATAATCAGAAGTGAGAGTGCTGGATCATATACACACCTCAATTTAGCATTTACTACACTTAAAAATATTATATTCACTCTTCGCTTGCCTCAAATGTTCTGTCAGCTCTTCAAAGGCAAGCATCACATCTACTTTACCTTTTCATCCAGAATTTAGCTTAGTTCCTATAGGTGCTCAGGTAAATATTTGCTCACTGAATTGAACAGAGTAGGATAGCCATACTGTAAATCAGGCAGACCAGAAACTGGTTTATAAAACAGGAAGCAAATTGGAAGGAGACAGGCATGAAGCAAGATATGTTAGTGGTGAAATCAACCATCATTGGAGTAATTGTGGGCGTGTGGTTGAAGAAGTTGCAGTAGTAAAATCAGAGATGGATTCTTTTCTGATCTTTGGTGAGGATGGTTTGGCTAGACCCACTTTTAACATTTTCATTGCAGCGACTCTTTTCAAACAAAGATTTCTAGAGAATGAGAAAGGCAAATGGGGGCATTTTAGGAGGTTCCCAAAGCTTCAGTCACAGGTGCCCAGACAATGTGTGCTCCATTCTCTGGTAGATAGGCTTCTGACAAAACTACCTTGTTTCCCCGAAAATAAGACCGGGTCTTATATTAAGTTTTGCTCCAAACGACACACTAGGGCTTATGTTAAGGGGATGTCATCCTGAAAAATCATGCTAGGGCTTATTTTCCAGTTAGGTCTTATTTTCGGGGAAACATGGTAGGAGTCACTCCAAGCACCTGAAGGGAGGCATGTACCGTGTCTGTGAAGAGTTCCAGCATTCTAGGCAGCTTGTAAAAGAAGGAAAACACCTCTGGGAGCTGCAGAGGTTTTCTTCCTCTAGTGGTGGCTATGAACTTTCAGGGACTAAGTTAGGGTTTTGAGAGTTACTTAAGGTGTCAGGATCGTTGTGCAATAGGTGTTTTCACTTCCTGTGTTCTACTTATGAAATAAGACGAGGTGCAGATCACTCACTCATTTGACTCAAAGCAATTATTCGTGCTAAACAATGATGCCTACCTGGGTTTTGGAGGGCAGAGCTCATGACGTACTCCTGGAGAAATTCAAATGTGAATGTACAGTGGACTTTGCAAAAATTTCATATCCCCTTCTGTATGTCTTGCCATAATTCACAAGGGCATTATTTATATGAGGTCAGAGGAAAATCCTGTAACTAAGGAAAAATGTAACCCAGCTTCTCATACAGTAATGCATGACTATTTATTCCATTAAAAGTTTTTGATGATGTATTTCTATATTGAATTTCCATACTTTGAAGTTATCTACAGTTAACAATATCCTTTCTAAAGTTGTTCTTTAGTCATGCTACTATTTGCCACGCTAACCTGTTAGGAACAAAAGATAAACATGAAAGTAATGCAGTTCAACACTAAGTCATGCGTAGCCAAATGTCTGCAAGTGAAAACATTGATTGCAAAAATTAATTGTTTTCTTGATTTCTAAATTTTGTGCTTCTTCAGTTACACCCCATTCTAGCATATCTTTATCAAGCCTGTTTATTTTATGGGGTTGGAGTCACATATGGTTGCCAATTTGTAGCTGATTTTCATTTTGAGATAACCAAAGATTGCTATAATCTTATGCATGTCCATGATGTAATTGCATGAGCATATCTTAAGATCAGCATTTTATATTGCTGGGTCATTAACTTAGCAGGTGAATGGATTTTTCTTTGACTCTGTGACCTCTATTCTTCCATCTTTTGAGACTCTAATATGATGAACTAATATCTAATATCATCACCATGACAAGGAACTTCCTACACTCTGTATGATATCCCTAGGTAGACTTCTAGATTAAACACCAAGGAATTTAGGCTTTGTTTCCACCAAAACTATTAACTGCATAAAGTTGGCAATTATCTTCCACTGTTACAACTCCAAAATGGGTGTAATTCTTACCTCTTAAACAAAGATGTTGGCCTGGTGAAGTGACATTGTATGTTTGCATGTGGTTGAGTGCACCAGAAGAAATGAATGATGTTATCAGTGGGATGACAATATGCTCAAAGTAAAATAAAGTAAAATAAAATAAACTTCTACATTATGTTACGAAAGTCATGGCATAGGAAGCTTAAAATATCTTTTCATTATTGACCTAAACCTTGTATAAAAATGAGACAGAACTCAAAATCTAGTTCTTCAAAAAATAAGAATATGCATTTATATAGAATCTGTTATGATGTGTAAACAATTTGTCATGAATATACTTAATTTATATTGAATGGATGTGTTTGAACATAAGATTTTTATTTTATTTTTAATTTCTTTTGCATATATTTGTAATTGCATATAAAAATAAAAGCATATACGTGCTTTTTATATGTGCACAAAAATGACACACAAAATATGAATGATAATATTATTATGAACTTGGATCACAGCACACTTTAATAGTAACCTAAACAATTTGATGCACCAATGATGGAGAAGTTTATTGCAGAAAACCGAATTTCCCAGGTAATCAAGGAAGTGAACAGATACAATATATAAGAAGCTTCATATGATGGCTTTCTTATTTTGTTTTGATTGATATGTTTTATTTTAATTGATCATTTTGCAAGTTCTAAAATAATTTTGTAAAATAGGTCAGACTTAATGTTTGTTGTTTCTACTGTAACTTGGCTATCATATAGGCCTTACAATGTAAAATAAAATCTTATAACATTGTTTTCTATTTGCATTGTTGTATAGACACTAATGCTGTCTTAGCTAAACGAGAAGTAATTTTTTCTAAAAAAAATGTGAAGTAAATTTTTTATATTTGCAATCTGAATTCTAGGCTAAATTTCTATTTTCTTTCATTCTGTCACCAAGAGATTTAGTGATTTTAACAGACATGCTTGCTGAAGATGAGAGACTGGCCACTGAAAAAGAAGAATAAGAATTTTAATTAAATTTCAATTTGTTTATCAAGTAAAATGATCATAATTATGCTTTTATAACCTTTTCAATACTAAGACCCAAGGCATGTGAAGAAATGATTGGAATAGAATAAACAGTTTCAGCTGCAAGACTCAGCCGGGTACAAAAATAACTGGATAACATGACTGTATTATAGAAACACTGTTGCTAACATTTAAAACCCTGTAGAAAACAGAAGGCGTTTCACAGTACTGATAGTATACAATATTGCTCTAGTTATAAATAAAAGGGGAAACTAATATTAAATCAACAACAAGGAAAGCCTAAGTACTGGAACATTTTGAAAAGTCAACAGTGATCACTAAGAAACAACATGAATTCCCTGGGAACAAACTATAGCATGGTGAATAGATTTCTTTAAAACAAACAGATTTCAGACTTATAGATAGGGAAATGCCATTCACTCCAAATATCTGTATTTTGACAAGTTTCTCCTAATAGACTTACAAACAGATTTTGGGTCCATAATGAGCTAGATTTTGTTTTTAGTTGATTAGATAGTCATGCCAAAGAAATATTGATTGATAGTGGTAAAGAATTCTTAGTCTGCCTTTAGACATGTTGAATATTTGGATAAAAATACAGGAAGCAAACTTTCTGTGACGTGTATGAGACAAAAAGAAGAAGTTAGCTTTGTGTCATACCATATGTATGACACAAAGAAAAGAGAATTCTATTTGTTGACAGACTTATAAGCTAAAATGGATGAAATCTATACAGGGGCACATTGTGGCTCTATATAAAAAGAATGTTACTCATATTTCATAAGTATGTGTGTTTATACCACATCTCATTAAAAGGAAGAAAGGAAAAAGAGAGAATGCAAGCAAACGCTTTGCAAAGAATATAGAGTAGTTTATAATTTAAATGGAACATAATTTAAATAAGCAAATGAGATTGAGTTATTTTGAAAATGAACCTTCAAATAGCTTATGGCATACTGGAAATAACAGAGCTTCTGAGCCAGGAGTCGTAGCTCCAAGTAACACCTCTGCCAATTACTAGCTTTGTAAAAGTGGGCAAATCACATATCCCTGCTGGGCCTCAAGTCCTTTATTTACAAAATGAATATGATAATATTCACTCTCTCACCTCAGAAGGTTAGAATGAAATAAGAAGGATATATATATATATATATATATATATGTATATATATATGTATGTATGTACATACATACATACATACACACACACACATACATACACACACGCACATGTATACGTATATATTTGGGTATAGGCCTATTTATTTTATAAATGGCTAATCTGCCAAGTGGAATAGGTTTCATCATAAAGAAGTAAATTTTTAGTCATTTTAATATTTAAGCAGAAGCCAGGTAACCACTATTAGGAAATGTTATTAAAAACAAAAAAACAAAGAAAAACCTTTATGTAGTAGAGGGTGGAGATGAATAATTTCTCATATCTCTGCTACGACTAATATTCTGTCATTCTTTGATGTTCTGAATTTCCACTGTAGTTTATTTTCTGTGTTATTTTTATAATTATTTTTTTTTGCTGGCATCCCATTATAACTTTGCTTATGAAGAATGTTCAGAAATATGTTTTCTAATCATTTTTTTCAGTGGGTGTTAATATTCATATCTCTACCACTTTTCTTCCCTCTGGAGAATTTTCCAACACATCAAGAGAGTGGGACTGTGTTTTATTAAAATGGTCTGTTTAGGCCTTTCGTCTTTCTATGTAGAACAATATTAAGACAAATCTGGTCTCTGAAAGGTACTTTTGTATTTATCCATCTTCATAGAGATAGATAACATTGATCAGATCAAATGGTGACCTCATCTCTTATATCTTCTAACTACCTCTGTTACTTCAGCATACACGTTACTACAATTCTTCCTGAAGTCCACCTGATGGTTCTACATCCCATTGATGTTCATCTCTGAACATCTTGTTGCCATCTGACCTCGAAAATTATGAAAACAAGATTTCTTATGTTAATCCTTAACTCTTTACCCTATCTCAACCTCTTGGTCAATGTGGCTCAAATTGTGACCTCACTTACTCTATGAAAGAGTAAAACATGATGTTACCTCCAAATCGATGCTTGCTGTTGTCTCCATTCCTACTCTGAGGCCCTGGATGTCTTAGACCTTGATCCCCTCGGGTCCTGGTTCCTTCTCATCCCTGCCAGGACTCAGTCAGCTCCCCAGCTATTTGATATAAGAACCTTCCCTCTGCTGACTCCCGCGCAGTCATCAGAGATGATCTGTAGGATGGGAGTCTGTCACAGTGGCCATGGACTTGATTTACTTGTACATAAATCTTTATTCCTGAATGGAGAAGTGCTTTGTTTGTATAATTTGTTTATTTTTTATATCAAGTGCCTGCTCCAGAAATAATGAAACAAAAGACTTTGAATGTCTCATAATCTGTTCTTACAATCCAGGTGACCTCTGCGACCACTAAATATTAGGTCAGCCCATAAATGGCATCCATCCATTTATGTAGGTAAACCATAGTTCTGCCTCCTGCTGAACCCCATCACTTTCACCAACTTCAGCATTTTTGAGTTGTTATTTTTTGTGTGCATATTCACTTATTTTATCTCTTTTTGTAAAAGGACTTTAATTTACCTAAAAGTTCAACTGTTAAAATTTGTGAAGAACACAATTATTAGAGTATGTAACTAATTTCTTTCCTGTTGAGCTGACGGGTACTTAGCCAATTACCTAGTCATTGCCTTAGCTGTATTTATGGTGAAAGAAGCACTGATGCACCACTTTGTGGAAACCGGATGACTTTTAAATACATATTGTGGCATTTTGGGTAATAGTTTTGAAAGAGCTGAAAAAGAACAAGCAGGGGGCAGCCAGATGGCTCAGTTGGTTGAAGCAGGAGCTCTGAACAACAGGTTCGATTCCCTCATGGGCCAGTGAGGTGTGCCCTCCACAACTAGATTGAAGGACAATGACTTGGAGCTGATGGGCCCTGGAGAAACACACTGTTCCCAAATATTCCCCAATAAAATTTAAAAACAAACAAACAAAAAACAAGCAAACAAAAGTGGGGATTTAAAGAGACAAATGCAAAGACAGGTAGATTAGGAGCAAGCAGATTAGAGAAGGTCGGGTGTCAGGATTTCAGTAAAAAACAGATAGCCCTATTCCAAAGTGGGTTATCTGTGTGCAAAGCTAAAATATTCCCAAGAATGTTACAATTTCCCAGTGGAATGTGGGTGCTAAAATAAAAATGGAGCTTGTTAAAAGATAATGACAAGGAATCCTAAGAATTATCTAATAAAGTCCTAAATATGTCATAGTTAATTCGTTTTGGATAAAGTCTCAGTTTCATTCAATCTTAGTCTCAAAAGACAAGGTTTAGGCAATCACTTCCTAGCCCTAGCCTCATGGGCAGCTACAAAATCATTGCAAACATTCCAAATATATATGTCAAATATAAATGAACTGTTGCTTTTCAAATATGGGTGGATTCTATTATAATAAAAATACAATTGATTTTTTCCCCTGAATTTATGGTAGTTTTTTTGTTTTTTTGTGTTTCCCCCCCCCCCTTTTTTTTTTTTTCTGGAGATTTCCTCAATTACAAAAAGGTAAGAAAATTTGTTTGATGATTCTCTCGTTTAGCAAGTTTGCAGACCATTACCTAGACAGGTAAAGAGAGGTCCAATTAAAATATAGATACGGAATGGAGATGAGAAGCCTGGCAGGGTGATAAAATTGTAAGTAAATAAGGTAGACTATGTTTGCAAATACAGATATGGGAAAGACAGGGAAAAATAACAATAGTATATATGGAATGAAATAGATTTTCAAAGTAAGATTCATTTTTTTTGGTTAAATTGTGTTTGAGAAGCCATCAAGTATTCAGGTAGAGCTGCCCATTGATGAGTGAATCTGAGGACCTGGTGTTCAGAAAAATATCTGAGTTACTTAAGGTCGTCAGCTGTTTTTCTATTAGGGGATAGTTTAAACTATAGTTTAGATGAAATTGTCAAGGGGAAGAGTATAACATGGGTAGTTAGTATGCATGACCTCTTGTTGGACATTCTATGGGGATTAAATAAATGTCTAACAGAAGTAGATTTACAGTGACGTTTAAGCTTTGGGGCTCTTCACTTACACAGGCCACCTACTCCAAAGCTTTGTCTCTGATTTTTAATTTACCATTTTGTATTATTTTTAAAGAAAGACTCCAGACTATAGAAAGTTCAGGCCCCCTTTTCCCAAATCTGGATCCATACTTGTTCTAGTCCCTTAAGGAACTTATAAAAATGAAAAAATAAGTAACAATGAAAATGAAATGAAAAATGAAATAAAAATGAAAAAATAAGTAACAATGAAAACAGCATATTTCCAATGATGATTCAGATGGCTTTTCAAAAATTGCTCTGGGCTGTTGAATTACTATGGACATTTTTAATGAAACAGCCGAGTCTTAAGGGTTGTGGTGTAACTCGAATGGGAACAGAGGGAAGAAAATAGAAAGACAGACATTTCAGTAAGGAAGTGAGGGCACAATAAACAAACGAATCTCAGGTTCTGTTCTACCAGAAAAGCCCCAGGAAATCTTTGTTTTCAGACTTCTTGGCACTCTTCTTTACCTCTAGGCAGATTCATAATTATAGTTACACCCCACAGTACTGTAAACTACTTTGGCTCATCATTCTTCACCATAAGATACGGCCTTACTATGCTGTTGACAGCTCTGTGTTGCTTCTCTCATCATACGGCTCCAGGGTTCAGTGTGATGAGAGAAGACAAAAAGGCAATCACAGGAGGTATATTCACATTTCAGATTTGGTTTCCCAATTGTGCTGCAGTGCTGTTAAAGTTTGTTGTTATTATTATTATTTACTGTTATTTTTATTTATGCTTGGGGAATTTAATGAGCCGTCCCTAAGTGAAGGGACTTCTTTATTCCCACTGCTGTCACTCTGTACCAAACCCTTATCAATGAATGACTGACTTCAGTCTTTCCATGTATCAAGTTCTTACTTTATGCTAGACACTGGGTTGAGCACTGGCAGTGAGCAGTGAATAATATGGAGCTTATAGTCTATAATCTAGATTTTCACCACTGTATGGATTCTTCTGCAAACACAGCTTTTTAGCAGTTCCTTTTCTTGCTTGATAAACTATAGTCACCCTCAAGTCTATGTCCCATCAGCCTCTGTTTCAAAGCACCACCAGGCTCTAGTGTATCTTTCTGTATTACTCATTCTCTCTTTTTGTTTAGAATGTTTCCTGATACCCCAATGCGCATATTTCCTTTTTTATGTTAATATTTTATTTTTCTTCAGGATGTATGGTTGATTTTTCCCTCTCCCTCTACCTAAATTCTACTTACCTCAAACTCTTTTTCCTGTAAGAAATCATTAATTACTCCATCCTCAATTTATTAGTTTTCCTTGTTTATTTGTTTGTTTATTTTGGGACTTCTAGGAAATCCCAAACAATTTAGCGCTTAAGTGTTTGCTGATGGTTTTGTGCATTTTAGCTTTATCTACTCAACTAGAATGCAAGCTCCCTAAATCATAGAGTCAAGGAAGTTTGGAGACCACATGGGTATCTTCGTCTGGGTAACCACTCCATCAGTAATTGTATTGAGATACTTACTCAAGCATATCACATTCTCTGCGTGTTAAAAAAGAGGAAATGAGACTCCAGGGAAAAGAAATGACTTTTCCAGTGGGCAAACAACTAGTGATTAGTGGATCCCGGTCTAGATTTCTACTGTTTCTATAAGCTGTGTCTTCTGTGCCCCACATAGTGCCTGGAACAGAACTGGTCAAGTAGCAGGTACTTAATAATTTCTTTCAAGGGTAGGTACAGAGTGGAATATATTTGTTGTGCTCCATTCTATGGGTCATATATGGCCAAAGGTATGGAGTGACAGTAGGACATCTGTTTTTCCCTTGTCATAAGTATATGGGGCAGCAAATTCTGTAGGGTCAATGGAAATACCAAAGATGCACAATTTTTTGGAAAGTGCTTTCATGCTGATTTGGGGTGATAATTGCATTCTCAGCGTTGATGACTTAGCAAAAGCATTATGACTTAGACATCTCCTGTTACCACCAGAGCTAAGTGCCCAGCCCCGACAGTCGGTAATTTCTTTGGCTTGGCCAACTCCACTCTCTTTCATTAGTGAGGTTGGCCTCTTGGGGATGGCATTTTCAAGAATAATGCAAATACCTCCTTTCCTACCAATAAAACTGTGATTTACAATATTTAATCTAGTTGAAAGGCAAGAAAAATGGTAGTCTGCATGCAGGAGAAATGAAATTAGAATAAAATGGCACACTCCACAAAGTTTTCTTAATATGTAGAGTATTAACCTGGCACCCAGCCTTATTTGCTGCATACAGAGCTCCATCAATCAGAAGAATGGAAAATCTGGCTTTCCAAGATTCTTATTAGGGCATTTGACTCACTAGGTTCTGTAGATTTTATTGGATAAATAACATCTTTTTTTTTAAAAGATTTTATTGGGGAAGGGGAACAGGATTTCATTGGGGGATAACGTGTACTTCCAGGACTTCCTTTCCAAGTCCTTTCAGTCTTAGCCATGGAAGGCGCAGCTCACCTCCAGGTCCAGCTGCTGTTGCTAGTTGCAGGGGGCACAGCCCACCATCCCTTGTGGGACTCGAGGAATCGAACTGGCAACCTTGTGGTTGACAGCCCGCACTCCAACCAACTGAGCCATCTGGGAGGCAGCTTAGCTCAAGGTGCCGTGTTCAATCTTAGTTGCAGGGGCGCTGCCCATCATCCCTTGCGTGATTCGAGGAGTTGAACAGGCAACCTTGTGGGAATCGAACCAGCAGCCCTCGGAGTCAGGAGCACAGAGCTCCAAACTCCTGAGCCACCGGGCCGGCCCCAATAACATGATTTTTAATACACATTATCTCCTTGTTTGTCTTGTGCAAGACTGAGACTCTATGTAAAACATAGAGCTATTCCTTATCATTTCTGCTCCGTACGTATCCAAGTTCTACCTTTTACCCACATACCGCTATACTCTGCATCATCCTGTGACCCTCACTTGATTATAAAACATTCAGCTTTCACTAGTAAGAGATTTCTGTTTTTTTTTTCTCCCACAGGTAAAATTGTCCCTTGGAGAAGGTAGGGCTATGGGAAATTAGCAGTATTTTTTCACTAGGTTAGAAATGCTGGAATGAAATTTAAATATTTCCCCAATGAACTATAAACTGCTCTCTGTAACTCCGCCTCGAAACTTGAGTGTGATTTAATGTTTATTCAGCACCGACAATGGACTGCCACTTCAAAAAAGCATTCTGTTTATCTAGCACTCTAAAGTTCTAAAGACATGTCATACACTTTGCCTAATTATTTCTCACCAGACCCTACAGAAGAAGGAAAGGAGGACATGCATTATCCTCACCACATACACTGAAACTAAAGCTCAGACTTTTCAACAAGATAATTGAAGTCAGTGGCCACAGGACATGGATGGAACACAGCTCCCTGATTCATTCTGAACTAACCAGTAAAAGATAGTACTTATTTTTCTCTTCTTTCCCTTTGAAACCACCTATTTCTATCATCTGTTTTTGACCCTAGTTTATTCTCATCTAAGTTTTTGAGAAGGCTGATTCTTTTTTATCTTGCTATAATCTTCTGCCCTTTGTATAGTTCTGTTATCAGTCCATTCCTCTTTCCCTTTCTTTCATTTATGATTGCATTGAAACCTGTTATTGTGGGGAACATCATAAGAGGGAAAGATTGTGAAGACATTAAGATGTGTTCTCCTCTCCTCTCCTCTCCTCTCCTCTCCTCTCCTCTCCTCTCCTCTCCTCTCCTCTCCTCTCCTCTCCTCTGTTCTCCTCTCCTGTCCTCTCTCCCTTCCACTAACTCCCTCCCCCCCTCCCTCCCTCTTTCCCTCCCTCTCCCATCCTATCTGGTGCTGTGTTCAGTGCAGGCTCTCTTTTCTCATTGAGGCTGCAGCTTCTTTGCTGAATCACTGCTTTGTATTCAGCCAGAGACCATGGAGTATTCCCAGTGTATTTATTTTCTGTTCCTGAGCGGAATGCTGGGTGCTTTTTTGTCCTGATGCCTTCTGCAAAGGAGTTCAGGAGGTGGGGAATGGAGGGGGGAAAGGAGGGAGGAGGGGTAGGAATGCCAATAAAGCTTTCTCTATCCCCCAGGGGAATGTGCGTAAACATCTTTAACATTGCTTCACTCAGTGTTCTCCTCTCTGCTGCCCTTGCTCTTAATTGGATCTAGACCCTAGAGAAAATCACTTTGTTAATGGGATGGTTAAAGAAAAAGAGAGGTGGAAGTTGGCTGTGCTCAGTACTGGCAACTAGTCCTCTTTGGGAATAAAAGCCTCAGATGCCTGATCTGGGGAAGGGATTCCACTTTCCTGATCATGAGGAAATACCATTTCCCTTTGTGTGTGTGTGTGTGTGTGTGTGTGTGTGTGTGTGTGTGTGTGTGTGTTTCTCTCAAAATGAAATATTATTCTTTATGTCTCCTAAAAATACATAAACCTAATTTGCTTCAAAAATATGGGCATTCCATTTACTCATCTGTTTATCTATTGATCCATTCACTTATTCATATTTTTGACAAATGGCTGTTAAATATGTCTTCATGTCAGGTACTGTGCTAAGTTGTAAGAATAAATGGTAAATGAGATAAATAACTGTCTTAATGGGGCTTAGATTCTAATTGAGGAGAAAGATGATAAACGAGTATTTCAATACATAAATATGAGTCGTAGGTTGTAGTACTGCTAGAATAGAAAATTAACAGAAACTGCGAAGAAGATACTTTAGGTAAAGTTTCCGGATCAGGTCCCTCTGAAGGAGGGATATATAGGAAGCCGAGACATAAAAGCTGCTTATGCAAGCTTATCAGCAGTATTTATTTATTTGTAGTACTTTTAATGAGGTATAACTTATATATCATGAAATTCACCCATATAAAATATTCAGTTCAATGATTTTTAGTAAATGTACAGAGTTGCACAACCATCAACACAATCTAGTTTTAGAGTATTTCCATCATCCCCAAACGATCCCTCACGTCCATTAGTCAATCCCAATACCCACTTGAGTCTTTTACTTCTGGCTTCTTTCACTTAGCATAATGTTTTGCGTTTCATCCATATTATAGCATGCATCAGTAGTTTGTTCTTTTTAATGACAGAATAGTATTTCATTATATGGATGTACCATCTTATCTGTCACCAGTTGATGGGCACTTTGGAGCTATTATGAACGATGTTGTTATGAACATTTATGAACCACTCATTGTTTTAATGTAATTTTCATTTATCTTCTGTAGATACCTAAAGTTGGAATTCTTAGATTATATGGAAAATTTATATTTAACTTTTGAGAAACTACAGTACTGTTTTTCAATGTAGTTGCACCAGATTGCATTCTCACCAACAATGTAGGACAGTTTCAGTTTCTCCATACCCTTGCTCAACATTTATTGATGTTTATCTTTTTTGTGTATGTCATGATATCTTACTGTGATTTTAATTGGTACTTACCTGATACCTAATATTGAATATCTTTTCAAGTACTTATTAGCCATTTGCATATCCTTTTTGATAACATGTTATTTGTATATTTGGTCCATTTTTAATTAGGATGTTCATCTTATTATTAAAAGAACATCTTATATATTCTGGATACAAGTCCTTTATCAGATATCTGAATTTACAAATATTTTCTTATAATCGATGGCCCATCTTTTCATTTTGTTTTGAAGTATAGGAGTTTTTAATTTTATGAAGTCCAATTTATCAAATTTGACTCTTATGAATTGTGCTTATCAGATCTAAGAAACTTTTGCCAGGCCCAAAGTTACAATGATTTATTCCAAGTTTTTTTTTTTTTTTTCCCAAAAAATTTTTTTCTAGTTTTAGCTCTTACATTTAAGTCTATGATTGATTCATTTTTCATTTATTTCTGTGTATGGTATGAGGTAGATTCTAAATTCGTTTTTAGATGTGGATATCTAATTGGTTCAGAACCATTTGTTGAAAAGACTATCTTATCCCTACAGAATCAATTTGGCATCTTTACCAACCTATTTATTTTAAATTGATTTATTTTAGCAGGGAGTGATGTCCCATGAGGTTGAAATCTGTTAAGTTTACTCTTAGTTCAGTCATTGTCATAGGATACCTGAAATTTGTAGTATTCTTTCTTTGTTACTGCCTAGTTTTCTAAAGGACGTACAAGATACGGTCCTTTGAATATCTACTGTTTTAGGCACAGAGAGAAATGAGGGCTTTTTTCCCCTCTATCTCAAAAGGGTTTTAATGTAGGAGTGATATACGTATTAGGATACATGTCAACAAGAGTAGGTTCAGTGTCACTTTTAGGTGTTATAAAGAACAAAATGAAACAAAATTTTAAGTCAAAAAAATCAAGTTGATATATGAGAGGCACTGAAAGGCACTATGGCTGTTAGATTGTATATCCAAATGCTTTGCTTTAGTATTTTATATGAGCAATACAAGTAGATGAATGCTAAGAATTATATCCTTCTCCATGTTGGACAGTCAGCTACTTAACTTACCTTTTCGGATCCAAAATTGGCTCATTTTGCCTTGCTGTTATTTTTTTCCATGCTGTTAATTTGTATGCCGTTGTTTCCACTAGTCTGCCTTGCCCCTGTTGATACCTGTTTTGGATTGTTTAAAGATTACTGTCTTCTTTCTGAAGAAGTATCTTTGAGATCTTACTTGTCTACATACTTGAATACCAGGTTTGGAATTCTGAATTTTTTAATTTTTTCAGGCAAGGGGAAGTGATTTGGTAACTCATTGCTATATTTTTGGCCTATGAGATAGTTTCAAGGTGAGGAAAGACTGGCAAAAGGGGCATCATCTAGACACATTTTTCAGTAGTATGGGTTTGATGGCAAAATGATAAGCTAGAGTAGTGAATATGGTACTGAAATAAATAAAAAGACACGAGAACTATCTTGAAGACATGGTCAATAAGCCTTTGTGGCTCGTTGACTTAACATGACAAGGATGAGTGAGGAGTCAAAGATGTCATTGAAGTTTCAAGCTTGCAAATAATACAATTAAGAACATGGTGCATTTTGCTGAGGAAAGGGTGATGAATGGGGTTTTTAGACCTGCTGAGATTGAGATGACATTAAAATACCTATGGAACTTTTCTGCTAGTTCACTAAGATAAATGATTAAATTGCATGAGTGAGAACAACACTGAATATTGGATTGGGAAGTTTTATAGTGTAGTGGAAGAAAGAATAGTACTTTAAAATTAACTAAAAGGGCATAAAAATGCATTGACTTCATGGTAGTGGTACAGGAAAAAGACCGTGTGAAAATCAAGGTTGGGAGGGCGGGGAGAGAGAGACAGAGACAGAGAGAGAGAGAGAGGGGAAACACATATTTATGAAACAAATGCTCCAAAGATGGCACAAATTTTCAAGTTTGCATCAGTGATATATTAACAAAGTTTAGGTTATTAAAGCCATTGTGATTTGTCTCAAACTTGTCACTTCTGTCTCTGGGATGTAATATTTTTCTCTTCGATGTACAGAAGCACCACAGGTCCTTGCTGTGACCCACCTCTAGCAAGACATCCACAAGACCTACAGGACTTGGGTTCTAGTACTTAGAGACAAAGAGAAAAACTGTTTTTACTAATGGAATCTCAAAAAATACAAAAGACTTGTTATGCCCTTTCGTCCTCATTTATTGTAATTGGGACTGACAAATGAAACAAAGAGACTCATTCCTGTAAAGCAACAGGAAACCAAGCCAGTTGATTAAAAATAAAACCAAACCCCAAAAAGGCCAGGATATAAGCCAAACTCTCTTTTCCTTCTTTTTCTCATCCCCTTGTCCTATTTCTGATTTGTGTTTTCTTGTCAGCATTTTCTCAAACAGATCGATTCCTCTTCAGCTAGTCCCAGTGATTTTTAAGCAGAGAGAAGCTTACTCTTTTCAGGTGAGAGATAATCAAATTGAATATTACACAGCCCTTGAAGTGCAGGCAGCTGATAACAAGAGCCAAACTCAATATCCTGACAGATGTTGTCTTGGATTGATTAATCTCTGCTCTCACTGTGGTGTAGCCATCCTCCAACGTGGACGGCACAGCCCTTGGGCCCCATCCCAAGTAGGTTTCCATGTGGCTGGGACTGGTTCAGAGGAACAACTGTGTTGAGAACACAATAAAATCCCTCCTTTTGAGGAGGAGGAAATGAAATCCCAGCTTGCCTACACCTCTGCTTTGCTGTTTTGAAATCCACTGTAGTGGAAGGCCAGATTCTGGGCTTCGTTTATGGTGCTCAGAGTAAAGGAATAAAGATGTCTCTCCTCTGAGTTGTCTGTGGCTAAAAAACAGGACCCTTGCCTCCTGAACTTCAAGTGCTGAGAGATGAAACTTTTTGTGGTGGAAAAAAAATAGTTTGGGAGATTAGAACAAATAGGATTTTAGAAAGTGAAAACATAAAAAGCAAAGAATTATAAGACTGCTTCCAAATGTGAGGGAGGAAAAAAGATTCATTCTTTCACTTTTCTTCTTGTTTTATCCTCCCTTCCTTTCTTTTCCCTTTCCTCTCTCCTCATTCCTGCCTCTTTTTTCTCCCTTCTAATCTCCTTCTTTGATTCTGTTTAACAATATGTATTATTTATTATTAAGGTACTCTCTAAATGCTGAAGACACAAAGAGGACAAAAAAAAAAAAAAATCTCTCTCATCATAGACATGCCATCAACTTAGCAGGAGACCCAGGAGGTAGATGAACCACCAAGCCACAATGTGAGAAACCCACAGCAGAGTACCATGTGCTATAGGGTCAGGAACAAACCATGGGAGGCTTTGTGTAAGAGCAGGTTTGTCTTGGGCCTTAAAGGATGGCTACTTATTCACCAAAAGGGCAAGGACCAGAGCACTGCAGACAGAAGAGAGCAGGTGCTGAAAGAACGTAGTGTAACAGACGTAGTGTGTCAGCCCTCTTCTAGCCCCACTAAGCGCCCAAATTTGCGTGTACTCCACCTTGAAAATTGCAGCCGATTCAGCAGCACCTGCCTTGATACAGTCAATCTCTTATTGTTTCTTACTGTTTTCTTATTCCCAATTTGATTGTATACCTTATCATCATTCCAAATGTAGTATGTCAAACTAGTGACCTATTGTTCAGTTTCCTCCAGCTCTAATCCTGGTGCTTCCTTAAAACCTAGTTAGCAGTTACATGGCACTACAACTATAAGTAAACGTGCCTCACTCCTTTTCCAATCCTGGGAGAAAACACGGGTAAGCACCCACCAATTGCTTGGCTTAGAGAGCAAGCAATTAGGTGGCTTGAGTCTTGGATGAGGGTAGGGTAGTGAGTCTGGAAAAGTAGTGAGGGCTAGCCCAGGCTGGATCTTAAAAAGAAATATGCTGGGATGTGGCGTAGGGAGAAGTAGAGGTGGCAGGTTCAACAATCATGGAATGAGTTCCCTGAGACCTTGTCCTGTCCAGGTTTGGGGTCCCAGCCTCAGCACAGTTCCTGAGACACAGAAGTGCTCAATTACTGATTGTTGAATCATTTATTTCAGTAATTCCGACTGAAGACAAATGGCCCAGAACCATTTCCTATACTACCTTTTTACAGAATAAAGTTTTAATCTCTGGGAATAAAACCCAAGTGAATTATAACCGTTTCTTTGAATTTATGTATGATTTCTTTGCTTAGAATTGCAAGAATATACAATGAAGCCTCTGTGAGCATCATCCCTTTAAGGAAAATATTTCAATTGGAATAAACATTTTCTTTCAGAATTTACACAATTTACAGAATACATGTGCCCCAGCCCTGCTCCTTTCACCCCATGCCCCACCAGACTACCTGTCTTCCCCTTCTGGCTACTTCTCACATCATCCTTTGCCCAAAGCCCTGTTGACATATTCCATAGTCTTCCATTACATTCTCTGCAAGGGCCTATGTTAATTTGACATCGACTGCATTACAATGCAGCTTGAAGGGTAAAGCACTGCTATTATTTATTATGACGCTTGGAGTTTACACTTCACCTGTGAGAACTTTCAAGTGCCAGTATCATGGCAACCTGCAGTAATCATCTATACACATGATTTGAGGGCATGTCAGCTATTTCTCCAAGACAGAAGGAGAACTCCAAGACAACTTGAATAGCTCTTCGTGCCACAGTTCCAAAGAGAATAATTCCCTATGCTAATAATTTTGTTAGGCATATTGGAAAGCACCAAGGAACCTAGTTTTTGGTCTCCAGCCCATTGACCTACCTATATTTATTATAGCAGATTTAACTCTGTCCTGTGGCCTTTGTCTGGTTGGGCTGGTGTCTCTATACTCTCCCTCAGCAATATTGTAAAGCAGGAAATATTTGTCTTTACCTTGTCTGGCAGCCATTTTTTGGATACATCCCTCTGTAAATCCTTACTTTATCATTTATGACCTCAGATGACCATCGTATGACCCCAAGTCACCTCTGTGAACTCACTTTCTTCATCTGTAAAATGGTCATAATAGTAACTACTGTCAGAAATGTACCTGGACTCATAGGTAGAGACTTTAATTAGAAAGAAGGACTGTTATTGGGAGAACACTCTGGTCTCAGAGATCGGCGAGTGTCTCAAAATCAAACTGAAAATGGTTTTCTTTTGTTGGGTAAAGGATGGGCAAGCAGAGAGAAGCCAAATCCTTAGAGGGGAAGCTGGACAAGAAAGGGAAAATAACCATATGATCCGTCAGGAACGTGTCTCTCTGTGGCTGACTCCCAGGAGACAGTGATAAGGGGATATGGTTTGTATTTTTAGTGCTTGCTTGGGGTTGGGGGTAAGCAGAGTTCAAGGGTCTGTGGGAAGGAGAGAAGCTTGACTAAAGTTTGGTCAGAAAAAGATGAAACAGAAGGTAAGAAATGGGCAATTGTGAACACTTGATCACTCCTGTTCAGAATTAGTGTGGGAATCACATGGCAGTGCATATATGCTCATGTAAAGAATTGAGCATGGTGAGTATCGAACAGTACTCGCAGAACTCAGTGAAGTTCTGTGAGCCAATAGAAATAGTATTCAGCAGTACTAGTTTGATTCCTCCCAGACTCCAATTCTTCTTAGCACCTTCAGGCATATTAAAGAGTCTAGTCAGGGTTTCTTGTGAATTAGATGAGGTTTAGCTGAAATATAATTCCCACTGAGATGAGAAGGACCCAAGGTTGGGTGATTGCTGTGTCTGCTCCAAAATGTTGTAAGATCTTTGAGGTCAGTCCTATGTTTTTAACACATCTCTGATGGATGGATGAATGAATGAACGAACGAACAAACGAGCTAGCTGGAAGACACAGGCCAGGCAGCGCTGTGATATGCTGTAGGAATTGTGTAGTAAAGCACAGAAGATAGATGCATTATTGAAATCCACTGTACTGCAGGGTAGATCATTTTGCAAAACAGCTACTGAAGGAGTAGGGGGTATTTTAGGGAAAAATAAAGATTCTACTGGCTTCTTTTCCCCTGCCACTTCTATTTTTGTTGTGCCCATATTTAACAGTGATAGCAGTCCCCAGGTGAGCTATAAAATTCACTTTCCCAAAAATATACATTCCCCAAAATGAAGATTGGTATGATGATCTGACAGTGTACAGCAGCGAGTTTAAAATGCAGAAAGTTCTCTTTGAAAAATAATAATATACATTCCTTTCATTGGACATTTTTTTTACCCCAGCCCCCTTCCCCTACCTCCTTCCTTTTCTACATCCTTAAAATTGATTAAATACTAGAGACATGCATGTAGTAGAAAGGTACAAAAGGGGCTAATTTTCAAGACCAGTTTTGTATGTGTTTTTTTTTTTTTTTTTCTGGGAAGTTATCAAGTAACTGTTTTCCAAAAGCTTTCCTGTCCTTCCCACAGGCAGCCCGGAGCCATGGATTTAATGGCTAGGCCTCTGCCTCTTTCATTCAACATTCTTTTTCTTGAATTTTTCTCTGTGTTTACTTACCCATGATACTCTAAACCACGGCTGATGCCTGAGACTTTTTCTGTAGATAATTTGTACCAACCTTCTTTGGTGCAGAGTGGCCTCTGCTTGCTGCATGGATACGGGAAACAGGGGAGGAGATACTATAGGATATTGGTGCTGATCCCATTTCAAATATAGTGACCTTGCTCATGGAGTGACCTTGATTATTAGGTTCAGAGAATGTCTAATTTATAAACAATCAGATTAAAACTCTCCTCCATGGCAAGTACTGAGAAGGCAAATCAACACATGGGGAGAGCATTTGAGTATCTTGTATAAATATTTTAAGGATTATATAGAATATCTACAAAGAATAGGACCATGCCTAACAAAGTAGGTGCTCAATAAATGAGGAAGTATATCTTTGTTTTTTAATGTTGCTTTATTAATTAGTTTTCAGGATTTCCAAGGAAGACATTTATTCTTTGGAAGACCTACTTTATTATTAATGAAACAGGGAAATATGATTTTATGTCTAACATTATGATATATAATATATGTATACATATATGTATACGCATATTTGACCAAAATATGCCCTTTTTCCCCCACAAAAAAGCATGATTAATTTGAGATCATTGTATGTATTTTTTTTAAGTGATTAGTGGTTCTGATCAGATAGTCCTAAGTCAGTGAAATCACTATAGACCTGTGGTTCTCAGACTTTAGCCTGTGTCAGAACTATCTGGAGGATATGGTAAAACACATTAGTGGGCCACACCACCAGTGTTTCTCTGGGTGGAACCTAATACTTTGCATTTCTCACAAGTTCCCAGGTGAGTCTGACACAGCTAGTCTGGGGAACCACATTTTGAGAATCACTGCTGCAGTCAAGTGCTAATGGTGAATATCCCCTGAGTATTCAGCTACTTTAATTTGTCCTATATGCTACATGGGGAAAAACATTTAGTATTAACTTCAAGGAGTGAATTTCAACTTCCACACCAACACTTTTACTAAAGGGCCTGCACCTTAGATTTCTTCCCAGTTTTGTCCCATCTTGTTGAGAATAGTAATTGACTTTCTTTTTTTTTTTTCTCTGATTTTTAGGTTTATCTCATTTTTCCATAGTTTTGGAACGTTATCAGCTCATAACAATGTTAGATAATAATGTAAGTGCTATGCCAATTACATCTCAATTAAACCAGACCAAAAGAAATAATGTTAAACAATAAAATTCCCTATGCTTTTGTAAAATTAAAAATAAAGTTTTAATATGCTAGGGGACTAGTTTTTCCTCAGAGTCTTTTTTTTAAATTAATCTTGTTTAACAGGAGAAAATCAAACTTTAATACGTGCGCATGGGGAATTCACATAAGTATTGAAGTTCCAAAGTCAGTGAGGCAACATTGGCTATGTATGATACTTTTGGACAAAGGAGAAGGGAGGGGGGCAAGGTATGAGATTTCAGAAATGAGAATGGGCGATTTACATGTCGTTGTTTTCTCAGATTCTTGATGGTGTAACTGCTTCTTTGGATCCAAGCCCAAACTGTGATGTAATTAGTGGATGCCTTTTTGTTTTTCTTTCTTCCTCAATTCATGGTTTTATTGCATAAATGTAATACAAAGGGAATGGAAGTTTGCATTTGGATCTTCATTCCTGTTAAAATATGTGGTTTTCACAACAGGTTAAGAAATGCTATAATAGCACTCTCTTCCACAGCCTCTCTAAAACAGCTTAATGGGTTCTATGCATAAAATGAGGAGAAATGAAAGTAGAATTATGTTAAATTGCATGACCTCTAAATAGATTACAAAATTTTAAGTAATTAGTGATTTCTATAGATGCTACTAAACTAGGAACTTGCTGTCAGTGCTTGTTTGATTCTTGCTTGGTTAGTAGATTATGTTCTCATTAAAAACCTGTTTCTCATTGAGGCAGGTTCTTGGTTTCTCAAAACATTTCCTATAAAGGAGGAAGAGAGTTCAAGTGAGTTGCCAGAGATGTAAAAACAGTCATCAGTAAAGCAAGTATTTGCAATGCCCTTGATGTGGGAGCCTGCAATATTAAAACTGTATGTCCTAAGGGAGCTCCAGGCAAGCAGAGCCAGAAGAATCCTCTGGGACTTTTCCTAGAGAGTGGATCTCTTTAATGTGATATAATCTCCTGCATTGCCTCCTTGTTCATTTCATGTTTCCATCTCCATTCTGGCTGTCGGGTAGTCTAATCACATGAAAAATTAGGATTGCTAACTCTGTCCAGCCAAGTCCCTCCACAAAAATAGCTCCAGGAGAACAGATTTAGTGATAATAACTGTCTCAGTCATATAACCTTACAGACAATCACCTAGACCTGGAGGGGTAAAGCAGCTGTAGGGGAAGGGAGGCCACAGAGAGAAGGAGGGCCCTGCGATAAATTGAGAAAGACATTATATAACATTTGCTGCTCATGCTTGGAAGCACAAGTTATACCAGAAAAGGAAAGGCTTGAGAAAATCCCATCTCTCCTTACAGCATGGGGAGGTGGAGAGTGAAGCGAGGAGAGCTGATGTAGATAGGGAGTTGCCTCAGCCTTCCCCTGACGGACCAAATAACCACCATTTTGCACTTGTCTGATCACGTGTCATTTTGCTGTGACCTGAATTTTGCTATGAAGAGTTTTGGCCTGAAAAGCAGTTAAGGAGGGTGTTTCAAAACAGAAGCTAGAAATAGAAGAAAGCAAAGGAAATGTGTGCCAAGATCAGAAAAATTGACTAACTTGGTAATCCTACAAAGATTTTACAAACCAGCAGTTGCTTTTAGAGGTGAATTCCAGCAGGTGATGGAAGAAGGTTGAAAGCACTTCCTCTAACGCTAATCCCTCTGCTCTGTGGTACCCTTCAGCTTCGCCAGAGTCCACTGGAATAACATGATACCGCAGGTCTTCATGTGAAACTCCCTTTTATGAGCTCTTCTTGGAACTTTAATATTTAACTAAGCCTCCATCGGTGGGGGCCAAGAATCAAGGGTCTTATAAAAACAATTCTGTTCTTGCTACTCAGTATAACAGTCTATTAAGAATGCTAAGAATCCAATTACTTCGAGTTCTGAGTTAGGTGCTGTATGGACATTTAGCAACAGAAGCAGAAGAAATTGTCTTAATGTGATAAAAATAGCATACTAAAAATAAAAACTCAGGAAGGTTCTGGAAAGTGAGATTTGCCTGAGGTCTACTAAAGACTGTTTTTGAATGAGACCATTTAAAGAATCCATGGGTCTTCTTAACCCTGGAGTCCGCTTCAGTGAGAAATGTCCTGGCAAAGGAGGCAGAGCTAGGAACCTGAGCAGATACCTACTGTGAGAGCTGGCTTGAAATACGCTATTCTCTCTCTCATTTACTATAGGTCTGTAAATAAGTGTCTTTCTCCTCCCATTCAGCTCCTCCAAAACATTCACAGCTCCTTAATTAGACATATGTCTGCTATTTATTACCTTTTAAAAGGGCAAGCAGTTAATGTTCCACTGTTAAAAATTCCTAGTAATTAATAATTACCATAATAAGCGCAGCTCCTTTTCTACCACCTCATGTTTGATTGTCTCCCTGTACTTCTATATTAATGTGGAGTAATTAAATGATGGTAAAAGTGCCTCTGAGTTACCCAATGGCACCAACATAACAATGGATCACCCTTCCAGTCTTCATTAGTGCTATTTTTAAAGGACAGAATGGAGGGAGCTGATTCCAAACCTGTTGCCTTTTCTTCTTCAGGTTATGAGGGCAGTTTCCCATAGCTATAAATTGGATCAGATGACTTTAACTTTCGTTTTGAAAAGGGAAATGTGATGAGTAAAAACTACAGACTCCAGCATGCAAAGCAGCTTCTTAGCGTTGATAACAAAACAAAACAAACAAACAAACAAAAACAACTACATAAAGAGATGTTTCATCTCCCTGAGACATTTCTCATCAGTAAAGAGGAAGAAGACCGAGGTCACTTTAAAGTGCCTTTGCACCAAATTTGGCCTGTTTTGTCCATACCTGTCTTCCATTGTGCGGAGGGATCCAGAGGGAAAATTCTTAAACAAACAGTTGGTAGGTAAGCTCTTAACTGTGTCTCTTAATGCCAATGATAATCTATAGCTTTGTAACTAAAAGCACCTTTCATCTAAGAAAGTTGAGCTTTACACATGATAATTCATTCGAGCTCTGAACATCCCTCCTAGGTAACCACAAGGCAGATGGGGAAACCCATGTGGAAGCAGGGCAAAGTGCTTTTTCCATTTTTGCACAATGACTCAGCAGCACCTCTGGGAGTAGAAAGTGTGTCTCCTGACTACAGCCCCTCTGGGTAGGCACTAACCCACATACTTAATGAAGAATTCTTCATGAGAAACAATTTACAACTAAAGCAAAGAAGGATTGTCACTTTTACAGTCATTGTGTATCTAAGAATCAGTAAACTAACTCATTTTCAAACTGCCAGTTGGTATGCTTTTATGCAGTTATTATGCTCATGGTGTGATGGAAAGACTGTAGACTTGGGAGTCAGATAGATTCAGCCACTTAACTAGCTGGGAGACAGTTTGCAATCTTTCTAACCTCTCAGAGCCCATAAAATGGAGAAAATAATATCTGTCATGCATGGTGGCTGCGAGGATTACATGCCTATATTTACTATGCCCATAGTACAGATAAGATGTTTCTTGATGTGTTAAACATAAATACAAAGTTTGTACCAGTCATTCAGGTGTGATTAAATTCCTAGGCAGGAAAACTCAATTTAATGCCTACTGCTTCTCTTCAATATAAAATACCACATATGGAAGATGCTAAATATCCTTTCCCATTCAGATTTAATTTTCGGAAGTTACACACTGCACATTTGTCCATTTCAAATAAATTCTCTAGTTTAGTGAATTTCTCCCAAGGAAGAGAACAAACATACTTTCTACACTTGAAAAACAAACACATAGTATTGATAAATGTCTCAATGATCCATTTATTTACTTACGCTAACTTTTACCACATTAACAAGTGTAACTTTTTATATAAATCACATTTTCCAATTACAAACAACATATATTCATTATGTAAAATTTAAATGACAGAGCTATTTGTAAAGAAGGAAAACATTAATAATATTTGATGTGTTTTTCTTTAACATGTCTTCCAAGAACATCTTTCTCAGAGTCCAAACCGTGTTTCCCCAAAAATAAGACCTAGCCGGACTATCAGCTGTAATGCATCTTTTGGAGCAAAAATTAATATAAGACCCGGTCTTATTTTAATATAATATAAGACCGTGTCTTATATAATATGATATGATATAATACAATATAATATAATACCGGTATAATATGATATAATATGACATAATATATTATATAATACAATACTGGGTATAACATGATATAATATAATATAATATAATACTAGGTTTTAGATTAATTTTTGCTCCAAAAGACACATTAGAGTTGATGGTACAGCTAGGTCTTATTTTCGGGGAAACATGGTGTTTTGTCTCTAATTAGTGTATAAGAAGTATTATGGCAAGAAGTTTGTGTGATGGTTACCTCAAAGGCTACTTCCCAATAAATTTACATCAGGCTTTGATGTTTGCCTTGTTATCCACCATAGTTTATATAATAATATATTTTAATACTACATAAAACATAGCAAAACTTGTTTAGAGTCTAATTTTGTTTCTAGGAGCTTATGCCTTGGCAGAGTGTCACCAGAATGGGTCCCCCTGCTGAATGACAGTTGGACCTGGAGTTAAGAACAAATACCATCCGTGGTCACAAGGGAATGGGTTTAGTAGGCATTGGCCTCTGAATTGCTCCTGTCATGCTCAATTTACAGAGCCTAGCATGCAAATTCATCATTTTACCTGACAGAGCAAATCAGGCATACAAATCATGCACCACAGTCATGAAGAGTACAACATGATCACTAAACATCAATATCCTAAGATTGACCAAGCCCGGGCTTGCCTCCGTAAGTCACCATTTGCTTTTCTGGAAATCCTCAGGCTATACTTACACCTTTCTCCTAACTTAAGCATCCACTGCAAAAGCCTAAAGATAGGGAACATAATCTTGCTATATTCTTTCTGGGGGGGAAACAAACAAAAAAACCTAAGTGGCATAGTGGTTCCTCAAAGGCTTGCTACCATTGTGAATCATATTATTTAATATTTCAAACAATCAGAATTAAGATTCCACTAAGGACCATCGGTTACTGCTGACTAGTCTTGTAAATTTTGACCTTAATTTTAATTACTTTCACATTTATGCATCAAATAGCAAAACTATCTCTGCTTTGTTCAAAATAGTCTCCACTGTGTGTCTCCTTCACATAGGTGTTTGATAGATGCATGGATGGAAAGATACATACATAAATAATACACCAGTATAGACAAATAGATGGAACATGAATAGAGAGAAGGATAAATGAATGGATGATGAACTGAATGTACATTGTGTTCCCTTCGCAGACAGATATGCTTGGCTAATTTTTATCAGTCTTCCTAAAGAACTTGAAGTTTAAATTTAAAGAAAAATCCAGTTACTGAAGGCAGAAAATTAAATTTTCTTCATAATCTCATAGCAGATGCTTTGAGCATAAAAGACAGGTGGCTTAAGAATCACTAAAAAGAGCCATCACTTGTCTTTTCCTTTCTCCATATCCTTTTCTTTTCATAATTTTTCCTAACTTTGTTTTCCCCTTTTTTGCCTCTTTTTATCCTACATCTTTCTTTTTTTACGTGTATATATTCAACTGCTCTATTTGCTAATCTTTACTCTCAAGCTCCATTTCTCCCTTTATTTTTTTTCCCCCTGTTGCCTGTCAAAAAATGGCCAAGCCCTTATTTTAGTTTCCCTTTTTAATATGGGGGTGCAGAGTGAAAGGAGAACAGGAAGAGATAGGCCTTTAGAGAAGAAATATGAGTGTTTTTCAAATTCCCATTTTTCCTCTCTTGCAATAATGAGCATTTTCTACCCAACTCCTAATAAAAGAATGGGAAGGTGCAGAGAAATGAGAAGTTAAAGTAGAATTATTTGATTTAAATATCAATAAAAATTAGGAAAGGCAGCAAGTAAATACATGCCAGCATCGTAATAGAGGAGGCTCAATGAGGCATAATCAAGAAGGAAATAGCCAAAAAAGGATTCAGAACAATGCCATTTATCCTGAAAGAGCCATGCCTCCAAGTATTTAAAGCTAATAACTCTTTGATGCCATTTTCTGATTCTAGGTTATACTGTATATTATGAACTTTAACCTGTATCTATAGTGTGATTTCCATGGCATAAAAAGAGTTGGCTGCTTGGATACATCTCTTTGCATGTTAATTTATTCAACATTGGTATTCAGGCCTGTATTCCTTCACGGAACATTTCCCCAGAGTTCCCCAAGCCTCAAATAAATGATTTTTTTCCAAGTAGGAAAGGATTTTGGATACTATGTTGTTTGCTGACCTTACAATTTTGGGGGCAGATGTACACTTCCCGATTTTAGCCAGAACTGAAAGAGAATATAAAAAGAGATCAAAATTTAGCTGCCATGAGAAATTATATCATTTAGATTGGTAGCAAAACTAACATAGTAGAAACCCAGAAATCTCATAAAGTTCTTGCCTGAGAATCCAGACAGGTTTCTAGGTTCAGACACAAATAATAAACTCAGGTTTACTTGTTTCTAGTTTATGGAACTTCACACAGGTTTTCTGTTTGCCCCACTATGGTTCACATATAATAATGAAAAGAAAGATCAGAAGGGTGGGTTGTAGTCTTTCTCAGTTATTAATAAACTGCATGATCTTGTGCATGTTTCACCATCTGTGGATTCAGTATCTTCAGTTGAGAGGATAAAAAAGATTCATCTGTACCAGCTCTAGTGAGCCTTATAAATCTAAATATTTGACTCATTAAAAAATTACCTTTCTTATTTCATACTTAGTGCTCTCATTGATTACAGAAAATGCTCGTTTGAATGGAATTGTTGACTTCTTCATTTAAAGTCAAGGTGCATCATTTATTTATCATATTGGAAACATTTCATATTGCTGATGTGTTTGTTACCATCAGTATGTCAGTCAAACAGAACATCTCAAAGAGTGGCATTTTCGCAATCCAGACAGAGGAGTCCCCACCACCGTCTGTCTCCTAGACAGTCCCTCCTATCTTCTGCCCATATCAGAAAGATAAGTAAAAGGCTCATCTTTCCCATACAGATAATTTAGTAGCTTGTCTGTCTAGAAGGTAATGGCATCTGCAAATCCTGCAATTTCGATAGTGTAATATAATAGGATATAAGACACCCCCAAACTGCAACCCAGACAGCTCTGTTGTTAGGAGTGGTAAATTGCTCTGGGCTCTTCCGACTCACAGAAATATTGTGGTCAGCACACTCATCTATGCTTGTTCTTTGCGTTCTTTTTACCTCAAGGAAGTAAATACATTATTATTATTATTTTTTTTTTTTTTACTATCTATCCCGTAAATAGTCCACTTTGAATAAAAACTCTTGGCCTCTGAACCTAATGATTTGACTTTTTTTTTATTACCATTTCCCCCTGATTTATCTCTTTTCAATAAATCCCTGTTTTGTACAATGGTAACCTATCTACAGTCCAGAGTTGCATGATTATACCAACGTCACATACTAGAAAAGGAAACATTTAGAGAGAAACAGAATTGCCATTGTTTGAATACCATATATAAGACAAGAAGAAGAAAATTTCTAGGAAAAGGTATGATTTATATTTCTCCTATTAATTTTGAGCATGGCTTTTGATATTTAACCCAACAAAGACAATTTTGTCCCCTTCCTTGAAATCATATGATCTGTCTGAGTTTGGCTGCTAAGAAGTAAAAAATGTATTTTATTCAACTAAATCAGAGTACTTCTTTTGTGATCAACAGAGACACAAAGTAGTTGTGTTCACCATCTCATCATCATCATTTGCATTATTATCATCATTGTAATAATAATCAGAGCATGTGTTCCTTTGACTGTACAACTTATTTGCATTAATCTATCCATTATATCCATCCATCCATTAATTTCACACATGTTTTTCTGTGCAGATACTCTGTGTCAGGCACAATACAAGGAACCAGGAACTGCCCTGAAGGAGTTTACAGTGAATATCCACCAAGCCAATTAGGTCTAGGAATAATTGGGCATATGTTTACTTTATTACAAACTGAAACAGGACAGACATATATTAGTATTGTCTGAAACATTAAAACTGAATGGAATTCCAGCATTCAGCATTAGATCATAAGAATCAGACACTTAAAATGTGATTTTGTAAGAGCCAAATCTAAAACTCGCAATCAATATAATCATGGAACAGATAGAATATTCATACCCATTCTCACTATTAAAAATCCACAGTAACGTTTCTTTCAAATGGTGAACTCCCTTCCTTCCTTCTTTCCTTCCTTCCTTCCTTCCTTCCTTCCTTCCTTCCTTCCTTCCTTCCTTCCTTCCTTCCTTCCTTCCTTCCTTCCTTCCTTCCTTCCTTCCTTCCTTTAACTGTGAATTAAAACTTTGAGAGAAAAACACTTTTCTCTTAAATCTTGTATATTTAACATGTCAGTGATTCTAAGCCAAATTTAAATTATGGAACTTTTCATGTGGTTAATCAGCCATGTATGACAGTCATTCACTGCGTCAGTCTTGAGGGAATATGTAAAATAACAAATGCGTATGTATTCAACCCATAAATTTTGGAGAGCATACAGAATCATTTCAATTAGACTTTTAGCTAAATTTTATTAATGTGGGCTTGGTTAATGCATGCTGTCCAAGTTGTACATTGATTCAATTTGTACCAAGGGATCTTTTTATTTTTTTAGTAGCCTTTGAAAATACACAGAATATTTTCCAAATTAATCTAACATCAGTGGTGGATATTTAAATGTTCAATATGCATGAATTGTAAAAGCAAACCCAAGGGTACATATCTGGGTGTCTAAATACATTTATAGTGATTTTTTAATGGAAGTAGAAATCCGTCGTTTCCAGTTCTTCAGCATCTTCTTTACCAACCCCCCGGCCCCAGGAGCACTGTACACTGGCTCTGAGTGTTTGCCCTGACTTTTTGGTTTAGGCTTCCTTTTTTTTTCATTTTCCCTTCCCTTGTTAACTCACCTGACTGCTCCTCTTGTTAGTGTTCATGCAGTGATAGTTCTCCAGTCCTTATTTTTACCTTTCCTGACAGCACTTATTGAGGTGGAAATGGTATCTAGCCTAATAGAGATTCCATTGTATTAAGTGATTTATGTCTCTAAAACTTTCTTATGTTGCTATTCCTTAGATGAAATATCGTTCATCTCCCAAATGAGCATCATTACCTCTAGAAGATTGGATAGTCTTGTTATAATTTTATAATGATTCACATATGCACATAGTTATTAGGTTGGTGCAAAAGTACTTGCGGTTTTTGCAATTATTTTTAACCTTATAAACCACAATAACTTGCACAAACCTAATAATATTTGTACAAGTATGGGTATTTGGAGGCAATAAAATTTCATAATGAAAATTTACCCATTGGTGAACCTGTAAACAAATTATTGGTTACTTGTCAACTTTTGTCATTACAAAGGAAACTCAGAGGCAGGTCATGAAGTGCTGAATTTTATTCATTTGTTATTAATTCTAGAAGTATTTATTAAATTTTCATTGGTTAAGTGATATAAGAAGTATATCAAAATGTTTTATTTAAAGGAGATACAAATTTCTCTTAGAATGATGAGTGTAAGCATGATATGAAAGGATAAAATTATAGTTTAGAGTAATATATGTTACGTATGTAAAGAGAAATGGAAGGAAAGGCAAACACCTGAGTTATTTGCCTATTTGGAAATATTTTTAGGTCATTGGATAAGTAATTTAACCTCTGAGGCCTCAGTCTTCTTATCTATATATAAAGTAAGATGCTTGAGCTAGATGGCCTGCAGTTCCTCTTCTATTCAGTGTTTTTCAGGTAACAGAAACCTAACTCTTACTAGCTTAAGAAAATAATTGTCTCTAGGGATGTGAGTGAAAATGGCCTCAGGATGCAAGGGAATCTAAAGGTTTCTAACTTGCATTCACTCCCTCTTTCTTTCCACCTCTTATTTCCACTTTTCTCATATCTGGCTTCTTTCTTCTGTGCTGCTCAACGGCATTTCCCACATATCAGAGGGCTACAGGGTTGGTAGCAGCACTGGGCACACACCCATAATTATAGAGTTATATCCATAAAGGAAAGGAAACTTCCCATGCCAACACTAGACAATCCCTGGGAAGGTTATCATGAGTCTCCTTATTGTTTAGGACACTGTCTGTAAGCCTTTTATCCCAGCATAACTATTAATAACATTCTCTTTCACTCTCAGAAGTCCTGTTTGGATAATAAATTATTCAATCACCATACCTTGAAGGAGACTGATTAACTTGGTTTAGGTTTCATTGCCTCTTAGGAGTAATCACTGTGATCAGAGGAATGAGACATAGTTATTGGCCATATCTGGATCACATGCTGAGAGTTAAGGCCAGAGACTTGGGGTGATGTGATTGGCAGTTTCCACTTGAAACACAGATGGATGATGAAGAAGAAATCCCCGAAGGTCTCAGTGGTTCCCATCATACTAAAAGCATAAAGATGTTCTAACTGCACAGGTGAAACACACATATGTCCACCATGTCACGACAGAGTGCCGGGTATTATATACACAAAGAAGGCTGAAGAGAGGAATGATCAGTAATAGATAGGGTTCTACAGCATCTAATATTCCATATAGTAGATTCATCTTTTGAAACTGAAAATAATCATAATGCATACTGTAAATAAATCAACTCATCCATTATATGTATGTTTAATTATGTATGTGTGCACTCATACATATGAATATATACACATACATGTATATGCACATATATATATATATACACAACCTAATTTGGTTGTGTATATGTGTATTTATGGACTAATGTTTATAAATAGAAATCTAATTATTACAAAACTAATTTAGCATCATGATTATGTTTATATTTCTATAAGCTACTAAAATGACTTTTTGTTTTAACTAAAGATATGAGGGGCTCTTTTGTTTGTATTAATTTTTTTTCTTCTAGTCACAGAGATATGGAGATAAGCTGTTTTTTAAGTTCGAGTGTATAAGTGGTATCAGTGAACACATTTTGCTTTTCCTAGCAGGCCTATGCTCAGTCAGCAGGATGACAGTTTTCAGGAAGAGTCAAGGTCTTTCTTAAATGAAAAGTGATTATTCATCATAGTACAACTGCAATCAAGTATATTAACAAGTGGATGTGGTAATGTCTATTTGCTATTTAGATATATTAGCCCAAATTTGGTTTTTAGCCCTAATATGTGAAATCACAAATGAAATGTGTAATTCTCACTTTAAAATAGCACCACGTACGATGTTTTTATAGTATATTTAGGCTATGAGTCACCAAATATTTTCTATAATGAAGGAATTAAGTATATTATTGAAAAATGAAGTGGTTGAATTTTTAATTTTAGTTTTCTATCTTGGGTCATGGAAATATGAAATAAGATTCTTCATGGGGTAGCAAGTGGTTTAATTCATTTCATTAAAAAATGGTAACTAGTACTACATGCCAGGTATATTACTAGGCAGTGAGGACGTAAATATAATAAGACTAAGCCTCTGATCTCAAGGTCACAATCTACAGAGTGAACTGACTTTCACAGCTTAATAAATGAGTAATAAATGTGTATACATCTAAATGATACTATATGGCAGAACATATGTAGCCTTGACTTGGTCTGTTGTCCATGAATAGTGAATGAGTTATTAGTATGAGCTGCTTTGGGAATAGAGGAAGAGAAACCTAATTCTGCACGAAGGAGAGCTCAGGCTTGTTAGATGTGATTTTCAAAAGAAGATTACACATGATTCTTAAAGGATTAGAAGGGATGATGAAGTCAGCAAGGGAGGATATAGGTTGATGTAAAGAGTTCATTCCAGATATAGAGTACAGTGCAACAAGCTTTCACCTAACCTGTGTTTCCTGGATTTCATCTGGAAGCTCTGAGATATCCATCATGTGGCAAAGTACAGAGGATATTAAGTGAGCAATAATTTATTATAAGCCCTTACCTTGCTCACATCCCAGATCTCCTAGAGGCCAGGGTTGGCCCAGAAAAATGCAAGGCTAGAGCAGAACTACAAAACTACCATCAATGACCTCTTGGGGTTCTGTACTTCCGTAAATCCTTTCTAAAAGGGAGAGGGGAGCATGGGACACTATTGGCGTGTAGGTCCGCCCCATAGCACTTAGTGCATGTGCACTTAGGTGACTATGGTAGTAGGATCAAACCATTGCAGAGATCTAAATAAAAGAAAATAAATTATTAAAGAAGGAGTCAAAAGTGGAATATGAAAAATGTGCACTCAGAAGGAAAAAAGCAGTGTCTAAGAAGGAACAATCAGAAATGACTGAAAGTGGCTCTGGTGTTGGCAAGCACCTAACTGGGATGTTTAAGGACAAGGCCAAATGTTGACTCATCTCCAGTGGTGAACTAAGGCTGTTAGAGGAAAGGGCGATCTCATCAGAAGGCTATATTCCAGTAATGCAAAGTAAGAACAAAGTAAATTAACCAGCTAATATTTTTGTTTTTGATTTTGTAGTATATGGAGAGAAGCAAAAAATTTCTAAAGCTCTTTTGCAATTTGCAGAAAGTGTTAGCCTAACCTTAATCTTTAGTCCATAGATTTTCCCAAGTTGTTCAGAAAGGATGAAGCATAGAAAAATGATTTAAGCCAGCGTTCATCCCTAATACTTTAATTTTGCACCTTTTCTTTGCTCTTCTGTCTCCTTTCTTCACTTTTAGCCATGAAGGAATGCTTGCACCCTGCATTATAAATACAGTCTCTGTCATATTTTACCAATGCTTTCTATGTAAATGAGGCCACGACAGTTTGAACATGAAGTTCGTTGAGATGTTAGTGTTCGTAATTCACCTAACATTGGGCTGCTGATCAGTAGGTTTTGCTCAGTGAGGTATAAACTTGTGTGGGGGGTGGGAGGTGAGGGTAAGGGGGATCAAATATATGGTGATGGATGGAGACTGACTCTGGGTGGTGAACACACAATGGGAATTATAGATGATGTAATACAGAATGGTACACCTGAAATCTACGTAATTTTACAAACAATCATCACCTCAATAAAATAAAAACTAACAAACAACAACAAAAAAGACACTTATGGATCAAAAGAATTGATTCTCTCCATAAAGCCACAGAGCATATGACTTCAACCTGAAATCAAAAGGGAAGATCCAGGCACTGTATTTCTCATCACTCGTTAGATATTTTCCCTCCTTATTGACAAAACCTCCGTCCTTTCACCAGTCCTCAACTGGCGTTTTACTGGATTGTCCATTTCTAGGGTTGCTCCTCTCTGTCTGATCCTAACCACTTTACCTCATGACCTTTTATCTCTTTTCCAATGTTTTGTACAGTGATTTCCTGCCAGTTTCACTTCTTTAATGTCTCTCAAGTCCATTCCCTTATTTTCTTCCCTATGAGCACTACCTATACTCAGGCCTATATTAGTTTTTGCTTGTATCATTGAAAGAGCTTCCAACTGGCTTCAGTTCTCAGCATTGCTCCTCTAATCTATTCTACATACTACTGTGTTTCCCCGAAAATAAGACCTAACCGGACCATCAACTCTAATGCATCTTTTGGATCAAAAATTAATACAAGACCCAGTAGTATTTTATGTTATGTTATGTTATGTTATGTTATGTTATGTTATGTTATGTTATATTAATTGTATTAAAGACTGGGTCTTGTATTATACTAAAATAAAACCAGGTCTTATATTAACTTTTGCTCCAAAAGACGCATCACAGCTGATGGTTTGGCTATGTCTTATTTTTGGGGAAACACTATATAGGCACGTCTTTCTAGATGTGAATTCTAATTGCTTTTCTTACAATATTTCAATTGCTCACCATTATTCTTAGAATAAAGTTAAAATTTCTTCCAAAGGCAAACAAACCCTTTGTAACCTTGCCCCTACTTATCTACTTCCACAGTCTCATTTTAAATAATTTTCTGCTTACTTTCTCCTCCCATCTTTGCCTTCCTACAGCTTTCCAATCCACTTGAAATTCAACTACATTGACTTTCTTCCATGTCTTCCAATGCCATTTTCTCTTTCACCATTCTTTCTTTTTTAGGTTTAATTTTATTAAATTTATTGTGATGACATTGTTTAATAAGCGTATGTAAGTTTCATGAGTACAATTCTTTAATACATCATCTATATATTGTATTGTGTGTTCACCACCCAGAGTCAGTTCTCCTTCCATCACCATATAGTTTACCCCTTTATCCTCTTCTTCCTCCCTCCACTCTCCTGCCTCTGGTAACCACCATGCTGTTGTCTGTGTCTATGAATTTTTGCTTGGTTGTCTTGTCCGTTTGTTGCTTTCAGTTTTATGTCCACCTATGAGTGAAATCACATAGTTCTCGACTTTTTCTGTCTGACTTATTTCACTTAGTATGATAATCTAAAGATCTGTTTATGTTGTTGCAAATAGGTGTATTTCATTTCTTCTTATGGCCGTGTAGTATTCCACTGTGTACTCATGTCCTCCTGTATCCCACAGCCGCTTTATCCACTCATCCCTTGAGGACACATCCATGTCTTAGCCACTGGTTTTCACAGTTGTTTTCCCGACGCTTCTTCTGTGTTACCTCAGCACTTCCTTCGCCTTTAGCTCAGTTTTCATTTTCTCTGGGAAGTCTTCCCTGACCCACAAGTAGTCTTGGTTAGGTCACCCTTATATACTCAACATTGTCTATTGGACTCATTTATTTCATTATGTTTCTCCCTCCAAAGATTGTCATCTCCTTGAGAACAGTGACATTTTATTCATTTCCAGTATCTAGTGCAGAGGCTGGTACATATAGGTACCTAAAACATGAATAGTTCTTTTATACTGAGATAAAATTCAAGATGCTTAATTTATAAATTAAAGACCTCATCTATGTTGTAGCAATTACCAAGTATTCTTCACCCTTCTTAAATACACATTTAAAAATTTTCTTCAAACACATTAATCTTTGGGTGATTTTCCCTTGTAATCTAAGAATTACATATTCCAAGGACCACCTCTCTTTTTTTTCATTAAAATAAAAAATAATAAAACACTGCCTCTTTAGTGGAGTTTTATGAGATAATGAGTCAACTCAGTAAGAGAGACAATGTCCATGGTTCTTATAGCATCTTTCCTCTCATTTTCCCCCTTCTCAATGAGTACTCACTCTCAACAGTAAGTTAGTTTTGTTTTTTGTTATTATATTTTTGCTCAATGAACATCTATTGAGCAGATACTATGAACTAGGCAGTGTTATAGTCATGATATAATTGACAAGTTCAGGATTATAATGTAGTATTATAAAGGCTAATTATAGGAATCTTTCTTTTGTGTTTTCAATTTATGGATTACAGTTCTTTACTTGTTTTTCTGCATCAGAGTGTGAACTTAGGGATGACAGAGATTATCGTATTTACCAATCCTGTACCTTCAGTCCACTACCAGATATAGAATGTTATGTAAAAGAAATAGTGACCTCTTATTTTGGAGTTAACTAGTCACAGAGAAGGCAGCATGAGAAAAATTTCAAAACAGTATATAAAGAACTCAGGTCAATGACAGGCATCATAACAAATGTACAAATGTGTGCTCAAGACAAGAAGAGTTTCCAGCCTTTCCTTGGGTTTTGTAGGTTAGTAGTGGCTGAATTTGGCTAGAAGCCTCCCACTCCTAGACATGTTGGGACACACACAACTATCCATGCCAGAGGAGAAATGTGCTTTTTTTGAGTATATTTTCAGAGCAATTCTCGTTTATTTTATATTGTATGCATTTAATTAGAACTTAGGCGTTTATCAAGAATATATTGCTTGCCCATTCAGTCATTCATTCATTCATCCATTCGTTCATGTATTCCTCAAAATAATTATTGAACATCTACTTCTTGCCTGGAGATTTTCTAACCTTGGGCAATAGAGCAGTGAACAAAACACACAGAAATGTCTACCCTCAGAAAGCTTACTTTCTAGTGGAGGGTGGATGGGGAAACAGATAATAATAGAAATAAGTAAATATTTCAGTATGTTAGTTAGTGATACGTACTATAGAGAACAAAAATTAAACGGAAAGGTATACCTAAAGGTATTTTGCCAAAGGTGTGTGTATGAGTACAATTTAAACAGAGAAAAACACTCCAGGCTGAAGAAAGAGCAAGTGAAAGGGCCCTGGGGCAGGAACTTGACTGGAATTTTCTAGGAATAGTAAGGAGACCAGTGTGCTGGAGTAATTTGAGGAATGAAAAGAGGAGATGAGGTCAAAGAGATCATAGACTGCCAGGTCTATAGGGCTTTATAGGTCACTGTTAAGAATTTAACACTTACCTTGTTAAGAATTTGACAGTATCTCTGTAATGCAAGGCCATTGGAGGGATTTGGGAACATAAATTACATGGTCTGACTTATGTTTTCAAAGTACTTCCTGGCTTTTATGTTGAGAATGGATTGTAGGATGCAGGGTGGAAGCAAGGAAACCAATTAGTATTTCACATTTGTATTTTAATTGGAGAGAGATGACGATGGCTTAGCAAGAGTTATAGCAATCAAGGTAGAAGATGTGATCGTATTTCGGATTTGTTTTGGTGATATAAGTTAGATGATTTCATGATGGATGAGACATGGAGTGTGACAGAAAGATGAATCCAAGGGGTTTCAGCATGAACAACCAGAAGGATGGAGCTTCCAAAAATTGAGATAGAAAAAAAGATGTGAGGAACAGATTTTAAGGGGAAAAGACTGAGGATTTTGTTTTGGATATCGTAAGTTTGATATTCCTATTATTAGACTCCTATGGGAGATGTTGAGTAGACAGATAGATAAACAAGTCTAGAGTCCAGGGAGAGACCCAGATGGAGATCTGTTTTGTATTATGGAGATATGTTGGATATAATCTGGCTGGGCATGATAGAAACATGAAAGCAATTAACAAGCAATGAAAAGCAATGGATATAATATATTTGCAAAGTATGAGTGTGCCAAAATGAATGCTGGAGAAAACAAGTGCAATAACACCTGACACAAGGAAGATGCACATTCTGGAATGGGTCCAGAGAGAAGACAGGGTTTAAAGTGGCCTAGAGGCATGTATTGAATTTCAATAGTTACAAAGGAGAGAGGTATTCCAGGCCCAGAGTGAGAACAACACAAAACTCTTCAAACACAGATGAGACCTTCCCACGTGTCTAGGAATGTATGTGTGGAAGTCCCAAATTAGATAATAAAGGATAGAGTTGTGTAAGAAGTGATGTGATCTTGATCTGGTAAAAAGTATCCCTACAGATTTTTGTTAGTGAATATCATATATAATACATTGTTTTCATAAATGATTCTGGGGGCTGCATTGAATATTGAGCTTTTTGCAAACCCCACGTTAGTATTTCCGGAAAAATATTGTCCATCAGAGCCCTGGAACCTAATGGATAAAGAAAAAAAAAAGTCTAATCCCATAGTTTTGAAGTACTTTCACTGTTTTGAAATACAAATAGACCTGACAGAGATATGTAAGTACTGTTTATATGAAATTATCATGTTTCTAAGTTCATACTTGTGACCATTATGAAGCAGTCATGTTAATGTTATGAATTTGAAGAGTCTGAGGCAGTATGTATCTTTTTGATCTAGCAGGCTGTCTTTCAACCCTGTAAGAAAATAGGCAATTTTCCCCTAGCCAGGAAAAACTACCCTATAGAAGGGGAAGGTAACAATAGGAACTGAAGAGGTTGAAATACTTTAAAACTCAAAACATGTTCTCCTTCCATGAAGTGGCTATGCTTGCTCTGTTCAAGTCACACCTTAGTTTTCCAAGCAGACTGTATAATCTGAGTCTTTCTCTGGAGATAATACAGGGTGCAAGCTCCTTCAAAGAAGGGATTTGTGCTTGCAGGCAGCTCTCGGAGCTCTGTTCTGTCTAGTTGTTAAGATCTCCAGAGTGGCTTATGGGCTTTGTGTAATTTCTATCTGCACCCAGACAGCCGGACTTCATTTCGTTTTATTTGCATTTAATAATATGCTGCCTTTCCTCAGCTGTTGAATTGTGAATTATCAAACACTATCAAATCCTCTTTCCCATATTCTGACTACACTTACTTTGAAACAGAACCATTGGTTACATGCTGGTTCCAGGGAAAAGCTGGGCTTTGTGCCATGTATTTCAGGGTGGGAACTACTCTGATGTATTTCTTTTGGGGGCAAAATATGCCATTTCTGATCTAATGTGAACACTGGGAATGGCAGAGCGAGCTTTGTGGTAGATTCATCTTTAATTATTAAAACAGGAGAGATCATTCATGCCTCTTTGAAGTTCTTATTTTATTTTCAGGAAAGGAAATGAATGTAGAAGGCACTACAAGGAAAGCAGGGTAGATAGTGAAGGTAAAAGGCAAAAAAAGAACAGAAGGATAGAAGGAATAGAAAATAGTGGGGAATGATGATTACAAAATGGAAAGGAACTGTAGAAATGAGAACAAAGGGCAGAGATGGCCCACTTGGTAGGAAGCTGGTGTGTGGCTTTCAATAATATTTGGAAATAGGTGGATTTAAGATCTTTTTGCTAAGTCTTTGTCAGTCAATATAAATGCAACTGTGTATTGGTAGCCCTGGGCTTATGAGAGCTCATGATGAAGGAAAGGATGAGGAACGAAAGGAAAATATTTTACATATTAAAACTTGCTAAGGGATTGTGTCCTCTTGCTATGGATTTGGGAAGAAAAACGTATATTCGTTCAAAACAAATTTGAAGCTGGAATGGAGTGAGGAGTTGTGAGGAAGAAAGGGTCACAACTAGAATAAAAGTTATTCAGTATCAAGCTTCAAAGATCTCAGTGTGTGGTTTTTCATTCTGTCTAAAATGGTCCAGTCCTGGTAATTAGAAAGTGAGTATAATGAGGGGGCTGGTCTGAGTCATGCTTTAATGAGTCAGAATTACAGCAGGCTGGTATCCATCACATGGAAGCGCTTGTGTGTATGTTTGCAGCATTTTTCAGAGGAGGACATTACTAAAGCCCAGGGTGTATTGACAGAATCCGTCATGGGCCTAGGCTAGGAGTAGCAGACAGAACACAATGTAGGCGCATTAATGGACTCCATGATTATTATTCTCAGTGTTATTATAGTCATGCATAATGTGTACATATATCAAAAACTAATTATCATTTACTTGTCTCTCATGCTTTGATGAATCTGAGCCTCTTCTGGTAAAATAACCATAAGATGAAGAGTGCGTTGGGACTAGGAAGATACTGATATACACAGAAGCTGGATGTTTGCTACTGTAATAAGGTTCGCCATTATTTGATTGTCCTCTAACCTGACATATGTGGGTTTAAAATGAATGGTCCCCAATAAAGAGAGAAATACGAACAGGAAACCAAAACATTTGCATAGCGGATGCCTTAGATACATAGAGCCCCAAGCATCTGGAGTCAGGGGACCAGACTCACTAGTCCTCCACACATAATTTCATCAGTTCCAACCCAGGCCAAGCCCAGGAATCAGTGCTCCAACGCAAAGGAAATAACTAAAGCAAATGTATAATCTCATCTATGCTAATGCTACGGACCTTGCAATACACGAAAAGCTAATTAGCAACAGATTTCCTATTTCATCCTGGCTTTATGTTTAGTCTATCAATGAAACATTTTCTCTACAGACTCACTTGACTAGCTCAGAGTTATAAGTTAAAAGGATATCCTACGTTGGAATCCCTAAAAAGTAGATCCTGAAAGGAAGAATTATGTCAAAGTGATTTATCAGGCATTATTCCCAGGAAAATGCAGTAAAGGAGTAGAAAAGAGGGTAGTGAAGAAGAAGCATTGCACATGAGAGTACAGTATCATGTGAAATATCACAGTGGATAAGACATATCTCAATATTGTCCTAACTTAAGCAAGAGGGCCTAAGTGTTTATTTCCCAAAACCTAGAATCGTTGGTTAAGGGCCTTATTAGGGGAATGAAAATTCCTGGGCACTTTAAGAGCTCCATATGTTTAGGCAAAACAGAGGCTCAGACAGCCCACTGACAGATTTACGTGCTGGCTTTTCTTAGTGAAACTCAATGGGAGACAGTGTACATGAAAATGGGAGGGAACTAGAGGGTACGTGGCAGAACATATGGTACTTCATAGGCTCCTTGCTGACTGTGAAATATAGATATCGCCATTACTTCTTAGTACGGTTCTTGCTTTTTCCTCCATTGCCTTCCCCCATTCCTTTTCAGCTTGACACAACTGCTTTTGTTATGTCAAATGTATCTTGTTATGTTCTTATGTGTTTTCCTACCTTTGTTCATGGCTTTACCTCTCTGGAATGCCCTTAACTAAAGCTTCTTCCCTACTCAAGCTTTACCTTATATGTGAAGTCTTCTCTAAAGGAACCTGGAAGAATTGACACTCATTTCATCATAAAAATGTAGCACCGTTAGTCTCTAACATAGGGTACATCCCACTGGATTTTAATTTTCAGTTTGCGACTGTTTACTTTGGTTGTTTTGTCTGTGTTTTTATTTATTTTTGAAAACCTAGAACCCTTGATCCACATCTAGCACATGGTAAGTATCAGTGAATGTTGCTGAATGTAACTAAATGTATAAAAAAGAATTTGAATGTAGGAGACACATTTAACTTTTTAACATGGAAGACCCCTTTTGAGATAATCAAGTCCAAGCTCCTGCCCAATGCAGAAATCTCTATCAATTGCATGCATTATCAGTGGATGTTTGGTCTGTTTATTTTAAGTAATGTCCCAGCTAAAACTGTCATCTTTTGTTAAACTAGACAGGCTATGACAGTAACAATCAGCTGTGGAGGTGCTTGCTCCTTGGACCAAAACCTCCACACTCTTCACTTAGAAACTTGAGTTTGCATGTGCTTAAAATTTCCTTTCTTTAGTATTTTAAATAACATTTTCACAGGAATAGTAGTAGTTGTATTGACAGTCAACACTTTTTAGGTTGAGAAGTCAGCATAGAATATCAACACAGATGATTTATTAATGTCATAGTTAAAGCTGACCCTACCCTACGACTGGACATTTCATGGACATTTGCTCTTGCTTTTCCCCCAGTTATGTCATGAGAAGCGTTTCCTCTTGCTAAGTCTTTTCCTGTGACCCTGCCGTATATTTGTAATTCAAGTGACCAAATTTTAGCAATACAGTTACTGGCTTTCAAGTAGTGCAATGTGAAGAGGAAATGAAAAATAATAACTGAAGTATTTTGTTATCATCAGGACAAAGAATGTAGAGTCTGAGCAAAATACAGGCTTGTCTTATAAGCAGACGCCATGGGTGACCCAGGAGTTATGAGGTATAACTGATATAAAAATGACTGCAATGTCTCATTCTTTACTGTTAGAAAGTATCTTTTCTCTCTTTACCTCCCACCGCCCATTAAGACCTTTATCATCCCTTGCTTATCTTACCACAGCTGGAAGTTGGCTATCTTTTGGAATAGACACTTCTAGAGATCCTGTGTTTGCATCTTTTCTTGTATGCCATCTGTTCACGGAATGAATTACCGTTGCCTCCAGTTAAAAAGCAGATTGTCTTGGCCCAAGGTCAGAAGAAAAATCTTAGCGTCCTGTTTTACTGTTGAAAACCTCTTCCCCATCCCTTCAAGACAGAAATGTGACATCTGCAATTAGAACTTCGGCCCTGACTGTTCCTCTGGCTGTTGCTGGGCAATCCTCTATTGGAAATTCACACACAAGCACCTACTCTTTTTCTGTCCTGGCCTCCGATTTCTTCATCTCAGTATGTTTTCTATTAGGCTTATAAAAACAAAAACAAAAACCTGTTGTCAGCATTGATTTACTGTTAAATGGGCTTGTGTTTAGAACTTACAGAGCTGTGGTCTCAATGAACATTAGGGCTAGTGAAAAGACATATAGATCCCATTTGTCAATCACTTTGGCATCGTTTTCATAGCAAAGTTTGTATGATTCCATCTCTTTGTTTATTGGAGGTCAGGAACAGAGAAAGAGAGAAGACAGTGAAACTGAAAATTAAAATATTTCCCAGATTGCGGGGCCACCACTTTGGAAGAGAGGCAAAAAAGAAGATGCTATTTATATATATTCTCTCTGTCTCCTCTTCTCCAGAGCTTCCTGTTGGCATCTAGTAAGATAATTTTCCATATCTCAGAGCCTTAATTTTAAAAAAGATTTACAAAAGTAGAGAAATCCTTTTGTTAGATCCATCTAATCGCAGAGTAGTGTGCCTTTTGAGCAATAGAGACAGCTGTTGGTGTAAATTGTCCAGAGATATAAAATAGCAAGAGTGAGAGTCAAAGCTAAATGAAAAAAATACTCAACATCTGTCCTTTCACCTTTACCCTCAGGTGAACTGACTTGAAATCCTCAATAGTAGGGCCAGCATATGTATCTTCCTGATGATTTCCTAATTCCTTAGTCAAGGGGCCTGACTTGTTTTCTTCATACTTCTGTAATATTTTCTCTGCTACAACATTCTCTTTTTCATATCTATTCTTCTCAGTTGTTTACCCACCTTCCTCCCAAGGTCCAACCTCCACTTGTCCAAATTCTTGGTATCCTCCAAGATCCAGTTTAAATGTCATGTCTTTCATTAAGACTTCCCGGATCACATTAGCTGGAGACTCCAGGATGGAAGATGGCATTTCCGATACATGAAAAAGAAGAGTATGTGCCATCTGACTGCACTGGGAATACTGTAGCGGGTTAGTGGGCATTAGAACTGGAAGCATAGATTATAACCAGATGGTGGGTTTCCTGGAATGTCTGCCTAAGACAGTTCAATTTAGGAGGTAAGAGATGTATTTTCATAAAGGTTTTTTTAAAAAAATCAGAATAGAGCTTCAGGAAAATTAATTCTGTGGCTGAGTGAAAGAAATATTGGAAAAAAGCCTCTCAGATACTCCTTTTAGTCTAAGTCCTGTCTTAACCACTATGCCACACTAACAACTTGGTTATTGGCACTTAACTATGTGCTAGCGCTTCAGGAGGTTCAAACAGATCTGAATTATAAACCTGCCTCTACTGCATCACTAACCATATGACCCTGGAGCTCTCTGAGTTAGTTTTCTTATCTGTCAAATGAAGAAAACGATGATAATTTCATCAAGTTCTTTTGAGGATTAAAAGCGATGAATACATATAAAATATAATAATTAATACAGTCCAACCTATGCTAAGTACTTCGTGACTGGTATCTGTTTGTAGTAGTATTAGTATTCATATCAGTAATAATAACTATTCCTTGCTTGATTTCTTTAATTCACATTTCAATAAGATCAGTGTACACATACGTACTCAAATTACCCATGGCTAAGGCTCTCTTATAAAAAACATTCCCTGTCATGGGCGAAATTGTGCCCGCCACCAAAGAGAATCCATATGTTGAAGGCCTAATCCCTAGTATTTCAGAAAGGATCTTATTTGAAGATGGGGTTTTAAAGAGATAATGAAGTTAAAATGTGGTCATAAGGGTGGGCACTCATCTAATACATGAGTGGTATCCTTATAAATAGAGGAAATTTGGATCTAGATAGATACGGAGGGAAGGTGATCGGAAGACAAGGCAGCAGATGGCCATCTATAAGCCAAGGAAAGAGACCTAGAGCAGATCCTTTCTCACAGCCCTCAGAGAAACCAACTCTACTGGCACCTTGACCTCCGACTTATAGCCTCCAGTACTGTGAGAAAACTAATTTCTCTTGTTTAAGCCAACCAATTAGTGTTAATTTCTTACAGCAGCCTGAGTAAACTAATACACTCTCCCAAGCAGTCCCCAAGGCATTTGTTACCTTTTAAATAACTTACTCCATTCAATGCCCCAAATAATAACTAGCCAGGGGAGGTATTTAAAAATAGACAGGCTGCCATATTAAGTAAAGGCATTCCAATAAAGTCCAGGAAAACTTAAGAAAGCTAAGAGAACAATTATGGAAGACATAGCCTGAGGTCCTTGTGAATCCTTAAATTTGTAAAAAACAGAGAATGGAATGCCCCACTCATGCATTTAAGGCTGAAAAGGGCTTAAAATTGCCCTACACCACAGCCTTTTGGACTTTGCTAGGGCCAAGTTACATTTTACACTCCTTGCACCTGTAGGAGTGCTCTGAAGTAGTAGGAAATGTAGAAATAAATCTTTGAATGCCAAAGATCTGCTTCACATTTCTAAAGTCAGTGTATGCGTATCCTGCTACCTGGGACTCTAAGAATCATAGACTCTATCTCACAGAATCATAACACTTTAGTCCTTGCTAAGAATTCAAAGGGATTTTAATAAACTTTTCTCATGTAACAGATGTGGAAACTGAATCCAGAAGATGGGAAATATTTTGGCTAAGGTTGCACATCTAATTTCAATTCTCCCTAATTTTAGTCTTCCTTTCTAGATTTAGAGAGTTATATAAATACAGCATTCTCTCTTCACCTTTTTTCTCTTTGTTTTTGTCTTTTATTAGTCCTTTGTCTGGAGTTTTCATGTGGAAATAGAAGGAGATAGATTCTGACCCTGTGACTGAGTGGAGCTCAGTGACCTACATGCAGCCCTGCTTGTCCTATAATCCAACCAGCCTCGGAGCCTGCTGAGCTCCTTGCATCTTAGTAATTCATTTCACATATTCTAGATTGTGTGGTTTTGATATACGGCTTTTGGAAGTGAAGGCAAGGAAAGAGAGGGTGAAGGGAATTTTGCCCTGGGTATCTGTTCTGGACTTTGACTTAGGGAAACATAATCTCTCATAAAATGGTGTGAGATAATTGTACCTTCTAAAATATATGACTCAAAATTAACTGTGTTTTCTGTGTTAGTAGACAGGTGGTGATATTGCAAAAAGAGAAGAAAAATCGTAAAACACCGCCTCAAAGTTACCTTTTCCCTGTTCAGGATTTTTAGATTGTTCACATTTGCAGAGAACAATGTCATCAATATTGGGAATACTCCAACTAGTATGTTAACTTCATCACTCTATATATCCCACATTACCTTGTGTGCCAGGTTAATGGAATCTAAATGTATATTTGAAAATGCAAACACTTCCAGCTCCCACTGTGAATCAAACTCATCTCTGAGCTTACCACAGATAAGCCAACACAGATGCCCAGGTCCCACTGCCAGAAATTGTGAGTCATTTAGGCTGGGATGTGGACCATACATCGATATTTCTTTGAAGTATTTCTAGGTGATTCTAATGTACAGACTGTTGAGAACAGTAATTCAATGGTTCCATAAGCGAAGGCAACTGATGACTCAGATGGATGAAATATAAGAATATTACTCAGAATAAAGACAATAAAGTGAGAAGCACTCTCTTCCTGAGTTGAGACTTGACATAGCAGCAGCCTAGGAAGTAACTGGAGAAAGCCTGGAGGAAGCTTCTATGGGTTCTTGTTCTCTCCAACGTGCAAATTGCATGACAAGCCATTTTAAATCAGAGGTAGATGGTAGATTACTGCGTATTGCTGAGCTGAGATGGGTCAAATTATTCCCTGGCTTGATTAATACATTTCTTCCTAAGCAAGTTAAATGGATTTGTAATCATTTAACATAATACAGTCCCTTTGCGTGGCTTGGTCTGAGCTTAGCAGGTTTAGAGCTCAGATGAAGGGTTCAAGTGCTAGTTAGAGTGCAGCCATTAGACACGAATACACTAAAAAGCCAACTATGGCATGTAATCAATGTGTGAAAAATGGGTAATTCTCACTAATGACCAGCTAACGTTCTCATAATGATTTGTCAAAGTACTAGAGCTAATTGTTGTCATGTAATGTGGTCCAAATTCACTGGGACAATCCTGGCATTGGTGAATAAGAAATACATTGCCAGTTTATCACCCACTTTGAGTTTTTTCTCCTATTTCTTCTCACATAGAAATCCTTTATGTCATTTTCTATATACTTACATATTTCATTTTCCCTTCATTTTCTTGTTTTTTAAGCTCCGTGTTTCATCTTTTCTCCCCATTTCCATTTTCTCTTTTATTACAAAAAGTACTGGATGGGAACTCAAGAGCCCTAAGATCTAATCCTCATTCTACTATAAAGACAAGTCATTTCATCTCTCAGTGTTTCCTTAAGCATAGGAATAAAGGAACTAGATACAACATAATGCCCCTTTTTGCTTTAAAATAATAGAATTCCAGATTTTCCTTGCATGTCTACTCTATGCTTGTGTCCATAGCATTATTTTTTTTAATCAAGTTTATCACCATGATGACTCAATTTTGAACCATGGGGTATACAAAAAAGGTGCCTACTGGTAATCAATGGCACGGGAAATGGAGCTCACGTGCTGTAGAGATTTAGAGAAGAGAGGAGAGCTTAGAGACTTTAGATATGAAAACATACTTCCAAGTACAAAGCAAGGTGACACTGCCACCTTTAAATTTTGTCCTAGCGTAGTTATTATTATAGAAGAATTTTTCATTAATAATCTCTTAAATAATAAATTGTCATAGTTGTGCCTTGGATTAGTATAACATCTAGTGAAGAGCTCAGATCACTTCTTATCTCAGTTTATATCTCTGTGAGGTAGTTGGGGCAGATGATAATTATTCCTTCTTTTTGATAGCAAGCAAGCTAGCAAAGGGGAATTAATAGCATGTATAGACAGAACAAATTTGCATTATGTATTTCCTTTCTTGAAGCAATCTTTATCTTCAACTGTTTTGTGTGTGTGTGTGTGTGTGTGTGTGTGTGTGTGTGTGTTTGCTTTTACAACAAATGCAACTCAGCATAGTAAGACACTACCCTTTTTCACCTTGGAGTCAAATTGAAAAACAGTGTACCTTTTACTCTCAGAATAGATAAAAGCTGGAACACAAGAAATTTGGGAATTGTAAAGATTTTCTTTGTGTGTTTATGTTAGACCAGAGGTCAGCCAACTTTTTCTCTAAAGGGATAGATAGTATTTTAGATATTGTAGGCTGTAAAGATTCTGTGTCTCACACACACACACACACACACACACACACACACACACACTGGGGGTGCCAAAAACATGTATACACATTTTAAGAGATGTTATCTACATATTACTTTTCGAAGTTGAATTGAATTACTGTAACAATGCGTAGTATGACGATTGCTGAAAAGATGGCGTTAATCAAATGAATGCTAGCATCTCCGGCGACAGGCAGGACAGTCAAAGAAAATGGCGGAAGCACGGTTGTCGTTCGAGGAGAGCAAGACTATTTTGAAGTGGTATTTGAAGTTCAAGAACGTTGTGGAAGTACAATGACAATGGAGGCATGAGTACACAACAGAACCTCCAACACGCCTAACAAATGACACGCATTCGTCAGAAGTTTGAGATGCATGGTACTCTGTGTGATGTGCACAAGAGAAGAAAAACCTGTATTAAAATTGTAATACTCAATATATACTGATAACAAGAGACGAATATAAGTCACGTTTGACTTCTGCAATTACAAGAGGTGCTCACAGTGGTTACCATCAGTGTCCAGACACTTCTGATTACGATGAACTACTGCTTGAGCAAAGACAACGTCTCTTAAAATATATATACGTTTTTTGGCACCCCTGGGATGGAGATATATATATATATATATATAGATATATCTATATATAGATATATATAGATATATATATATATCAACTGCTTACAAATATAAAAAGCATTATTTTTCTTGAAGGCCGTACAAAACAGGCATGGGCCAGATTTGGTCCTTGGGCCATAGTTTGCCAACCTCTCCCTGCCTTAGAGTCATGTCCACATTGTATGGGCCTAAGTCACTTGGGACAACAGCAACACTGATATTCACATGCAGGTGCTCATAACAGGGGACATTAACATATCAAGATGCATTACTAGTCAATTTGACAACCACTGAAAACAAGACTTGTTTCTTGGAAGGGATAAACTCTCCAGTAAGCAACATGAAATCTTGAGTAGCAGATTTCTAAATTCTGTCAAAAACCTGTCAGGGCTCCAGATAAGGGTTGTTTTCTAAGCTGTTTCCTGCATGTACAACTGATGTGATTCTGAAAAGTAATGCTGAAATTGAAAATTTGTGGAGTGAATCTTTTTTTTCCTTTTCTTTCTCTTATAACTTCGGTGATTGCTGGCTTTCCCTGGAAAAATGTTTTATTGTTAGACACAATGAAGAGTGTGCCCTTTATAATACTAATATTTCCTTCATTTTTAGCAATGAACAATCTGTATTCACTTCATTCTCTCATACAATCCTCAGTGAGAAAAGTTAGTCAACAGATAACCAAATGCATGCTCTTTCATACATATATAATGCACACGTACATGTATACACACATAAACACAGTGGTTGTAGATAAGTCAAGTAGTTAATACATATTTCATTGGGCATTCCCTGTGATCCAAAGAACTTATGTATCCGCAGTAGAGAATTCTCGGTTGCGAGAGACAAATGGAAAGACTTTCTAGGAAAGGATCCACCATTTCAAAAATATCTTTCACTCATTTATACCTGAACAAAGAAAAGGGAGTAAATATTTCTTTTAAAGTAAAGCAAACGTCCCTTTCTATATGAGTGCTAATGAAGACTGAAAACCTTAGTACATTTTGTCGGAAATGAGTTCAATGTGCATAGCTTATACTCATGTACAATAAATACAAAGTAAGAAGTAGCGTTTGATGAAGAATGAAAACCAACATTACATTCAGCCCATTAAAATTGGTTGCCTCAGGAAGGTACCAATGGAGAAGGTAGATGGGTAGAGAGGGTAAAACTTTTCTTTATTGATCAAGTTAACAGATAATTTAAAGATAGGGAGAAGTACATAGATAAAGCAAATATAGGGCATAATTACATAAATACACATTAATCTTAAATAGATAATGCCAATTAATTATGTATAAATCAATCATATACAAACATATATATATAAGAAACATTAATAATCATTGATTTTTCAGAACTTTAATCTGACGTATAACTAATAATATTAATAATACCTAGAGGTAACTTCATATGGTCCAAATACTGTTTTCAGCACTTTGTATGGATTTTTTTTTGCCACACACAGCAACCATTTGTGGTAGCTGCTATTAATAACCGTTTTACTGATACGAAGACCACGGATCAGTGAGGTTGAATCAGTTGCTCATACTCATGTGGCCTGAAAGAGGTTGCATTGGATTTTAAGCTCTGGTCTAAGTCTAAAGCTTTTATTCTCTACAAAATATTACTGTCACATAAAGTGTATGGTCGTGCCTTAAAAAGTCTCCAAGTGTGTGGAGTTTTACACATAGGAAAGCCATAGATGGTGGAATGGTGAATCAGAAATTCTGAATGTAGAGGGAATCTGGGTGAGACCCCCAATTTATGATAATGACTAAATTTCCATCCTTCAGTCTCACATTTCCCTGCAAGTGGGTGTCTTATGTTAAGACATTTCCTCAAGTTATCCATGTATGACTATTTTCCTTGCTTGTCAAAATATTTCTCCTAATCCCCCACTTCCACAAATTTTTTTTGAATTAATTAAATTTATTGGGGTGACAATTGTTAGTAAATTTACATAGATTTCAGGTGTACAATTCTGTATTATATCATCTATAAATCCCATTGTGTGTTCACCACCCAGAGTCAGTTCTCCTTCCATCACCATATATTTGATTTTCCTTACCCTCATCACCCACCCCCCACCCACAAATCTTTTTGATTATGCTGATTGCTACGGTTTCTACCTCTAGTGAGAGATTTTTATTTTTCTTCTGTACCCTCTGACTTCCTATAAAGGATTCTTAAATATCATTTCCAGTTGGACCAACTGTTATTTCCATTCCGCATGTTCACTTGATTCTAAGAGACTGATCTGAACAATCTTCTAAAAATGTAATTCAAATCATGTCACTTTTCTGCTTAGAACTTTTTAAAGTCTATCCCATAGCTTTTAACATAAACTCCAAATTTCTGCTTCAACCAACAAAGGCCCCATATGATCTGTCCTTTTCCTAATTTCCAATATCATATACTCTACTCTCTATGACTCAGACTAGCTATATCTCTCATTGCAACGTGATCCTTGCATCTCTAATTCTGGATTCTTCTTGACTTTCTCACCTTCTCAGAGAGGTTGCTCTGGCCACCTAATCATTTTCTGTCCCAGCAGACTGCTTTCGTTCTCCGCATGGCACTGAGAACATATAAGGATATATCTATGTTGAAGTCAATTAAAAATTATCATCTTTATTTATAATTACCATAGCAATAAAACTTATAGTCAATAATAAAATACAATCAAATAGTTTGCTGATGGTGGCTTTCTTTTTTTTTTTTTGGTATGGTGGCTTTCATATATTTAAAATATACCTTAATAACAGCATTCAGAAAGCCTGAAAACACATAAATGCTCTTTGCAATATGAATGAACTTAGTTTATTTATATCCTGTAGAGCTCACTATTTTTTGCTCTAACAATTACTGATAGCAAAAACAACAGACCAAGCATAAGTCCTGTTACATGTGTTATTTTTGCCACATACCCACTAAGTGACCTTGGCTACAGTCAGTTTAATTTGTCAAGTTCAATTCACCTGTAAACTTAAATTGGTGTTAATTCTCTTATAGCCCTATTTATCATACAGACTATGGATAAGAAGCCACTTTCAGGACGGAATATGGAGACACATAATGGCTTCCTATAGGCCATGGTAGCAGACAAGGGTTCATTTTGTCTCTGGCATCAGTAAAAATACCTAATCTGGAGATATCCAGATGTAAAAATCAAAATGCTGTATTAGTTAAATGTAAAAACTACACCAAGAAAAACATGTTTAAATACAGATTGACTAATAATATAGAAATGTTCTTTCTTTGGATAAACACAAAGAACCATTACCTGCAAAATTAAACTATGGCTTTCATCAAGTGTTTGTGTAATTTAAAGGATAAAACTCCAATCCCACTACAATTGTTGATGATTATGTTCAGTAAGAAGTGTTGCTGTTTGTTTTCTTTTATTTTTGAAACATCAGGTCAAGCTCTGCCATTGCCTGTGAAAATAAAATATTTGGTTATTGTAATAAGAAGGAAATTCTTTTTCATCATTTATTCAAAATGAGACACACATGGTTTTTGTATTTGAGAAATAGTAATTAGATGCAAGAATACCTCATCATCAGTGTTTAAAATTAATCCACCCAGTTGTTTTTTTACCTTATTATGATTGTATTTATCAGAATTCAAAGAGTACTCCTTATAAGGAATTTATAAGACACAACATTTAATTGCAGCAGCTTTCCAGCTTAAAAATTGTGTTCCAAAATGTTTGTTGGCAAGCATTATTCTAAATAATTATTTGAAAGTTCTGAAGAGTAAATCCTGCTATATTAGTAGCGAAACTCCCTGAATATTAATGAACTTAGTGTATTGTTGGAGTCAAATAAAAATTATAAAAAGTAAATTGTATGTGTAGTAAAAATATGCACACTAGTTATCATCCTACAAAGAAAGTAGTCTTAAATGACAAGCAGTTCATAAAGATGTCTACATTTTGAAGTATTTTTTTTCAAAATGAGACTGGTATATAGCAAAGTGTGTTGAGATTTTAATCCTGAAAACGCTAGAGGATTCGATGACTAAGGTAATAATCTGGAATGCTCTCAGAGTACATTTGTTGATTATGTTCAGTTTCTTTTCAACATTTTATTTCAGGATGATCTTATGATCCTCAGCTATAAAAGTTTAAGACAGTGCTTTATAGATATTGCAAATGAAACCCACCATTTAGCACCATTGTTATTATAAATAACAAAAAACACTTGTGTTAAAAATAATGGAGAGAAAAAAGGAAAGGTGCAACCTTTTATGTATACTATGATAGTCAGTATAAAATGAAAACCAAACTCATGCATAGAAAAAAAAAATCCTTTTTAGTAATGATTCTCATTAGATGGTGGGACTATGGGCTTTTCTTTTAACTACTTTTATTTTTTCGGTGTTATGTGAATTTCCTAAATTTAATGAATGCATTTTCATTAAAACATTAAATTTTTAATGATGACAGTTTTTATTTTTTATGTTTAAAATTTTTCAAATACGGTCCCAGCAACAAATAGTAGCCCCAAACCATTCAGTATGGAACACAGTTTAGAAGCCTTTTCCCCCAAAATGACTGAAATAGCCTCCCTTTCTTCTCCCAGTAATAATATAATGATCATAATAGTGATGACAGACACAGAAGATAAGGTAGCATCTATTTGAAAAGCATAACATACATTTCAAAGCCGTTTCACATAGATTCACTCACTCGTTTCTCATGGCATCAGCTCTGTGAAGTAGATGACTTATTTACCAAAGGGAATCAGTCCTTTTTTTGTGGCCAGGCCCAAGGCAGGGGACTTAAAGGAGCTGTTTAACTGGCAGGGGAGGCATCTTGCATCTTGACTGAACCATTATTTATTCACCTAGGGAAAATATTCGTGATTATTTCTTCATTCTCATAGCCTCCATTGGTAGCAATTTATACTCTGGGGTCCTAGACGAGGTCAACTTGTGACCTTCCAGTTCTTGAGTCAAGTCAGTCGCATAGCCTGTAGAGAGATTTGTAGTTTGGGTGGTACCAAAAATGCATCAGCATGTGAAATGTTAAGAGTTATAAGTGATTGACAAGGATTTTCTGATCATCTTGTGTTTTTTGTTTGTTTGTTTCTTGCTGAAATTCTGTACAATTCAGGGATAATAGGGCAAAATACAACCAAAAATCTGGTAGCTAAAGTGCAGATGACCAGAGTTTGATTTTTATATCTGGAGTTGACTTGTCTGGGGACATGAAGTCAGACACTTAACCTCATTGTACCTCAATTCATCTCCAGTAAAGTGCATTTAGTGTTGTAATAATACCTTTCCAGCTTACTAAAACTTTTAGAAGGTTGGTACTAAGTTTCAAGTGGCATTATACCTATGCAACAGCAAATGCCTAACAGTTTTCCTCAAAGGTTTTCATGAAAATCAAATACCTCTATACAAAAAATAAGTCTTCTCTTGAATGCAATATAAGACCTGCTACTTATTTGCTTTCAACATAGTGGAGTTTTAGTGAAAATCACTAGGGAACCATTGCTATCCTTAGTACAATAGAGAAATTGTTATTGTCATTCAAGGCATTAGTCACGTTTTTTTTTAAGTGATTATAAATGAATTCCACAGTCCAGTTTCTTTATTGCTGACCTGTCTCACTATGTAATTTGAACACTATGTAGATGATACTTTCTCTTATATAAGACATTAATGATGGAACATTGAACTAGATATTAAACAGAGGGAGGACCCTGAGACATCACTATAATAAAATGTGAGAGTTCTTACTTGTTTTGTGTTACCAGACTATGTAATTCTTAAAAGGTTTGCAGATACTGTCTTTGATCATGTTGGTCTACTCAACCTAGAATGTTCTTCTTATCATCTTTGATATTATGAGAAACCAACCCAAATTCAACACCTCCATGAGATCTCAATGTTCATTATAGAATCTCACTTTAGAGTGTGTGATAATCCAGAGATGCTCCTTATTTATCCAGATTATCGGAATTCTCTTTTATTCAATATCTAAAATTTTTCACAAATTCCAGTTAATGGAAGAAGTTCAGAAGTTTTCTCCAACATTTCTTGAAATATCTAAGGTGTTATTTGGGGAAGGTATAGGGGGAGTTGGGGACATTATGTACTTCTGGTAACTTTTTTCCCAATCTTTAATTGTGGTAAAATACACATAAAATAAAATTTACTATCTTAACCATTTTTTAAGTTTATAGTGGGGTGATATTAAGTATATTCATATTGTTGTACAACTCACCATCCAACTCAAGAACTCTTTATCTTATAAAACTGAAACTCTATTACCATTAAACAATAACTCCCGGTTCCTCCTTCCCACAGCTGTGACAACCACCATTCTTAACTCTGTCTCTATGATTTTGACTACTCTAAGTAACTTATATATGTGGGACCATAGAATATTTTGCTTTTCATAACTGGCTTATTTCATTTAGCAAAAGGTCCTCAAGGTTCATCCATATTTTAGAAAGTCAGAATGCCCTTTTTTGAAGCTAAATAATATTCCATTGTATGTATATATCACATTTTGCTATCCATTCATCTGTCAATAGACATGGGTTATATCCACATTTTAGCTATTATGAATAATGCTATGAACTTGAGTATACAAATATCTCCTCAAGACCCAGTTTTCAGTTATTCTGGAGATATACCCAGAAGTGGAATTGCTGAATCACATGGTAATTCTGTTTTTAATTTTTTTAACTGCCATACTGTTTCCAAAGCACCTATACCATTGTATATTTCTCCTCTCTCTCTCTCTCTCTCTCTCTCTCTCTCTCTCTCTCTCTCTCTCTCTCTCTCTCTCTCTCTCTCTCTCTCTTTTCCTTAGTTCATCTAACTAAAGGTTTGTGAATTTTGTTGATCCTTTTGAACAACCACCTTTTGGTTTTCTGACTTTTCTCAATTATTTTTCTAGTGTTTATTTCACTTATCTCTTTTCTACTTTATATTATTTTCTTCCTTCTGATAGCTTTGGGTTTAGTTTGTTATTATTATTATTATTATTATTATTATTATTATTATTTGTAGTTCCTTAAATGGTAAAGTTAGGCTGTTGGTTTGAGTGTTGTTGTTTTTTAATGTAACTTTTTTATTAGCTCTAAAATTTCCCAAGTGCTGTTTTCACTGTGTCCTACAAGTTCTTGTATATTTTGTGTTCATTTTCATTCATCTGTAAATATTTTCTAATGTCGCTTATGATTTCTTCTTTGATCAGTTGGCTGTTTAAGAGTGTGTTCCTTAATTTCCACAAATTTATGTATTTCTCAGTTTTCTTTCTGTCATCCATTTCTAATTTTACCCTGTTGTGGTCATAAAGATACTTGTATGATATCTATGGACACTTAATTTATGGCCTAACATGTAATTTTTCCTGAAAAAGGTCCCCTATGCTCTTGAAAAGAATATGTATTCGCTTGTTGTTAGATATAATTGGTTAGATATATTGGTTAGATATAATTGGTTCATTGCGTTGTTTAAGTTCTCTACTTCCTTAAGTTCTGTCTGCTTTTTCTATACATTATTGAGAGCAGGATATTGAACTCTCCAACTAATATTATAAAACTATTTTTCCCTCCAAACCTGACAATTTTTGCTTTATACATTTTGATGGTCTGTTATTAGGTGTGTAAATGTTTATAATTGTTACAACTGTCTTGCTGTACTAAACCTTTCAATAATATATAATGTTCTTCTGTGTGTCCTGTAACCTTTTTTGATTTAAAAACCTATTATGTCTGATATTAGTATAGCCACCCTCGCTCTCCTTTAGTTACTATTTACATGAAATATTCCATCCTTTTGCTTTCATCCTATTTGTATCTTTGATCTAAAGTGAGTCTCTATTATAGACAGCCTATAGTTGGATCATGTTTTTGTTTGTTTGTTTGTTTGTTTTCCCCCATTTTGGCAATCTCTGTCTTTTTATTGGATAGTTTTTATGATTGTTGAAGACTGTCTCTATACCAAGGATGTGCCTGAGGGCTAAACTTAAGTTGTTCTCAGGTCTTTTTGAGCCTGCTTCTTCCTATAGGGAGAGGTAGTGACTCTAATTCCTTTCTATATATGGTTGCTTTTAAATTACGTAGTTTTCAATATCTGACTCTCAAAAGAAGAAAAGAGAAAAATGATGGGGGAAAAAAGGTGCCAACCCTTTAAAGGCTCTAGAATTTATTTCAGAAGAGGAGAAGGAGTTTGCAATATGGAGGAGGTACAAGAATAATGGCCTCTAACTCTTTCTCTTCACATCTGTGATTAGAAGCAACAATCAGAACACAGATATCCAATATTTAGTGGACAGGACCCTTTTGCCCACCCTGGCTCCCGCAAGCTATTCCAGGAACATGTATACAGTTGCCTGTCTTAAGGTTGAGAGGTGGGGGATGGGTGGCTAGTACTGTGTTAAGAGCTAAAAGTTAACTATCCAAGACTTTCCCTGGAAGTTGCGTCTTCAATAGGCACCAGAGTTCCCAAATAGTTACATCAGAACGATTCTTCAGGGCATTTTTTGTTTAGGTGGGGAAGACAGATTTCTGATGCTTCTTGGTCTTCTGATAACTTTCACAGTAAATTCCTGCTCTTGTTGAAATCTTAATTGTGTGTTTATAGACTCCCTCATTGCTGCTGAGGTCTACTCTTTGCCTTGTGTTTCTTCAAACACTTCTTCCCGCAAACACTATTATTATGTGAAAGAGTTTTTTTAAAGATCTGATGATAATAAAAGGACAAAAAATATAACACATAATAAAAACATTTAAAATTACATTTTCCCACTTTACTATACTTTTGTCGTCTTGACCTCACTAGTTCTATGTATTAGTTTGCTTGGACTACCATAACAAACTACCATAGCTAGGTGGATGAAACAACTGAAATTTATTTTCTCACAGTTCTAGAGACTGGAAATCTGAGATCAAGGTGCTGGCAGGGTTGTGTTTTTTTCTGAGGCCTTTCCTTGGTTTACACATGGTTGCTTTCTTACTGCCTCTTCTCATTGTTGTCCCTCTGTGTGCACATGCCCCTGGTGTTTCTTCTTTTTCTTACTAAGGACAACAGTCAATCGATTTAGGGACCAAATCTAAAAGCTTTATCTCAATATTATCACCTCTTTAAAACCTTACTCCAAAATTATTACATTCTGAGATACTGGGGTTTGGGACTTCAACCTACAGCTTTTGGGTGGACACAATTCAACCCCTAACAATCTATTTCCCCTGAGACCACAGACTATGTTCCTCATATGACCCTTTTTCTCCTCTTTGCAGGATCCCTGTGCCACTCCCTAAAACATTTCTTTATTCTAGAGCTGCTAGAGGGCAAGCCCACATTCTTATGCTTCATTACTTTTTGGTCTCCCTTCTCTTGGATAGACCTACCAGGGCAAGGAGAGGGAAAACAACCACAAAATTTCAGAAAGATGTTTTCCAGAAGGTAAGAGCAATTCTATCCTTGGAAAGAATGTTTCTGTCAAGTACCTTAGACTGCAGCCAATGTTACAAATAACATTTTTCTTCTGACTGTTCTGTGCACATCACATTCAACCTTTCATTAAAACATTGTTTTATACACCTGAAACTAATTCAAAAACAACAAAAACTGTTTGCTGCATCTGTCAGCTTCAATCTATAGGTTATGAGATCTTTGTAGAGAGGCGCTATGACTTATTGTATTCCTCAGAGCCTCTATCTGAAAACCTTATCACAGGATTTGTCTTCATTTTTTCTAGCTTTCTTCTTTATGCTCATGGAAAAGTTGTGAATGTCCTTCAATGTTATACACCTGATAAAATGATTTCTTCTTTAAAACTTCAGGCTAAACTTGTATACATTAGATATTAAGTTTTGTTACTGAACTTGTTTTTAAACCCTATGTATGAGGTTGGACAATTAAGTTCCGGGACTCATCCTAGAAAAAGTGCTACATACCTCACTGCTGAATGTCACTAAGGTCACCTTCAAAGTACTCTGCTTGGGAAGGTATGCACCGACACTAGCACCTAGTCCACCCTTTAAAGCAGTTTTGGGACTCTTTTTCTGGAATGGCCATCAGAGCTGTTTGTTGTATTGCCCTTGATGTCCTGAATGTCATCAAAATATCTTCCTTTCAAAATTTCCTTTATCTTCGGGTAAAGAAAGAAGTCATTGGGGGCCAGATCAGGTGAGTGGGGAGGGTGTTCCAATACCACTATTTGTGTACTGGCTAAAATCACCCTCACAGACAGTGCCGTGTGAGTTGGTGCATTGTTGTGATGCAAGAGCCATGAATTGTTGGAGAAAAGTTCAGGTCGTCTAACTTTTTCACATAGTCTTTTCAACACTTCCAAATAGTGAACTTGGTTAACTCTTTGTCCAGTTGGCACAAATTCATAATGAATAATTCCTCTGATATCAAAAAAGGTTAACAACATCATTGCAACCAGTTTGCAAACTTAATTGTCAGACCTCATACATATTATATAGGTTTTGCAAATACAAATATGTTTTCTAAGAATAGTTGTAGTTCTTATGTTTTGACTTCTGTCTGTGATGATGGCATTCCTCACTTCTCTAAAAAATAACACTCAATTCATAGTATTGACCCTTATTATAGCTTGTCTTGGTGGAGCATTCAGTCACTAATTGTTCGTTCACCATGACATACTCCTAGATAGCAAATCCTATCAAAATTACCCCACATAATTGTAGACATTGTTTCTTCTGTGGGTTTGGAAGCTAAGAAGCTTAGTTGTCTAGAACCAGCTTATTCAAACTAGCTATCTTTTAGAGGAAGCGTCTGAAGTAGATTTAGAATTAGGCTTCTCCAAATACTATTCAAGTAACCTGAGCTTGTTTTATTGAATAAATCTAAATTACTTATCCTTCAATTCGTCTCTTTGTCTAGTATCTAGATAATCACTGTCAGTTATGGAAATTTGTTATAAATTCCCACTCGATCTTTTTTCTGTATTTTAAAATACCGGGGATGCCAAAAACATGTATCCAAGTGGACACTTTGGTCAACGTTGCTCAAGCAGTAGTTCGCCGTCATCAGAAGTGTCTGAACGCTGATGGGAACCAGTTTGAGCACCTCTTGTAACTGAAGATGTCACACGTGACTTGTATTCATCTTTTGTTATTGGTGTATATTGAGTATTACAATTGTAATACAGTTTTCCTTTTTTTAAATGTGTATACATTTTTTTGGCACCCTCTGTATGTATGAATTCTGAGATACGGGTGGGCTACATAGATATTAACAAAAGTATTGCTGGTACTGACAGAAGAGTCAACATGACTCCTGCCCCACTCTTGGCAGTCACCTCTTCTGGAGTTATGAGTGCAAGGCTGCATTCTGTCCCATTCCACTGTTTATTAACATGATTTAAACCTGTCAGGGGACATCCTCCATCTAAGCACACTGTAGAAGAACACCACAGGTATCCCTTTCAGTTTTCACCAGTGCTCTTCTCACACTATTAATTAAATGAAAAATATTATTACAGCATTCAAAAGAACCTATCAGGCAGCCAACATTTTCCACCCACCTGCAGTTACCAGAAGCAATTTTGCTTCCACTCACTCACCTGCCACGCATGCCCTTAGGTTAAGAGAATTTTCATTTGTGCTTGCAGACCAGCACATTCTGAGATGGCATATAGTCACAGTCATTAGGCCTGGAAGGAATGTGTGGGGAAACAAAGATAAGAGAAACAGTGAATAATTACTCTTGCTTGTAAGCAGTGGGTTTTATGTGAAATGAAAGGCAAGGCAAGAAAATGAATAAATGTAAAAAAGAGAAAGAAATGTCCTGCTTAGAGATGAAAAAACTTAGGTCAAAAATGCACATTTGACAGGATGTGAGGAAATAAAGGGGATACAAAAACATATGATACACTTAAGTCCTAATATCTTTGTAATTGACGGCTGCCTGATTTCTTGTTTTATGAAGTTTTTAGCATACCCACACTCCATGCCCTGCTTCAGAAATAGATCTATGACATTATTTTGAAGATGCTCATGATTCTGATTTCTCTAGTTTAAGGACTCAGATATACGTATTCAAGAAATACAGGATCTTATTGTACTATGTCCGTATCTTTGACTCTTCTAATGAAAGGATCCAATGATCTTAACATTAATCTAATTAATTGCTATTGAATAGGTTGTTAACATCTGATGTGCCAATTGTGAGTATTTAGGTAAGGCTCAGGAACAATTGTTTCAGGTACAAGATATTCCCTTTGCCTTATTCCCCAATTCTGGCAAATCAAATCAATCCACCCCTCCTCCACAATTTATGTTTTGTGAAGGGCTAGGCAGTGCTGATGGCTGGAAAGTGACTCAGGAAGACAAGGTGGGGTGTGTGTGTGTGTGTGTGTGTGTGTGTGTGTGTGTGTGTATGTTTGACTGATAAGGAAGATTCGAAAAACACGATGATGTAACAAAATAAGTAGATCTTTGATTTGGTGCTTAAAATTATTCTCCAATCCCAGCACCATTATTAAGACAAAGCAGAGAAGATAACCTTTAAGAGCACAGAATTGACTTAACCATTTCTGAATTCCAAGCCCTTAAATCCTGGTAGGTACTCAGTAAATGATTTTCTAAATCAATAAGTAAACAAATGCATTATTTCTCAGGTAATTTATCCATATCTTCTTAGGAACCGTATGCCTGGACTTCTTTGATCTGTTGAAACTTTCCTCCTTGTTCTTTGAAACTTTTTATTCACCTATGTAAAAATATGTGTGGGGAGAATTCTGAGTGACAGTTATACTTACAGACAAATATGACTGGCCATTTAAAGACATAAAGCAGTGATGAATAGTCTGAGTAGTCAGTGCCAAAAGCTATCACTATGGGAAGAAAGATACACGGATTCTTGTTGCTTATCAATCCTGGTATGCACCTTCATGAAAAGTTGATGAGTCATGAACTTTTGATATTGACCGAATTAAGATATCGGCCTCAAGGAAATGCAGTCTCTCCTGGCCTACTTCTCTAGAAAACCAGAAAGGAAAAGTTTACTTCAAAGAAATTGTAGTTTATTGTCTAGAATATTGTCTTGGCATTCCATCCTAAGGATTAAATTTAAGGAGACTCCTCTTGAGTTCTTACCTTCAAGCTGTCTTCCTTGGTGTTTAACTTTCCTAAGGCCTGAGTATTCAAGTAACCACAATGAAAAGACTCAAACTAAATTTTCTTCCATGGAAGGTAACTTTCCCTTTCATTAGCTTAGTATTGCAAAAAAGATTTTATACATGGTAGAGATATCAAAGGGAGATAGATAATTAAACGCACTCCAAGTTTATAATTGAACTGTTCATTTATTTATATACTATATAAACTAGAAAATGCTCTTTGGTGAAAAAGAATAATGGCTAAATATATTTGCAAATCCATATTTGTTCTGTTAACAGTTCTTAGCCTTTCGTTTGTACCTATTACTATTTTTATAAATTTTATTAAAACCATTAGTAGCACTTACATTAAAATATAATATTTGAACATCTCACATTTTTATTTCATAGTAGGAACTTTGATTCAGTGAACATTTTGGTATAGAAACAGGTATGCGTAAAAACAGAATATCTTTCATCTAATACATCACTCACATCAAAGTTACAAAAAGCATTCGGACTGGTGAATACAGTATTCTAGTAATGAGCATATTTAATGGGCTTCGATTGTTTTTTTCCCTCAGATATATCTAGGCATAACAAAGCTTTTCTTTCTTACAAATGTGGGAGCATCTTAGGCTTCTGTGTCATTTTCTCTTGTGTGCCCTTGCAACTGTGCTGAATACCTTGTTCCCAAGGCATCTGAACTGTTGTCCCCCAACAACTTTCCCATGTTCATATACTCTCACACATTATTCAATCCTCAAGTCCAACAAATTCCCACATTGAATGAAGGCCTATATTGAATGAAGGAATCTAGCCTGCCTAAATCCCTTTTCCTTCACCCCTGTGAAAACAACTAGCTTTTCCTTTGGGAAACTGTCACTCCTGCATTTGAGCTTTCAACCAGGAAACCTTCTCCACCTCGGTTAGAGGGACTAGTCTGAACAGTGATTCTCAGCAGTTTAAATATGGAGCAGGTTCGTGGAAGGATGGAAGGTGATAGGAACTCAGGCATCCTGGGGATGAAACTTAGGAGACATTCCATGAATTCCTACCTCCATGTACTCTGAATCTTTCCTGCTGTTTTATTTTCTTAAGGCCCAGTTTATTCCACTCTCTTTGAGTCTTACCTGGTGAAGCCAGTTAATTCCTTCTTTTTTATTTTATTTTATTATTATTTTTTTAATGATGTTAGCCCCAGTGGAAATTTTCTCTTGCTCTGAATGAAGAACACAAACTGACACAAAAAATTTTTTTTCGGACGTTGTTTTCAAAGTTTATTTATTATTTATTTATGTTAGCTTTGGAACAAGATAATTGGGTCCAATAGTTGTAAACCTTACTTAAAATCCATGCAGCATATACATAAAATTGGTCTTAAAAAAACCTTTCAGTTTGCATACTCAACCATCCCACTGAGGATTGTACTTTGTGTATGAACATTTCTTTTTATGATCTTGTGATGTGCTGGGTGAAATACAGTTTCAAGTCTCCTAGACCCATGTTTCTGTGAATGGTTCATGGTTTTGGATTATCTACTTTACTCTTTAAACTGATATTGTGTTTCCCCTAAAATAAGACCTAGCCGGACAATCAGCTCTAATGCGTCTTTTGGAGCAAAAATTAATATAAGACACGGTATTATATTATATTATATTATATTATATTATATTATATTATATTATATTATATCATATTATATATCTTATATTATCTTATATCATATCATATCATATTATATTACAGACCTGGTCTTATAGTAAAATAAGACCCAGTCTTATAAGTATTTATATATAGTAAAATAAGACCGGATCTCATATTAATGTTTGCTCCAAAAGTCGCATTAGAGCTGATGGTCCGGCTAGGTCTTATTTTTGGGGAAAGACAGTAGGTGCCACCCATGGTCAATGTTTGGGGTAATCTCAGCAGGATATTCATTGTCTTTTTTGAACTTAAAAAGACTTTTTGATTCCACAATGTCTCCAGTGATTTCACAAAAGATTCATATTTATGAAGGAAATTCTAGTAATTTACTTTTCAGGGAAAATGTTGAAAATTACTACTTTTTAATAAAATGCAACCATTTTTTCCATGTAATTACATAGAAATTAATTAAATGAGTGAAATCTACTCTATCTTATTATAAAATTATAGTTTTCAACATTGACTCTAACGAGTAATAGTGGGATAGTCAGACCTAGTGATCTTGTTTGGCAATTTGATTATCTTGATGTAAGATTAAATAAGAGCCTAGCTCTTGATTAGGTCTAATTCTAAGAAACTGACTCCTTAAGGAAAACATTTTTTAAAGAGATATTTTCATATAGTAGTTTATAATCAGCAGGCATGCTTATTTAAAAAAGTAATTATCTTAAAAGAAAATGCAAAGCAGACTATATGAATTTGCTTGTTTTTCCCTTATTGCAGATATTACTCATATCTTAAAATCCAGAATATATGTGCACGTATAAATGAGAAAAACAAATATAGGTGCCGAACCCAAGTTATCTTTTTGTAGTAGATTTCATTTTACAGAATCAGTAGCTAATAGAGTCAGCTCTTTGTTTGAATTAATATAAAAGACATTGTATATTATTATGTAAGAAACAAACAACATCTATAGAGGAATACTGGGGAATTAGGCATGTCATTTAGATGTAAAGGTTGTGTTCATTTATTCAGTCTTCTGCATTCACTCTTCCATAAGGAAGTAACACACACGCACATGCACCCGCGCCTGTACATACAGAGGGCACTTTTTCTGCGGCTTTACAAGTCTTTGATGGTTTTCTCCATCTTCCCTTGTGGAATTATAAAACCAGTGGTGATTGCCCTCAATGTCTACCTGGTCCGATCTCCTTTGAGAATGCATGGGTCTTAGACATAGGCTTGGTCTCTCCTTTTGCAGATTCTAAGACAACCTACCATAAAATGTGCATTTACATAAAATAGCCAATTCAGCTTTAAACTTGAAGGATCCCTTCAGTCCCTGAGAGCTCTAAAATTTTTATGATTCTATGATTCTAGGTACAAGGAAATATTTAAGCTCCCTCGTTGCAAAGGGAAAGCCATCAGATTTATGATTCAACAAATTCAACAAAGACTAATTCACAGCAAGATTTTTGGTAGTTGGCAGAGCCATGGCTCAAGATAGTAATTGTAGACAGTCAAGCCTGAAACAACTAAGCCTGGTGGTCAGGGTGTTTCCTAAGAAGGTGGTTATAAACAGGATACAGGCACAGAAGCAGGCAGCAGCAGGAAGGTCTGCAGTTTGCATGGAAGTATCTGATCCTGGGAATGCCTGATTTGGGTTCTGATCCAGGGATGGTTTTAGAAAGGATTAGGGATTTATGACTGGAAGGGGTAGGACAATCACTTAAGTTCAGATTTGGGTATAAAAGTCAATCAAGACAATTTTATTTGCTTAGATCCCTTTAAATGTTCCCTGATTGGGGTTAAATGAAAATATTGGTGTTAAGTGACTCCAGCCTCAAAGGTTAAATGAAGAGGGCGGGAATGGTTTTAGCAGATCCTGATAGTATTCTTTTCAGCCAAGCTCTGTTATTGATGATATAGCTGTCAGGTTCGGGGTGGGGCGGAATCGTTGAAAGGATATGCAGTTGAGGTGTCTTAGAAGCTCTTCTACAATGATTTTCATGAACTTTCTTTTCATTATTAGACGCAAAGGATTATTTCCTGAAGTGGCTTTAATAATGCTATATATAACCCTATGTTTGTGTGAATATGGTCATATCTATGAATGTTCAGTGGAATTTACATAATTAGACATTGAATTATGTCAAAATATAGCATGGAGTATTATCTATATGACTTTTATTACATAACATCCTGACACCTACACACTTATACACCTTCCTTCTTTTCCCATCTTTGTATTATCACTGGGTTAGGTAGAAGTAGAAAGAGATTTGTACTATCCTAATTTCAGTCTAATTTTAAAGATTTATATATAACAATTCCATTCAGTAAAGAATTATTGAATGCCCCATACTTGCACTGGATGATCTGGGGAGCGATGGAGAAACCCAAATTAGGTGGGAAGACTTGCTCCCTGCCTTCAACAAGACTACAGTCCTGTGAAGGAAGTAAAACTTGTGAACATGAAGCAATTAAATAACAATACAAAGACAGTTTGTAATAAAGTGCTAAATTAAATATCAAATACCATAATTATATGGTTCAAACTGTAACTCTAATGGGGAGAACGAGCCAGAGTTAATTTATCATTTTGAATAATTCAGAACAAGTAGAGGAATATAATTTATCTTTGCCTGAATTTTCGCAGATCACCCAAAGCTTTTTATAACTTAGTCACATTCCCACGCATGTGGCATTATTAACCCTCAGTTCTTCCCAGCTTGCCTGCAGCTGCGTCTCTGTCTCATGATCCTTATGTTTTTGCTTACGTGTAATACCCAGATTTAACAGAGGTCAGAGTATAGCTAATCACTACCGTCCAGAATGGATTTTGAACACAAGAACAAGTACAGAAGACTCTGAGGGTGCACAGTACAGCTGAATGCGTTTTAGAAGAAGGTGAACTATATTCTGACCTTCACCAGGTTGGATATGAAATTCCATATCCTATAAAAAGAAGCAAGCATTTCTGTGTACAGGCAACTTATGACAAAGGGTTGAAACTAAGCAGCTATAAACAGGATGGATTTTCAGCTATTCCATATTGGGGCAAATAACCTATGTACATACACTAATAAGATATCCCCCAAAAGTCCTTTTGCTGCATTATACAGTGCAGTAAAACAATAGATGCTTGTTGGAATGAAATATATGTGAATTAAAGAAAATAAGTAATTGATACACGTATTTTCTAATTAGTTACAAGAAAAATTGTTAAAATGAGAGCATGTTTTAGAGATTAAAGAAATAACTTTCAGTTATTTAAATATTTTACTTTGAGACACACCACCTTCTCTGGAGACAGAGGTAAAGAAATTATAACTGTATCTTTATCGAGCAGACTATTTTCGTATTAGAGATCAAAACGTCAAAGGCGATTTATTTCATGACCCATCATTAGACTCAGACCGGTCTCTGGCTGACACTGTAAACAAGGCTGGTTTGCTTTTTCCCACTGTTGTCTTCAACTGTAACTTCTCTTGCTTCTTCTCAATTTCTCTTTGCACTACTCACCATGTGAGGCCCCTAGATCCCCGCGAAAATGCCCCCATTTCAGTTGGCCTTGACTGGCATGTCCCATACTCTGGCTCTGGCTCATTTTCTCTCCCATCCGAACTGCTTCATCGTATATATCTCAGAACCCTGTTCTCTTCTAGATACCCTGATAACCAACCCCACATTAATGTTAAGTGGATATTAATGGAGTGATGTGTTATTTTTAAAGGCTGCCCTCTGATGACAATTAACCTTAATTGTGCAAATGTCAGAGAAGTCAGGAAGTATTTCTAAGGCTAGTGGAACTATCTTTTTCCTTAGAGTAGGGGTCTGCTTTCTCTATCTGTACATATGGCAAAGCCTGATTAACCTTTTAACTGAATTGTAGAGCTGACCAAAAAACATGGTGCAGTGACTGAAGGGTTTAGACAAAAAGACCTCTGACCTTATCACCTGATACCAGGGATGCCAAAAACTCTATACGTTTTAGGAGATATTACCTATGTATTACTTTTTGAAGTTGAATTGAATTAAGGCAGCAATGTGTAGTATGATGTTCACTCAAAAGATGGCGTTAATCAAATGAGTGCTAGTGTCATTCATTGTATTACAATTTTAATACAGTTTTTTTTTCCCTTTTTTAAAATGTGTATACCTTTTTTTGGCACCTTCTGTATTTTCACACTCTGTTACCTGAAAGAAGATAATATTCATGTTGCTGGTATTTGGTGTATTTAAATAAGGAACTGATTGGTGCTTGTCCCTGAAAAGAAATGAGATAATGATTTCATTTGGCTCTAGTTAGTATTGTCATTGAACATTTCAAGAGCTCTCAATGTATTCACCCAAATCATGTGTGAGCCAAGGCAGCCAGTTAGAAGGGAGTGGTACTGGATAGCAATACTGTCTTACACATTTTCTGCAGCAATCCAGATAAACAGTCAATAGCTTTGGGGGGGTGATGCTTTATTAATTCAATTAGTCCATCACTGCCTTTCATTCTGTAGTTTCCAAGGGAGTATTCTTCTAATCATTAGAAAGAGTCTATTTAGTCCAGGCTGAGGAGCTGTGACTATTCAGTTGAGAAAGGACATAATCACATGTAATGTGAGAGCTTGGGATGAATGGATTACATATGTGATTATGCTGCTGACTCTGGAGAGTTCTTCAGGATCCTTGCCCAACATAACAAAGGCCAACTCCTGTCAGGCACTGAAGCCACTTTTCCATTGTGGCTTCAGTGCCTGACGGGGATTGGCCTTTGTTATACTGGGGGACTGATGCTGCTAAGGTGTCATTCTATTCCTTCTCCCTTCGGATGTACAGCTTTTGATCATTTTCCTGTTGAATAGCACCTCCACCAGAAGGTAGGTTATAGGAAAGAAACAAAGGCAAAATTCAAACAAATCAGTTGTATTTAGTGTAGGACACAGCATGTGCAATACCTTCACTGTCAGTAATGCGGGTCTTCTCCTCCCCTAAACCCAAACTCCCAAATCCCTCCTTCCTTTCCATGAACTGTTTCAACCATCTCTCAGGCACCCTTCAGGGTCATAAAAGGAAACTTAGGTATAAAAAGGGTGAGGATGTCCTATAGGTAAATTCCCTGGAGAAAAAATGGTATAGAGTTCATAGTGTCATCAATTAAAACTTGTGTCCTTGACCAATATTTAACTGCTGTAGACCTAAGTTACCTTACCTGCCAAATCCTGGAGAGTACTTCAGTGACACAAGGACACATTTATATTTCAGTTCTGCCAGTATTTATTGAGTAGGTTAGGCCTGTCCTAACCCTATTTACAATTGGAATTCCCCCCAACCAGCATTGCCTTCTTCCCGTGTGCGACTCCACTACTCGACTTTTTTTTTTTCCATAGCACTTACCATCATTGGACCCAGTGAAAAATTGGGTCTATGCCCTGTGGGATATAAGCTCTTTGAGGGCCAAATCTTGTGTCTCTTATTATTACTTCTATAATTCAGTGCCATAGAAGTGTCTAAAAGTCAGTGTTCAAAAATTAGTTGTAGAATGAATATGATATATATATATATATATATATATATATATATATATATATATATATGTCATGTTTCCTTAAAAATAAGACCTAGCCGTACAGTCAGCTCTAATGCATCTTTTGGAGCAAAAATTAATATAAGACCCGGTATAATATAATATAATATAATATAACCGGGTCTTATATTATATACAGGGTATATATATATATATATATATATATACACACACACACACACAAACATATACAATGTTCACTCCCCTCAAATGTGTGTATATTATATATAACAATTTTCATCTTGATGGATATCTGCTTGTTTCCATTTCCCTGACCCCCCCTATTGGGAAACGATATAATACACTTTTAATATTATCTTTATGTGCTGGTGCTTTTGTTTCTAAAATCACAGTGACAGCTAAGTTATTGATTGCTTTTATTCCAGAACTTTTGTAAGCATGTTACATCCACTAATTCATTTAATTTTCCCCACAGTCCTATGCAGTAGGTGTAGCATTTATCTCTATACAGTGAGATACAGTGCAGAGAACTGAGGTACAGGAAGTTTTAAGTCACTTGCCTGAAGTCACACTTCTGCTAAGAGGCAGAGCCAGGATTTAAACTAAGGGCATCTTAGTACAGAGTCTGCTCGCTTAGCCATTGTGCTAATTCCCAAGTGGGATTGGTTAATTACAGAACTGGGACTGGCTTGTCAAAAGTAATACATGTTTTAAATGCCAATTAATTTCCAAAGAGGTTTTAGAGTTCATACTGTCACCATCAATGAGTAAGAGTGTCTGTTTTCCCCATCCTCATCAAAAACATTTTGATGTTTTCATATGTCATTTTATTAACTTTTAAAATTTTGCAGAAGTAAGGGGTTAATAAGAAAGCTGTGTTTGAAAATAGTCTCTAGTGAGGGTTAATCCTGTGGTTGGGAATGAATACAGTTATGGTTTTATTGATTTCTCAATAGAAAATGCCTGTAACAAATCACTTCAGTGAAATGAGAGTGAAGGCTAATTGCTAGTGGTTAGTCACGTGTAGTCATGTACATTTAATTTACTATTAAGGATACAGAGATTAGGAAATGCCAATTCCTAGCAATGGAGCTGTTTCTAATTGCCACTGCCCTTTGTTACATAGGATAGGACGAACCAAGCCTCGAATGTCAAGTGCCTTGTTGAAGAGAAAAGAAGTTGAACACATAACAGTGGAGTCATAATACCGTGTATACTTGAGCTGTTGTTGTGTTAGGGATTCCCATAGTCCACTATTGAGAGGTTTCCAAAAATGCAGTTGTGGCTAAGTTTATTCTGACTGGGATCAAATTCACTATATTCAGCCATGAAGCAAATATGATCCTTCAGCAAATGGATCTATATTATAAACAATGGGCTATGAATGAAAAATGAGATAAATTTTGTTCACTTGTAGAATTGCCAAACTATTGTAATTTCTGTCCTTAGGGTGACTGTATAATTTACTGTTTGAACTGTGAAACATTCGAGACTGGAAAGATTGCTACCAATAATTATTCTGTTGTAACAGGTGTAAACACAAACCTTTCCAAGTAAGCTGAGATATGTGATCACTTTACATATCCTAGACTTTCATTTTCTACTTCTTCCACATAAATTCCTCAAAAATCTACTTGCAAAAAATACTGGATACGCAATGGGCAGTAGTATTTTCCATCTCAGTTACTTCTTTATATCTGTCATTCTCTGTCCCACTTTTTTCATGATATTTTTTCACATTGCCACACTCCTCCATTCCCAAAATACAATATTTTTATGTCTCATTGTTAACTTATAAATAGGAGAAAAAAATCACCTGAAGTCCACCGTAAATTTTTGGGGCTATAGTGTGGATGGGCCACGGAACAGTGGTCCTATCTTCTTGGTTTTGACTATTCTTGCCCATTTGGTACTGCCTCATTACCTGCAATTTTTGTTCTTAAAATTTATTTTATTTTAAAAATAGAAAAAAAAAGTTATTTTAAAAATAGAAATGCTTGCGATGCATGAAAACAAATTATGTCTAGGTATTTAAAGTCAGAGAGGGAGCAAGACTGAAATAGATAGGAAGAGCAGAAAGGGTGGGAAGGCTATCCTGATGTAAGTGATCAAATCCTTCAAACACAGTTCATGTCATCTCTCTCTACACACATTGTTACTGCCCTACCATGTTAAACTAGACCTAAACAAATTTGTCCGTAACTCTGTAAAGAGCCAGTGTTTGTTTTCAGAAGCAATTGTTTGACTGACCTATGAACTGTGAACATGTTTCTTCAAGTTAAGAGTGAGGATAGGGAAGACGAGTTCAGTATACAACAGCAAAATATTGACCTTTGTCATTAAAGCCCATGAAGAGTGAATAGAAGGAAGGGTTGCTATTATTATGACTTTGTTCTCTCTTGTAAGTATAAAATTATCAGCACTTTAGTGCTTGCTCAATGCATAGCTTTAAGCAAAATTAGAAAATGTGCTTGCCCTGTATTCTTCCAGCAGCACTCTGGATTTTTCCTGCCTTTGGGGAAAGCTGATTCTCTGTGTTATTGTTTCAACATAAATAAGAGCATTACTTGGATTGTTTTCAAAATTGTACATAAACAAATCATTTTTGTTAATTTACGTATCAAATCCAGGAACTGATTTTAGGGGAAGGAGGATTTGCTGTATGATTTAATCTTACTCTGGTGAGTAAATGAACATACAGATTTAAAGGTATGGGAGAGAGGAGAATTTGAGGATGTGTCAGGGGACCGTTGTTCTAGGATACATGGAGAACCCAAACCAACACGTAGTAGGTACTTAATAAATGTTTGTTGGATAGATTAATTTTCAGATCTGTCTGAAATACCTGTGTGACATGTGGGAACACAGATAGCCTCTCTGGTTCTCAGTATTCTCTTCTGCAAAATGATCTGTATGGATTGTTTCATCTCTAAAATTTTGTGATTCATAATGATAATTAATAACAATGAAAATAATAATAGGAATTAGTTCCAAAGGCCCACAGATTCTCAGGAAAACTATAGACAGCTATTAAAACTCTATCTAATAAAATACAACTAACACTTTGACAGTAAATTATCTTTTCTGGTTGTAGGGGGAAAAACTCTTTGGGCATACATGTGCACATGAATTCAAAAATCTCGTTAATAGGACATCGGCTAGGTATCTAGATTTTTAACAACACTTTTTTTTTTCTCCTTGAGAGCAGCCAAAGGCAAAAGATACCTCAAAAACAGTAGTTCTAAAATGTAACATTATTTGGAAACGAGAGGCAAAATAAAAGTATAAAAACTGAAATTATGGAAATTAATGTGATTGTGAGCACAGTTTTATAATCAAATATCCATCCTTTTTGCCTGTTCCTGGAAGTCACTGGAGACATTCCATTTTAATGATTGTTATGCAAGTAAGGTAGTTATTGCTCTGTTCATTTACAGAAAAGAGAAGATAGATGTATCCTGAATCCTGAACTTTGGGATGGGTATCTAGCTCCTCGTGTTTCGCCTGGTGACCTCTGCCTGCTGTAAGGGTTGACAGCCCCGCAGAATTGTAATTTCTCCAGTTTTGCGATACAATTATTTTATAACTGCAATAATGATGATGATGGAAGCAATCGTATGAGAAGGTTGGTCTTGTTGGTCTCTTATATGGCTACATATTTCCCGTTATAAATCACTGCGAATCAACCTTCTCCATATTTAATGAACTGACTGCTGTTTGTTTTTAAATAACTTTACTTCATTATGCACAGCAGGCAGATAGTTGGTAATCTTCCTGAGAGCAGAGACCATGTCTATGGCTTTATCCATAGTACTTGGCACAGTGCCTACCACAGAATTAAGTGATCAATAGATATTTGTTGAACAAATAAAATATGTACATGCTTGCATGTGTACACATACACACAGTTACCAAAATCTATTTGCTTATAGCCTAGAAGAAATTAAAGCAATTTTTAAGGAATGCCTGCAAGGAATGAAAGAAAAGTCAGAGAGTGGGGTCTAAATGAATTTAAGAAAACCTACATATCTCTTTTTCATTGATTCTCTGCTAGAGACTTTCGACTGAGCCAGACCTGGCTTTGAACCTTAAGTGTAAGCAAACTGTGTAAATATGTATCCTCCTAGTTTCCTCTTCTTTAACATCAGAATAATAAACTTACCTTTTAGGGTTGTTGTATGGATTAAATATACCTCTTAGGTTCCTGACACATTTTATGTCTCGATAAATAGTCATTATTCAATTGTTATGGAGAAGGCATGAAAATTATATTTTGGGCCATCCAGGATGGGTTTTCTTGATATTGGTATTAGGCGCGTTTCAGATATGACAATTATAGGAGGTGGTATGGAAGAGGCTGGAGGTAGAAATTTCTTTAGTAAATATTGTATGGTTAATGAAGGTTTATGGGTATAATGAAATGTTTTCTGTTGAAGAGATTTTCTCAAATTTCTTTGCAAGTCTGAGATGAGTTGCAGGATAATGACCGCCCCCCCCCCCCGCCCCAACCACCATCTCCAAGTATCAATCCGTTATTCTACTTTACAATCACAGGAGCCTAATAATTTTTTTGTTTGCTTGTTTTTGGTACTCACATAATAAGCTTATCACTCTATAATTCAAATCCTTGTATTTCTTGGACTGCTGCTTTTTTGCATAACTGATACCTTAAAATGATGGCAAGGAGATTTCCACATATGATGTAGCTTCTCTCTTACTCATAAATAATACATTTACATTCTCACAGTGTCCGTACAGTGATGCTGTAATAGAAACTATCAGGTTTGTTTGACGAAATCAGGTGGCTGAAGAATCCCTAGCTGGATGTGGTTGAAACCAAAACAGACTCTGCAAGCCGGTTCATCCTGCCTGTCTGTGCATTTCAGAGTAATCCACAGTCTGTCTTTGGCTTTTGTTGCGTTGACTCGGGCTGTCCTTCTTGAAAGCTGAAGAAATTTATGAGACACAGCTAATGCTTGGCCACTAACAGTCAACACAGAGCGTCATCTTATCAGTAAACCCTGAATGATCTGAATCTATCATAAAGGCTGCCTGTGGACAGCTGTCCAGGCCATTTCATATCCAGCATGCTGCGTTTTCCTGACTACATTTGGTTAAACTGGTTGCCTCATGTGACTGTCTTGTTTCCATTAAAGCACTTGTATTAGGAAATTACCTGAAACTTAAGAAGCTCTTTTCATTATTATTAGAGTATCAATAACAAGTGGACCCTGGTGATTGCTATATCACTTCCACATTCCCCATCTCTCCCTTCAGGCCAGTCAGTGGCAAATCTAGGGTGGATTTTTGCTCTGCCTGTGTTACATCCTTTCAGGGCCACAAACCAGTTCTCTCTCTAACTTAGGGGCTCTTTAGTGACCCATGTTTCACTGTGTTTGTTCTACAGCAGATGTCTGACTCTTTAAAGTTTCCCCCGAGCAAGATATTCTATCTTTCCAAATAGATCACAAGTAGGTAAAGGAATTTCACCTTTTCTTCCCTTCTACTCCAGGGATCAGTGACGGATGGTCACTGTAGTTTGGATTGATTTTTTATTTTTTGTTTTTTATTTTTTTAGATTTTCCTCCTTTAGTTTGCTAACCTTACATACTTCATCACTCACTTTGTTCCCAAATTGTGTCTCCCTGGTATTGTAAATACTTAACCCATAATGGAACAGCTTTTCAACTCTTTCACTTTTCCACATTTTCACTTTGGAAATAAATCCATCAGTATTGACTCTTGAATCATGAAAATGATCCTATAGTCACTGAATTACAGAGTCATAGAATGTAAGTGCAGGAAGGGAGGGACTGAGTTATCTTGCACCTGCATCTGTGCTTTCAATAGACTGTGCCCTGGCTCTTTGTAGCTGCGTGAAAACTTCCCCTTCACAGCTTCATATGTGATAAAGCTTGTCACATGCTCTTGGTGTTTGGGGTTTTACACTGAAACCACAAATTGAGCCCATTCAATCTCTAAGACTATTGCTATATATACTATATGCTGCAACCATTTTAGCAGCTCTACATGGTGCAAGGGCACTTCCAAATATTAACATTTGGCACTTGAACACTTAGAAATGGGATTTGAAGGACATAGAGGATGGTCCATGTCAAACATACTGGAAAGAGTACGTTCTCATCTACTGGACAGAGACCTCTTTGTGGGGCAAAAGGTACTGTCGCTTATGCATATAGTTGAGAAATATATTAACCTGTTATCTCACAAAGTAGCACCTTGGTATAAATTGGTTCAGATCGTCCATTGTGTTCCCTCTATTGTTTCACTCAGAAGGAGAAAGTTCTTAGAGACGAATAATAAACAACCAAGATTTGATGTGGATTCTGGAAACAATCATGAGGAAATTAAAGTTTGACTAAAAGCAGAGCAATGGAGACCAGTGTTAAGAAAGATACTGAAACCACACTACATAAAGTGTAGTTGTTCCGACTAAAAACTCCCAGCCACTCAAGTTTCTCTATCATGAGGTTAAGAAGAGAATCTGTCCCCTGCTCTCCAACAACGACATGGCAACTGAAAGGCCTATTTGTTATTATAGCTGGAAGTGACCACAACTACTAACCATACACTAAGTCTATGCCAGCATCTCTTAGACATTTTTCATGGCCTTCTAATACTGTCGCAATAATTTCGTATCTATATGGCCCTTTTCCCTGAGAAAAATCAGACTTTTCAAAGGTTGACTTAGTGCTACCCTAGCTGTGTTTGTCATTGCTTATCCAGCCAATATGTGTTTTATTCCTTTCGTCTTTCCCCGTAAGTGCGTCATTCCATTTCTTTAGTCATTTCAGTGCTATCCTCTGTGCTCAGTCCAATTTCTCCACACATTTTGAGTGTCAAGAGGCCTGATGCTATAGTTTAACCCAGCCAGAGTCAAGGAAGGTGGGATTCATTTCTGTTTTTTGCTATGACCCAACACAGTGGATCATCGTATACTGTTCAAAGTAGCATGAGCACCTTTGCAGCCATGTGTCATTACAAACTGATACCTGATTTGTCCTCCATCATCTGCTCCAGATCTCCTTTAGTGTCATGACTTTCCAGGTTTCTCCTATCCATTGAATTATTTTGTTCCAGATGTACTGATTTTCATTTATCTAAGCTGAATCTCATTGTGTTATTGTTATATCAGGACCCTCTCTGTGCTCATTCATATATCATCTTAGGAACTTCAGTGGTGCCTGTCATATATCTTAACATACCACTGTAAGTTCCATTAATGAGCTATTTCTATTCTTTCCTTACCCAGAAGATTATTAACATAATGAAAATAACCCTTTTTCCAGGCCATTTTTAAAGAGATTTGTTAAGATCTGAGCTAACAATACCCCAACAAGAGAAATGCTTTTTAGCACGATTTTCATACATAACAAAAATGATCCTCCTTTCCATGTCCAGTTGAGAGTTAATTTGGATTATTTTTACTGAAGATTTTGAGAGTTTGATAATACTTAACGTATTTCGGTGGAGACTACATTTCACCTCTATATGATTTGGAATTGTTAAAACAAAAGTCACTGTTGAAAGTATTTCAAAGTCATTATGTATGTTATTTGGAGGCCATCTGTATCTGTAAAAGGATCACTTAGCTTCTCTTTCCTCCATATACCACATGAGTAATCATATCAACTTCTCCTCTTACAGGAGGACAGATAGTGATATGTACAGAGCTTTCCAGAAATGTTTCCCTTATATTAAGTAGAAAGAGCCAAGAAAGTTGCAAAGCATGTTCCTAATTGGGTGTGGATATGGAGTATTACTTTTAGAGAATCTAGACATGGAGAATTGAAGAGGAAGGAATTGATTTCTCATAAGAACACTTAGGTCCTGAGGTATACTGAGCAATAAAGACATGGGTCTCATAGAGCCTTGGATCTGTATTTGCATTGTCTGTAGGCTGTGTGGAAGATATACGTTGCTATTTTCACTATGTATATAGAAGTTATGGTTAGTAACAACACATTTTTTTTCCAACACGAATATTATTTTCATATGAGTGTCCAGTAGTTGTTTCATATTTACAAAAAAAAAAAAAAAGAAGACCTCACATTGGAAAATGTTAGATGCACTGATCTGGAAGAAATATTTCAACACTGTGAGTCATCTATATAAGGAGATTGTTGGGAAGGACAGATGCTGGAATCCTCTTTCCCACCATGAGATTCATTTGACATAACTGGGATTCATTCTGTTGATTTCCCTCAATTATAAGAGGTAAGGTTTTGATCTCCAGTGAGATATCTAGGGATCTTTGATGTTTAGTTGCAGCAATGTCAGTGACAATAATAACTAAGATAATAGCAACAATTGTACACTCTCTGTGTGACAGGCACTGTGCCAGGCGCATTCTTACACAATGCCTCTTTCAGTCTTTACCACAGTCCTGAGATATGCTTTTCTCCCCGTTTTACATATTAGAAATCCGATTATTGGAGGGCATGAGTAAATTATCCAGAGTCACACGGGTTTTAACTGAACGACAAGAATAATTGAATGACAAAGCTAGGGCTGTCAGATTCTATAATCCTTATTTTGCCCATAATGCCTTGCATGATTTCTGGCCATGCCGCATGTTCTGTACCACAAGTTGGTACTGTAAAACAGCTATGTTACTGTGCTCAAGACTCCGTGGGTCAGGAATTTGGGTAGGGCCTAGTGAGAACAGCTTGTTTCTGCTTCAGGATATCTGGGACTTCAACTGGAAAGACCCAAAGCTGGGGGTGACTCATTGGCTTGGAGTGACTCTGCAATAAGGAGCTAATAAAATCTGGAGGCATCTTCACTTAGATATATGGCCACTGATGCTGTCTGTTGGCTGGTTTCCCAGCTAGAGCCATCAGTCAAAACACCAGTAGTGATGTCTTCATGGGAAATATGGCCTGAGACTTCCACCAGGTGGATCAAGTATCTGAAGACAAGTTTCTTAAGAGAATCAGGCAGAATCTGTATCATCTTTTACTGTTACTTCCACGTACGCTATTTGTCAGAATTTCCCTAAGTTCATCCCATGTTCAAAGGCAGGGGATATAGACTTCACTTCTCCATGAGAAAGTGTCATTTTTCAGATGTGTTTAAAACATTTATAAATCAAGTTTTGATGTGGGCTCTTGAAGAACTCTTACTTATGATCTTGATGTGAGTTCTTAAAGAACTCTTTTTTATGGCTTTGGTTTCTTTACTATAATTATCAACCATGGATGCAAATCGTCGTCATTGGGGAGCATGATTAATCAAGTCCCGTACTCCACTCCAAATATTCTGAAATAAAATCTCTAAGGGCGGAAGGCTTGGAATCCATAATTTCCTTATGTTTCAGGTGATTCTTAGATAGCTAGCCTTACCTAAGCACCAAATTTTACTTAACACTACCTCTGTAGGTGGAGATGTTCTCAAAAGCCTACAGCCAGGCCCACTCTTGGTAGGGCTATTGCAACCTGGGAAAATTCCTTAGCATCTGCACCTTAAAACTGCTTGCCTGTCATCCTCAGCTCTTCTCCCTGAAACTTTACAAAAAAACACCTCTACATTTGCAAGAGGAATCCTGGGAGCTCCTTTTCCCATCTCTTCAGGGATGGATGACAAGACTTTAAGCAAAATCTCTGCTGAAGCTATCACAGCAGGGGATGTACCAGCTTTAAGCTGACAGTTGATAATCACTGTACTGTGAGTGGTTGGGCTAGTAGCACCCAGTGATTCGATTTGCATATTTATAACTTGATGTGTGCACAGAAGTGCCACTTTGGGGTGCCACTGCAGCAGCTCCACTCCAATGAAAACATCTTCAAAGAGCCTCGACAGCTTCCTTCAACATCTTGTCTGAGGTTTATAACCAGAGGAGGGTGGCAGACTTTGGGAGAAATGTCTGATAAAATCTCTTAACTCTTTCCCCTCTCAGACATCGTATCTCACAGCTGCCATCAGCAGTCAGTCCCTTTAGTTGGAATTAAATTCTCTCTAAAATAAAAGAGAAAAGGGTGCTTCTCTTTTATTGCCTGGTTTCCAGTCTTCAGATAGGAGTTTCACGTGTCCAGTATCCATGCAAGGAGTGGGAGAGAAGAAGCTATGAAGGATCAGCTGGGGAAGATGAAGAGAAGGGCTTTCTGGAGCTTTGAGTATAAAGTGTACTTGGTAGTTCTCCTGAGCAAGGGCCAGCTTACTAAGGAGATTGTCCTGGAGTTCAACTAACGAGGGTTTGATGAGAACCCGACTGCATTTATCCACTGGATAGGAAAGTCAAGCTCAGCTTGCTGGGCTTACTGGACTGCAATCTTAAATCTCAGCCACTGCCTCACAACTTTATCTGAAGAAGGCTAAAGAGACACTGATAGTAAGAATCACATTCTCAAAATCCTCCATAGAGGTGAGAGTAACAAAAACAAAAAACCCCCAGCGTATTCTCTGTAGGACTGGGGTAAGGATGTGGCGGGCAAACACAAACACCTAACATTTTCTCTTCCTTTCTTTCCTCTTGTGATTTCAGACTGGGTCCAGCTGTCTGTACCTTTAAAAGTTTATATCTCAAACAGTCTGCATCAGAATCCCTTAGGAGTTTTATGAAAAATGAAGATGTCTAGAGCCCACCTGAGATCCACTGAATCAACAACTCTGGGGGTGGGACCCTGGGATCAAAATTAGTAACAAGTTACCCAATGACTCTGATGTACACTCAAGTAGAAGAAGCATTAACATCATTGCCAGTGTTTTGAAGTAAGGAAGGATGTTGCTAAAGTTCTCCACATACAGGAACTCTTCCTTTGTTCTTGTCCCTCAAGGGGTCCCATGGGCACTAGGAGGGTCTTTTGAAGTTTGATGGTGTCAAGTGGTTGACCTGCATGAGGTAGTTAAATTCATCTTTGATATTGATTAGTCAATAGGTCAGCAAACCTTCTAAAGGGCGGGGCTACCTACAGTGAAGAATATAGTGAAAATGTCTTTATGGTTTTTGAATAAAACTTAGAGATCATTTTCTATATCTGAACCTGGTAAAGTTGCTTGTCTAAATGACTACTAAATGTGGAAGAGCCAGTAGAGGCTTAGTAACATTCTAGTCAATGTAAAGTTCCAAGAGATACCGAATTAACTGTGCAATGTGCTTTAATAAATGAACACTATACAAAGATCATGTCAGTTAATTGCCCTTTTGACTAAATTTTTTGGAAGAGTGATGTCGAAAAGAGAAATGGAAAGCAGTAATAATTCAGCATCTGATATGTGCCAGTCACTGTGTTAGGTCATTGACATCCAAAATTTCAGTTAATTCAATGCAAGTCGGCTTTATATTTATATACGAGTATATAAAGCATTATTTTAAATAAGTGAACCAGTTTCTTATTGATTATTTATTATGCATGACACTATTTGCCACACACACACACACACAACACTGAAAATAAATCTGAAAATAAAATGGAAATGATTTGAAAAACATGTTTTAGGAGTAATGCCATCTAACATTTGAAGTGAAGTTAAATGGTACATTTATTCTGGCCCATTCTTTACTATTATATCATAAAGTTCTACTCCATAATATTTGGAAAATGTATGAAACCTGGTGTTGGCAGAATCACTGTTGAAGCTTGATTATATGGACACTACTACATTTGTGACTTTTTTGGTAAATAAGGATTTGTATATGTATCATTCAAAAATTTTAGATTTGGCTAAAACATTTACTTTTTAGATGAAGAAGCCAAAATCCAAAACTCGTATCTATTAAAAAAAAAAAAAATTCTGCTAACAATTTTCAGTCTTATTCTTATTTTTTATTAATTATTTTTTTTAATTGGGGAACGGGAACAGGACTTTATTGGGGAACAGTGTGTACTTCCAGGATTTTTTCCAAGTCAAGTTGTTGTCCTTTCAGTCTTAGTTGTGGAGGGCGCAGCTCAGCTCCAGGTCCAGTTGCAGTTGTTAGTTGCAGGAGGCGCAGCCCACCATCCCTTGTGGGAGTTGAACCGGCAACCTTGTGGTTGAGAGAACACGCTCCAACCAACTGAGCCATCCGGGAGCTCAGCAGCCGCTCAGCTCAAGTTGCCATGTTCAATCTTAGTTTCACAGGGTAGAGTCCACCATCCCTTGCAGGAGTCAGGGAGTCGAGGAGTCAAACTGGCAACCTGGTGGTTGAGAGCCCCATTGGCTCATGTGGGAATAGAACTGGTAGCCTTCAGTATTAGTAACATGGAGCTCCAACAGCCTGAGCCACCGGGCTGGCCCCAGTCTTATTCTTAATAGGACAATCTACTTAATAGCAAAGAATTTCATAAAGCCAGAAACAAACAATTAGAATTCTTTTGGTTTAGCAATTTTCATAGAAAAAAATTAACTAAATGTTAAAAGACATTGTTTATGGATTTCTCCACTTGTAACTGATATCTCTTGGGTGACCGTGCTTTAGTTTCTTTAATCCTAAAATGGGGATGAAAGATGAATCGAGTTTATTGGGCTGTTGTAAGAACTAAACTAGAAAATGTAAATTCAGTGCTTAACATAGAGCTTATTAAAGTTCGATACATGTTTCCAATTATTACTTAAATAGATGAGTTTAAAACGTGATTAAATTCTACCTATATGCAGTAGTCCGTTCTTATTAAAAACAACCTTATAATTCATATATTTTACTAATCCAAAAGTGCCTTACCCTGCACTAGTCTGAGTGGGGTGGCATTTTACATTATTCGTAATTATGAAACCAGCTTGATGACAATGAAATTCTCCATTATAAAGATCTGGAAATTTGAACTGATTTCCTTTTATTTCTGTATGTGTTAAACTATAGTCCTATACTGTATACTGTAGAGTCAAGGAGGTTTATTTCCATCTTAAATAAAGAGGATAGTTTATTCTTAATTTTCTACAATGAGCATATAAAATATACTTTAGTTTTTAAAGGAATATGTTATAATCGGATAAAAATGGACCATCTTCGAAGAATGATAAGTAGCTTATTTTTATTGGCCGTGTATAATAGCATTATCTTGTTCCCATTTTTCTTTGAAGAGTGTACAGATGGGCCTTTTTGTTAGCAAGGTAGTAATGATGAAGCCCCTACCACTCTTCGGCTCTTCTCATTAGACCCTAACCACCTTAATGTATTACTACTGATTCCTCCATGTTCAGTATATTAAATCTTAACAAACGGTTCTCATTTTACATGACAATTCTAATTATTAATGATTATAGAAGCATATTAGACACATAATGCCAAAATATATTACCCATAATGTTAATCTCTAATTTGAGTTATTTTGTATGCTATGAATAGAATATGCTATTTATAGGTCACAGTAGGAACACAAATGCATCTCTTTATCTCTTCTTCTCAATCATGTGCCTATTAATGTAAGTCGGTGAAGAATTCTTAATCTAATTTTCCACTAGCTGTGGAAAAGATCTCTGAGGTCCAGAGGAAAGATCTCTGAGGTCCAGAGAAGAGCAGCTGAAATTCATAATGGAAAGATAGGGTATGTAATGAAGGGAAATATTCGTGGCCTGGCATCTCTTTCGTGCTCAAGTGACCACTTCCTTTGCATGATAGATTATCATTCTTCCTTTTACCCAGCTTTGGGAAGGGATGATGAGAGCAGAGGAGCAGACCTAGATTCTTAGGTTCTCAGCTAACGAGCATCAAGAGGACGAACCACAGAAAAAGCCTTGGAAAGGAAAATACAAGGGGAAGCGAGGTGAGGGAATCAGTGCCTCAGAAGAAAGGAACAGAACTGAGTAACTGATGGGACTTGATTGAACAAGTGTATCTCAGGTGTCCAGACCTTTGTAATATCTCAGCTCAAATAGGGTAAGTACAAGAGAGACGCACTGATACCCTCAAGGCATAGCACACAGACTCCAGCCTAATTCACTCTGCCTATTACATTTTTTTAAAATTCATTTTCAGTTTTTTGAACATTTTCTTTAACATCTGTCACAATGAGTGTGAACTCATTACCCAGTGGGTGTTATGTCATAGTAAGAGCATAAGCTGTTGTTAAGGACTGACATTATACCTGATCCTCAACTGTCTTATCTGTCCTTTATGGGTCTAAAATTCAGTGTGTTCTTTATATACTCATACTTCGTTGAACAAATATTTACAGAGTGCTCTGTTATGCCACAAAAAGTGCTAAAAGCTGGGGATATAGAAAATCAAATGGAGTTCTTGTCCTTGATAACTTCAACGTCCAGTGGGAAGAAATAGCCACATTAATGAATACTTTGATATGAAGGTGGTGCAGAACAGAGAACAGCGCAGCGACTAAGACTGCAGGTTTATAAGATCAAATCCTGGAGAAGATAATCTTTTGGCAGAGTCTAAAAGACATGTAAAGAGAATATTCTTCATTTAGAATGAAGTATAGAGTTAGAAACTGCTAGAGTGTTCCTGGAAACAATGCTTTGTCCTTACCAGACGTGAAGGTGCAGGAGCATGCGTGGGACATGTGATAGGAGAGGTAGACAACAAATGTTTTTTACTCCAAGTGTTATTTACAGTCCTCAGCACTGGCCTGGCCTAGAGCTTGTTGGAAATGAACTCCTCTGGCCAGACATACTACATCAAAATCTGGATCTTTAACAAAATCCTCAGGTAATTTGTTTGTGCTATAAAGCAGGAAAGGTATGGTGTTGTAGATGTGGGCAGATCAAAGGAAGACATAACTGGAAGCTGAAGGACCAAAACTTTTTCTCAGCTAGTCTCCTCTACCTTTTTCTTTTCCTCCATCACCAGGAATGGGCTCTTCAGAGTAGCTTCAAATTCAATTTGAGCCTTGAACTCCTGCTTTCTGCTGCTTGATTCCAGTGACACCCAACCCCCTCCACCCCCATGCCATTGAAAAGGCGGGCCTTGTGTATATGAGGGTAAAAGGAAGATGATACGGACACTGAGAAATCTTGAAGGCTTTTGTTAACAACGAATACTCTTTCACTACGTGATGTTTTCACACACGTTTTCTTCAGATCAGGCATGTGAGATCATGATTAATTTCCTCATTTTGAAGATGGAAAGAATTGAGACAGATGATGTTAGTTGTTGAAAGTCCCATGACTGAAGAAGAAGCAGAATACAGGCTAAACCCAACTTTTCTAATTTGAAGTTCAATGCTTCTTCCTCTTCTCTGAGTTGCCCTGGCCTGGCTGGTTCCTGTTGCTGCATTATATTTTAGTATCATTTTGGAATAGAGGGTCAAAGAATACTGGGAATTAGGAGAGACTCAGAGCATAGGTCCATTAATGGATGATGGCTGTGTTCACCTGTTCAAAGGAATTGGGACTCAGTGAAATATTAAAGCATCTTGATTGTTTTTGCCCTTTAAGTAGATACAAAGCAAGGCAGAACACAGCCAGGAAAAATATTTAAATTACTTTTAGATTAATTCCAGTTGAGAATAGGGATCAAATTCTGATTAAAATCTCCTTACTTTTTTTTATTTTTTTTCACTGCTCAAGAATACAAAAGACCATGGCTTTTGGATAAAACCACTCCACTGAATCATGGCCTTTTGAAGGTTTAGAACTAATTTTAATGATTGAATTGAAATGTCTACATAGATAATTTGATTGATTAAATTGAGATTGATCATTACTTATATAGTTTAGATGGAAATAAAGATTCTCCTGAAAAATGTCTGAATGTCCAAATGTGGGTAAAATAAAATTTCCCATTCATCAATTGTGCAAGGCTTTGATCATCTGTTCAAAATGGGGAAAATGGATCTGTGGAAAATAGCATGAATGTCTTTGGATATGCTTATGTTCCCTTCACTCTATTTCCTTTGAAGTCTTAGGATCCTAAACTACTCTTTAGCTGGTAGACAGAAAGCAGAAATTTTTTGTCATAATAGAAGTGCTGCTCTGCTGTGGTGGTCCCCAAATAATAGTTTGATCATTGAGAGCTCAAAATGGCTCTATATTCAGTTATTTGGTACCTTCAGCTCAAAAGCAAATAGTGTTGCTTAAACCCTCAAATTCTGCATCTGATATGCATATGAAGGGAATGTCACTTTTACAAAGTCAGAGAGCAGAAATCACAGAGGGAAAGGATAACATTTGAGAGTTTAGGTTAAGAGTGTGTGACTAAGATGAGATTGGGTAGAGCAGAGGGCAGCTGGAAGAGAAAAGTAGCAACTCCTTGTTAAAATAAACTAGCTGGATTATGTGACAACGAAGTCATCTGGATTCAGAACTTCTAGAGATGGCCAAGAAACATTAAAAAAAAAAAAAGTTACCATCTTGGATTATGACAGCAAGACATAGGTGTTTATCAACACCTTGCTAGAAGGAAAGGCGATGAAGGAGGGTAGTTTAAAGAGTATAAGAGGCTAAGGGGCCCAATCTAACCCTGGAAGAACTAAACATAGAATTGCAATCAGTATAGCCTGTGAAAAAGAAGAGGCAGTTAAGAGAAATGTCATTCATTTATTCATTCAATCATTCATTCACTCATATGTTCATTCATACTATAAATTATAATTCAATGCCTGCTAAGGGATCAGGGAGTGTTCTAAGTGCCATGGATATAATTGTCACCACATAGCCCGTCCTTGTGCTCATGGAGCTTATAGACCAGTAGAGAGAGGTAAAAACAAAAATAAATGCTAAACAAGATGATTTCAAATGATAAAATTACTGTGAAGGGAAAGAATAAGATGGCATTATGGAGATGAATTGCTTAGATAAGGAGGGTAGAATGCTTATGTAGGGTGGTCTGGGAAGGCCTCTCTGAGGTATCATTTAAGTTGAGAGCCATGATAAGAAGAAGCCAGGCTATATGGCCAATATACATACATAGAGCAGAGTACAAAGACTATCTAACATTTCAGAATATGCAGATCAAAATTAAATAAATAATTTGCTTTACATTGTAAAGTCCTTAAATAATTTTTTTAGAGGGAGAGAATCAATCTCTCTCTCTCTCTCTCTCTCTCTCTCTCTCTCTCTCTCTCTCTCCCCCCCCCTTCTCCCCTCTCCTCTCCTCTCCTCTCTTCTGCTCTCCTCTCCCCTTCCCTCCCTCCCTTTCTCTCTCTGAAGTAGAATTTGGCAACTCTTCCTTATGTGTTCATGAAGGTCATATGTCTCTGTCTTCTGGAGTTGAGATTTTCTTAAGCACAATAGGAAGCATGTCTGTAGCTCTTCAAAGATGAGTGTCAGTCCCATAGAGATTCAAAGAATTGTCTTTAAGTTTAATACAAGGCTATGTGCATGGTAGTTGCTCAATAAAAATTAGCCAGCATAGAAATGGACTTTATTTAATGATGGAAGTTGCTAAATACGTGCTTGTTGGTTAAATAATGAAACTGAGTTTAATGAGATCATATTCTGTCTTTATAGTTCCTTTGCAAATACTCTAGAATGTTTTATTACTCATTCCATAAATGTTATTTAATTGGCTAACTCAGGTATAAAAGCTGTATTGATCCTAAAAGTGTAACCCTGAGTAATGATTCATAGTGGTGGTTCAAAGATGAGATTTGACTTAAAGCAACACTTTTGTCTCTATTCAGACAACACTTACATAAATAAAAATATAAGGGAGAACAAACTTTTTATATAGGTTTAATTTTTTTTCAGTTAGATTGTAAACTACATTAAGATAGGAGCCAAGTATTCATGCATCTTTAGAACCGTAATTCTTATCAGATGTATAAATTTTAGATGCTAACTAATCTTGTGCAGCAAGCTAAAAAACGCGTGGTCTTTAAAGCCAGACAGACTGGTTTGAATCCTGACTGCAACTTGCTAGCTCTATGGGCTTGAGCTAATTGGTATGTTGACTGAGTCTCACTTTTTTCACCTGTGGAATAGAGAGCCTACTACATTTTAACTTGGATTCGGAGAGTAATGAGATTTTACATAAAAAAATAACTATGGAATAGCCATTAAAATTTAAAAACAAGAAGAAACAGACTGTGCTATTAAGTTCTGTGAGGGCAGGAGAAGAACTGTATCTTCTGTACCTTTTCTGTACCCACAATTTCTGGCTCTCGGGAGTAGGCACTCAACAAGTACTTGTGTGAAGAAGCCTGGTGATGTTTAATGTTCTAAATGGTCTTTATGGTCAGAAAGCAGGACGATATGTTCTAAGAATTTCTGAACGCCATGATCAGTCTGCAAGTGAGTGTATACACCTGTTGGAGGAGTTAGTATCCACCTAAAGAGATGGAATTAGACCTTAGGTGGAAAAGGATTCTGCTTTTCCAGGGACCTACACATCAGAGATAAATAGCTCTGTCCTTTAGTGGTGGTAGAAATAAGGAAAGTTACCAAGGAGGAAGAGAATTCAGCTGGGTACAGGAATATCCAGATCAGATCATGTGAAGAGTAGAATGGTGGGAAAAGTATTGCTTCCTCTTGAGAGTTGGTTTATAATGTTTCAATTAGGTATTTCCACTATGGTACCTGCAATGAGCACAGTCACCTCTGAAGGAAATCGTTCCACCCTTCACCTATGTCCTGAGAAACTGACTAAAGCATTAAGTTTGGCTCTCCTTTCTCCTCCTCCCCACACTATTCTCGTTTTGACTATCGCATTTCACTGGTCTGGAGTGGGCATCTGCTGACTGGGAAACAAATCTCTAAACTGGCTTAACTTATCACCAGTGTAAAATGATAAACTAAAGAGATTTACTCTGGACTGTGAATTGGGGGAGTTACTACAAAATGGCTTAGTTGGCAAAGGAAATCGAAGTTGACTCATGCAGAGAATCCATGAGTTAAAGGCGTAGGAAGCTCGAGTTAGGAGACAACAGAAGCTGTGTTTAAGCAGAAGCTATGAAGTTGAAAAAAAAGCATGTAATAGGAAGGGGGAAGAATTCACATTCAGAAAGAGAAGTGGACATTCAGAGATGGAGATTGATAGAGACTAGCTGAGTCATATTTGTGGTAGATAGATGTTTACCAATTCTTACTCTTTCTGCAACCTTGCTGTGTTATAATTCCTGCTCTTGGTAAGTTTAAAATTTCAGGCTTTCGTGGTTTATTGGACAGCATATCTTTTCAGTAAGACCCTATTAATTGTGGTAAAACCACAAAGTATCCAGATTGACCAAAGTATCTAGATTAAAACCTATATGAAGATTAAGCAGCAAGTTTCATTGGCATATTCTCAATTTTAGACATTCTGTCCTATTGTTCACAAACAACTAGTAAAATAGGTTCTATTTGGGGTTTGAAAAATATGAATGCTGTATTTTTAGCTGGCCTAATACAGTTTTCAGTGAAGAGGGTAAAAGAGAAAGAAGGAAGAAGAAAGCTAGGGAAGCAGAGAAAGAGGGAGGGAGGAAGAAAAAGAGAGAGAAAAGAAGACTGAAAGAAAGATTAAAAGATTGAAATATTTAGATAAAAAGAATATAATTCAGTAAGTGGTTAGCAAATTCCCCTAAGTGAGTTTGGAGTTTAAGAAGGTTCGTTCACTTTTAATAAGCCTGTAAAGTTATCATCTGTCAAAAGAAGGCAGTCAATTTCAAAAAAATTTTGAATGCCCAAATATGTATGGCCTAAATCTTCTGGGTAAAAAATATGCCTCCTAGTATAACATAAAATAAACATAGTCAACTAGTGTTAAGACAGGGTAGTATTTGCATGTGACTTGTGTACCAAAACTCCCTCTACTACTAATAATATATTTTCTAAAAGCATAAGCCTTCTTACAGAGCCCAAAAATATATAAAAGAAAAATACCTGGATGTCCCTGGTTGAGTTCGCATAAAGAAAGCAGGCATATTTCTATATAACAACTCAATGGGATGGTTATAGCCACTTCAATAATATAATACAATAAAATTTATTTTTATATTGAATCATAAAATTACAATACCAGAAGTGGCCAACAGTTTATCAATTCTCAAAATAGCTAGTAGAGGATACTACTAGAACGATGTAAAATCCCTCAAATGTGTCTAATTATCCCAAACCATACCACCCAAGGGAAATATTCTCCTGACCCTTTCTGTTGATCAGTTTATGTTACAGAACATATGGGTTGATGACCCTTGCAACATAGTTTTGCTTCAGTGGATAATGTAACCACAGAGCTCTTTTATTGTCCTATAAATACTATGTCTTCCCTTGAAATAGTATTGCATTCACTTAACTGATTTTCTAATATCATTATTTTACATATTAATTGAATATCATCACTAAACCCTACATAGAATGAATGAATTTTGGCAAGCAACTATAAAAATGACCTAAGCTTTAAAGCAGGGGAGCTTCTTGAAAGTAACTGGGACCACATTCAGATTTCAAACCCTCTCTCACTACCAGACACAGTCTTGTCCCAGTTGGTTGGTTTTGAAGGAGAAGGAAAAGTTTAGAAGTCATTTTAGAAGCCAGGTATTCTTTTCTTTCCAGGTGTTAAGAATGAGTGTGTGTGTGTGTGTGTGTGTGTGTGTGTGTGTGTGTGTATGTGTAAGAGAGAGAGAAACATTAACTTTCCTATGAAAGAGTGAAAGTCACAGTACTTAAATTTGAACCCAGGTTCCATCACTTACTAGCTGTATGATCTTTCCAATAATCCTTCAGCTCAGTTTCCTCAGTAGTAAAACATCAATACTAGCACCTTCCTCATGGATTTGTTATGAGGATTCAGTGACATGGTACTTGGCACATAAGTACCTACTATTTTTCCCCGAAAATAAGACGTAACCGGAAAATAAATCCTAGTATGATTTTTGAGGGGATGGCATCTTCTGAACATACGCCCTAATGCATCTTTTGGAACAAAAATTAACATGACTCGGTTACTTTCCGGAAAACACAGTAGTAAAGGTAAATTGCTAATAATGACCATGGCTATTCTTTATATACTACAGTGATTAAACCTGTTCCTAGAAGTAAAAGGATTTCCTTTTTTAATGTCTCCTTGGAAAGATAGCCTCACAAATAAATCACTGTGAGAGGGAAGGGACAGGTTTGGGCCAGGAAGTTCTTACATGAAAGCAGTTTGGAAGGAAAATGCACAATCCAGATGCCCTCACAAAATACTGAAGGCAGGAAGTGAAAACTCTGAAGGCAGATGAAGGAAAAAATATTGAGAGTAAGTTTACCCAAGTGTGGAATTCTGTTTGCTGTTTGCATATGACATGCCCGTCCTGTGATAGTTCTACCATTGTAATGAGGTTGTTTGGTGAAGTCAATGGGGATAGGGAAAGGAAAAAAAAAATCATCTCTTTTAAAATTGAGATGTAATTGTCATATAACATTGTGTTAGTTTTGGATGTACAACATAATATTTTGATATATGTATATATTACAAAATGATAACGACAGTAATTTTACATCATCTAGTGTCAAGAGGACAGTGAACAAATGAAATAGAAAACGGGGTGGAGAGAGGTAGGTGAGAGTGAAAATATATGACACTTAAAGCTTTGTCTTAGTATTTGATTCCTGACCCATTCTGACCATGATTTCTGAGCAACACAATCAGCAAGATTCCGCAGCACCCTCAATGAATCTAGTACTTCTGGCTCATGCCAGCTGTCGTGTGTACTGACCTAACTGTACAAAAAGAGAAATGGAGGAACGTTTAACTGAAGGTACAGACTAATGCCTCACTAATGCTCTAAATTACTGCCATTGTTTCCAAGGGCTATGACACTGAAACACAATGGCATTTTTCTTGTACGTTTTTCTGAAAGGCTGGTGTCTGACATCATTTGGGAGGAGTGGAGGTTGGGGGTTACCAATATAACATATTGTTTTGCCGACATATGCAAATGCTTGGAAAGTCTTCCAAATTTAAAGGAGAACAAAAATACAACACAAATTGTAGTCAGAGGAAAAAAACAAACCGTTGTTTGGTTTTCCATCTTCCCCAGGGAGCAGCTGCTGATTTCACTCTAATTTTAGCTTCTATTGCTTTGAGCTAAACTTTCCATTTTTATTAAAAAAAAAAACAAAACAAAACAAAAAAAAACTTTGAGTCTAGAGGATTACAAGCTCCTGTGCTTTTGATTTTTAATAAAAAGCAAGCATTTACCTCTGAACAGTAGCAGGAAGAAAAGGAATTAAACCTGAGGCCAGTGAGCTGACCTTTAGAAGGGTGCTGAGCCAGAGGGAGATGAGGAATTGAACACACACGCCTTTTCTTTCTCATGTACACACTCTCCAGCTAGTGTTCTTTTTAAAAATATATATATTTATTTAAATGGGAAAATTATTTGATTTAAAAAAAAATCTTTGTTCGTGAATGTTTGTGTTTCATGAATTGGCTAGGTGGACTCAAGTCCTTCCGAGTGCTATGCTGGCTGGTATGCTTGGATCCCCATAAATAATATGAATGGTGATGGTGCCGATTTAAGGTGTAGAATAGAAAGAAAAATTACATATCCATCTCTATACAAGACTCTACTGAATGGGGAATCTGGGGTGATGCCTGACATAGTGAAACTAATCACTCCAACACGGCTGACATAATACAACTTGCAACTGGGAATACATATACTCAAATTGCAGGCAAATCTCATTCCTTAATCTGTTCACTTTTTTATAGAGGAAAGGAAGCATAGCAAATTTAGTCTAATTTGTATCTCACATTTTTGTAAAACGAGTGTATTTCTGTGGCATTAAATGAATACCACTGTTTTAAGAAAAATGACCTAAGATCCATGAATTCAGTTTACAAATTACCGTTTGCATTATTCAGTAACCTTCCCCCATCCCCAATTCTATATGACACTGTTTTAATAGTGTCAGTAAAAGAACTCACCTATATGTAGCTTAGGACAAAAATTTTGAGCCTGGAACTCAGCCTTCCACTCCTTCTACCTGTTGTGTAAAGAGTGTCAGCCTGATAGAATAAGGTTGGGAGTTCACATTTCTATTAGAAATTATTCATGACTTTAATTCTCTCTGTCAAATGGATCACTACTCTTACAGCATTTAATTAGCTTTATCATCCCAAAATGCTCTGCTCTCACAGAAAATATTTAAAGAAGCCTTTGTTAGAGTATCCAAATATAATATATTGCATTGAGTTTTGTTTTCATGAATTTTGCCTTCATATGGGTAGTGGCGTTAATTAGATGTGTACATTGAATGCTAACTGCATTCTGTGTAATTATTTTTGTTATTTAACTTCCCTTGTAATTTTAAGTTAGTTAAAATAATAACCATGGGATAATAGAAATCTCTCTTGGAGCTAATTAGACAACTAAGGATCATTTGTAAAGGTCAGGCTGGCAGTTGGCTTGGGGAAAGCAGGAAGGTTACTGGGTAAAGAATGGTAGTTAGGAGACTGTGTATGTCTAAAGAGTATCCCACCGGAAGAGCTTCAGAGATGGTCATGCCCAAACCCTTCCTTCTTCTGGTATGAAAACTAAGTGGAGACTAGGTTCTATGACTATCAGTGACTTCCTATGAAACCTTTAGATGAATAATTTAATTTCTCAGTCTCTGGTTCATACAATTTTTTGTTAAAATCCCAACTTTCAGTTAATGTCATGTAGTTTGTTTGAGGGACTCATAAAGGACCTGATGCCGCTTTGCTGTCATCAGAGGAAAAAGTAAGTGTTTTATTATCAAGTTCATAAAAGACATTTGCATTAACAGGTTAAACGAAGAGGCTTTGGGCTTCTTAAAATAAATGGGTTCTTGATCCAATTGCTCACTTACAAACTTCTTTTCCTTCTACTAATTAAAAATAAAAATCATGGACTGTTTCTGCTGCCTTTATTTTTCTCCTTTAATATCACATAGACTAGACTGGCTTCTTTCTATTACTAGAACAGTACTCTTGAAAATCACCCAAATACCCTTCTAGTCAAATTGAATGACCTCTTCTCAACTTCCATCCTCCTTCGCTTCATTTTGGTATTAACTTTTATACTTAGTACCTCATTTTTGAAGCACACTTATTTTCCTTGCCCTTCCACGCTGCCCTATCCTATTTTCTCTAAACTTTCTTTTCATGCACTCATTCATTCAACCATTTATAATCACCTACCATGTGCCAGGGATTTTGCTAGGCATGGAGGGTACATTGATCAATAATAAATGAATCCTAAAACAACCTAAAAAGCATAATGACAGAATCTTGTAGAGAATATAGATTAGATACAGTGTGAATTTCTACTCACAAGTAATTTCAAATAATCAATAGTTTAATCCAGCATCTTGTTGCTTCTCTAGGACCTAGGATTGTTCCATATTACTCGAGTTATTTCATCTCAACTATTTAACTTATGGTTAAGGCCCTGTAGCAAGTGTCCTTTTTCCACATGTTGGTCCCTATTAGTCACTAGGTCTCTCCACACAGACTATAGTTCCTCTGGTTTCTGTAACTTTGTTGAAGTTTTTCTGTCTATCCCAAAAGTTACACTTGAGCTTCTCACTGTTCAGGCAGTACTTTCTGTTTTAGTCCCCCTCTCTGAACACTTAGATTCTTATTTAAATGCACTGACTTTTTCCCATCTGAATGCCATTTTCAGTTTCTGCACATGTAGTTGGAATTCCAAAATTTAGCTGTTTGTCATAGACCAGAGACATTATATCAAGGACACGAATTCTGGAGTCAGTGTTCCATCATTTACCAATTGAGAGATGGCTCCCTGCTTCTATTTTCTCCTTGGTAAAATGGAGGTAATAATACTACCCACCTCATAGAATTATGGAGATGATAAAATTAGTAGATATATAGGTAGGCAGATAGATAGATACATAAATCACTCCATCATTTAAAACAGTTCTTGAAATATAGTAGACATTCAGCAAAATGTTAGATATTATTTTATATTTACATCTGTAAATAATTGTTCTTTGAGTATATGTCTCATTTTTTTAAGCATACCTTCTTTAGAGGCTGAGTTACTATATTTTATTTTTTCTGGAGCCAGTGGATAACTGTCGGTGATATTTATCAAATAATGGATATTTAATTGACTAATTGAGGTATTTGATAACTATTTTTTTCCATCTGACTCTGTCCCGGCCATCAACATACGAGGTGTGACAATTAAGTTCGCAAATTAGCTGCAATGATGTTGCTAACTTTTTTTAATATCAGAGGGATTATTTATTATGAATTTGTACCAACTGGACAAACAGTTAACCAAGTTTACTATTTGGAAGTGCTGAAAAGGCTGCATGAAAAAGTTAGTCAACCTGAATTTTTTGCCAACAATCCATGGCTCTTACATCATGACAATGCACCAGCTTATACGACTGTCTGTGAGGGAGTTTTTAGCCAGTAAATAAGTAACTGTATTGGAACACCCACCCTACTCACATGATCTGACCACCAATGACTTTATTCTTTACCTGAAGATAAAGGAAATACTGAAAGGAAGACATTTTGATGACATTCAGAACATCAAGGGTAATACGATGACAGCTCTGATGGCCATTCCAGAAAAAGAGTCCAAAATTGCTTTGAAGAGTGGGCTAGGTGCTGGTGTCGGTACATAGCTTCCCAAGGGGAGTATTTGGAAGGTGACTGTAGTGATATTCAGCAATGAGGCATGTAGCACTTTTTCTAGGATGAGTTCACGAACTTAATTGTCTGACCTTCACAGCTATGTAGATTTCCCTCCTCTACTTATTAAAAATGTTTGCCACATGCAGTTTAAAAGGCTACCCAGAAGTAACATACCCAGAGCTAGTATAGGACCATTGGGGTTTGGACAAAGACCATGTAGAAGAGACCAGACCCCTTGGGGACATACTTGATTCCTTAAAGAGCTTTCAAGAAGGAGCAGACCTCTGATTGAATTTTGGAGGCTTGATAACTAGAAATTGAGAAATAGCGTTTAGGATATGGGTAAAATCCATCCAGTTGGAGGGGTTGGAATGAGCAAAGTCTGGAGGCCAGAAAGCCTAGAGATATGTTTAGGGAAATTACAAATCATTCAATTTAGCTGGTGTAGCACAGTATTGGGGAGAAAATTGTAAAATGGGGATGAAATACCGAAATTGAGGGTGATTCTACTTATGAGTCAATAATGTTTTTTATCTGATGTATATTGCTTAAATATCACTGTTTGGCAGATTAAACAAAAAAGTAGAAATTGATACTGCTTTTTGTTTTCTGGGAATTGTGAAACTTTTCTTTTTTTTAAGGGAAAAGGATGCATGCTTAAGCCTTATATATGGCATGTTTGAATAAGATGAGTTTAGCTTTTTATAAATGTTGACAGCTCTAAAAACAGCAGTGCTAATAATGGTCAAACTGAGTTCTCAATACAGCAACCCCAGAGGGCTTCCAGAAGCAGGCAGGGAAGCTCTGAGTAAAAATTGGCCCCTGCAACTAACTACCTTATCTGTCTTTCCCAGTTAAACCCGTAACTATTTTCTGGCACAGCCAGTTTCCATAGACACCATTGTGAGTTTTCTTTTCCTTTTATTAAAGTAGACTCATTTCAATTTTTTTTAGGATGGGAAGTGCTAGGCAAGAATTCTCTAAGATCCCACAGCATTTTCTTTTTAACTTTTTCTTACTGTTTGTCATATTGTGGTATAATTTATGTTTATGCGTCTGTCTTCCTCACCAGCCTAATTAGCTCTATCAGGAGTTTCTGAAAATCTTCCCATGTTTCAGACATTGTGCTAAAGGTGTTACATGGATAATTTATTCACCTTCATAACAGTTTCTCTGAGATGAATACTATTATCAATCCCATTTTACAAATAGGGAACTGATGGGTATAGAGGGTAAGAAAATTATCCGGGTTGTATAATTAGTAGATGTTGGAGTCAGGATTTGAACTCTGTCCAATTCCAGACCCCGAGCTCTTAAATATCACACGATACAAAATGAATATCTATTGATCGAATTTGTGAATAAACAGAACAAATGTATTATGCACATTTTGGTAGAAATAACATTGGATAGGGAACTAGGAAACCTGATCTCTAGCCCCAGGTCTGCTTCAAACTAGCTGGGTGACCTTGGACAATTTTCGTAACTTCTTTCAGCCTCATTTCTGTACTGGGTTATTGTGAAAATTAAGTTACATGACATGTATGAATGTGCTTAGCACAAGGCCTGGTACATTCTAAGTTTTTATAAATGCTCGTTTTCTTTTCTTTCTCACCCTCCTTTGCCCTAAGAGGCTTGTGAACCAACCTTGACTTTTCTAAGGCACATGACATTCTGTCTCAATCTGTGCCCAACCCCCTGGGCCAGAAGGTGATGGCCCTCACTGGAACAAGGGAAAACATGGGCAGTGCCAGATGATGATTGAGAGGACAGAACTGGGTGAGGTTATTGCAGCTGCCACTTCAGTGACCGATGATGGCAAGGGGTCATCACGTTAGTGCAGGGCCCCATGTGGCGATGCTGGGCGCACCTGCCTCAAGTCGCTCTGTATCTCTAATGTGAGTTATACATGTAATTATCCAGACAGCAGGCTAAAATATCTCCACAGACAGCAAAGTTTCAGCAGCAGAAGGGCACATTTTGTTTCATGTGACTTCAGCAGAGCGCTGCCAAGTGTTGTAAAGCTGTGGTGATTAACTGAAGGACAGTTAGAAAGTCATGGAGTAATATGTTGTCCCCATGGCTAGGCCACCATGGATTAAGCTACGCGAGGTTAAGGTGTGGACATGAGACTGTCAAAGAAAACAATACCCATAAAATCAGTTTTAGCTCTGGGGTCCTCACTGGAATATGCTTTTCTTCCAGAGATCAGGATCTGTACTTTTCTTACGGAGTCCTTATATTGACTAAGACTCTCACTGAAAACCAAGGCAGGAAATCCCATTTTAGAGAATATTTTGTTTGTGGACAATGGCATGAGTGAAATGCAAGTATTCTGTGAGTTGTGTGTCTACAGATAAAAAGAGACACATATATGTCATGCAGGGACTTTGGTCCCGCTCCCCACATAAGAACACAGGATATGGTGAGGCCAAAAAGGAACAACAACGGAGCCATAATTAGGGGAGTCATACCACTATATTCTCGATGGCGGGTGGTTAGAGACACAAAAGCAAATATCTGCCAGTACCCCAACGAGGGGTCTTCCTGTACCCCAGTCTTGCTGGCGGCCAGGCAAGACACAGGAAGTAGGATCCACATGATCCACAGTCCACCATCCGCTTGCTAACCGCACTTGCTAACCGCAATCTGCCGTCTGCTTCTCTGCCAACCAACCAACACCCTAGCGCAGCCATGGTAGTTATGTTAGTGGCCAATGGCTAACTGGCAACAACTGATGGCCACCCAGCCACAGCAGATGGTCATCTAATAACAGAGCCAGCACCTTTCCTCATGAGGCCAAGAGCCTGGAAACTGTTTTCTGGGACTCTGTTCCCACAACATGCATGCTTGCAAAGACACACATTGGGTTCTGTTTTTAGACCGCTTGAATGAAAACCTTATTATTATTTTTTTTGTGTGTGGTATTTTTATGGTTTCCTTCATCTCTGCATATGACTTCAGGTTGCTGGGAGGAATCCAGGGGTGTGTGTGTGAGGCCAGAGACCCATATCTTTTGGGAGGAGTATAGGTAGCTGCTAAGCCCTGCCTGCTCTGGAATACCTGAGAAATGCTTGTGAGAATGATGGATAGGTTAAAAGGTGTAGAAAAAGAAAGAAAAACAAGAGAAAGGAAAACCAAAATGAATTATGAAAAAAATATAAGGAAGTGGGTGAGAAGCCCAGAAAGGACTCAAAGAGGGAAAGAGAAGGTGAGCATAGTCAGGGGGGGTACAGGCCACCCACACTTTTGGTGCTATAGCATGGCTGACTGGGTCTTGGACTATTAATGTTTGAATTTTATGTCATATCCTCCAGAGAGGTGAAAGCAAAGTCCAGAGTCCATCAGGGTTGCAGTCCCAACATTTATTTTTTAAACTTTTATTTATTTTAAGTGTATTTTTCCAGGACCCATCAGCTCCAAGTCAAGCAGTTTCAATCTAGTTGTGGAGGGTGCAGCTCACGGAGGTCCGTGTAGGGATTTAACCGGCAACCGTGTTGTTAAGAGCACCACGCTCTAACCAACTGAGCTAACCGGCTGCCCCGTGTCCCAACATTTTTGACCTGATCTACTCCCTTTACTGTCATCTGTATGCAACCTCTGTGTACACATGTCTTTTATGATCTGGCTTTTTTTTCTTTTCTTTTTTTAATTTTTGCTTTTTCTGGAGCGGGGACAGTGAGGAGGGAGAAATGGGAATGGACGGGGGCATTTAGAGTGATGAAATGAAGCAAACGGGATGTAGCTGAACAGATCTCCATCACCTGTTACCTGCTTATTGGTGAGAATGCCAAACGGTACCGAATCAGTAACATTGCTGATCGATAGATCCCATCTGTTGTTTCCCTTTTCCAGTAGTTTGGTGCAAAAGTAATCGCGTTTTTTTGCAATTTATTCAACCTTTTAAACCACAGTTACTTTTGTACAAACCTAATACATCATTTGTTGTCTCTCTGAGGAAAATTAAATGACAACACTATTTCCTGCTCACATAGGAATTAGTTGTTTCTCAGTTATTTCTTCCAGAGTATTGAAATAGTTTAAGTTTCTGTCTTAGTTAAATTGAAAGGCATTTTTGAGCAGATACGACTAATATTACCACTACTCCTGCTGTTACTGCTAATACCAGTATCTCTACTACTATAGCCACTCGTTACCATTTATCAAAAGCTGGTGTTGTTATGGTTTACCTGATTGGCACATCATCATATTTGTGTTTTACAACAAACTTTTGATGTATATACGATTATACAAGCAGCTAGGGCTCACAGAAGTTTTACAGTTTACTCCAGGTCATGTGGTTAGTAGTGGCAGGGCTGGAATGCAAACCGAGATGTGTCTGGTTCTAAACTATTGTATAGATCATTATGCAAGGAACAGGGTTGAGGCCAGACTGAAAACTGGAATGTAATTGATTAAGCCTTGTCCCCTTCTTTAAAATTCAGTGGATGAAAAGACAGGTAAATAACCAATTCTGTAAATGGTATTGTATATTCTGAACAGTGATTCTCACATGGTGCATCAGAATCAGTTGGGTTAATATATTTAAAATGTGGATTCCAGACTGCAACCAAGAAAATTTGGGTTGGAACCAGGGGATGTATAATTTTAAAAGAAAAAAAAAAAGAAAATCTCCATGGATTCTAAAGCTCAGCCAACTTTGAAAAATGCTGTTCATCCTTAATGGCCAAAATAATACATTATCCCTTCTTATGAAAAGGGGAAAAGTAGATCCAACTTGAGGGAGTGGAGGTTGTTTAGTTGACTTTATAATTTCCTGGGTTATGAAAGTGTTAGAAATCACATCCTGATATTTAGGAAATGGTTGTCAGTAGCTTTAGACTAGCACCTACTAATTCTATAAATGATTATCCTTAACCCTTGCTGTCTTGACTACATCTTATGCTATTATTTAATTAATTAATTGATTGATTGATTTTTAAAGTATGGTTGGTATACAGTATTATGTTAGTTATATCAGTTACAGGTATACAATAGAGTAATTTGACATTTTTATGCCTCACAGTGTGATCACCCCACTAATTCTGGTAATTATCTGTCATCGTGCAAACTTATCACAATATTATTGACTGTATTCTACTTCCCTTTTCACCTCTCCCTCCAACCCCACTCTCTGGTAACCATTCCTTTGGTCTCTGTTTCTAAGAGTCTGTTTTTGTTTTGTTGTGTTGGAATAGATCTTATGTTTTAAAGCTCACTTATACTGATGTACTTCACTACAGGGATCTGATCTTTTAACCTTTCAGTTTACTTATTCTTGTAATTTAGTTATCATATGCATGAAAAGAAAAAAAATAAATGTTATAACTTTAAACATTTTTGCTTAGACATTATTTTTATGCTCTTGGTCAAGTTACTTCACCTCTCTTGGCCCAAATGTCCCTTATATGAGCGAGTTGGACTAAATAAATTCAAAGCTGTGAAAATCCATGAAATTAAGATCTTGGGCCATCATCCATCAGTGCTCAGTTATCTTGAGACACTTTTCTTTCCAGTTGAGAAACTTCTTCATGATTCAGTAAATATAGAATCACTACTTCAAAGGCCAGATCTGGAATAACTAGGAATCTTGCCGGGCAGATTTTAGGCTTGTGTCTGAAAAAGTGATATATACCAAAAGCCTAGAGGATTGAAATAGTCCAGAGCATTTCAGGACTGGACAGCTGATGAGTGGGTAAAGGTTGACTGTGCCTCACTCTGTCAGCTTGTCATTTTAATGAATATCAGAATCACCCACACACCAAATTGGGAAGCCAAGGACATCATCTTGGCTGAGAATGAGCCCCTCCCAGAACCTGGCTTAGTTTCTGAGAGCACTTTCAGTAGCTAAAAGTTTCACTCCCACCTGCAGTTGTGAGGACGTAGATTGCCGGAATTTTGTGACCTCTGTTGTCCTTGATTATAATATGGTGAAAAACTGCCTTGAAAAGATAAAGATATTTTACATGATTTACAGTCTAACCTTAAGATGCTCTTGACATATATCTGAAGGAAAAGAAGGAACGGCTGCTCCCAGACAGGTTGAATTCTTTCCTTATCAGAAGGGTTAAAATAAATATTCTTTGTCTTCATGCCTTTCCAGCATTTCTCTGGCTGATAAAAGGGGAGATCTGTGTATTGGACTGAAAATTATGGGGAAGCAAATCCAAAGAAATGTGACACCTTTTTCTCTCTGCCAGTGTGTATCAAGTATGTGTTTGGAGAAAAAGAGAAAGCAGCACTTCTTAATCAGAACGGGGATTGGCCACAGAAAGGAGAATCCCCAAAGCAAGGGCAGCAGTGCCTGTCAAAGCAATATCCATGGAAAGTCTTGGCTGGTGGACTAAGTATTTAACAATAAGGCCAGCTTTTCCTGTTGTCCAGGTTTTCATAACCAGACACCATTAAACATTTGAATCATCCAGTCATTCTTTTTTTTCTGGTTTTGTGTCTCTTATACCCACCTCAGATCATAATGTTTATCCAATGGACAGAAGACATTGGTCATGCTGACAGTCTGTGTGGGAGTTTTCTTTCACATTATACAATAATAAACTCTCATTCTTCTTTAAGTGTTCAGTTGGCTAATGAGCAAACCCTCATGCTAAATAAAGTGACTGCTTAAGACTGCATTGTTTAGTATAGTAGTAGCCACTAGTCAAAATAGCTCTTTAAATTTAAGTGAATTAAAATTAAAGTGAATTCAAATTAAGTTCCTCAGTCATACAAACCACATTTCAAGTACTGAAAAGCCACATTTGGCTAGTGGCTTCCATACTGAATGGAAATTATCATATCAAACATTTCCATTATCACAGAAAGTTCTGTTGGGCATCTCTGAGTTAGAAAGGAATTCTCAATTCCTTCGCAGGTCATTCTTGGTCATCTGCAATAACATTAGACCTAGCGGTATCCCAGTCTGTCTGTGGAATGAGAGAAAAATGCCGTCAACCAATTAGGAATTATGTGGGCATTTTAATGTAATTATTAATTGATGCTTTATAAATAGAACACAAAAGAATGTTTATATATTCGTTTTCAGTGTGTTCCATAGGAACCCTATTTAACAATTTTAAACCTCTCCATCTTTTCAACAACTTCTTTGGAAAATGAGGCAAAGGGAAATGCTGAAACGTTGTTCTTAATTTTGTCAAAGAATTATAGGCTATTGCAAATTTGTAAAACGTCTGGTATTAGATGTGAACGTCTGAATGAGCAAAGCTTTATCAGCAATATAATTAATGATGATTTCTTATATTTGTATGATGACTTTCCGAAATGCTCTCACATGCGTTCTCTAATTGATACTTAAAATAACCCTGTAAAGTAGATGGAGGCAAGATGTATATTACCATCGTATTTTACATTTTTAAAGAGGTTAAGTTACTTGTTTAAGGTCATATAGTTTGAGTGTCAGCAATAGAACCTGGGCTTTTGACTTCTAAGTTCATTTTTGGTTCTGTTTTACTACCCTGTTGGGGTTCTTAGGACAAGTATTATATTTCAGGACAAGCAACGATAGAAGGAGAATAGAAATGTTGAGGATTTGGAGTCACGAAATATGGACTAAAAATATTCCTCATTCTTCCTCCAGACCAAAGAAGTAGATCTGAGCCTTTGGAAATCATAGGGAAAGAAACTGCTATTTTATCTTTCCTTCCTACCAGCTTCACTCATGGAATTTAGCTCTTACTCGTTCATTCATTCATCCGTTCGTTCGTTCATTCGTTCATTCATTCATTCATTCATCCAACATTGACTGAGCACTTCTCATATGCCAGGCTCTTGCTAAGCTGTGGGACAGAGAGAGGAATGAGACTTGCCCTTAGTCTCCAGGGACCACATCCTGATAGGAAAGTGATACAGATTGTTGTAGATGCTATTATAGAATTTATTTTAAAGTGCTCTGACAGTGAAAAAGACGAGGTGATTAATTCTGTCTAGAGAGAGGTGGTCATGAGAAAAAGCTTCATACTTTGTGTAGATGACACGTGAGCTGGGCCTCAGAGGGAGCTAATTGGTACATTTTAAAAGGGGAAGCATTTCTAGGTAGAATAAACAGCATAAGCAAATTTATGTTGATTTAAAATAAATAAAAATGGTATTCTTTGTTGTGCTTACTATGTTCCAGGTATTTTATAAATACATTAAACATCTCTTTATACTATTAACTGCACTTTTGAGATAGGTCCTGTTTTTACAAACAAAGAAATTGAGGCTCAGAAAGGTGAAGTAATTTATTCTATCTAGTAACTGATACAATCAGGAGTCAAACATACACAGCCAGATTCCAGCAATTGTGTGCTTAATCTCAATAGTTCTGATAATACCATAGAGTTAATTATATAACCTGATTTTTCTTCCCTTTTATGGTATATCATAAGCTGTTTCCCAAGTCATCAAAATTCTCTAAAAATGCTATTTCAGTAATACAAAAACCCATCTTATTGATGTATTATAATTTGTTTAACTAGTCTTTTATTGTTGAATATTAAATTGTCTCCAATGTTTTGCTATTTCAAATAACAATGCATGATGAGTTTTCTGAATCAGGATTTTCTTCACAGGCCCAACCTCATAGAGAAAGCCCTTTGAGTTTTCCTTGGTATTATCACCAAGAATAAGCTAGAAAGCCAGAGAACATACTAAATGCACTCTATTTTGGGGTATTCTCTTTGGGAATTATCTCAAGGGCAGTGAGCAACCCACATTGGTTCCTTCTGAAGACCTAGATATTTCCAGGCTTCGGCTACTCAGTATATATTGAAGGGTTGGAAATTAGTTTTAATATTAACCTAAGAGAAATATAATTAAGAAAATAAATCATCTTAAAATGCTATTACAAGCCCAAATAGACGTGATCTTTGGATGATCTGCTCCTCTGTGTTACTTGTTACATCACTGTCCATTTAAGTGAATGCTGGCAGTTTTTGATTGCTGCTTTCTAAGTCAAACTTAGCAGAGAAAAATGTGAAGGTTTAGGTTAAGATGTGAGAATCTCCCCTCACTCCCAAATGAATGCTGTTTAAATTATTATGCTTTACTTCACCCATCGTGACTGTACATCTCTTTTCTTGTTTGTTGATGGTATCCATCTTAAGGAAGAAACCTAGAAATTCTGAGGGAAGAACACACCCCCTTCATTTCCAAAAAGGTTCATTTCCCACTCTTGCTTTAGCCTGAGAATGAGTTGTAGTTCAGAGGCTGCCCTGCAGGGAAGCTGATATACTCTGTAATTTAAAGGGCCTCAGACACCTCATGGGAAACTTGGTAAAACATTCTATTTAGGGACATGCCTGCTGATAAGACATATATTTTTATAGTTATACCTCTTTATTCCTGGGACATAAAACTTCTTTTCACTCAAAATGTGCCTGCTTTCAGAAAATAGAACAAGAGACGTGCAGAAAACAATGATCCTATTATCGTGTGTTATAACTTTTGTTTTATAGTTGCCTTCTCCAACTCATTTCCTTTCCCTGCAGCTATCAATGGAGTCTAGCCAGCAAAATCTTTTGGATATTTCTTCCCTTAAGCTCAGGGATGGCTCCCAGTTGATAGACCTAGTAATATCTACTTAGAAAGACACTTCTGCAGCCCTCATTAACTTTTTAGCAGTCAGGCCCTCTATGTACAAGTGCAGTAGAATCATTGATTCAATCCTTTGTTCCCATGGAAAAGAAACTATCAATAGTCTACATTTTAGGAGTGCTAGGTATGTGCTAAGAATTGTGCTACATGTTTCCAAGAATACACACATGAATACACACATCCTGACCTTGCCCTCCCCAGTACCCTGCAAATGAGGAGTCCTTGTAAATTTTTGCACGTGGGAGCATTCTCTGCTTCCTGACTTGAAACATTCTGATCTGACCTCACCTATACCTATGGCTTCAACCCCCTACCTCCTGTTAGAATGGAGCGGGAGGGAGGGTGTGGCTTGCCGCTTTTTGTATGAAGATAATGCCTTCACTTCACCTCCCTCTTCCCCTCCCCCACTCCCACACCTGACTTAAAACTATTTTGAGAGCAAGGATTGTACCTGCATTCACACACCATTGTTTCTTCATGGTCCAGGATGATTCCTGGTACATGAAATTCTTTCTATAAATGTATGTTGAATGAATAAATAAATGAATTTCACTCTAAAGGAGCGAAATATGGAACCTTACTCATGTGCTGGGTACAGAATAAAAATTCAAAATATTGACTGGAAAAAAATGAATATATGATTTAAAAACACAGAAGACATAAATTCAATATGAGAGACAGAGGGAAAGAAATGTTCACAAGAAGTTCAGATTCCCTCAAGCTGGGAAATGAGAGGAGTTTTTTATTTGTGGTCATACTTCAAATTCTACTCACTTCGATTTCTCCTGCAAAGCCATTTTCTTCTGTTGTATTTACAAAGTTAGATAATTCCATCTTGTAGTATCCCTATTACAAAATGGGTCTTATGAGGGCACTTTTAGAATACATACAGAACTGTGATGAATGTAAGTAACATAATTATTTTTTGTGAAATTAGGAGGCATTTGTTTCATTGGGTTTTGATGTTTGCATTTTCGTATCAATTTTATATTTTTCTCTCCCCATTCTCCTTCTTTTTTGTTTTTCTTGTGAGTTGCCCCATATATTATTTCAACCTGAAGGAGATGAAGTATTAGCAGGAAATGGGAAATGAGACTAGAAGTGGTAGATTGTGCTTGAGTCAGATTTTTATTTTACTTTTACTTTTTATTTTTATATTGATTGATGACTGATTTAAGGACATTTTGGCTCACACTTTGGAATTTTTCTGGGAGTTTTTTACTCAAGAAAAAATGAGTTTGCATCAGGTAGACCATACAGAGCTGTGGTCCTAGATTTTAGAACCATAGGTTTATGCTTGTCCTCGTTGTCTCGCTTCTTTTCTTAATCCAATAATTTGGTTTTATTTTGTTGACCCATTTGTATAAAAGAGCTAGTCCTTAAATGAAATCTATCTGTGGTTACAGTAAATACTCTGAGCTATAATTGGGCCATATTATGAGGGAACTATAATTTAATTAATGCACTAGGCTCTGTGGAATTCTTTGACCCTACCATAGAATTAGGGAAGGACCTTGGAACTAATATGAACTTAAGTAAAAGGAGGCTGTGCTGTCCTCAATCTTTCTTTAAAAGACACACTTGTTATATCAAATTAGCTTTAGATATTTCGTACCATTTTGGTCATAACAACACCGTAAGTACTTTGATGTCTCTCCCTGATTTTCATCCTGTATTCTATAACCCAGCTTGTGACCTTCTAAGTCTTCTCCATGAGGAAATTGTTTAGAAGCAGAAGTGACATTTTGTTCTTTGCTTTCTGTTCTCGACCTTCCCCACCAATAACATCCTAGCATAAATTTCTGTTCATTCAACTCCGGCATCACATACACACTCCGTTTCTTTACCATCAATACCATTGCCTTAGTTTAGGTCTTTATCAGCCATCACCAGGACTATGCTCTCCATACCCCAGACTTATACCAAAATGTATTTCCTCTAACTGCTGTTAGAGAACTCTTTCTAAAATCTACATCTGACCCCCTCATTCACCTGCTTACAATCCTTTGTTTTGTCTTCATTTCGGATGATTACTAGCATATCATACAGACCCATGCCTCCCTCCTAAGTTTCCTCCCTTATAGATCCCTACCCTCACCTCCACATTCACCTGTCACACTTCGAATTTCAGAAATGTGGTTCACTCATTTCCTCATAGATTCCATGTTGTTTCACAACATTGTCCCTGTTGTGTCTTTTGTTTGTAATGTTTCTTTCTTCATGTCGGTATGTCCAAGTAGCATTTGCCTGTTAAGAGGAGTCTCTCTGTTTATGAACTTCCCTTTTCACCCCAGGCCCACATCACTGCTTACCCTTTCCACTGTATACTCTTATATCTTATCTGTTTTTCTATGATGATTATTCTATTGAATTAAACCTTTTACACGTCTGCTTCCTCCCAATCGATTTTTGACTCTTTGAGGCAAAGATTGTCTCTGATTGGTCTCCATGTCCTCAGGATATGGCACGTAGCAGTAGTTCAGTAGAATGGCATAGAACATCCTACCAGGTAGGCAGAGCAAGCTGGTTGGCACAGCCAATGAGGGAACAGAGACATTGTTAACTGTGCCCCATTTATGACTTGTTTTTGATTCTTCTTAGGAGGTTTCATTCCTGCTTTGCCCCCTTATGTCACTCCTCCATAGGCATTATCCCAGCGCTGTCATTTAATATCCTTCCACCTACCTTCAAGTGCTGCCATCCCTTAAATTCCGTTGGCTGTTTTAACACTTCCATCAGTTCACACTTGCTTTTCACAATGATATAAGAGATAACGAGCCAAATACCACACACCATGGAAAAGATTGCTCTGTGCACCCAGTTGTTAAATCTTTTGTGCTCTGGGCACACTCATGCCAGCCTGCACATACAGATTATTTGCTCGCAGGGTTAGTGACTGTAACATTTTTGATTAACCTCTCAGTACACTTCACAAGCACTTACTCTGGGCTGTTTTCAGAGATGCAGCATGGAGATGCTGCAAATCACTGAGATGTTGCTGGATATCTGTTGATACAGTTTTTACCAGTGTGGAATAATTCAGTGCTTCTAAAATTCAAGGAGAGTCAAAATAGCTTTTTTTTTTCTTAAAGTTTGTTTCCATCTGACATAATTGGACATTGAATCTCAAATTAAAAAAAAAATAATAATCTATTAAGGATTACTTATGTTATGGCCTACGTGCCAAAATTTGTGTATTCATAGATACACGTTCAATCCTTTGGTCCCAGGCTAGTCAATCCTTTTAAAGCCTGCTTCTTAAATGTTTTTAATTTGAAATAAGCAAAATAGTGCATATCTTCCATTTATTTACCAAACTTTAATGACATATGGAAATTTTCTCAAAAATCTTAATTTCTCCTAAATATCTTCCACAGGAGGCATGACTTCTGTAGTTTGCTTAATTGAAGTCACAGACAACTGGACATTTCAGTTACTATTTACCCTCTTTCAAGGTGAAAGCAGGCATTTTCATGAGATTGAGAAGGCCTCTCTAGTTGTTTCATTTCTCATTGTTCATGGGCCCACATTAATTCCAGAGTTCATGAAAACAAAATAAAAACAGAAACAAATTCAGGATATATGTAACTTTGAGCTTAGGACAAGCCAAATGTCAGATTCGTTTAGAATTCTACATTCTCTGATTGAGAAAAATAGGATATTTATTTGGTAGAGTGACAAGTATAGGTATCACTAACTTGTAGATTAGCCCTTTCCATCTTGTATATCCTTCCTAATGGAAACAGGGGGACAGCTAGTTCTGAAACGTCATGTTTCTCCCTAAAATGATATCAGCTGTCCATCCAAACATCTATCCATCAAAATATTCTTTTTATTTCACAATTAGTTACTGACCTCCTACTGTGTTTCATGCACAAAAGGCGTTATAAAGTTCTTTTAAAAACAAACAAAACCTGTAAGTTTGAATGACCATATGTTTTATCAAAGCAGACACATGGTAAAACATGGTAGCCATTCAGACTTGTAAATCAAATGCTGTGCATTTTTTTAGTGAAAGTTGTTTATTCAACAGTCCACAGAAAGTTACAGAATACCTCCTATGTGTTGGGAGCTACATTAAGCATTGATAGTTTGTCCTTCCCGTTTAAGAATGTTAGCAGAATTGAGGTGGTGGTATTTACATAAATTAGGTTGTGCGAGGAGGATTTCATAGAGGTGATTTTGTTATAAATAACTGTTGGAAAAAGTTATTTTAGGAGTTTAGAAAGATAAAAGCTGGGAACTAAGTAATGGAAGGAGGAACAGGTAAAATGAGCGTTCTTACAGAGGGATAGTGAATTACAGGGGAAAAGTTACTTATATACAGTTTCGCCTAGGGCTGCTTATTTGGAAAAGGACATTTTCTGACAATGTTCAGCAATAAACAAACTGAACATATTATTTAGAATACCACTGGTGATTGCCTTAACAAGTGGGCCCTTTCTTTTGCATTATTGGGTCACAATTATCAGTGCCTTCATTTAAGAATACATTCTTCCTTCTTGACAGATTGCCATGGTATCTTGAGTAAACAAATTTAAACCTAATATTTGGAGCCCTCGAATAGCACTTGTGACAAAGAATAGACCTGAGTTAAAGAACCTACTTATCCTTGCCCAGCAAAGCTGCTCTGAATAGTGGAAATGTGGGTGAATTTTTACTCTGTCTCCATAGCTGCAATTGCCCATTTTTCTTTATGAGCGTTTTCATGGGTGGGGGGGACCGCCAGTTGAGATCAAATTGCCAGTTCTAGCATGATGGCATTGTGTCAAGGAAACATCTTGCTTGTTAATTTCTAACATCATAATTTTATACTTTTACTCAATTTTAAAAATTTACATTGTAAAGCATTAATTCTGTGGCTTGGCAGTAATACCTTTTAACTATGAATATATGTATGAGGAATGAGGCCTCATCATATCTCCAGTGACTTATCCAATGAAATGCATCAATCTTAGGTCATTATTGGAAATGACTCCCAATCTCTTCAGGGTGGACAGCTTTCTCAAGAAACCATTTTGAGGAAGAGATAAAGTCTTGGAAATCAGGAGACAATTTACTTCTCTCTGGAATGAGAAAATATTAAAAACTATTACTGACACAGTCTTTTATCACGTTCTCATGCCTGCATCACTGAATTGTAAGTTTGTTCAAGGTTCCCTCACTGGTTTGATTTTATTTCTTTTTGTTTGTTTGTTTGGTTGGTTGGTTTTTGGACCCCTGATACAAGAACTTGAGTTAATTTCTTTCCTAAGTTCAGTGTCATTTTTCATTAATGATCAGTTTGGTTGTCAGAGAGGCATTTTCACCTGCACTTTACAAGTAATTTGATGGTCTGTCATTTAGCCTGAGTGAAGTACTTTTAAGTCTCAAGCATATGGGTGTAACTTTTTAATAACATATTTCCATTCCTGGATTTTCATTTCAGTAGACATATTTAAACTGAAATGATCCTGGTTATTGGTGAGATCAAATTTTCTTTTTTTTTTCTCTTTAATTTCCAAATATTAAAGATATTGGTTTAATACCTCAAATATGTGAAAAGTGTACTCACTATATTAACTTTTATCATTTTTGAGTAAAATAATATTCTGAGACATTAGGTTAGTAACCAGGTATTAAAATATTATTTTTTTCTTTTTTGTTTTTGTTAAGACAGATACAGGTGACCTGAAAGAGTTAAGTCATTTCTCCAAAGTGAGTATCCTGTTCCCAGGGGTTAGATTGGTCTTTTATCTTAATAAATAGCACATGTAACCTTATGTGATGAAGGGTATTATCTCCATTATAGATGCGGCAGATCATTGCTACAAGTTTAAATGGCTCAATGCATGATACAAATCAAGTCAATAAAAGAGCAGAGGATAAATTCCAAGACCTCGGAACACTTGCCCAGAACCTCCTCCATGTGATTATGTGATTTCTCATGCCATATGAGCTCTAGGTTCAAACCCTTGGGAACTGGGACCAAACTCTTTTTTTTTTCTTTCTTTTTTTTTTTTTTTTTGATTCTTTTGCTCTCCATGATGGCTTTGCCTGAGCAAGGGGATGGATGACTGAGTACTGCTGCACAGCCAGCCTGCTTTCTTCCTTCACCTCTGTGCTAAATGGATGTGATCAAAATGTGCCTTAGACACGGGAGCCTAAATAATGGGGCTGCATTTCCTTGTGGAGCTCAGTAATATTTACTGAACCCAACAGCTTCATTTTCCTCAGTCCCTGCTGCATTAATGGCTGGCTTCCGGGTGGGAGGTGAGAAGGGAGGGAATGAAGAATAGCTGAGAGGGACTCAGGCGACATGGTTAACAGATGGCCTTATTAGAGACACTTTTCCCTAGGCCTAAGTGAAGCCTTTTTGTCTGAGTCGGCAAGAAGTAGGTCATTTTCCTGAGCTGTCAGGCTCAGTGCTTACTTGACTGGTGACTATAGTTGCAGCAAGCTGTGGGTTTCCCCACTGGCTTTTGGTTTTCTGAGACACGCTAAGGGCCTTGTCTGTCTAGGCCTTCCCAGAGCAGGGCTGGACTCTCCGCAGACCATTTGTTTCTTTCCTGAGCTGCGGGCTGCTTCATAACTCTGCATGCTTCATGCACAACTGGCCACAGTTGGGGATCCCTGAATCACTACCCCTAAGGCTGCATTGGATTCTGAGCTGGTACCATGGTCCAGAGGTTCTAGATACCTGGAGAGCCAGGGAAACACTGCAGCGGCTCAAGACCATATGCACACCAAGAAACATCTATGCGTAGAATAAGGAGTAAGCCAACTCATATACGTGTTGGCATCATTTCCCAAAGGAATTACATGTTATGATGAGTAAAATGCACATGCGTTTAAAATAATTAGGAGTGTATGGGACCTCTTTGTCACTGTGGACTTTCTCAATCACATGAACATAAAAGGGATGACCGTAGTCCTGTGTGGTTCTGCACAGCCCTTTGACAATGTTTTTATCATATTTCTTAAGAATTTGCTTCCCATCCATACTGTTGCCAGAATGTGACATGCTGTCTCATGGAGGTCCACATGTCGCAGATTACACATCAGTGAGCTTAGGGCACGTCATTATTAATCCATTCACATCCACATCCAATTCTTTTGGAAGAATTCAGATGTTGTGTTTGTCCTTCTCCTACTCCACCAGTTTAAGGCCTTATGGGTGGTCATATCCTATGGATATTGAAAGAGCAGAATACTTGGATGGTCAAAACAATGGGCAATCTATAGTTTTGTTAGTTGGCAAGACTCTGTGTGCTGAGTCATTTGCATAAGTTTGCATTACCCTGTCACTCCTGCTGGTTAATTTATTTCTTTTTTTTTAAAGTTTCGGTTCCATTCTCTCCTCACTTCCAACATACCTTTCTTCCAAAGTCCCTAAGTGATTGTCAGATATACACCACATGTAAGGGTAAGCGATGCTCAAGATTTATAACCTCTACAAGAGTATGGCACAGGAGGGGGAACTGTAAATATACCAGGAAATAAACCAGTATCATTCGATAGGCTCCTGCGGATTCAAAAATTATAAATGCTTAATTAAGCCTGACTTGACAATCATTTCTGTCTCCAGCATGAAGAATAGAAAATAAAGTGAAACTGTACCTTGAAATTAGTTCTTATAACATATATAATATGCTTTAATGGATAGATAAGAAAATAATTTTATGGAGATCATTTTTTTCCCAAAGCCACAGATTAATGACTGCATCTTTACAGATTGAGGACACTTACATACATTTTCTCTTGAACAATATGCCCACATTTCTTTGTGCCTCTGGTCCCCCTCCTCCCTTCTTTCTCTAACAAACTCCAGAAATCAGAGACAAGCCTCTTACTCCCACGTATTTTCACTTCTGAACACACACATCTCAAAGATATTCGGACGTGTTGCAGCCAGCAGATATAAAGCTGTTGGTTTTAAGTCCATGATTTATTTTCTAAAACTGGCATGATTTTGGGCAGAAAATTAGAGAGGAGAACAGAAAGAACGTCTCTCCCTTCTGTCCATGATCTGCAGGGATTTCTGTTGGAACTAGAAGAGAAGAATCAGACAGAAGGTTTCTTTAGCTTCTAAGCAATAGTAAGTCAATCGTTGCATTATATTTTAGGTATCTGTGTCTGCAACAAAAGCATAATGGATAGCTAGATAGATTTATAGAAAGATGCCTAGATGGATGATAAAGAGAAATGGAACATACGTTGAGGAATTGTATCACAGAATGCCTTTTGGAAGATTATTTGGCTGCCAGAGATGCCACACATAAAGAAGATAAAGGAGACAGAGCCAATAAGCAGTAAATCTATTATGACTACAGCATTGGTGGATTCTGGAAGAGAAAATGTGGTAGTGGGGGGTATCACTGAAGAAGAATAATGAAGATAAAATTAGAAGACATGAGCAAAACTGAAATACTATGCCCCCCTTCCTATGAGCTCAATGGATACTTTTTCTAAAAACGATAATTTTCAGCTGCTTTATTTTTACTGTATATGAAAAATCAATGTACAGAAATGTTAGTTGACGTTATCAGTTTGGTTAATGTATCATGCAATAATCCTGTGCTTTTTATTCTCAATCTATCAGAAAGACATTTCCCAGGATAAGGCTGAAAAGAATAAGGCAAAGGGGTTGAAATGCAGCATGTGATGTGATTAGAACCAAACTTAGCATTTAGATTTAGGAAAATCAATAGACACTATCATATTTTAGATCATCACCTTTATAAGAAAAAGTTTTCTTTTTTAGCCCTCAAGAAATAACATAAGGCTTCATGTGTCAAATATAGTGTATTTAAAAGAAATATCAAGCAGTGGTTAGCAGACAGAATATAATATCATATCTCTGATGTCAGCTAAGGGTCTCATTACCCTTTTTTCCTAGGACACATTTCTTTGACTACAATGATATTGAATCATGGGGACATTCAATGGTCTCCCCAAGAGTTTAGTGTTTCTATTAAAATAGTATTAATAAGTCTTGTGTACTTTAGTCTTCTAGAAATTCTCAATTTATGATGGGGTTACATCCCAATAGACCCATTATAAGTTGAAAATACCCTAAGTAGAAAATGCATTCAATATACCTAACCTTTCACACCTCGCAGCTTAGCCAAGCCCACCTTAAATGTTCTCAGAACATTTACATTATTGAGCTGTATCCCCATCGTAAGTCGAGGAGTATCTGTAATTGCCTTCCTCTTCACCAGAGGTAGGAAACACAGATGGGCGTTTTGTAAACATGATGGGACGCAAAAACAGGAAACACAACATCCAAAAAAAAAAAATGCTGGCAACACTGTACACTGTAGGATATGGGTTGTTTATCTTTGGGATCATGGGTCTGACTGGAAGCTATGGCTCACTGCCACTGCCCGACACCACAAGAGAGCATCTTATCACAGATAGGAGGGAAAGAATTATACGAGGGCATTCAGTTCAAGTCTGCCCCTTCTGGCTCTGTGATCTGAGGCTTGTCGTTTAAATTCTCTGGACTCTTGGCATTTGCAATTCTTATCTATAAAATGGGGACCTTAGACTATTATTCCAGGTTCTTTCACGGTTATGGATGTTGAGGGCCTCCTCCATAGCATAAGGGCTTTGTCTTCAACTTCTTTGAATCTCCCAGAGTGCTTGGCCTAATGTATTAACTGTGGGAGTGGATTCCTAGAAAGTATTTATGGATTTCTTACAAAAAATAATCCTAATACTGGTAGAAGCCTAACCCCTGAACATGAAACTACGTCTCGTGGATGAATCAAACAATGCTATAGTCAAACAGTGTAGTTCTGGACTATTCTCATCAAATCCCTTTTAGTGTGGGTTGTTTGTAGAATATTTTTACAGTAAAGTAAAGCCATTGTGGTCTAAAAATCTACAAAATGTGACAGTTTTGTCTTGTTTAGTACTTAAGAGTTCCTTTACATTCAAAGTTTAGTAGGGAATTAACTAAGGGAGTAGATAGCAGCTGCAGTATCTGTTTCTTTCAGGCTCTTGAGGAATTGATTTGGTTTGTCGGCATGGGATTTGGCTGCAGTGACCATATACCCATATTCATCATACTCATGCTCATTCATACTCATTGTATTATATCGCCAGAATGGTTCAGTGCATCCAGTGCACACAAGTAGGAACCTTGTAAGCTCAATGGGAATGGGTGCTCTCTATGAGATCTTAATGTGCCATCCAAATGTATATCAGCCATTATAATATGTCGGCCTCTTAGTGTGTTGTTCTAAAGCACACAAAAAAGACTCTTGTCAAGTCCCCCTTGTTAATCTGAGATTGGAAGTATATTATGTTTCCTCACATAGTATCTTATTGATACATGGATTTTCATAGCAAAATACTCATAGGCTCTTCCTTTTGGCAGCTTAGGGGTGTCAGTATATAATACCCCTTTGTTGCCCTTCTGTGTTCATATCCAGTTAAGAAATAGACACAGAAGACATGTCAGTTCTGATATGATGAGATGGTGATCTCTTTATTACTGACAATGCAAGTGGAGAATAAATCTATAGAACTGTGACTAAAAGAAAATGCTGACACACTCTGTCCCCTTTCTCTCTGACTTTCTTCATCCCTGGTGTCTAGACCTTGGGATCAACCGTATAGTAGAAAATTTAACTCTACAGAATAGTCACACTTACCTAGAATGATAGCCTTATGCTTTTCAAGATGGAGAAAGAATAAATAAATAAATTCCTGTACCTTGCAACTTTTAAATGAAGATTAGTTCCGTCCAGTCAAGAAATGTGGATCCATGGATGTCACCTGATATTCAAATAACTCAAACTTGAAGAGTCAGCAGGCTGAGGTATTACTGTACTGGCCATCCTTCCAGGTGAAAAATAGAAACCCAGGAAAGCAGGCTCCCCTCAGTATTACTTTATTCAGAATAAAAAAGTCTTTTAGTATTGGCCAGATGTATGACTCCTTAACAGTAGGACAATTGTGTAAGGTCAATTTTGGCCACTTTTAATTTTTCCCTCAACTACAAAACCATGATTTTCATGTCCTCTTTTATCAGCCTCTTCCCTATAGTATTCCATCAATTTGTTTGTGTGTTCCACACAGGAGCATTCTTAAACCCCCCCTCAGGCCAGGAGATAAAACTTGTCCATGAGTTTATTTCCTGCTCCCTTGCCAATAAGTTTTAATTGAGCTTTGGGAAGAGATTGCAGGAAGAGCTGTGAAACTGTTACAGTTCCTCCGATCTGGCCTGTAGTCAGTATAAATGCTATAAGTTCTATTGGTGACAAATTGAATTTTATACCCTCTGTCACCCTCCCTCATTACCCGCCAAGTCCAATCACTGCAGGCTTGAAAGTTAAGTGCAGGTTACTTATGTTATTTGATGTTAGTGATGAAATGGCTGCCCCTATAATATCCCACCTCAGATGTTATCCACAGAACATATAAATTAATTTTTGATTCATAACAGTTCTTAATATTTAAATTTAAATGGCAGTCTAAGCTTGGTTACTTTTAATACCTTGAAGCACAATAGGAAACATTGATTACTATAATGCTGAATCTTTATGAATAGTATTTAAAAATCACTACCGCTGTGGTAACCAAAAAAAAAAAAAAAAATTCCTTATTCTTTATTATAAAGAGTCTGTTAAAGGTTTCTTTTTACTTCAGATTGATTTCCACATGCTTTTATTCATTTCACATAAAGTGACTTTTCTGAAATAGAAGTGATTATTTGTTTTCTCCTTATTTCCGAACCCTAGAATATCCAAATGCTTTTGTAGATTGTAGTAAGACTCAACAGTCAACATTTGAAATAATTATAGTAAAATCAGGAGTCAAAGTTACATAGAAATATTGTTCCTAAAACATTGTACTTCTGGCTTATTTATGAAATTCAACCATTAACAGGTGATCATTTTCATGTGCACAATGCCCTGTATGGGCTGATTGTAGCCAGTGTTGAATGTCAAGTGGTTGTACATTTACTGGATTCTTGCATTCTGGCATTAGTAAGTATGTGTGCAAGAGATGTAAGTTCAAGATGATGATGATGATTCATTCTATTATGTATTCAGCTATTTATTTATTCAACTCCTTACCTAGAAAACTAAACAACCACTGAAATTAAGTAAAGAACCAATATCTGTTGAGGACATTGTGCATGGCACTGGTTCTATGATGTATATCACCTGGAAGAAGAAAAAGTGAATGTGTGTGTGTGTGTGTGTGTGTGTGTGTGTGTTCAAAGTAATCCATGCATAGAGCTGAAAACATTAAAATACAGAACAATCTCCTGACATAATAACCCCTAAATCCTACTTGCCTCTTTTATGGTTTCTGTTTTAATTATATTGATTATCTCCATATATCTCATTATAATGCTTATAATGATATTACAAGGTTTATCAGTTTTACGTATTATCCATTGACTTCATGTTATAATGGATAATAATTTTTCCTATTCAAACTATCCCCTAATTTTTCCAATCCAATATGATTGCAAATCTATTCTCAATTCTCCTAGTCACTTCTGTATGAACTGTTTGTAACCAGAGTTAAACCTCCATTTTTTGTTCCATGAACCATACACATATTTATTAACCCCTATCTTGTAAGTTAAGAACATTTGAATTTCTGCATCCCTCTAGCTTATTTCTCATCTTAAAAAAATACGTTTTGATAGATATAGGAAATAAAGTGTTATCTCACGTTTAAAAAGTGTGATCAAATAATACAGTGAATGTTTAAATAAAAAAATTATTACAGTAAAAGTCCCATTGCCATTAATCCCCCTCAGAATATGCCCCTTCGCTTTGAACACACTTATCCTGTTCTTGCCCCTTTCTGAAGCAGTTCTGGAAGTCCTCTTTTGTGAGTATCTTTAGTTGCGCTGTTGTGGCTGCCTCCATGTCTTGAATCTTTTTGACTTTGGGGAAGAGCCAAAAGTTGCACGTTGCCAGATCTGGTGAATAAGGTGGATGTTTTAATAAGGGGTAATGTTTTTATTTGACAGAAATTGTTGTATACCAGAAGTGATGTGTGACACGGAGTGTTGTCCTGATGGAGGATGATTTACGGTACACTTTAAAATACACCTCTCTCAACCATAACTCACACCCAACTGACTGCACCAAACAAATTGAAACTTGTCACACACTGTTCGATGCATTACTTCCTGTATTGAATATCCCTGCCTTTCTGTCGGATGGTACTCGGCAGCAGCATTCACCTTATTTCATCACAGTGGAAAGCCTCCATGTTACACTTGCTTCTGGTATTTCTGTCAAATAAAAACATTATGGTGTGTCCTCATCTACCTTATTCACCGGATCTGGCACTGTGTGACTTCTGGCTGTTCCCCAAAGTCAAAATGACCATGAAAGGTAAATATTTTGAATAGAGTCAGGATATTAAGGCAGCCATGACAGCGCAACTGAAGACATTCACGAAAGAGAATTTACAGAACTGCTTCAGAAAGTGGCAAGAATGATAGCATAAGTGTGTTTGAAACAAGGGGGAGTATTTTGAGGGGAATTAACGGCAATGTGCCTTTTACTGTAATGATTAAAAAAAGAAAAAACATTCACTGTATTTTTTATCACACCTCATATACAGCCCTTCATAGTTTGTAAAATTTTCGGGTTTGTGTGGTAATCTTGAAGACTTACGAATAACCTGTATCAGGTTTTAGAATGAAGGGTATCTACATATGGGTATTAGCCAAATCCTTGTTAAGGTTCCCCAATGTGATCAGAATCTGGAAATTGTAATGAGTATTGAGTCTTTTGAAAAAGAAATCAACTTGGTGGCAATGCCAATAACAAGGGACATCCAGAAGAGGTGTTTGGTCCTCATAGGAAAAAGACAAAAATATATACAATGAATACTCTCTGAAGAAAATGATGGTGGGTATATGAGAGTGGAGGTATTACAAATGAAGGTGTTTGTGTTGGTATTTATTCATGACAAAGAAAGAAAATAAATGGAGAAAGAAATACTTTTTGGTTCCTTTTGTGAAGGCTGATACAAGATTGTTCAAGAGGTAACCCTTCCATAGTCTATGGGCTTCAAAAGGTTAATGTGATAGTGTTTGGGTTATTGAACATTCGTATTCTGAGCTTTACCCATACTTACAGTTAGGTTAACTATCTTGTAAATGAACACTTTCAGGACAACGGAGAAACTATGTGAGCAAACCATTTAACTTTGTGAGCTTTAGTGACCGCTGAAAAATGAAGACGGAAACAAGATCATTTGGGGAGTCCTATTTTGGTGTTAAATTTGTACTGTGAATCAGAAGTCAGGAGGCTACACCAGATATACTGAGGGTGATTAAAAGATCTATGAACAATATCTTACATTTGTAAAGCACACTACAAATTGAAAACTCAAATATTCCCCTTCCTTATTGATTTCTCAAGAAACTTTGGGAAATGCAGCAGGTGCTTTTCCCCAAGATCTTGTAGTGAAATAATGGCTAAGCTGAAATTAGAAACCTGATTTCTTCTTTCCTAGTAGATTTTTTTCTTATTTATCCTGAGATGGACAACCCATAGGCACACAATGTCTTTTATCCATATTTATGATTTATTTCCATCACACACATTGTGTCCTGTAATTCCTGTCCTGTAATCGTCATCTGAGAAGTTATGGTTGACCTCATCTTTTTTCATTCTTATTTGCTACTTTTGCATAGTGAGACGCAGGATTAAAGATGAGTTGACTTGATGAACTGACTATTAATATCTTTGGGAGATTAAGATCTTTGTCAGTGCGATATTTTTTCCTACTTACATTTAATTATAAAATGTACATTCCATCTAAACTGCAGAAATGAAATAAATAAAAGAAGTAGGGGAGATTATCAAAGACAAATTTTAAATTAACTCATTGTTCTGCAGGTCAGGAGAGAAAATACATTCTCCTGTACATCTTTCAGGAGGGGTGTCATTTTACATGGATAGTGTTCCCAGAAAGCATGTTTCAAAAGATGACAAATTATAAGTCTTTCCAGGAATTATTTATCCTTTTTTTTATCTTGTTCTTTCTTTCTCTCGTTCTCTCTCTCTCTCTCTCTCTCTCTCTCTCTCTCTCTCTCTCTCTCTTACTTTCTTTCTTTCCTTTTAAAACTAGAGTTGCTGTTACACAATTTACTTTGAAAAAGATTGCTGAGTGGTGACCTTAGAGCTGGGGAAATTGTAAAGATGAGAAAGAAAGTAAGAAGACAGATAAAAAAAAAAAAAGTCCAAAAAGTTGTTGCCTGGCAGTTTTCTTCATAACAATCGGAGCTCTGCCGGGCACTTTCATGAGTGAGTCAAGGACTCTTTTTCCCAAGAAAACTGTGGATTAATGCAACTTCTGAAGTCTGGTCTGCAAGTGCTTGTGTCTCTTTCACAGCTGGGAAACTCTGCCAAAGTTTTAAGTACCTAGTTCTGTCTGAATCCATGGTGGGCTCAGGAAGTTACAGTGGGGTAAAAGTAATCCCTGGGCTTTGGGGGAGGAAAGAAACAACTAAAGCTTGATTTTATATCTGAAATGAGCCTTTGGATAAATCCCATCACTGATTCTAACCTAGGTGATTTCCCAACCTAATGTCAGTTGTCCACTGAAGCCAATTCATACTAGAATGAAAACATTCATCATGGCATCTTAAAATTCAAGGAATTGAAAACACTCCAGGTATCATCTAGGCCAAAGCACTTATTTTACATATGAAGATACTGAAAACCAAGAAGGCTAAGTGTCTTGCCCAGGGTTAAATAGCTTGTTAGTACCATATCTGGGATTAGAGCCCAGATCTCATCACTCCTAGACCGGTGCTTTTGGTCAAGTTCAGTATCGTCTGCCCATATGGCCAAGCCATATGGCAGAGCTTTGAAGACCTAGTTCTGCCCCCAGAAAAATCTAAGCTGATCATTGATTTCTTTTTCATTCCATTTCTAATTCTCCTACCCCTTTATGTCAAGCCTGATTAGTAAGTCATCGGTTTATAACTCAAAGCCTGGATATGCAGAAGAATAAACAGTCTAGATTAGGGCAAAGGGGCAAAGAAAAACATGCCCAGCAGGGAGAATGACCTGAGAAAAGACATAAATGTGAGAATTTGGTTGGTGTTTTTAGCAACCATTGCAAAGACCTAGTTTCCTGTTAAATTGGAGGGGCACATACCTTTACAGACACAAGGTCAGAACAGGTAGAATCGTCAGTGAAATTTCAGACTTTGGATGGCATCCTAGGTGAGACGAGAGATACTGGAGATTTTTGAAAAAAACAGTTGCTTGTCCTAACCATTATTAATTAGAGTAATGCAATAGCAGAAAATAGCATTGCTTATATCATGGAGAATTTAGAGGCATAAAGACCAAGTTTTTTGGTCTAGATTATATGTATCTTGGGGAAGATGGTAGGGAATTCTTCAATATACAGATTCTAATTCTTAATGTCCACTTATTCTTGAATGTGGTATAGCACAGATAGTTTAATTTAGTATTCCCCACATCAGTGTAGTAAGGGGCAGTGTAAAGGGACATGCCATTTAAAGAAACCGCCACAAACAATGTCTCTTATTAACGAAAATGTCACAACCCAGTTCCCTAACATGAAAATCACTAAGGATCCTTAAACAGAAGGCGTTTTTACTGAAAGAGGGAGTTGTACCCCTGACCCAAATGTGTCATTCTAGAGCGCATGACATCAGTTGATACAAAGCACACTATATAATAGGGTAATTAATGATTTGCTAATTAATCAGAGTAGCTGCCTCTGGTACTTGTCCTAGGAAACGTGAGGGCTGGACCAACAGGTAATGAAAAGAGAAGATAAAGAAATTCAAGGAGAGAGAGAGATGGGGCAAGTACCCAGTTCATATAGCTGTCTTGTACTGTGATAGATTTTTAGTCCAGGTTTAGCTATAGGCTACACATCTTTACAATAAATCCTGTTTTCTTAAGGTGGCCTGATCACTCTCTGTTCTTTGCAGCAAACTGGTAAGTGTATCGATCTAATTTTTAATCTTGGCAACTTGATCATTTAAAACTTAATGAGTTAGGTTTGTGTTGGTAGGACCAAGATTTTTATTAGAATATGCCACCCAGTGACTACCAGATGGTGTATTGACTTATAAGAACTTATCATGAGCTACTTTGAATCCAAAAAAGTCAACCAGATGATTTTTCTGGATGTGGAGTTGGGAAATTGTATATGTAAAAGGAATGGAGTGAAAAGGTAAGAGAAATTTATCACAAAGTCAACGGCACTTCTGCAGCCTTTGCTGCATTGTTTAGCTATTGACTTAGCCAATGATTCCCCTAAGTGAGTTGTGACAAACTAAGGTACCCTATGTAGAGGGTATTCTAGCTTCCTGGAAAAAAAAAATGCTAAGTTAAATACAGGTAGAAATTGCTGTTTCAACGGGTTCACCAGCTTAAACAGGTTTTGGGAAAGTGGGATTTTTCAGAGCCTTTTATATGTTATGGTGAACTGTAAATATCTAAAAATGATGTATTGTGCAGTAGTTTTGAAAGCTCCTACCTACAGTTTTTGAGAACTGTTTATTTATATCTCAAGGGAAAACCAGCCTTGATTTGTTCCTGTCTCATAAATTGGCCTGTGCTCTTTTGTGTTAGGCCTTCTCTGATTGCTTTAGATGCTACTGATTGTTTCTTTTATGCAATTTCATAAAACAGATAAACAAGCAAAAACTGAAGGTTCTATGAGTTTAGTTTCCGTCTCTAAGTGTGCACTGTATTTTAGAGTAAATTGTTTCAAACTAACCTAATAAACCCATGGGATTTAAGACTGGAAAAGCACAGATGTGTTTTTACTGTGTGTGAAATGGCTTGAACATTTCTAGAAAATTGAACTTAACTCCATTTATTCTCAGATGGATTGGACGACTATTTGTTTGTTTGTTTTTCCGTTCTTGGTCTTGACGTGTTTTAAATACTAGGGCAGTTAATGCAAGAGCCCAGCTCTTGTTTGAGGTTCTACTATGAAAAATATTCTACCAGGTGGTTTGGGAGCAAAAGAAATTTCTCACTGTCTCATGCCAGGAAAATGGATAGTGTTGTACTAAAGACCCAAGAGATCAGAGTGAGTTGAAAAAGAAAAATTCAGCTAGTGCATGTTATAGGAAAGTTGGCAAATTGAAAATTTCACTAATTTTAGGGCCTCATCACAAAAAAACCTTCAGACTTTGTTGAGAGCAAGAACAACAAAATGGAGATAAGTTTTCAGTTGGCTATTTAAGGTTTAAAGAGTTAGAAATGGCACCAGTCTTCACTCTATGAGTCCCAGCAAAGAAGCAACAATGTGAGAATGGTCCCATGTGCACGAGTGAGCAAATGTTTGAATCCACTGCTTGCAATGGTCATGTTGAGAAGAGGACACAGGCTAAATGGCAGTTTTGCCATTTCTCCAACAACGACCCTGTGTTGCCCACATTTAAACGTGCCTCCTTTCACCTGTCTTTTCTTTGGGGAATCCATGCAGAGAGGAAAACAGAAGAAGCAGAGGAAAGGAATGGGTAGGAAAATGAGAATGGTCCTCAACTCCCAAGAGGGCATATGTGTCATATCCCCACATGCCTTTGTTTGCATTTTTTTCTTGCTCTTTTCCCTCCACCTCATAAAGACAACACCAAGACAGCATAAGTTCTACCTCTTTCCCTTAAAATAAAATGAAGAAATGTACCCTATTCTCTTTTACATGGTCATACTATCCTACATAATTTTCTCCTGCCTCTCTTCTGACATTCTTCTGTTGAGGCAGCACTGTCTGTTCTCTTTCAAGGTCAAAGTTATTAGAAATGAAGAGGAAATATCACGCTTCCTGAGCCTAAGCCAGCTGGTTTGGAATTATATAAAGTCTGAGACTTGTGTAGTGTTCTTAGCCTGGGAGACTGTCCATTAACATTTGTGGGTGAGGGCAAACTAAGAGCTCTATAAGAGCAGGCACAGAAATCTGCATTGTGAAGTCAGTGATTGGAGCATGAAATGATCAAACTGGAGGTGAGACTTTCGGACATGCTAGTGATGAGAATGATGAAGTTAGATAAATGGTCATTGCCTTCTGTTTCCATCTTTTTCATCGGATAAGGAAGGAGTGTTTTAAAATTTCTTCCCTTTGCCACATTCATTTTTTTTTTCAAGTTTATTTGTTTTGGGTGGATTTTCTTTCAGAGTGCTTAATATTTTAAATCTTTACCTTTTTTGTCTTTAGAAAATGTTAAATCATCAAGCTGCAGTAAGTGATGGAGCCAGATATATTGCCCACAAAAAGGAAGAAACGTTCCACAGGCAGTCTCTCTTCACCAATCAGAATCTATGCACCAGCACACAGATTCTGTACGAGAGCCTCCTGATTATGCCCTCAGCCCACTTTGACAGAGTGGGTAGTAAATTAAGGCTTCTTGCTTGGGAGTGCATCTTCTCCTATTACAAGGTCACGTGGGAGCTATAGGTGAGAAAATTGCAGAGGAGCGCTCAGCAGTTCTGACCTCACCTCCATAATGCATACAACACCACACCAATATTTTATCTGCAAAGATGACTTTATGTCTCTGGCATGTGACACCACCCCCAGTCTCTAGTCTCTCACACACACGCATACACACACCCACATCCCCAAGCCATAAACAGTTAACTTCTTCAAAACAAATTACACATAAATATTTGAAACATTACAAACTTCAGCCAATTCCGATTATATCTGTAAGTGACTATTATGAGGCAATCAGTGAGAGGCTGGAGAGGAATATTCCATCTTATATCTGGATGGGAATAGACAGAAAGGAATAGGATAGTCACAGCTTGTGGTGACAGTGTCTTTTTATAGGCCTTTTAGGCCCTAGTTACCTTTTGTTTTAACTTTAGGGATAATGGACATGGTATCTAAGTAGAAAATGCAAAACTAGGAATATTCTTTAGCATTAACAGTGAACATTGGGTTCTTGGACTGATAAAACCTAGCTAGATGTTAAACACAGTTTTTTTTTTGTTTTTTTTTTAAAAATCCCAGATCCCTGTTGTTGCATGTACTGATGATTTATATAAATTTTGGTCTAAATAGTTTAAAAACCACTAGTCCTTATTGAAAAATGTGATACCAATTCCTCTGCTAATCAAAGTCAATGAACCATAGTTAGATAGATGGAAAGATAGACCAACAAATGAAAGGGAAAAAACGCTGAAGGGGGTGAGTTAGAGAAAGAATAGTGATTAAACCCCAGAAGTCGCATCTGAGGACAGGAGCCTGAAAGAGAAGGTATTGCTCTGAGCCTGAATTACTGTGAGACCTGTGCTTTTCCGTCATTTTTAATGGAATATTATTAAAGACAAATCTGGAGTAGTGAACCCTTCATTGCTTTCTTTTAATTTATTTATCTCTGCAGAAGGAAACCCTGTTAACCCCAGCAGATAATATATTCAACAGCTTGTATCCATTGCAAGGTTGTTTTCTAAAAATTTTATGGGATAAATTTAGTTCAACATTTGCACATATTTACACATGAGGTCTCCATTTCAAGGTCTTTGGCTTCAATAAGAAAGTCATTCCCAAAGCAGGATGTCTGCCAGGGCTGCTGAGTATATTCCATATGCATTGTAAAGCTCCCTTTTCCTAGGACATGAACAGGACATTGCTTCAAGTGCCCTCTTCTCTTGGAATTTCAAAGCATAGTCTAGGCCTGCTGCGAACCACAGGAGCTCTCTACAGTTTAGCCCTCTGGGTCACATCTCATACCTAGGCAGGCTCCCCCATAGACTTTGCCCTTCTTTTTGGAAGCCTTAGAGATGAAGCCTGCTTCCCTTTCTTATTAAAAGAACTCTACCCCTCCTAGCTCCTTTCCATAAATGGAATTTCTCTGGAGTAGCTTATAACCTTCCTGTCTTCCAGGTTCTCACTGATAGACTTACACAACTGCCTTTTTCTCGTTTAAGGGTTTCATACTAATGTTAGTGTGTGAGGAGAGGAGTGGTAGAAAGAGAGGGAGGACATTCCTTTTTTACCTTTCACTGACATCTAATGAGCATCTAGTATGCACCTGTCCTTATTCCAGATATAGGGAATGCCACAGTGTGAAAGCCAAGTCACTATTTTCATGACTCTTACATTCTAGCGAGAAAAGACAATACATATCATCATTTGATTTTTATATAAATTATAGGAAGAAAACTGAAGGAGGGATGAGGGCTCAAAGGATGGGGGATGTTTGGAAAGTGTACTTTTTTTTTTTAAATATCCATTTCTCAGGAACAGTTAGTTACTTTAGAGCAGAGTCTTAACAGAAGAGGGAATGATCCATGTATAATTCTGGAGGCAAAGCATTCTGAGGAGAAGAAATGGCGTTAGCTCCGATAAACTTGGGCTGCCTGTGGATTGACAGGATTGCCAATGTATCTACTGTGATTCCCAGAAAATAGGACCGGGTCTTATATTAATTTTTCCTCCAAAAGATGCATTAGGGCTTATGTTTAGGGGATGTCATCCTGAAAAATCATGCTAGGGCTTATTTTCTGGTTAGGTCTTATTTTCGGGTAAATATGGTAGAGGAGGATAGAAAAGCATGGGCTGATAGCAAAGGAAGATCACCTCCTGTAGAGCCATAGATCAATACGGAGTGGGGGTTTCAATCCAGTGTGATGGAAAAGCATTGCAGGAGATTGACATAAGACAATTTGCATTTTAAAAGGTCACTTGGTAAAACTAAAGATCCGAAAATTGAAAGGAGTTCCCCAAAACATTCAAAACAGTGCGGGGCTAAACCAAACTTAAAGCTCAAACTTAAACCCAGACCTACTCAGGAATCCAGGATTTCCATCTCAACTTTGAGATCAAGACCTTTACTCTGGTTGTCTCTACTGGTACTTGTCCTTGAAAGTAGTTAGATCATTCAACCATTTATTAATACTAAACAAAGACACTTTAGCACATTGTGAGGAATTCTTGGGAAATATACTTGTCTCAGTATATTGTATTTTCATAATTGTATCATATTTTATGTTTCCTCATAGCATGAACGAGCACGTAGTTTGGAGTTCTGCCAACACTGTCCTCTGTGTTCTTTGGACTGGGTGCCCCTGAGAGAGAAGTGATCCTGCTGATGGGCTATCTTATATACAGCAGGGTAACAGCCATAAGGAAATTAAACTCAGTGGTTGTATTTCCTTCACTAGCAAAGTGGCAATGCCCTGGGCTAAAGTTAAGAACGGAATATGGAGATCTCATCTGGTGGGAAGAAGGGAGATAGGCTGAATTGCTCAGAAATGGTCCACAGCTTCTGTGATGTATTAGCCTTGGAGAAGAAAAAATTTAATTTTAAATTATTGAACCGGAAATATGCAAATGCATTATTAGCAAATTGCTTACCTTCTAGGTCCTCTTGAGTCCTAAAGAATATATATGTGTTCTCTCCTAGGAAAATAAAATATTTAAAAAAAGTAAAAGAATACTAAAACCATACTGATAGCTTTGTAAGATCAATACATTAAAAAATAGCCCCTCCCCCCTTTTTTCTGGTAGGGCACAGATAGTGAATCACTCCATAAAAGGAAATGTGACAATAGAGAAGCTATTTCAGCCATGAAGCAAAATTACCTTTACAGTGATGGAGCTCTAAAATCCAACTTCTAATCACTTTTTCCATCTGTATTTATGGAAGACACAAATAATGAAAATGTTTTCCACATGCTTGTTCAATTCGTCTAACCTTCTCTCCTGACCACATATAAAATCACTCTGTGTGTGTGTGTGTGTGTGTGTGTGTGTGTGTGTACACACACATACACACATATATGTATATGTGTGTGGGGGGGCATGAGTGTATGAATGTGTTCAGTAAGTTGGGGCCATTCTAATGAGAAGCAAACTAGAAACTAGAGAGGACTAAGGAGGTAAGTATGATTTCCCGTAGGGCAGACTCCTCAATCCATGACCATGATCCAAGGTTCTATCTGAACCTTGAGAAAGCAAGGTTCATGGGTTTCATTATAAATCATCATTTGTTTATTTACTTATTTGTTTGTTTGTTTGTTTATATTTTCAGTATTTCTTTAAAAGTATTCACTAGGATATTTTCACCCTTCCCTTAACCAGGACTTGGCTCGTTATTCTGTTTATTCAGGTAATACAAAGCCCCAAGTTTACTTAAGTATAAAGCATAGATTTGATTAAAAAGTGAACTGTCAAACCCTATTAGTTATTTAACAATGTTAGCTTTATTAAAAGGGAAAAAGGGGGTAACATCATTTTCCTTTTCATTCAGTAACTGTTTATTAATATTATTTTATTATTATTTTATTTGGAATTGGGCTCTTGGGAAGGGAGAAAGGCATCTTACCTCATTGATACTATCAACACAATTTTACATCCTCTAATCCTGGAAAAAAACTTTAAGATAACTCTTTCTCTAATGGATAACCTTCAAGGATTCTTAGGAGACTCCATCCATCTCTGGGAAGTGCTCACCTGCAGCTCTGTGATCACACTAAATGTACCAAGTTATATAATTTCAGGTGATCTTTGCTTAATGCTGCTTTCCTGTAAAGGTTTCTCTATTGAAAAGTACCTAGAGAACCTCAGGCTGTCTCTCTGCCATGTGGGACATATGTCTAGTACACAGGAAAGATCCTTAGAGATACTGGGGAGTGAATACCATATAACATAATTACTTCATCTTAGCTCTACTTTCAGCCCATCTTTTGCCCTTCTAAGTGCTCATGTGGAAGTCAGATACAAGCCCACTATAACACTTAACTGCCTATAAAGCTCCTAGAGAGTCTTGTTGAGGCTCTCTTGAGGTGATTGGGGAGCCATCAATCAGTTGGGAACAAGGCTCATAGCACAGCTTATTCCAAAGAGTTTCTCTTTTCATATCCTTTAGCTTTCAAACCTTTTGTAGTTTTTATTTTACTTTATCTTTTTGTTTTATTTTTTATGTTTGTGAGAGTTTTAAAAGTCTTCTAGCCTTTTCCCCCCTACCTTGAATCTCACAACTCTCTTTAGTATTTGATGTCTCTCTCCACCAAACCTGTAACTTTCTCATCACCGCATATACCATGTGACATGATGCATGATTATTAAGATAAACTAGGAAATTGTCCTTCTTGATGCTTCATTTATTGAGAAACCTTCCATATGTTCTAATACAGGCTTAAGTTTTACCAAAGTGTACACCTGGGAAATATTAATTTTATTTCACCCAGTGTACTTGGATGAATGTTCATGGCTTTATCCATAGGCAGTTTGTCTCTGTCATAATTTAATAGCTCAGAAGACCTTTATGCCTTTTAATATCTGTCTTCCTGTGTCTCCGCCTCTAATGATAACTAAAGTTTTTTAATGTCCAGCATAAGTGAGAATTTGTTTTGAGTTAGAGTCAGAAAACCTGAGCTTGAACCATTTCCATTTCCCCACTCAACATCTGTAGGACTTTAATTGCCAGCAATGCAAGATATAGCTTCTCTGAATTTTAATGTACTCATTTGTAAAATGTGGTCAGAAATATCACCTTTACAGGTTTGTCACGTTGATTACATTATGTGATGAACATTTAAGGACAGTTTAAGCTTAAAGCAGTCATCAAATATAAATTCTTATGATTACTACTGCCACTGCTGTTACTACTACAGTTAATACTACACTACTCCGGTTGTGGGAAGGACAGCAGAGAGATACATCCCGAGGTGGCCAGCTGTCACAGAAGGGCAGACTGTTACAGACTGCTGATGGGATTATCGGGAAGCCAAAAGCAGGATGAGGGCAATGAGAAGCTGGTTGGAAGAGAGGAAGTGGAAGAGAGACATTGAAATGGAAGTTGGTAAAGAGTCCAACCAAACTTTTCCATGAGTTTGCCTCAGGATTCTCTTACCTGGAGGAAGACACTGGCTTCAGTTTCGATCTCAGCATCAACCGTAAAGTGGGCCACATATGTATGCTTCTCGTATTTCCTTCATAGGGATATCATTGTGATTCCTGAGTTAATGAGAAATGTGATAACACAACATCCTTGGCTTAGTTACATTCTAGCATATTTTTGTTGTTGTTCAAATCCACAGGCCAGAAAATGTAAGTTTCAGGAGACTGGAGGCATAGATATGTACACATTAAGGAGCACGGGAATAGGGCTCATAGCACAGCTATGTCTGATATATGTATGATATATATGTAAGATGTAACCCCGATTGCTGCTATGCTGAAGCCGTTTAAAGAAGTTATGTCATAATTCCCTATTTCATAAGGAGATCCTCGTCAGGAAAGGGCATATTAAGAGAAAAAAAGATGTTACAGTACAGACTGATGCCGAATAAATTACTATTAAGAAGAGCTTATATCAACCACTGGCTAAAAGAACAGATTCCCCCCCCCCACCAAGCCCCCAAACTATGGGTTATTTCTAGGGGTTGACACTACAAGATGTGTTTTGAATATTACATGGTGTTCTTAACCTTGTAAAATTGGGGATGAGAGAAACCAGAGGCAACTGGCTTTGATCCTCATCTCCAACCTCTTCTCTCTGCATCTTATCTTCTGTCCCGAGTAATATCAAACCACATTGTTACTATTTCTATTTAGTAGTGACCAACATGAGCCCAGTCTATGTTCTAAGCACAGAAATTTATCACAATTGTTTTCACTTTAGTAAAAAGTGAAGATGTTTATAAAGAGCATCTTGATTTTCTTATCGTAAACAAAGCAACAGCACACACCTAATCACTTAAATAGCATCCCTTTCCATAACAATAGTGAACCTGCTTATTGGCAATGTCAGGTTACTTATGAAGGCTGTTAATGTGAAAAGAAGATGTTTTCATTTCAGATCAACATCTGTTAAGACAGAAGTATAACTAACATTTATTGATTAGTACTAGAAGATGACATGCACAATGTGGGAATTACCCAATAGCCGCAGAAAACTCAAAGTTAAATGGTGGGGGCAAATAAGCTCAGATTGTTGTGATACCTTAAATGAAATCATCTTCCTCTCAAAAGATGAAACTGTTGTCTTTAGATTTAACAGAGCTTCTGTCCAATATGAAGAGATAGGCCCTTGGATGGACATTCATACTAAAAATAGTAATAGTAATAGTAAAATTTTATTATTTGTGTAGTATCTTATATTTTACAAGATGGTTTCATATCCAAATTTATTTCTCACTGGAATCCTCTAAGGTAGTGTTATTATGCCTGTTTTTCAGATGGTGATTTAATAATACACTCTAACTGCCATGTGTGAATCTGACCATGGTTGTGATACAGTATGACTGGTCTGTTTTCATTTATCAGTTATGATAGCTGTCACTTTCTCATCTAATTGCAAAGTGGATAGCTGTCATGCACACTGAGGAAGTGGACTGTCTCACCAACTTTCCTAATAAGCACTTCTCTTTGAAAATAGTAAGATGGCAGCTCATGTGAAGCTTGAAAAATAGATTGTAAGTTTCAAAGGTGGTATACGCTGGCCTCCCCAACTCTGCTTTACTCCACTTACATGCATCTTCGATGTCTTTCCTTTTTCTCTCTTCAAACCTTCTCAAAATTCTCCTCCACAAAGGCTCTTCAGTCTAACTTCCTGCCCTTCTGTCTTCACTTGTTTTAGAACACTGTAAGTCTCAGGCCTATATAGTTTCAGAGCTTGTGACTGCTGATTTTCCTTCCATATTTATTCTATATCCTGCAGTTCCCTCCCCTGCACTTCCCTTTCCCATTCTTCTCCCCTTCCCTTCCCTTACTTTCCCTTCCCTTCCCTTCCCTTCCCTTCCCTTCCCTTCCCTTCCCTTCCCTTCCCTTCCCTTCCCTTCCCTTCCCTTCCCTTCCTTTCTCCTCTCCTTGTCATTTTCATTTGTTTGTTCAGTGTCTTCAGTTTTTTTGAAGATGGGATAATTTCTTCTAATGATTAGATGAGTATTTCGTCAGGAGAAAAAGAAACAAATCACACCTTCTTGGGCTTTTCAGAAGAGGCAGCATGTCATTCTCATTTGCTCTTTAAATTTGTACCGAGTGATCACTTCTGCTGGCTTAGAGGGGAGTAGACAGAATCATGAAGGAAAGAGGCAAGACTTGAGCCAGTTAAACCCTTCCTGTAAGTGAACCACATTCTTAAAAGATGTTCATTTCCAAGTCTATGCAAGTTTGTTTAGAAGCCCCAGTCCCTAAGTATCATCAATAGCACAGCATTTAAAAAACTTCCTGGCCAGTACCATGGAAATTGATGCAAATGCTGGGACTCTTTTTCAGTAAATTGAATCCTAACTTGCAACCAAGCTACATTCTGAACCAAGAACAGTATGGCACATCTAAATTGACAGTTCCACTCACCAAATCCTTGAAAATGCTCCCTTTTCCCCACTGTAGTGCATGAAAAATCAAGACAGCTGGGGTTCCTACCTGGTCCAGGTTCTTCCAGGTTACTCATTGGACACGTGACTCTGAGATGCTTCACTTCTCAGAGCCTCTATCTATGTCTTCATCTTTTAACTGAACATGTCTGCTGTGCCTCCTCACTCGGTTGTTATGGTGGGGAAGTGATATGATTTAGGTAAAATATGAGAAAGTTAAAAAGTTGTTATATATTGATTTAATACCATGATCTCTTTTTATTCTTTTGTCTTTTTTGGTGTGTTTCCGGTCACATTCTCTTTTCTCTTAAATTACACCAAAACAACAAGTTTACAAGGATCATCTGTAATTGAAGCCAGCATTTAGTTCTTTGCATATAAATAATCCTTTTTATGTACCTGTTTTGCAGGCTCCACATTTAACCCAAACTTAGATTTCTGAATTACTGTTTTTCTAACCAGGATTAGCCATAAATAATGATAAATGTTTGTTATGTATTTCTGACATTTATCAGAACAGATGATATTGGAAAAAAAGGGCAAATGCAGCTAATCTATCATAGATTATGCAAAATTCATTTCCAGCAGAGTTCAATAATCATTGACTTGTGGAATTTGAGGAAAGTGTATCTCTAGAAATCCTTACCACTTTAGATGAAATTTTCATGCACTATATAATAGATTTCCAAAATTCAATACAGATAATATATACTCTGCAGTCAGCAATATACTAGTGGTACTATTGTTGAACATAATTATATTTCTTCAATAATTACAGGCAATAAAATACACTAACCAAAACTATATTTTTCTTTAGACATGCACATAATTTTTTAAAAATATTAAAAATTTATATCATTTTCTAAGATTTGAGTCTAGCACAAGCAAAAATCAGCTTGGAGAACCTTCCACGTGACACAGACACAATTACTGATGGGCTTCCTGCTCTTCTGTGCCTGGTTTGAGTCAGAGGCTATAGTTAAACCAAAGAAGAGATTATTTATATGGGGAGAGAAGTATACTTCTGGACAGCCAGGAAAGCTACCAGTATCAAGGGGCCATCATTGTGGAAACATGGAGCTGGAAATCAGGCCCTTTGGGAGAAAGATGTCATTCTGTTTTAAGCAGTGCTCTTGTGTGATTCTTCCTCCTCTGGGAGGCAGATTTCTTGTGACCCAATAATTTACTAAAAGGTGGGATGTGTGTGTTTGAGGGCAGGGAAGAATCCTTGTCCACTCTCTCAGGGTTTCCTCTGTACTACGCTTTCCTGGGGATACATAATTTAATACAATTTCAAAATAGAGGGCAAAATAACAGTGAATGCATTCCTGTGACTCATACCCAAATTGCGTTCAAGTGGTGAACATGAGCAAAAAGAATCTTAATGAAAACTCTCCTACAGCAAAAGCAAGAGCCACGTACAAAGACTTGTTGAGGATTTTGTAGGAGGCCCAATGTACACCTTCCAAGAGCCCTGGCAGAATAGGTGTTTCCTCAGCTGTCCGTGGAGGGTGACCACAGGTCAGAAGAGCTGCCTATCTTCTTTGAGACGGGTGAATTCATACAGAAGGGTTAATAAAGAATTCAATTTGGCAGATAGACATTCTAATTCAATAAAGCCTCCTTATCAAAATCTTTTCAACAAAAATCAATTCAGCAACACCATGTGCTGGGCATTGAGTTTTAACTTGATTCACATCAAACATGGACAACATTGTCATTGGAGGGCTAATTTTCGCATTTGTCCAACAAAAAAAGGGGTTCCTTACTTTATCCAAGGCTACAATTATGTCAAAGTAGAAGCAACTCTCAGTTATTTCAAACCCAGGTCCAATTAAATCAGTAACTTAGAGGTGACAAGGCCCTATGTGTGTCCATGTTTCCCAAGAGACACTTCTCTTCCTGGCTCTTTCTGCTTTACAAATCTCTCTGTTCCTCTTGTTCATATCCCCCAACTAAATTTATGTTCCTGTTTAGTTGCTTTGCAGAAGAGTATGATATCATGAATTGAGGATAATAACTTCAGGTGGAGAATAAGCAGTAAGAAAATCAGCTAATAGTTTCATTTAAATGTCCTCAGTAGTAAAGAGCAGGAAGAGGAAACTTAGACAATATATAATCTGGGAGCTGAATTATTTTCAAATGGAATAATTTCCAGAGTTCCACAGAGTGACAATAGCTCTTAAATCACATGAAAGAAAAAGCTTATTTCAGCTTCTGGGTGTGCGGATGACTTTTTTTGCTCCCCAAAGCTAGAATTATTCTGATAATCAGCACACAGAAGGGTTGACCTGCTGGGACTAAATTATAAATAAGAGAAATGTTCAGCGTCCTCAAAGGATTTTATTTGTGGTAATAGTGCTTTCCATCTCTGATACACTTTACTTTTATTATGGGATTATTGCTTTCAACCTCTCTTCTAAATGTGTGGTTTTGTCAGCACAATATCTCATATAGATAAATAACATTAAATAGGGTTACAGTGCTTATTAAACATTGCAGTGGTATCTTGTATATCACAGAACCAATATCAGATTTGTGTCCAAAAGATAGGGCGACTTCTTACATTAAGCAACAAACATGACTTTCTTTTTCTTTCTTTTCTTTTTTTTTAATGTGATAAAGATAAAAATAGGCTGAGTCCATAATGACTCTTTAAAAAAGATTGGTATATTTATCATGGGAAAATCGGAAACCTTATACCAGGGAACTGTTACAGTTTTGATATACCTATGTAGAGATGGGCAAGTGGATTATGGTTATATTCCTTTTGCAGACGTATAAAAACTGGCACAAGAAGAACAAATGAATGTCTATGTTAAAAGCAAATGGGGGCCAAGTATCAGGATGAAATAACCCTGGAAATTCTTGTATCTAGAGTGATGCCATATACTTACAAAGTTCAGTATGTTATCTAAATCAATAAGTATTGGCTGATAATACTAGCTACATGAGTCTTAGCCACATGGTGACCACACAAAACTTCCTACTGGAGCATTATGATTCATTTCTGTTTACGGAGCTAATATTATTTGACTTCTCTCTTATCAGAGACCATGTTCTATTGCATGTTGTTTGGTGAACTGTGAAGCGTTCATTGATTTGCAGACTGAGTGCCCTATTATTACAACTGACTTTCCTTTACATTCATCTAACTCTGTGTCTTCTGCCTTGTGTGAACTCCCCTGTGGGTGGACAGCACCTGCCACAACCATGACTGAACCATCGAGGAACATGAGTTCACTGGAGCCCTGTTCATTCCAGAGTTCCTCCTGGGCAGCCATGGGTGGTCCACCCATTCAAATACTAACTCTGTGCCTGGCGCCTCTCTCAGCAGTTTGCCTGTGATGTTCTCAGTAATAGCTGCTCCACAGAGACAGCTCCATGTGTTTGGACTCATATGCTGTTCCTTCTGGGATTTCATTACAGACTTCAATCTTTAAGCTTAATACCTACCACAAAGACCCTCTTCCCTTAATAATACTTTGTATACATGTTGTCCATGAAACTTCTTAACTCGTTTTTAACTACATTTTTTATCTTAATCCTCAAAGTAATCCTTAAGTTCCTTGTTGACTATTCATGCATAAAAGAGCATTTTTTAAAAAAAAAATCAAAGACCAGTTGGAGGGCTTTAAGAGGCGCATCCAACCCTAACATAAAGGAAACAGGTGGATGATTTACTTTCTAATCCAATATTTCCTAGTTATAGATGATGATTTCTTTGCACCACCTTCTCTCAACATAAAGTCCTACACTATAGAGCAGTTAGTACATAGTACATATATAAAGAAATATTTCCCTGGGTATATCCATCATTTATACTTCCAAGAAAAAGCTTCTTGAAGCCATCAAATCAATTAGCCCTAATATGAAAACTCGGCCCCTTATAAATCCGGTTGTCCTTAAAATCTATAGTCTTCAAGGTGCCTTTTATCCCCTGATGCGTGAGCTTACATATAGAGTTCAAGTATTTAAAGTTTAGATAATTTTACCTTTGTACATTTCCCCAATTTGGTTTTATTCAGTTAAGTGTAGAATGACCCTACCATTTATTATAGCTTTCTCATGTTTATCCATTACGGGAATACAATTAATTGGTATATAGGTCCCAGATTGGGAGAAGGAAGGTGGGAGTAAAAGAGGTAAATATAGGGGAAGTAAGGGGGAAGGGTTAATTCTCCCTTCATTGCTAGTGATGCTGTAATCCTCTTAAGAAGCAGCTTTTGAAATTTTACCCACAATCCCTCATTCAGAAGTCTGGGAAGACTTATTCTGCCTTGATCATATTTCTGCATTAGTCTACAATTCTAAAAAAAAAAAAAAAAAAAAAATAGGTTATAAAAAGGAAATGCAGTGACATTCTGTATGATTTTTTTTCTATTGTTGTCCTGCTTAATAGATAGGTAACATTTTTTTAACTTACAGACTTCCCACCACCCACCTACAGACACACATTGGATTTTTCCACACACAAAAATGACTGAGGTGGTTAAACATAGATGTTCTCAGATAGTATTGTCATGGATGTTACTACTTGATGCTGTTCCTATCAATTACGGAAATATGTATATAGACTATGTTGGTACCTGATGAATTAACTGAGCTTTGCTCATTTAATTTGTTAATACTGAGGGGGGAAAAATAGATTGCAGCATGCAAATAAATTTCCTATTTTCCTGCAAAAATCCTTTGATTGGCAAATGGTAGAAACAAACAAAAAAACAACAAGCAAACAAAAACTTCTTTACCAACTCTAGTGACAAATATGTTTTGTTTCACGGCTTCATAAGTTTTTAACCTCACATAGACTGTCATTTTAAGTAGCTTGAGAGATGAGGAAAACCTATTAGTTCAGTATCTAGTAAGTGCTCAGTAAGTGTGTTTTGAATTAATTATTGAAATTACAGCATAAACATTGAGAATGTTTATTTGAAGCATAAAAAGGCATAATAAAAATGTTTAAAAAGCAAACAAATAGTACAGTGGTATAGATTTCAGTCAGATAGCTTTTAGCACATAGGAAAACATCAGTTTTATGAACATTGTTCCCTTTATATTTCCAGTTCTTAACAGCTCCTGACATTTATTTTGTCTTCTATTAGCTAAATCCTAGTAACGGGATAATAATGAAACAGCAGAAGTACAAGCTATAAAATGCTAATCATATTCCAATACAAACTACATTTCTTCCAAATTCTAACACATGGACTAAGTATGGAAACTCTTGAAAGGGAAGTTTAAAGACAGTCAGAAGGGATATGGAAATTTAGAAAATAATATAGTAAATGTGAGCCAGAGCAGGCAAGAAGACTCTTCTGAGGTGATTTATAATGAAGGGATAAATTTTAATGAGAAAGCCAAGAGGAAGTAGAAAAACAACAGACAGGAGCCAGACGAGAATCTTAAACTTGGAAGGAATTTTAGTGGTCATTCGGAGCTCCTCTTCTAGTCCCTGGTCAAACACTTTTTACAAACCTGTTATAGGTCGTCATCCAGGTTCTTCTGGAGAGACAGAGAAACACACACACACACACACACACACACACACACACAAACACACACACACACAACGAGAGGTGAACAGAGACAGCAAGAGAGCACAATACATAGTATATATGTAATTAAAAATAAGAAGGTGATAATTCCACATTCTGAAATAGATTTCTTCAAAAGATTAGTAATTAATTTCTATCTGGAACTGAAACTACAAAGCCAAGAAATTTGGGAGTTCATTTTTCTCTTTTATAGACAAGAGTGCCCGTTATCTGCCCTCGAATAGATTCAACATGAATATTCTACTTCTCTTAGCTTTCTTTGATATTAGGACGGGGTTGGGTTTCTGTCTGTGACTGGTCAGAGGTTACATACCAAATCAATGTAGCAGCCAGTGTGAGAATGGGAAATTATGAGAGTCCTTATCCAGTGCTGTTAGTCAAGGATAGGGTGAGATGGAGATAGGATTGATAGGGACAGCTGTGTGTCTGGTGAAGCAGGTCACACATGAAATCACATTTGATATACAGATAAGGTCTTCTGTCCTCCTTATCTCTTTCTGAAATTATTAAGTGCTTTGTTGACCTTTTGGGGAACAGTGAACAATTCTAAGTAGTGTTCAAACAATGAATGACAGCATTTATTAATATCAGAAGGACTCAGGAAATCCAAGGGAACACATTAGCATGTCATAAAGCCCTAGAAATAATTTACCTGATTCTGAGAGGTTATTTATACTCAAAGTACTGCATCCATGAAAAAGTAGAAAATTCAACAACAAATAAGTTATTATTTATTATAGCTGAGACTTTTTAATCAAATAGCAAACCAAAATTTCTGGATTATTTTGTCATGTTAATAGACTTTTCTCCCACTTTTGTAAAACAGATTCCTACACATAGACGATGACATTATCTGCATCTGTGGAGGCCACGGTCATGCCGAAAATAATGGATTAGCCAGGATACGAATAGTTACTCTTATGTCTTTGAATCAAAACAAAGCAAAATCAAGAAAACACTATGACCAATAGAAACATAAAACTTCAATGTAGTTCAAGGTCTTTGCTTAAAAATGTAAAGCAAAGACAAATTAGGTTAATTCTTCAAGAAAATGTACCTCCCCATTAGCCAGTGGACCATCACATGACCAATCTGAGGAGGTATAGTGAGCCATATTAAACTGTTAGCTTGGAAATAATCATTTAATGAGTGCGACAGAGTTTTCCAGATGGTCTTTGTATGTAACAGTGAGACTTACCTTTCCCAGTTAAAGAATGCTAATTCAAAATTGGAGTTGTAGGTTTTAATTTTTGTTTTCTAGTGTTATTTTTGCCTTTCTCATTTCTATGATATAACAGGACTCATGATAAGTGTCTGTCTATGCACAAATGCATTACTAGACAGAAAGGTTATTAACACATGTATGGTTCCTGTGTTTGTTTTTGTGATGCACATGTTTATTTTTTTGTGGTTCTATAATTCACAAGATATATACATGAGTAAGTGCTCACTGCTGTCAAACACAAAGAAAGAAAAACGGCTTCAGTCCCTCCTCTCATCATGACATCCGTTTCCTGTTTCATTCTACTTAACATCCAATCTCCTTTTTAGTACTGCTTTATTTTTCCTTTCAAAATGGCATAATTGCATCCCAGCCATGTTTTTTCCTTCCTCATCCTCAATTCAGATAGAATATATAGGAAAATTCCACCGTACTTTCTTTCACTCTCCTTAATTCCTAGCTATCCTGCTTTGTAGCAGAATGGAGCCCAAGAATGAGTTTGTGTGTCATTGAATTACTCCTCCCACAAAACAGTAATAAAAGTTCAGCTTCTCTTGTAGACTAACTGCAATTTGGCTCATTATCCCTCAGGAAGTTACAGTTTATGTTCTGTTCACAAGGTAGACTATATTCCTATGGTGTGAAGTGGGAGAATTAAATAAAAATGTTTCCATTTGTTTCCTACCGTTAGTAAAGTAGAATGTCCCTGTGCAGTAATCCTAGAGCACCTTGCTCCAACTGTTTTCTAACATAATCCAGTTCTGTTGTTTTTTTCCACCTGAAGAAATCTAAAGTATGAAACAAACTAACTGGGAGTAAGCAAATCTAGACTATTTCACTTTCTGGCAAACTTGGGGAAGATATTTAACTCTTCTGAATTTCCTCTTCTGTAAGATAAGGGGTACAGTTATGTATTACAGAGCAATTTTTAAACTGAAAAACATATCATGATAGCATTGCATGATGTCTTATATTTACATACTGAAAATAAGCTATCATACCAAAAAGGCTGAATTCTGTTTTTATTGGCTGATGCCTTGAATTAATTCCCTTCTTGGCCATCAACTTTTTACAGGGGAACCATGGAACATCATTATGTATCATCCTGTATACTCCTAGGTTTCTATCTATTTAAGGCTTTAAAGAATTACTTTTGAAATGTTAGTTATAAAAGGAACATATTATATATGGTCCAATCCTCTAATTTTACATATGAGGTAATTGAAGTCTGGAGAAGTAAGTAGGCTTTGTTACATTCTCAGAGTGAGTGACTAACACAGGCTGGATTGCAATTAAAATTGTCCTGATTTTAATTTATGGTAGTGTTACTTCTTATTGTGTATAACTATCCAAGTGGGTTGTTTGGATGGGTATAGAAGGGTTGGGTTTAACATGATAAGGTGTTAGTTAATATCTGTCAAGTGACATTCTGTGTTTGCAGCTCAAACAGGATAAACAGGGAGTCCTCATAAAACTCACAGCTAAAAGGTTTTCTTTAATCCAAGATATGTTAAACATTAAAACTCCCTTAGTAAGTCAGAGTTATCCTGGGTCCAGCAATTATAGTGCCCAGCTGATTCTAGGAATACATCATCTTGACCCTAATGGAGAGTGACTTAACAAATGTTTCATTTCATTATTAGTTCTTGAAGAACCAAGGCCGCCATTGATGGCACCAGACCCATCTCTGGTATCACCGAAGTCATTCTAACAAACTCAACTGCTAAGACAATCACAATCTAGATGTCAAATGCAATAAAGAAGATTTGGGGTCTATCTCACCCAAACCTAAATTACAGACAACCTTGCTTGAGTTACATGGGGCAGAATGATGTTAATTCTGTGGCCATCTAGGGAAATGGGGTGCTAACTTGAAGGGAAATTGCCCTTTCACATTGCTCAGCGATTGTTACCTACCATTTATTTCTGTCACTCCCCATTAAGGTAACCAATTTTTACCACATTAATGGTCTTGTTTGACTAACTGGGTCCTTAGTGACTAATTGACCAATCACATATTATTAAGATACGTGTCATACATGACTCTAGCCTAAAGGTGTTTCTTGCTTTGGAAAACTCAATATAAAACTCAATGAAACAAAATTGAATTTATAAGCAAATAAATTGGATATCAGAGTTCATGGTGGGATGGTTGATTATTTAAATTTTAGATTTTGTTGCATTAAAAATGGTTCAGTGCTGAGATTCTTTAAATAGAGTATCCCCATGGGGATGTACAGGTAACTTTCATTTATAAAAAGTCTTATAAACACAGTTGTTCAGGAAGCAATCCATTGCAAAGAGTAAAGCACATGTATACAATGTCTTTGCAGTCCTGTTGGCTTAAACATTAAGGGAACCAAACTTGTGCATACTTTCACAATTACAAATTCATTTGTGACCCTGACCAAGGGATCAAGCAAAGAACCATTGCTTTCTAAGAGAAAAAAAAATCATGCCAATTGTCCTATAGTGATTATTAATAATGTCTCCTTTCATTCTCATAAGTGTCCCGGTTTGGATGATCAATCTCGTACATGGTCACCTTATTGATAGAGTTGCTGCACAATGGAATAAGCCCAATGTTAGCTTGAATATAGACTGGCATTATGCAAATAAAATTTAGCGAGGACTCAGAGTACTGCCATTAGGACATTAATTCATTAATTCATCATGCATTATTCAAACTGTAGCACATATTTATTGAGCCTTGTGTGTCAGTAAATATTTTTGAGCAATTTATTGAATATGGTATGTAGGGTGCCAGAAATTCAAATGAGAGTTCTAAATGGGCAAAGTATATGTGTGTTGCATATATCATTTAATATTTAATGAGAAGTTGCAATTCACATTGTATAAATGAGGAAACGAGTTTATAGAGGTTATTCTTGCTTATCCTCACACAGCTCATACGTGGAAAGTTGAAATTTATAGTTAGTTATTATTAAAAATTTTCAATTGTCCTTTCATCATTTTACCTTTTAGGCTTGAGAAATACATTTAAAAACCTTGTGCTTAGTATATGGAAGGGAATAGACAGAGAGGATGATGAAAAGGGAATGGGTAGAGCCCTACGAAACATAGCAGCTTTCTGAGCTGTCAGGACCATCCAATGGGAGAGCTTGTCTAGGCCCTATCAGGGAAATCATGACTCATGAAGATACAGTAACAGGGACAGAATGAATGGCTAACAGGCCCTAATTGGGACAGCATGGCTATCTAGCCGACTGAATAATCTGGTGTAATATAGTAGATTCTTCCATCTTGTTAGACTGCCATTTTATTTACTGTTCAAACCCCAGGAAAAGTTATTTCCTTCTCTTTACTCCAGAGAAATTCTTGCCCTCCTGCCAACCCCGTCCTTTATCCTCAAAAGAAGAAAAATATTTCTTTAAATGTCTTTAAACAGTTTCTAAAATTATAAGGTTAAAGTCCCAAAGAAACAAAACAAAAATGAAAATGGAAGAAGTAAAACAGAAAAGAGAGAACTTCAGAAACACTGAAACACACACAAAATAATGAGTCAAATAAATAATAAAAAAATAAAAATAAAAAATAAAATAAGGATTTTCTCTAATTTTGAAAGTTGGATAGCTAAAATATATTTTAAGATTTTAATCTGTATTTCTTTGATTACCTGTGACATTGAGAATCTCTGTTCTTTTTTATATCCATTTCTATGTATTCTTTATTCATATCTTTCATCTGTTTTGAGTTTTTTATTGATTTACATATCATCCTTACATATTCTGGATAATAATATTTGCCCATTAAATATATTGCAAATTAAAAAAAAACTTCTTAAATTCAAAAAATAAATAAAACACAAGTGCTAGAGCAAAATAAAACAAAACAAAACAAAACAAAACAGAAGGATTCTCCACTTGTCAAGTTTTCCAAAAAGCAATGCTTCTTTCTGATGCCCCCACAAATTACAGGTCCTTAAGGATGTGAAAGAAGCACCAGGAACCTCCAGGCTTCCATGAGGCAACAGCAGCATATAAAGAAGTTGCAGTCCTTCCCTTCCAAAACCCCATCCACCCCTGAGAGTTCCTCAGATGTAGCTAAGAAAGAAGGAAGGAAAAAAAATTAAGCCACGCCTTGTATGTAGGATTGAGTATGGATTGTGTAAAAAGGGGTGTTTCTGTCTTATCAACCACAAAGAAAAATTTGGAATGGTCATTCTTATTAGCCTAAGAATAGTAAGAGGAACATTGGAAAAAGGATATGTTAGGGTTAGAGTTAATTCAATATTAAAGCCCAAATAAAATAGCTTCAACAAATGAAGGCTTTTAGTTTTCTTTCATGTAAAATAGTCCCGAAGAGGTCTTCAGGACTGATTATATCAGAACGGCCCTGGGTCTAACATTTGCTTTTGCAGTCTTTATGTGTGGCTTCCAGCCTCAAGGTTCAGGGAGGTTTTTGAATCTCCAGACCTTATGGTTATTCAGAGAACATCCCAGTGACTTTAATTTACATCTCGTGGGCCACACCCTCTACAAGGGAGGCTGCAAAATGGAGGTTTTCAGCTGAGCTCATGGCCAATAATACAGATATTCTCTTATGGAGGGAGAAGGGAAGAATAAATACTGGGGAGAACACAGACAGATTATGTTTTTATTGTTGAAATGCACGTGATGGCTAGAAATCAGGTTCCTAAACTAATGAGCAGTCCACTCAGAGAGTTGCTGCTCTAGTGACAATATCTCTCTGCCAACTTAACTCCAGGGTTCCCGAGGTACAGGAACGGGCCAGGTATTAGTGTCTTCTCCCCTTTGCTAGTAGGGACTTCTCTATGGTTTCTAACTGCTGCTTCTCTTCTTTCAGTTGGTAATAAGACTTGAGAAGAAAGGGAGTAGTCCTTCCTGACTTAAGGGAAAACACCAGCAGAAACATCAGGAAACATTGTGTAAACACTTTGTGGGGACAGAAAAATAAAATTCCTTGCTCTGCTAATTCTATTTCTCGAAAATGCTTCCCTTAATAGAGGTTAAGTAATAGATCTAAATTACATGGTGGTGACAGCATCCGCTCATGAAACCCATTTCTCCTTCTCAGACCTTCGTTACAAAAAGGAATGGATCTTCTCAAATTTCACTTACATTGTTAATAGTCCATTGTTTCTTTCCACTTAAATGAGTGCCTATTATATTTTGGACTCGGGGTGCATGGACACTCAGAGATGCAGCACCTGCCTTGCATTCCACCTCAGTGTGCAAGGTGGGGGTCTATTCTTCCTGATGTATTGCAGGCATTCTAAGTTTTGAGTCTCTGTTTAGGGACATTTGGCTTCAGAACCCTACATTGATCTTATTATAATCCTCTCTAGGTTGGGGTATCTGTCCATATGTATGTTATATAATGTATGTAAAGCACTTGGCAAGTCCGTGTTTTCCAGGAAAGGGACACCTGGTAAGTGTTAGCTGTCATTATTGTTAACATTAGTGTTGTCTTCTTTCTCCTTGCTAACATCCGTGCATATTCAATTTGTGATCCTTTTCTTACAGATGAAAGTAATTATATATACAGAGGGCATTAAAAAAGTGCATACACATTTTAAGAAAGGAAAAAAACTGTATTAAAATTGAAATACTCAATATATACTGATAACAAAAGATGACTATAAGTCACGTGTATGCATTTTTTGGCAGCCCCGGTAGTTATTCTTTCTTATCTGTACACTTCTGCGCTTGCCTCTCACCGTACCTCTACGTGGAATGCCAGTCTTTTTTGGTTGCCCTGGGGGACTTTTGAACTAATATAATCAAATCTGGACAGATGGCATATGAGTACATTCAAGTAGCTGATCAATAGTTCACTTCCAATATGCTCATCGTCCATCACTGGGCCCACCAGAAATAATAATGAAAGTTCCTTATTAATTGAACGCTTTCTGCCATGTGCTCTGCAATGTGGAAAGCCATTGCATGGTTTCCTGTAAATCAGATTCTCAGATTCCTTTGTCTCTTGGTTTCAGCTCAGGGTTTGCTCCCTCTGAGGGATTCTGTTGCCTGACCTTTCTGCCCTCTCCCAATCTTCTTGGCTTGCAAGTGGCATAATAAATTCCAGTCTCATCATCGTTAACTGTCAACTAGAAATCCACAGCCAGGTGGAGGGTAGAATAGGAACCCATGTCTTGTCACTAAAGCATTCTGGATCTCTAATAGCTCATTAGCATACCATACACAAGCATTTCGCTTTTAATTAGTTACGTGGTGTGATAATTAAGTAGTATTTCTTTGCAGTTTCCCCTTGTGTAGGGAAAAGGGGGAGGGAAGAGGTTGGCTAATGATGGAAAGGGGTGTTAAATCTAAGTATAAAGTTTTAAGTAATTGTCACCCTGGAGATAAAACAGCTAGGAAACTCTTAAGGGGAGAAAATAAAGTACTCCCCTTATGTTAAAAAAAAAATCGAGATAAAAACCTACCTCTCCCCATTATTTCTGGTAGTTATTTGAAGGAAAAACTTTCTGAAAATTTAAACAGAAGATGAAAAACATATGTTGTCTTTTATTGTGATATGAGAGCACAACTTATTTTATAGTGCTAGCCCAGGTTGGGAGAAGAAGACAAATGCCAAAATCATAAGCTAACTAAGGAACCCTTGTGGTGCTTTGATTGTGCAGCACAGAAACATTTCAGGAAGCCTATATGTGAGCCCCAAAGAATGACCAAGATAGTTACACTCTTGAATATAATATGTTCTTCTCTCCTGTGGGAAGGATAGGACACTACTTCTCTGGACAGTTGTCATGGCATTGGTGAGAGGCCAGGCACTGGGGGGGTGAGAAATGTCCCCTCTTAAGAGCTCCATCAACCTGGAACAATTATTTAGATTACTATGGCCAGAGCAGCAGGACACATAAACTAAAGCCATATTCTGGCAGAGGATAAACTGTTGGGTGTCTTTTGATGGGAAAGCAGATGGTAGGGCCCTCTATATATGTGGATTTGAAAAGTTACCATATCATCAAAAGGACAGATGTAAACCTGTTATGATATAAAGCACCAAATGCACTTCCACATTGCGCCATAATAGCCATATATTCTTGTAATCTCTTGGAAATCATATGTACCTCGAACAAGTGCCAAATTAAAACAACAACAAAAAAAATTCCAATGTAAACTTTAGCCTTTCTCTAGGTGACCCTTCCTCAGGAAAGGGCAAATTGGCAGCTCTGGTTCTCTGAAGTGTATGCTTTTTCATTCCAAAGATGGTTTTCAGTAAAATATGTGCAACGTTATAAATCTGTTTAAAATGAGACTAATGTCTAACCAACCTCTTTCAACTGAAAATCAATATATAGAGAAGCATCAATACACACATGCATGGGCATTAGAAAACAATTGTCAAATTACCAGGGAGATTGTCAAAGAAATAGATGACTCTAAAATAGAGACATAGATACCAGAGAAGAAAAAGCTAAAGGAGTTCATCACTACCAAAACAGTATTTTTATAAGAAATGTTAAAGGGACTACTTTAAGAAGAAGAAGAAGAAGAGGAAAAGAAAAGAAAACAACTTTAAGTATGAATCATAAAATGACAATAACTACATATCTAGCAGTAATTACTTTAAAGGTCAATAGATTAAATGCTCCAACCAAAAGACACTGGGTGGCTGAATGGGTAAGAAAACAAAACCCTTACATACGCTGCCTACAAGAGGCGCAATTCAGACCGAGAGACACACCCAAACTGAAAGTAAAGAGATGGAAAAAGATATTTCGGGCAAATGGAAATGGAAAAAAAGCTGGGGTGGTAATAGTTATATCAGACAAAATAGATTTTAAAACAAAAGAAGAGACAAAGAAGAGCATTTTATATAGAAGAGCCAGGATATGGAAGCAAACTTAGTGTCCACCAATAGAAGGCTGGATAAAGAAGTGATACGTATGTACAAGGGAATATTACGAGGCAATAAAAAAATGAAATCTTACCATTTGCAACAACACAGATGGACCTAGCGGGTATTATGCTAAGTGAAATAACAGACAGAGAAAGACAAATACCATATGATCTCACTTATATGTGGAATCCAAAGGACAAAATAGATACATAATCTAAACAGATATAAAGAATATAGACACAGAGAACTCATAGATACAGAGAACAAACTGATAGTTGCCAGATGGGAGGCAGTTAGGGGGTTGTGTGAAAATGGTGAAGTTATTAAGAAGTGACAAAGCCATCACGGGGATGTAAAGTGCAGCATAGCGAATATAGTCAATAGTAGTGCAATAACTATGTATGATATCAGAGAGGTACTAGACTTATTGGGAAAATCACTTTGTAAGTTATATGAATGTCTAGTCACTATACTGTACACCTAAAAGTAATATAATATTGAATGTCAACTGTAGTTGAAAAAAATTAAAAAACAAACACTAATCCTTAGTCACTGGTTGTAAAACTATGTCCTGGTTCCCCGTTTTACCCTAATTTATATTATCTGGCATCTGAGCTTTAGGTTTTGTTAGTTTGTTTCTTTCTATTAATATAATTAAATCTGTATTTGTAATTCCTTCTAATCCTTTGATTTAGAAAGACCTTCTTTATCCAGAAATTTTAAACATATTCACTCATGTATTCTTATAGTTAATAATGTCCATTTTCTACATTTATTCTTTACTCCATTTAGAATTTATCTTTGTGTACAAAAAGGTAAAACAAATTAATTTTGTGTCTATAAATTTTGATGTCATAATCCTGATTTATACTTTACCTGTACTTTTTAACACATAATACATATTTATTGATTAAGTAAAAACAAATAAAGTAGGCATTTGGAAAATAAGTGGATTTAAAATACAATAAAGCTGATCAGTTTAATTTTTACCCATGTCTGCCACCATCTTCTCTTCTCTAACTGTTCTTTATCCCTTCCCTCTCTTGTTCCCTTGTTATTCATAGCAAAGCAGATACAATGGACAAGAAACACTCCTCGTCTCCCGTAGAGTCTGACCCCAGAAGCTGAGTTGTGCCAGCGCTCCACTGGGCTGCACTAGGGCCATGACTGGGTGTCTTGAACACTGCCCCTTACAGTTTATGGGAAATATCACAAGGCCGGTTCATTGCCTAAACTTGGCAGGCAGTCAATTCCTTATAACGTTCCACCTTCCTTGGTCCAAAGTGAATTACAGATTAAGAATGTAATCTGAAAGAACATGTTTGTCTCTTCATCCCAGAAGAGTGAATCTTTTGGGTTCTACCAGGTAAAAAGACCAGCAGAATATACCAAACATCTTCCACTTTAATTTGCCAAGCAAATATAACTGGTGTTCTGCAGATGACTTAATATTAAGATCAGATAGGCAGGTGGTACCAGCTCAGTGCAGGCTGATATACAGACATTTCCATTGCCATCTCACCTGGTAGCAACACATTGTATTCAGAGGAAGACTCCCAGAACTGATCTGTACTTTCCTCTACACTTGCATCTCATTCTCCTAAGCAACCCAGTGTGTCCCATTCCCACGTGAGTCAAGAAGCTGCAGAAGACTCCCTTCTACTTTCAGTAAAGATCCTGGCCTCAGAGCCATGCTGCCATATTTCCTTAGAAGTCAAAGGATACAACAGAGAATATATATACATTTTTTATTAGTTCCAGGTGCACAAAACAATGTAACAGACATTTATCACTTATATCCCTCACACTGTGTCAGCCCCCCTCCCCATCCACTATCCCTCTGACATCGCACACAGCCATTATATTTCCATTGTCTGTATCTCTAATGCTGTACTCCACTTCTTGTAATTATATACATAACATATACATAAATATATACATATATATGTATATATACATAAATATATATACATATATATGTATATATACATGAATATATACATACATACACACATATATACATATATATATATATATATATATATATATAAACTTGTAGTTGACATTCATTATTCTTCAGCTTCAGGTGTACAGTGCAGTGATCAGGCATCTACATCTTCCCTGACGTATCTCACTTCTACATGGAATCTAAAGAAAAGAATAAGTGAATGAACTAATCAGAAACAGTTTCAGAGACATAGAGGAAAAACTGAGGGTTGCTAGATGGGAGAGCGGGTGGGGATAAAGGGGAAGGTGAGGGGATTAGAAAGCATGGTCAGTAACTACAAGATGGCCACGGGGTTACGAAAGTTAATTTGGGGAATGTAATCAGTAATGTTGTAAAGCTTTTGTAGGGTATCCGATGGACATTTGTCTCGTTAGGGAGAGAATACAGTTTTATATGTAGAAAACTATTAGAGATATTAGTGGTTCAAGTCATTAATTGTTTGGATTGAGTCTTATAAATACAAGGTCATGTTTTTAGAACTCTGTACTTTAAAACATAAAACTGTTGATCTCATGAGAAGTAATATAAAATTGTAACCTTGACATGTGCTTTACAGAAATATACTTCATAGAAGTGAAGCTGAAGATATTATTTAAACATGGCACGCAATATATAGTTTCTTACCAAATATATGTGACAATAAAAGTATTCACACTTTTATATGGTAGATTAATCAGTTCCTACATTGAAAGCTTGCATAGTTCATTAGAATTACCTTTTCATCTCTGTCTTGATCACATTCTTTGTTGTCTTTGTCACTCATAAATTTAAAAAATGGCCTTCTACCAACATTTTTTTTTCCTCTTCTATAGAGTGTTATTTTTTTTTTCTTTGACCATTAGAGAGCAGACAGGTTTCCCCAGTGAGGATGGGTATAGTGACAGAGCCCTACCCATAGAGTATCTCCCTAATCAAACCATTTTCAGGAGCCTACAAAACAAGATCTTTGGGCTTTCTACTCACTGAGCACCCACCAAACCAGTTTCAGTGAATGCATCTGAACCCCTCAGTCCGTGCACCTGCCTCGTGAGGGACCTAGAAGAGGATTCCAAGCACAGAAAATTGGAAGTTATGTGGCTTGCTTTGATTTTGATGATTCCATGCATCCCCAGTACATAAATGTTCTTTTTCTTCTTCTTGCCACCTTCCATCTTCTAAGCACACGATATCCTTTGGAACTCTTTCTCTGCTCTCTTAACAAAAGGTGCTGTGATTTATAGCCAGAAATTTACTGCATTCTTTTTTGTGCAATGGTAGCTTTCCTGATACAATAGTCTAAACAAATTTTAGTAGCTCTATTCTGCAAGCACCAAAAAGTGCCTGCCTTCTGTACGGAGCCATAGAGAACACCAGAGTGAATGAAGAGTACACCCCTCATTCCCTAAAATTTAGAAGCCCCAAAAGACAGAAATCTTCTCTTCACACCACAATTTAGGATCTATAGTTTATAAGTTCTACTTCCCTGATAGTTAAAATCGAATTTGAGATTCAATATCACCCAGTTAAAGGCACAAGTAGTAACTATTGTTTCGGTTTACATATCCAAAGGAAAAGATGCTGGCATGTCTTCTATTTTAGCATGATGGTCCTTACACTTAGGTGAAGAACACCTAAAATAGCAAATAAAATATGAGTATTTCTACCTCAATTTGGGTCAGAAAGATAATAAGAAAATGGTAAGGAAGAGGATCCATTAGACTCATTAGGGAAGTGATTTAGTATTTATTACATTTTTAGGTTATCCTTCTGTTGTATACATCAGCCACATAGAATATTAAAATGTTTGCTCAGCTCTTTCTTATTTTAATTTAGAAAAAAAGACGTGAATGCAGATACACGTACTCAGGTGGAGAATAGCAACGCCTTCTTTTGGCAAAGAAACTGATCAAAATTAGAGCATTTTGGACACGAGATTTTCAAAATCAGTACATTCTGTAAATGTGCCCACAATTGGCTAAACATTTTTCTGAAGAATCTAATCTTTAGAAAGATTGAATGCAGGACACCGTGCTAATTTTCTAGATAGGCTATAGTGTCCTAAACAGGAAATGTTTCAAACCACAGATCACTTCAAGCAAAGCAAAACTGGAAGAAAAAAAAAATGAAATTCAAAGCTCCTAGAAAGATTGAGCTAAAGTGGAGGTATGCCACGAAGAAGAGGGAATCAGATGACAGCTTTCTAAATAGGAAGGTGACATGCCGATAATTCAATGTGATGTGAAGATAATAAAAATGCATAAGAGCACTGACTTCATAAACAGACAGGCTCTCACATGCTTACCCATTTATAAGGTAAGGTGAGATCCTATCTGGCAATCCCCTTCTAAGTCTGAGAGCCCCAGGATCAGGAAGATACTGATAAGTGGAAATGAAAGAAGAAACCAACAACAAAAATGATTAAAGAGCTTGAGGACACACGGCGAAAGATTGGAAGAATAAACTAGCTCTAGTTTCACTGTGATAACTAGGAAGGAATATGCATGATTACTATCTACAAGGGCTATATCAGAAAGTTGTAAACACTAAGGAGGAAAAGAAATAATTCACAATACTGTGATACCAAGATGTATGTGGCTAAGGGTAATAGGATAGTATTGCACTACACAAAACATAATTTGAAAGCTCTGTAATATGCTTTAGAAAAGTTCATTGTGCACAAACTGTTCCACAAGCCTGGAATGTTAATCAGCAGGACCCCAGCACCCCACCCCCACACCCCAGGTTAAGCTCTATCTTTGCTTACACCTCTACCCTCTACCCCATAAACAAACACTCAAGGAGAAAGAAGCACTTGACTGAAGGCTGAATCTCCTGAAGGAAAAGCTGCCTTGGATTTTGGACTTTCAGTCCAAGTTCTCTTTCCCCACGGCACAGATGCACACCAATTGTAGCTTCAGTTTCTCTAAACCTCACACATGTTGATCTGGCTCAGGCCAGAGAAAATGGTAACAGTTATGCTGCTGTATCAATACAAATGCTCTAGTCCACCCCCACCCCCACCCTGGAGCCTGTCCCAGGTATTCTGCACACCCTCTAGTTGTCCAAATGCAATTGCTAATGGCTTGGCACATCAAGCACTGGTCTCAAAAGGGTTCCTGAGACTAGACACTAAGACATGATTAGAAATTCTATTATTCTTATCTTACTCATTTTTATTTCTATTTTTATATATTTTACATTTGTATTAATGTGATTTATAATTTATTAGCAAAATAGTTTATGTGCATTATTTGAAAAGAAATAAATATGTATATTTGAGATCATATGCTTTAAATATATATATATATATATATATATATATATATATATATATATATATTTTTTTTTTTTTTTTATTTTTTTTTTAAGAATCTGTATATTACTGGATAGGAGAGAGACTCCTAGAGGTTAAAGAGTTCCACCTGCAGTTAGGGGGTCTTAGTAAATATCAAATGAGATAAAATATGTTTGTTTAAGCCCTCAGAAAGTTCAATATGCTATACACATGTAAAAGGATCTTTATTGGAAGGATTAGAAGGAAGCAAAGTTCAGCATCCCTTTCCTTGGAGAAGACAATCACCTGAGAAATTCCTAAATGCAAATCGGATATTTGACCCTATTTATGAGGCAAATACTTAAACCTGGAAATCTATCTTCTCAAGCTACAACCCATATCTCTGGGAAGTTGCACATAGAAGACCAAGGAGAAAACTAGAAAAAAGAAATGTTTTGAGATGAAGTTAAGAGGAGAGAGCAAGTAGCAGTGGTATTGCAGAAGATAAGGTTAGTTCTGGTGACAGGGGGTGAAGAAGTATTAGAATCAAACGACTTATATCTGAGAGTGTTTGTCACCAAAAGAATTCTCCAGTCATTTACACACTCAAGCAATAGTAAATAAACATGACGGCAAGCAACTCTACCACAGCATTACTTACCGATGCCACCAGCATCACACTGTACATATTTATGTAGGGCTTTCTAAATTAAAAATTAGTTTAATGCACATCACTATTCGATTGGCTTCTAGTTGTGAAAGACAGAGAAGTAGTCTATCAAAGAGGAATAAGCCAACATAGGTAAAAGCTTTGGAAACAATTTCCAAGTTTAGTTTATATTGTAGATTGTCAGGACTGAAAATGAACCAATCTAAATTCTTCACCATTTGTAAGCAAACTATGCCATTGAATATTATACCCATAGAGCAATATTAGAACATGCAATCCATATTTTATTTGAATGTTTTTAAATGTTACCTGTTGTCCAATGTGTCATGGATAAGCTAAAATAAATGTTTTTGAGTAAATATTATACAATTGATTGAGGAATATGCATTGTTGGTAAGATAGCGCTGGCATTTTAAGAATGACATGCTATTAAATAGCTAAGTACTGTACATGTTGTGAAAATTTATCAGCTGAATGCATAGCAACTGAACAATTTTGCAGGATTATGAATTTCTGTTGTCCTAATTACTAAATATGTTGAACAGCATTAGAGCACTAATAAACTGATATGTTTTGGTAAAAGAAAAAAATAAAAAGACCTTGTGTAGGGTCAAGGCAAATTCAAGCATCTACAGATGAAGTGAAATAAGGACTACATCATGGTATGGAGTTTTTTTAAAAACAAAATTTTTATTAATGGAAAATATTATTCCAATAGTTACCAAGAGTATTACAGATAAACCATTTGCTAAGAAAGTAGAAATTTATGCATGAACATTACTCTCTCTTTGTATTGAGTAGCCCCTTTGCATTATCATATGCACAAAAAGAGATCACTCTAGAAGCATATGCTCACTGAAAATAATAACTATTTTGCTATTAGGCAATTGTTGTGTTCACCTTCAGGAAGCAGAACTGAGATGTGATGATATTGTCTTATTTTCCTATTGGCGATTTTTGTTACCTTGATTCCAACTATGAACCTCGTTGTTACTTAGACTCTGATTAATTTTTATAAAAGAGATTTCCCTGCTCTGATGATAGTATCATATTTTTTTAAATGTTGCTTTTTTTCTAGAATTCTGTTAAACTTTAATAAAAGAGAAAAGCTTGGAAAAAAATATTTCTGACACTTTGTATAGTACTTTAAAGGGTAAGGTTCTTAAATATGCTATTTTTCAAAATGGAAAGGATTCTTACTGAATTAAAAAAAAAGACAGAAGAATGGAGTGAAGCTTACACCTTTAACTAAGTTATTGTTAATACTGAGCTGAAATAAACAACGAAACAGTATTTTGAAAGCTATTGAAAATTCAAAGGAGACTGATGCCAATAGTAAGAAAGATGATAATGAGGGCTGGAAACAATTTGGAAGAAGATAGATTCATCCTTAGATTTAGACATTAATTTTATAGGAAGGTAACCATGTTAAATGTAGGTCAGAAGGCCATAGAATTACACATTCTTCATTCTCTTACGCGAATGAGATAAAGGACAAGAAAACAAGCTGGATTCAACGAATTAGTGAAAAAGCAAGTAGTGTGACAAGTTAGGGTCAATGAGGATCAGTTTTAATTTCCTCCCATTTTACCTGATAATTGTCAGGTTATTAATTTTATAGAGCTAGATTAATATTACTCATAGTTAATGAGGCAGTGCAAGATTCTGAGCTATTAAGGAAAGTCAAAGTATGTTTCCGTGTTTACTGAAAAAGCAAAGCAATGCTTTAAAAGGTCTTTCAATAGTAGAGTTGAAACAAGAGAAAAAAGACACAAAGAATAACATGCACTTATATCAGTAACTGTTCATTGATTTCACTAATATTTATGGAGTATCGACTATGTCTCAGAAACTCTGGGTAATGAGGTTACAGTGATAAGACTGAAAATGTGCCTAGGGAGCATGTGCTTAAGTTCAGACAACCAGAAAAATTACACTGCTCATTATAAGTCTCAAGCCCATATGTATGCTGATTCTATGCTCTCTCTTATTGTTATTGTTGTTAATTTCATAATTTGCAGGAAACATTTAGAGCAAATCTATACTTTCATATAGGCAAGTACACTGAATTTGCTGGTGCCTTGATCTTGAACTTCCCAGGTCTGGAATTGTGTGAAATTAGTGTTTGCTGTTTAAACCACCAGTGTATGATATTTTTGTAGTAGCAGCCCAGACTAATACAGCGTCCATGAGTGAAGAAGAATGTGTGCATTTGGGGCTTACCATTCACTCTTCTCCCAGGCTTGTAAGGGATGGAGGGTATATGCATAGACTGGGTATTCTCCATTTGTAATTGTGTACCGATTTCATCAGTGTGTAAGAGCTGTTCCCTGTTACTCCAATGCTTGGCTGTCTGCTATAAAGGGTGTATGTGTGCAATGTGATATATATATATATATACATATATATATATATATATATGTATATATATATATATACACACACACACACACACACTCACACATATATACACACACATATGTATATGTATATGTGTATGTATATATATATATGTGTATATATATATATATACATATATATATATGTGTGTGTGTGTGTATAAGCTAAAGGGCAAACCTCTGACCTCCCATTCTAAATTTAGAACTTGCGACCTATACACTGATGTGCCTTCTTTGAGGAGCACAAATTTTCCTATAGAAACCACACCCTGGGCCTTGCCCACAAGTGCCCCCAACATGTGTTGGAAGCAGATGACCCAAAGGACAGTACCCCAGTTTAAAAAAAAGAAGAAGAAGAAAAAATGAAATGGGACTTGATTCCTGCTACTGAGACACAGTAACTAAGCCATCTTTAAAAGTGACTCAATCCATGTCAGGATCTGACCCATCTTCATCCTTTCTCTCTCCTCCCTTGGGGTGGAGAAAATGAGGGGATGAAATGGACTGAATTATTCCACTTTACAGGACAATGAAGCGATGGGTACACAAGAAAGAAGAAAAGGGTACCAAGCACAGGAGAGGTAGATAAATTATATTGAAGATTTAGGGAGGATCAAATATTTTGAGTAGCCTTTCAACTTTTTACTTTCAACCTTTTGCATAGTACTAACCTTTGAGGATATGTGGTGTATAATTACAAGGAAGGCCTATTATATATTAATGATTGTCATTAATGCACTGTTCTGTTACTCCCACCAGCCAAAGTTTCAACTTCACTCAAGCTACAAATCACACTATCAAAAATTAAAGATGGAAAACACCTGCGAGGTCATAGCTTCTCCCTTCTCTTGAATAGTGTGAGGAAACCAGTATCTTACCTCAATATTTTGTAAGAGTGATTTGCTATCTTCCCACGCTGGTGTGCACAAAGGTCTGCCCAAATGCTCCTGCCTTGCTGGTTGGTTTTGCTCAGAGACAGATTTTAAACGCACTAGGGGAAAGCAACTTTTGTTAAATATTTTATAACGTGTCAAGAAGCCTTTATCGAACATTTAATCCAAAACCTGGCTTTGAACCAGGGAGGCATACAATTCCGTAATTAATTTTTTTTTTTACCTTCTTTTGCTAATCGCTGATAAAAAGCTTAATTCTATTAACAACTCGACTTGACAAATTGCACCGCTCAACGGAAGCGTTTAGAAATTAATTATGCATTTTATTGCATTAGATCGGATAAACAGGGAAGCACCAGCAAGAAAAAGGAAAACTGGGAAAGAAGGAAAATAGTCACAGTATAAATGACCCATTGGTGTCTATTTCCATTATGACTCAATGTATCCCCTGAAAAAATAAATAAAATAAACACATAAACCTCTCAATCAGCACCTCCTATTTAACTTTAATTTCACCTCTATGCTACGTTAGAAATACAATTTCTTTTTTTCTTTTTTTCCTGGAAGCATACGTTTTCCCCCCTATAGCCCAAGCTGATTTGGATGCCTCGAGGGACTTCTTGTCTAATTGTCATGTAAGCTCAATCCTTCCCCTTCTTAGATCCTCCAGTTTTGAGTTCTAAGAATCTCAGAGCGCGGCCTTCAGGGATTTAACGAAGGAAGAGTAGCAAATTGTAACAGTAGGTGTAATATTGTGCCACCGAAGTATTAAAAAATGGGAGAAAAAAGATTAAATTGGCTTCTACTTCACATCTCATTAAACTTAAATGCTCAACCTGTCAGAAGACCATATGCAATTTTTATAGTTCCCTTTGTCTATAAACATCCATGTTTCGAAGTGACTGGTGAAAGAGAGTTTGGGCACACAACCAAACTCTTCTGGCATGTGGTCCTCTGCAGTGAGTCTGCTCTAACCAGACTCTGCCCTGTAGCAGACTTGCCAATAAATTCATATTTAAAGCACTGGACTCTTTCTCTCTCTTGTACTCTTTTGCATCTCCCTGGCCAGTCTTTCTTTCTCTCTTTTTCTTCTTTTTTTTCTTTCATTTTTTAAAATTAGTTTCAGGTGTACAAAGCAATGTATAGTTAGACATTTATACCCCTCACAAAGTGATAACTCCCCTCCCCTAAGTCTACTACCCCTCTGACATCGGATATAGCTGTTACAATACCATTGACTGTCTTCCTTATGCTATACTACACAATAAATTCAAAATGGATTAAAGGCTTAAATGTAAGACCCGAGACCATAAAACTTTTGGGAAAAAACATAGGAAGTAAATTTGCAGACATTACCCTTAGTAATATTTTTACTGATTATATCCCCTTGGGCAAGGGAAGCAAAAGAAAAAACAACCATGTGGGACTACATCAAATGAAAAAGTTTTTTCACAGCAAAGGAAACCACCAATAAAACAAAAAGGCATCCTGCTGAGTAGGAGAAGATATTTGCCAATGGTACATCTGATGAGGGGTTACTATCCAAAATTTATAAAAAACTCACACAACTCAACAACAAAAAGACAAACAATCCAATTAAAAATTGGGCAGAGGACATGAAAAGACATTTCTCTAAAGAGGACATACAGATGGCCAACAGACATATGAAAAAATTCCCAATCTCCCTTTTCTTAGCTGATGTGCTAAAATATAATTATACTTTTAAACTTTCTTCTAAAATCTAGTGCACTCAGTTGTTGGTTCTAGTTCCATAACTGTCATGTCAGTACGTAGACATGTTATTGAAATAAACATAAAAATCTAGACTATAAGAATCTAGAATAAAACTATTCTGTAAAAATGACATGGACATGTAGAGAAAATACAGTTTCACACAGAAGTACTGTGTAAAGACAGACACATTAACTAAAGAACAAAGGAGAAAGGTGCTTTCCTGATGCCCAATCTCAGTACTTGGTAACGAACTCCCCTCCAATTTGAAGAAACATGAGAGTAAATATCCTCTTAGAAGTCCCCTTCAGGGAAACAGAAAGGGGAAGTTTGAGAGATTGGAAAACACCCAGTGCAAAAGTGAATATCTTTTGCAAATATCTTGGCAAAATTATGAGTTTTTATCGAGGGAGGTTTATGGAAAAATACATTATGGGCTGGTTTTCAGATTCTGGGAAATTTCTTGGAAAATAGTGCCAACCGTTAGTTTCTTCCAAAAAGATTGAAACTAACAAGTCAAACCACTAAACAAATTATAGTCAAAGATTTATATAAAGTTGCAGGTTGTCTTTTTTCTGAGTCCTGGTGAAGTCAATGGCACTTGCTTAAAGTTTGAATCCCAACAAAATCAGGCTATGACATTGCTGAAAGGACAAAGCGTTAATAATTGAACTGGTTTTGTTTACCCATGAGTGGCTGTCTTTACCATAGCGTGTTGGGCTTCCTTCTCTTAATCTTTCTTTCTGTCTTTAGTAGGCTATTCCTTTCTCATTTTTGCTCTGGCCACATTATGCCATTGTCCTTTTCTGAAAAGCAAGTAGGCAGTGGTGAGTCACATTCTATTGAAATCTATTTGTTCCATGGATGAACATAAGAACTATCAAATCCTGATCTAGTTTATGGACATACCTTTGATTACAGAATGGATACAGAAACTTTTATCATCAACAGATCATTTTTTGCCTCCTCTGCGTTGGATGGGACAGGGTTTTGGGATACTAAGAGCTGTAGTATGGTCCCTGTCCTTAGGGACTCTTCCATGTATATTTATGATATATTGCAAGAGAAACTACAGGTTATCACATTAAGCATCTTCCTTGAAAGATGTGCTGTGTTACTGGGCTTGAGAGGATGGAGGACCATCGTGGAACTGTAGCAAAAGGAAGTCATGGGAAGAAGCATGTGGTGTTTAAATTGGGAAGAACTGGATCGTCTGAAAAAGAATACGCACTTCATAAAAGGTTATGATGATTGGGAAATGAGGGTGATCTTGCCTGGTCTTCTTGAGAAAGAAGAGCTCTAACCCTGACCCTTTGCAGTAGCTTTAGCTTACCTCATGCTACTCCACTGTGTTTTCCTGACATTGTCCTCCACTCTTAAATTTCCAACTTTGTGGGTCTCTTTTATTTATTTTTTTCTTGCTACAAAAAACTTCTGAGTTTACGGAAGCACAGCAGCTGCCCATGTCCAAGGTGAAACAACAGATGAAAAATGTTTGTACTTGCAAAAGAAACCTGCATAGGTCCTCCTTTAGATTAGCTTTAGCTATGTGGATAAGCAGGAGAGAATTATTAAACTTTATTATACTTATCGTTATCTAGAGCTCCCTTTTCCCCTTACCTCTGCAGTCTTATTTTGGGTTGCTGTGAATCGTCATCTGCAAATATATGTGAAAGATAAAAGACAAATAATGGTAATAAAAAACATGTTCTTTGTAGCACGTATATGCAACGTTCTAGAAAAATGTGTTTCTCCGGGGAGTTCAGCTGATGTTTTCAAGCACAACAGAAATGCTTTGTTTGGGGATTGGATGTCACTAATGTAAAATACCATCTCTCAGTTGTCTGTATTTCCATGGATGACATCTGATTATTGTAAATCACATTGTATGGCTGGTCTGTAGGTGTTAGTTCTGTATTTATTCAATTTGGAAAATGTATCTATTTCTGAGAACTCTTTGCAATAGTAGTATTACATCAAGAAGATCCCTAACTCTCCTTTTAGGAAGAAAAAGCCATGTGCTGTGCTCCATAGTTCTGTTAATTCCTCAGCTCTGGAACTGCTCTGGGACTGCTGGGATAGCCCGAGATCATATTGATCAAAAACTCTAGAAAGGGATAGACTTATTCAATATTAAGGTCTGTTTTTTAATATGGTTGGGGCATTGTAGACCAAATAGACCTGTCTCTTTGTTGATCAGGATTAGGTTTCCAGTTCACTCAAGACATCCCTAATTCTTAATGCTGGGTATCACAGAATTGGTCTTCCTGGAATCTGTTATAAAGCAGAAAACAAAATCCCTTAAGGTTAACTTTCTTGTGACATTTGTGGGGCCAGCTGAAACCACACCAATTGCAGAAATGGTAATGTTAAATGCCTACTAACTAGACATTTATTGCAGTAAAATTTTCCTTGAATTATTCACATTCATAATGCTAAACTATGTTCTTCTCAGAGAAATATCCAAGTTATTTATTTAAAATGTTTAGAATCACCAGGACTCATGATTCCAAGTGCCTTTAGAGATTTTCCAAATGTACCAGCAACCACCCCTACAGTGTGCCTTCTGAATTCCCCTTACAAACTAGTAAGGGAAGCAGTGTGGGGAAAAAAGCAAAGATGATGAAATTCTTTAGCGAAGGCTGTACAGGAGTCTTCATCTTGGATGTCACAGACTACCTAAAGCCCATTTCCCTTATGGCTAACTCTAAATGATGCCTTGAAAAATCTCATTTTGTCTGTATTGATTTCATGAGGGTTTCTTCTCGGTGTGAGATTACAGGATTCTTTCTCTAGCACATCTGAATTGTCCAGTGGTGGCAGAACACACTGCCAACTGCCCTGCCCCGCTAAGTGTGTACCTTCGGTGTGGCCCTCACATTTGCCAATTTGTGCTTGTAGATGGGTTGTGCATTTGTGGACACTCGGCACCGATTGACTGTGAGGTCCCCAAAGCCCCCATGTGTTTAAGAACAATGAATTTTAATGTTTCTAGCCAGCAGTGAGAGGAGCAGAGACGCTCCTAACGAGAGCTGACACAAGGAAAAATACTAGCTTTTTGTCTTTCTTGTATGTTAAACAATTCATGAGGTTTGGGGTTGAGTGAGACGTTTAATAAACATTGGCCTCTTGGGTTGCCTACAGCTGGTGATTTGTCACTATTGGTCAAATGTATCAGAAGCAGAATGAGTTTTTCAGCTTTGAGGACTTGAGGCTTAACAAGTAATGCTGTTTACCAGCCACTTAAATTTAAAGGTACGACATGATTTAAGTGATCAGCACTGAATTTGGCTATGTCTAAAAAATGTAAGGCTCCCATAAGGTGAAATTAAAGTATTTGCAAACTGAAATGTTTTCTAGAATTTTAGCACTGGAATTGTTCTCACATGTCAACCAGCCTAGGCTCTCACCCCTCCTGGGAGCCTCTCCTGAGGAGTGGGTCAGCTATCTCTTCCTGCTTGATCTTACCTCACCTCGCAGTTCCTTTAAAGGAACAGTATCTCTACAGTCTTGAGATAAAAGAAGTGACCCACCAGATTTGAAGTATGTTATCTCACCTGCCAATATCTCTATTTGTGACATCTCCTATGCTAATGAATTCACCTGCTTTCAGTGCGATTAACCTTGCAGGTAAAGCACCTGCTGGGTGGCTTTGAACCCCCCATGACTAATTCCTGTTAGACAGATTTTCTTGGTATTGAGGTGTTTGCTGCCTCTGTCCCATCTCTACCTTTTGTACTACCAACTCCCTTCTCAAAATAGTAACACAGCTTTGTGGCTGAATTAATCATTTTTTTTAGTTTCTAGAGTTTATGGAATTTGAATGATCTCATGAGAGAAATCGTAAGTCAAATTGATGCTCCAGTCAGATGTTTCAACCTTACATGAATAATTTGTTCCAGTATTTTATTGTTTCAGCAGGTCCATGTAAATGGCAGGTACACGTTTTAGGAAAAGGGAACCTGTTTCTCCGGGATGCTTGTCTGCCCAAGGCGGCTCTGTGTCTTGGCAAGGAGGATCTGAACTTATGGCAACAAGATGAAGGTGGGCCCATGGGCAGCTACTCTTCTGTCCCTTGGGGGAATCCCACCTAAAGAATGAACTGGTCATTCATTCTCTGCTTGAATGTTTTGTCTCACTTAGAACATAGACAAATGGACAACAATGAGTTTACTTTCCATTTTCTTGTCTCTTAGGACTTTTGCGGGGGTGGGGGAGGGCTTTTTGTCATAACTTTGAGCCTCTGAAGGAGGAGGTGAAAAATAGCTGTTACATTGTTGGCAATAATTTATGTTTAATTTCTACACAGATATATTTCTTTTTTAGATGTTTTCTTGGGAGGGATGACTTAAGAAGAAATGGAAGTGAGGGTGGAGGAGACAACTCCTTAACAAGGGAAGTGTTACCAAATGCATAATTAATAGTAGAGTGCATTCTTCTAGAGTAGATAGAATGTTCCAGAAACTCCTGGTACTCTGGATTTGACATTGCATTTCAGGCAGCAAAGATGTCATCTCACTTGAAATAAGTATTCACAGGGAAAAATAATGTTAATACCATGGTATCTTTGTTTACACTAAGACTGGGCAGGAGATACAACATGCCTTCCATTGTCAAGTACCCTATTATTCATTTTATTGCATTTGATTCTATATGGCACAGGTTATCTTTTGGGGGCAATAAAAGGCATAAGATTTGGAAAAAGATCTGGGTACTGCTATCCAATAGCTGAATGATCCTGTGCAAGTCAGTTATTTCTCTGGATTTCAGTCTCCTTGTTTATTCAGTGGGGTTTATAATAATGCTCATCTTAGGGCTTATGGGAGACTTAAATGAAATTAGGCACTTGGAAGCACTTTGTAAATTATAAATGATCATTTTAATGGCAGGGGTTGTTGGCAGTATGATGTTGTTGTTAGTAAAGCTATAATAATAATAATAATAATAATAATAATAATAATAATAATAATAAATGCTAACCGGTAATACTGGCCCATAACTTTGGCTAAAGTGTGATCTATAGGAGCTTCTTTGAGCAATATTTTCTGAGACTCTCCTGGGTATGTAATGCCCAAAAGAATAGATATTAAATGATCTTCTAGTAGTTTCCAGAAACATCTATGAATTCCGAGGATCAGGTAGAAAACTGCATTGTCATCCAGGCACCAAGGCAAAAAGAGTATCAACTAAAGGGACTAGATGACTTATTAATTCTGAAATAAAGGGATATTATTTTGAGCACACCTTAGATCAACACATCCTCTGACTCTCTCAGTATCAAGTGTCATTAAACTTTAGATCATTTTGAAATACTCTTCTGATGGGAATTGTATCTGCCTGAAGAACCAATGCCAGCTTTTCACACATAAATCTATACAGACATGTGAGTATGCTCACGTCTACATACATACACAGGGCTCTTTGGCCTAGCTTCTTGCTCAAGGAACCCAGATGAGGCATGAGCAGGGCAGAGGAGAGGCAAGCTCCAGGCCAAAAGTGTCGAAAGTGCTTTGCCTAAAAATTGAGCAGGTTGGTCATGACACAGAAGACAGCCCTGTCTCCTTGGCCTGATTTTTTAGTAGTTAAGCTAATGTTTACAGAATGGAGGATATAGGTGAAATGGCTTATTCTGCCCTGGAGTTCTCATCTAGATATCACAGCTAGTTGGAATGACCCTTTCTTCATTTCTAGCCATTGAAATCCCACTCATTCTTCAAGGCCCTGGAAGGTAAAATCCTATTTCCTTTCTGAAGCCATTTCTGACTTTCCACACAATATGGGCCCTGCTCCCAAGTGGATTAGTTGGGTGTGCATCAATCACTCTTTCTAATCTTTGAGTTTCCACAGGTAGGACATCTGTCTGCTTCATCTTTGTATCTCTAGAACCTAGTGCATTATGGGACACAGAGTTTGATAACTGTCACTACTCAGGTGATTAATAAGAATATGTCCACTTTCAAAGAATATGTCCACAAGGTCACCATCCTTTTGTTATTCTCCTGTGATTTCTCTGCTATACTGTGTGGAGTCAAATCCACGATGTTCTGTAGTCTCTACGTACACACCTACCATTTCACTATAATTCGAAGGAAAAATAAGTAAAGCACATTCAATTCTCAGAAAGATTCCCATTGGTTGTTTGTTTGTTTGTTTTTGTAACTTTAGGTTTACATAATTCACCTGTACTATAAGTAGTCAAAGATTAGAGACAGACCTTAGTTAATAAAGTCTCTCCTTTCTGGATTCCATACTTACTTCCAAGCCAAAATTCAGCTTGATATTCTTTCCTGTTTCTACCCAGAGAAACACTTCTCCCCAAGTGTGCTCATAATCTTACCCTAGTCCCAAAACTTCTTCCTTTCCAAAGTGTTATTATACACTTTGTGCCCGTAATTTCTCCAAAGGTATTTCCAAATATCTCCATAATTTTATTTTTCTGTGTCATATTTGTAGGATTTTCATTCTCAAATCAGTAAAATGACATGTTAACTTTTTAAAATATTTCTTCAATGTATTTATAAGTGTCTTACAGGATACCACTGATGCCATATGACAATTTGCTTTATTCACAAACCAAGAAACTGTGATAGCTACATATTTAAAAAGATCTGAAAAGTCTGGAATACATATAGAAAGGTCTTGGTCTGATAGAAAAAAGTAACGAATTTCCTATCACTGATTGTAAACAAACAGAAGCCAGCTCAACAGAGAAAGAGGGAAATTACGGACGCAATTTAAATTTTAGATAATTATCACTCCCAGACCTACAAGTGTCTCAACTTTCACAGCACTTAGTCAAGCACAGAATTCCATGACCTTACTTCGATATCTTACTGAACATGGTATTTAGCCCCGTATGAATTGTTACCACACTATTCTATATGATTTTGCCACTTTCTTTTCTAATATATATTCACTTCCTGACCATTTCTTTATTAGTGAGATGACCACAGTTACAAAAAAAAATTGAGGATTAAAAAGCTGCCTTCCCTTCCTATTCATGGCTCCAAGTGTTCACTTACTGCCTCTCCTTTCCCCTGCTCTGCCGTAATGCATCACTTTGGATGTGACATGGGGGGACCACATCCACTCCCCTCTCCTGCCCTGAGGTGCTTGTGGAGCTCAGATAATGACATGCAGTTGGGTTGTTTATCACCATGCTGAAAAATGGAAGGATGGCATCGCTACAGGAGCAGATGGCACTGCACGCTTGGCATAATTTTCTCAGACAAACTAGGAGTAGGGCTGCAAATACTGGCATTTGCCTGCGATAGTCATTCACATCAAAACATAACAATGAAAATAAGGTACTTCTGCAGAAAAGGTATGGAGATTTTAAATTACGTGCATTTAATTGGCATAGGTTCCCATGGTGTGAAGACAACATGGTAGTGCTCATAACATTTTTGATCAAGCAAAATTTTGTATATAAGGTTTTATTTATTTATCTATTTTGTATTTATCTTCCCATATATTTGCATAAATCTGCTGGGGCAATGCTGTATCAGAAAAAATGCATTTAAGCGTGTAGAATGTATTTGAAAAAATAGAAATAAAAATGATGATTGAAAAAATAAGAATGTGTTTTAAACTATGGGAACTAACACATGTCCGAAAGAAAAATATGATGTAAGGAAAAGATTATTAATCTTTGTTTTTAGAAAACTCAAATTAAGCTACTGGTATTTATTAACTGGGTAATTTTAAGTAGCTCAAACCTATTGTTTTCTCATTGGGAAAAGAGGAAGCTTTGGACTGGGTGATTGTAATGAAACTATAATGAAGGGCACCTACCTTTTGGCCTACTTTTTTGTTGTTGTTTTTTGTTTGTTTGTTTTGTTTTGTTTTTAGTTTAAAGGACCATGGAGTGAAAGGAGAAAGAACACAATGAAAATGGCTCAGTATGCATTTCATTTCTGAAGTACATTCCACTTTTTCTTCCCTTCGCATCAATACTTCTGTGCCTCAATTTTTATTTCCTTTGAGAAAATAGACAACTCCCAAGAACATCTCTGTAGTCTCTCCTATGTTGGAATTGCGAAATTCACATATTCATTCACTCAATAAACTCTGTTGCAGGCGGGTGCTAGGTTACAGGAATACTGTGATGATCAGGACATGTTCCCTGCTCTGTAGGAACCCACAGTTCAGCATCGTCTACATGTATATGGAGTGAGATGTAGTAAGTGCTAAAATAAAACTCAGGAGATAGAACCAATTTTCTTAAGAAGGTATGGAGACAATTTCACAAAGGTGGTAATATTGGAATTGGGTTTTAGAAAATTGTTATAGTTTTCCAGTGAAGAAAAGAAAAACACTTTGTGCATAGGTAACAATATATACTAGAACTAAGGGTCATGAAAAGGTCTGATACGTTTTGAGAAGAAAGAGAAATTTTATGTGGCTTGAATATAGGATATAGATTAAAAAACTGTAGAAATTAAAAGCTACGAGCTAAATATGGATTTTGAAGGTTTTATATTCCTATTGAAAACATTTGAATTTTACCTTTTAAACAATAAGAAAAACAGTAGAGATTTTTCTGTGCAAAACTAAGTATCATGAACATATTATTTGTTTTGTTATAGTTATAATTTTGACAGTAATTTAAAGGCTGTTTTACCTGAAGAGAGACTAGAGGCTTAGACCATTTGAAATACTCCAGGAAAAATAATGCTAAGAATCTTAACTAAACGAGGCAGGGGGAAAATATTTCTTAGGTAGGATCAACAAAATTTGGTTACTGATTTAGTGGAATCAGGAAGTCATTGTTTATTCTTTTTTTTTTTTTAGGGTCCTAAATGATCATGAACCATTTTTTTTGTTGTTTTTTATTATTAGTTTCAGGTGTACAAAGCAACGTATAGTTAGACATTTATACCTCTCACAAAGTGATAACATCCCTCCCCCAAGCTACTACCCCTCTGACATCTCATATAGGTGTTGCAATACCATTGACTATCTTCTTTATGCTATACTCCACCTCCAGTGACTATATATATACTGGGGATGCCAAAATAAAAATGTATGCAACACTTGGGTCAGTGTTGCTGAAGCAGTAGTTCGCCGTAATCAGAAGTGTCTGGACGCTGATGGGAACCACTTTGAGCACCTCTTGTAATTGAAGAAGTCACACGTGACTTGTATTCATCTTTTGTTATCGGTATATATTGAGTATCACAATTTTAAGATAGTTTTCCTTTCTTAAAATGTATTTTTTGTCACCGTGTGTGTGTATTTAATTATAGTTGACGTACAATATTATTCTACTTCAGCTTTAGTTGTACAGAGCAGTGGTCATGCAACTTCACAGTCATGAAGTGATCCCCCTGATAAGTCCAGTGCCCATCTGGCATCCTACATAACCTTTACAACATTGTTGATTATATTCCCCATACTGTATTTCATATCCCCATTACTATACTGTGTCTACTAATTTGCAATTTCTTAACCCGTTACCTTCTCCCCCATCCACTCCCTAATGTTTATTCTTAATAAATATTCACTGAACACCTATTATGTATGAGCAGTAAATAAGACCGAGTCCTTGTTTCCTTGGCACTTATTTTCTAATGGGGCGGGGATAGAAGATACATGAATAGACAAACAAGTAACGTTACCCAGGGATCTTAATGTTCTGCAGATCGTGAACACAGGATGCTGTTTCACAGCATCAGGGCAGCTGTTGTAAGTTGCTGTGATTAGGTCCGTCTCACTGAGGCGAAGAGGAGAATGACAGGAAAGATCAAGACACAGAAAGATTAAGAGGAAGAATATTCTAGGCACAGGGATGGATTTCTATTTTGGAATTTAAATAGATGAGAATAAAGGAAGCAGAGAATGTTCAGAAGGGAAAGTAATGTCTTTATTAAGGACATGTTAGGTGTGAGGTTTGCCTGGTAGGCAGTTGGAAATATATCTGGCTACATGATAAGAGATTAGATCCATGGGCATAAATTTGGGAACAACCAAATTGTAGAGGAACACTGAAGTTATGATTTTGATGGAGGAAGAGATAAAGTAGAGAATTTCAAAGAAAGAACCTAACGGAAGTAAGCAATTGCCAGAGTTGTTGAGCGGATAGGATCGAAAGCCCCAAGGAAGCATAGTACTCCAGAGGGAAGGGACATAGTGCTTCCTTCGTGATAGGGATTAAGTGAAGATGAATAAGCCTATAAATGGTAAAGCAAAGCAAAGTGATATTGAGGGAGATCTCATCTAGAGGAATTTATTTGGAATGTGTTTAGGATATGGACTTTAAAGCAGAGTGGTAAAAGGAAATCTGTAGGGGCTGCACAAGAGAACTTCCTGGGAATAAGTAAATGTTTTGCCAATCAATGTATTCTTCCACTGAAATTAGATGACTCTGTTCTGCTTTTTTTGCCACTCACCAGACTTATAATTTAGAAACACAAATTCCATAATTGTGAGTCTTCAGATAATTTACAATAGGTTAACTCCATCCTTTAAATAAAAAATGCGTGTCATAGATTTTATTTTTATCAACTCCTGCGTATCTCCTTACCATATTGCTGTATACATTTAGTTTGGTAGCAGCCTATGATTTTTTGAAATAAATAAAGGTCGCAGCTGGACAAATATCCTATCATTTCCTAGCCCTAATGTTTCCCAAACTGTATGGATACAGAGGGAAAATTTTGTCTATAAGCATGGGCTATCTTGAACCCTTACTATTTCAAGGTAGCTAGTTCAAAGCTTTTCATGCATTGAGTAGTTCAGACTTTGAGAATTTAGAAACTTCCACATAGTTCAGGTTTCGGGTCTCTTATAGAATAATACATGTCCTTCCCATGCTGAAGAGTGGAGACATTCTGACCCCCAGCTGGTTGCTCTTCAGATGCAGTGCTCACACTGCCCTGCTCCCTCTTTGTAGCAGAAGTCTGACCTCCACAGGCTTTGGTTCCAAGGCTCCCCTACTAAGCTGGCCTCTTGCTGGGCTTAGCCCGTGGATGGAAGGCATGATGGAAAACTGGAGGGAAGGAGAAAAAGAACAGCTAGAGTATTTCTCTTTCTCTTCTCCACTTGGTACCTTGGGCAGCCGCTGAGTCTCTTCTGTGACCCCAGATCCCCAGGATAGGCCTGCATGGTTCTAGTTTTTTGCTCCGGAATTTAAGGGATTTCACCTAGCTGTCTCTGAGTCTAGAGGGAGGGAGTGGCTTTCTGCTGTTGCTCATCACTTTTTGCCTGTGGTGTCCCGGGTTGACTTCTCATCCTCTTTTATCATCTGTTTTCTCAAGTCCCTACATTAATTTCCTCTCTTTTTGAATACTGATAGAGGATTGCATTTTTGCTTATATCTTGACTCACACAATAAAATTAGGAGCTTACCTCAGGTTAAGAGATCTTGATCTTTTAATTCATATTAGCATACAATTCAGTAACTACTTGGAGTTTTTTTTCCTATGATGCAAAACAGAGTGAAAGTGCTAGCAAATATTTCTCAGAAGCCAAATCTTAGTCGACTTCTTTTTCATGTTAAAATTGAAGTTAGATAGGTTGGACATGTTTGTGCTACAAAGATCAGCGCACAGGCAAGCATATTTATAAGGTGAAGGAATGGAGAAACAAAACCTTGGAACAAAAAAAAGCAGGAAGAGAAAAAGCATTTGGAAAAACATGTTAGAAATGATCATGGGGCAGCAGAGAGGAAAAATAGAGAGAGCAGAAAGAAGGAAAGGTGTGAAACCAGGAGACCTAGGAAAGAATAAAGACAGTCTTTTATTGAAGAAAAGAGATGAAGCTGCCACAGGTGCCACCTGGCACTGCCCCCTTCAGGATCACTGGGCCTGCCCAGGGTATCCCAAAAGCTTTTTAATTTCAGTTCACGGCCAGCCCCTTTCCTTCCCCCGCCATCAACTTGCTAATGCTTTTGTAATAATTACCATTTTTGAAACTATTTTGGCTGTTAAAAATGTTTCTTTTAATAAGCTGATTAAAAGAGGCTGCTTATTAGCATAAGCTCTTTGCCGTTCAACCCTCTTCCTAATTAAAAGCACTCATCTGTGGAGACCTCGATTTTTCCCTTCTCTCTATGATGAGTTTTTGGATACTTTTCCTTGGCAATTTGTTTTATTTTGCTCTTCTTTCTTTTAGTAGTTTTCTGCTCCTGTATTCCACAGAGATAGAAGTTATTGAGCAACATAACACATGGGAGAGGATGCACAGTCTGAATATTTGAGAGAGAAATGAAAGACCCACCCACGTGGTCAAGTCGGGTCTAAAGAGACAGTCCTGCTTTTGTGGTAGTTGTGGAGTGGTGTCAGATTTCTAGGATCACAGATTACTAAAGGTAATATGTAAAGGGGAAAGGTGACAGATCCAAATCTGCTGTTCTTTGCAAAGTATTCTATCCCCATCATCAATAGGTACATTGGTGGAGATGTTCCTTCTCTAATTAATAGGGGTGGTGTTGATAGCACCCATTTGGGATCTTCTCCATGATGCCTCTAGAATATGTGAATATTCAGTGGACTGCATTCACTGATCATAGATGTACCCAATCCTCAAAAATGGTTCTTCAATATGTGACTTAATGAAACAATTAGACCCCAAATGGTGTTATTTGAGTCATAATTTTATATATTTTTATAGGTAGTTTTTAACATAAAGCAACATACACATTAAGAGATTGTCTGCATATGGAATATATTTACAAAATGGGTGATCTGTAAGAAAAGTGCAACATGGAGTGAGAGTGAAATATATGTGTGTCTGCAAGTTGTTTAGGGAAAATAAATTTCTATACAGATGACAAGATTTTCTGGTCACCTGGCATGGCATGTTATTTAATGCTTACCATTGTTTCCTCGGACCCTTTTGAGAATCTGATGAAACTAGTGCTTTCTCATTTGAGAAAATTAAACATTTGGATATAATTAAACCTTTATTACTCATTGCAGTATTTTGGGTATCACAGATGCCTTAAAGCCCAAGAGTCCATGGACATGAGTTAAGAATACTTGATACAACGTCTATAATTGGTATTGTTAGCTATATAGATCTTTTTTCTATATATATATATATATATATATATATATATATATTTACTTTTCAATTACAGTTAACATACAATATTGTATTAGTTTCAGATGTACAACATAATGATTAGATATTTATATAACTTACACAGGGATCACCCCAATAAATTTAGTACCCATCTGACACCATATATAGTTAATACAATATTATTGACTATATTCTTTATGCTATATGTTACATCTTGTAATTATTTTGTAACTACCAATTTGTACTTCTTAATCCCTTCACCTTTTCACCCATCCCCTCCAACTTTGCTCCCATCTGGCAACCATCAAAATGTTCTCTGTATCTAGGAGTTTCTGTTTTGTTTGTTCATGTATTTTATTCTTTAGATTCCACATATAAGTGAAATCATATGGCATTTGCCTTTCTCTGTCTGGCTTACTCCACTCAGTACAATACCCTCTAGGGTCAATCCATATTGTTGCAGATGGCAAGATTTCATTTTATTTATTTTTTTGGCTGAGTAATATTCTATTGTATATAGGTACCACATTTTCTTTATCCATTTATCCATTGATGGACACCCACATTACCTCCATATCTTGGCCATTGTAAATAATGCCGCAATGAATGTATGGATGCACACGTCCCTTTGAAGTAGTGTTTTGGGTTACTTCAGGTAAATACCCAGAAGTGGGATCACAGGGTTCTTTTTTGTTTCTTTTTATAGCCTTTGTTTTAAAGTCTATTTTGTCTGGTATAAGTATTGTGACCCCAACTTTCTATTTGTTTTTGTTTCCATTTTCATGAATTATCTTTTTCATCCCTTTACTTTCAGACTGTGTGTCTTTCAATCTGAAGTGAGTTTCTTGCAGGCAACATATGTAAAGGTCTTGTTTTCTTACCCATTCAGCCACTTTATGTCTTTTGATTGGAGCTTTTAATCCATTTACATTGAAAGCAATTGTTGATAGATATGTGGTTATTGCCATTTCATTATTTATATTTTTGTTTCTTTCTTCTTTTTCTTAAAGAAGTCCCTTTACCATTTTTTGTAATACTTGTTTGTTGGTGATGAATTCCCTTAGCTTTTTCTTGTCTGGGAAGCTCTTTATTTCTCCCTTGAATCTAAATTATAGCTTTGCTGGGTAGAGTAACATTAGTTGTAGGTCTTTCTTTTCATTGTTTTGAATATTTTGTGCCAGTCCCTTCTGGCCTGCAAAGGTTCTGTTGAGAAATAAGCTGACAGTCTTACGGGAACTGACTTGTAGGTAAACTAACTGCTTTTCTCTTGCTGTTTTTAAGATTCTTTGTCTTTGGCATTTTAATTATGATATGTCTTGGTTTGGGCCTTTTGGGGTTCATCTTGTTTGAAACTATGCACTTTCTGAATTTGTATGTCTGTTTCCTTTGGCAGGTTAGGGAAGTTTTCTGTCATTATTTCTTCAAAAAAGTATTCAGTTGCTTGTTGTCTCTCTTGTCCTTCTGCTACCACTCTGATGCAAATATTAGTATGCTTAATGTTTTCCCAGAGACCCCTTAAACTATCCTCATTTAATTTTTTTTTTTTCTGATTGGGTGTTTTCTGCTACCTTATCTTCTTCTTCTTCTTCTTCTTTTTTTTTTTTTTTTTTTAGATTTTTATTTTGAGGATGAGGAACAGGACTTTATTGGGGAACAGTGTGTACTTCCAGGACTTTTTCCAAGTCAAGTTGTCCTTTCAATCTTAGTTGTGGAGAGTGCAGCTCAGCTCCAGGTCCAGTAGCCGTTGTTAGTTTCAAGGGGTGCAGCCCATCATCCCTTGTGGAATTGGAGCCCACTGGCCCATGTGGGACCAGCAACCTTGTGGTTGAGAGCCCACTGGCCCATTTGGGAATCAAACCAGCAACCTGCAGCGTTAGGAGTACGGAGCTCAAACTGCCTAAGCCACCGGGCTGACCCCTACCTTATCTTCTAAATTACTTACTTGATCCTCTGTTTCATCTAATGTACTGCTGATTCTCTCTAATGTAGTCTTCATTTCAGTTATTGTATTCATTTCTGACTGGTTCTTTTTTGTGTTTTCTATCTCCATTTTTATGTTTCTTATCACTTTGTTGAAGTTCTCCTGACATCATTGAGCATCTTTATGACCTTTGTTTTCAATTCTGCATCTGGTTTAATGTTTGTTTCCACTTTGTTTACCATATTTCCCTGAAAATGAGACCAAACCAGAAAATAAGCCCTAGTATGATTTTTTCAGGATGCTTGTAATGTAAGCTCTACAGCAAAAATAAACCCCAGTTAAGATCTTCAGCCAGACGGATGCATTTAGTATATCTGTTGTAACACACGATGGATGTATTGAATTATAAAACAATAATATTAATATGTAATTAAATATAAATAAATAACATTATTGGCATTAATACTTAAAATAAATGATAATATAAATTATAATTAAGTACTTGTAAATACCCAAGTGGGCGCCTTTGGACGAGAGGTAAATGCCTATGTAAACAGATGAACTCAAGACTTATTGCCAAGTGACCAATCAGAGTACAGACACAACACATGAATAATGTGTTCACTTGATAATGAAGGGACGTGGTTGTATCTAATATGAATCTTCATAATTCAATACATCGTGTGTTGTAACGGACGTACTTAATGCATTTGTATGAAATAAAGAAATGTTTTTTGAATTTTGGTGCCTGCGATATTTTGTCGCTTTTGTGTGGACCATTTTTCTTAACTGTCATCATTTTTGTTGCCACTCCTGTCTCGTAAGTCTTCAATTAACACCAGATTTAATGGTAAATTTAAAGGGAATAGTGTTTTGACCCCCAGACAAGATGAATGCAAAAAGAAAGAGCTATTCCGTCGAGTACAAGAAAGGAATCATGGATGGCTCCCAGGGCAAGAATCTTACAGCTTTCTGCAAAGAGAAGAAGTTGGATCTTCGAATGGTCCGAAAATGGCAAGCAGAGTATGATAACCTCAGTCAACAGGTGGACGAGGGAAATGCTAAGAAGCACAAGTGTGGATAAGGTAGGCAACCATTAGTTCCTGAGCTGGAAGTCATCCTCTGTGAATGGATTACTGACAGGAGAGCAAAGGTTTTGGTTTTGCACAGGGATGATATTCAAGCATTTGCCCTTGCAATGGCACCACAGTTGGAAATATCCCCAGAAGAATCCAAAGCATCACAACACTGGCTGGATGGCTTCTTTCAACAATATAAACTGTCTTTAAGATCGACAACACTGTTTAAGCTGGAAGATACTGAAGTTATTAAACATGCACTTGCATTCAAGTCCATTGTTGATGGCATCGACTTTTCTAAATACTAACTCTCCAACATGATTGCTATGGATGAAACTGCAGTGTTTATGGGCCAAGGATTTCACATGACAATTGATCAGAGGGGTGCCTCATCAACGTACATTCCCTCCACTGGTTACAAAAGTGCACGTGTTACCTGTATTTTAGCATTTCATCTGGATGGAAAGAAAGCCCCACCTCTAATCATCACTAAGGGCAAGAAAAATAAGGTTGAACGTGTTTCAGGCGTTTATGTTCTTGAAACCAAAGAAGCCTGGTGCACACAAGCATTTATAAGGAAGTGGGCCGATTTAATGCTGCCACTTGTTTTGCGAGGTGGCAAAAGAGGTCTGCTAGTCTGGGATTAAGCCAGCAGTCACTGTGCTAAAGACGTGAAGAACTTCCTTGCAGAGAGAAGAATAGATCAAATGATTCCCGCAGGAATGACTGCCTATCTCCAGACTCTTGATATTGCAATAAACAAGCCACTCAAGGACTATTTATGCATGGAAATCAATGACTACATTGAAAATAGAATGGAGAGAGATCAGCTTGGAAATTTTATGAAGCCTAGCCTGCAAGAGGTCGTGACTTGGGTGAAGAATTTATGGGATAAAATCACCAACAGCTGTGTTTCCAATGCACTACGAGCAGGCTACGTTGATAAGAAGTGCTCATTTAAGGAGAGCTCTATTGCTGGACATGTGACATTGGGGCCAATGATTCTACAGGAAATGGAGTCGCAAGAAATTCAAGCCGTAATTCGGGGTATGAAGAGTTATGATGATGTTCCAGAAGAAAATGACATGACTATATTTGCACAAATATAGATTTTTGTACATGAACAAATGAATAAATGTAGACTGTTGTACATGAGTAAATGTACATTGTTGTACATGAAAAGATAAGACATCCCCTGAAAATAAGCCCCAATGTGTCTTTTGGAGAAAACATTAGTATAAGATCTGGTCTTATTTTTGGGGAAATACGGTAGTTCTTTTTCTGGAGCTTTGTTCTGTTCTTTCATCTGGTACATGTTTCTTTGTCTCCTCATTTTGGTTTCCTCTCTATGTTTCTTTCTATGTAATAGGTAGGGCTGCTGTGTTTCCCAGTCTTGCCTTTTGGCCTTATGTAGTAGGTATCCTGTGGGGCTCAGTGGCACAGTCTCCCTGGTCAACTGAGCTGGGTGCTGGATGCTCCAGGTGTGTCCCTTGTGTGGGTTGTGTGTGCCCTCCTGTTGTAGTTGAGCCTTGGTTGCTGTTTGCACATCAATGGAAAGAATTGACCCTTGCGTTGATTGGTTGTGAGGACTGGCTGTGACGATAGTGGAGGAGCTGTGATGAGGGGCTGACCCTATGGAGCAGGATTCACTTTAGCAGGTCTCTGGTGCCTGTCCAATTGGTCTTTTTGGTGTGTCATCCATGGAGTCATCTGGGTGGTGCTCTCACTGGTTCCAAAGCTGGCCACCAGGCATGCTGGTCCTGAGGCCTCCTGAACTGCCACAGGACAAGTTTAGCAGCTGCATATGTCCTGCGTAGGGCTACCTGGCTTGAGTCACAAAGTGATCTGAAGATGGCCACCACCACCCCGCTCTTAGAGAGTCTTGAGAGTGGCCAAGCCGAGAACTGAAGTCGGCTGCTGCCAATGCTGAACTTGAGGCTGCTCAGCAAGAGGTATGCTGGGGCACACTGAAGCCAGATCCTTCTTGTTTGTGGTTTGAACTTTTGAGAGATTTTAGGAAAATCCTCAGCATGAGCTGAGACAGACCATTTGTGTAGAAAAGCCACTGGAAGCAGCTTGGGTGAACATGCAAGTTGGGTGGGGCTGAGCAGACTAACAGTGTTAGCCAGGTTGATGGAAACTCAGATATGGTGCCTGCCTGCATATGAATGCTGGGAAGGGGGAGGGCCCAACAAAGAAACAGTGGCTTCTGCTAGCACTTCTGTCTGGGAGAAAGCTGTCCATCCAGCCTTTGCCCTGAAGCCAGACAATTTGATTTCTCCTCATATGTCTCTGGCATCTTTTTAGATGCTGCCCCAAAGCTGGAGCTCAAAGCAAGTGAGTGTCCATCAGTGAATAAATCCATGTGCAGACCCTTTAAGAGGAACACCTGCTACTCAGGTCGCCTTCTATCTCACTCATCCACAATTTCGGCTGGTTTTCACAGCCAGAATTTGTGGGGACTTTTCTTTCCAGAACTGGAACCCCCAGAGTGAGCCCAGAGTGAGGCTTGGACCCCTTGCTCCTCAGGAAGACCTCTGCAGCTGAGATATCCCTCCCATATTTTAACTACCACACATGGTTTTGGGACCAGCCCATTCAGCATCTCTGCCCCTCCAACCAGTTTCGACCTGGTTTATTCTTTATATCCTTAGTTATAGGACTTCTGTTCAGCTAGACTTCAGGCAATTCTCAATGACGATCATTCTGTAGTTTAGTTGTAATCTTGAAGTGAAGTGGTCATGAGAGGAGGCAAGCACAGTGTTTACCTATCTTGCCATCTTAACTGGAACTCCCTATGTAAGATCACTTTTCATGTTGGCTCTCTTCTCATGCTTATCAAGTGAATTTCTAATTTAAAGTTTCCTTCTTCTGGTGTCTTCTATAGGGGAGAGAATGGGCCAACAAGATCTAGTATAAGTGTTTTGTTTACCCGACAGACATATTTCTTAATCAAAGTTAATATTTAACATTCTTACTTGGTACATATATTTTTCAAATTTTTCTACTATGGAATGTCTCCCTGAGTCTTTTAACTCTGGGTAAGTGATAAGGTTTGGTTTTGATACTCAAAAAGCAGCAGGTTAGATCCAGTAATGGGTTTTCTCATTAGGTCTTGTGGAAGACGTGGAAACTTATTGGTCTCATGGAAGCTCTAAGAGAACCAGCCTCCATATGTTTTATAAATGACATTTATAAGAGAGATCTTTTTTATCCAATTAAGCATTCATATCATGAATATCTTTTTCATCAAGGGAAAAATAAAGGACATTTGTTTTTATAAAGTGTTTCAACTTTTTTTTCCAGAACCTTATTTTCTTCTACCAGACATTAATTATATAATTTGAGAATACTTTCTGTATTATGAAGATTTTGTGGAAACATGAGAAAAATAATACAACAATTTATTTAATGGATATCGACAAACTAATCCAAAAATTATATGGAGAGGCAAAACACCAAACAAAACAGAATAACCAACACATTATTGAAGAAAAACAGATTTGGAGGACTGACACTGCCCAACTCTAAGACTTACTGTAAAGCTATAATAATCAAGACAGTGTAATATTTGCAGAATAATAGACAAATAGATTATTGAGACAGAATAAAGAGCCCAGAAATAGATCCACATAACTAAAATCAACTGATCTTTGAGTAAGGAACAAAAGCAAATCAATGGAACAAAAATTGTACCTTTAACAAATGGTGCTAGAACAACTGGACACTCATATGCAAAAAAATAAATCTATGCAGAGACCTTACACCCTTCACAGAAATTAACTCAAAATGGGTCATACATCTAAATGTAAAGCACAAACTATAAAACTCCTAGAAGGTAGCATAGGGGAAAATCTTGGGTATGGTGATGTCTTTTTACACCACAGACATTCCATCCGCAAGAAATAGGACCACTTATTGAGCTACTGGGAAACAGCTTCATGTCTAGCTCCTCCCACCAGAAAGGACCAGTGCCATCATGGCACCATCCCCGATTGTCCGTCAGCACCAGCAGGCCGGCCCTCAGGGGACTCGCGTGAAGGCTCGAAGGTTCCACACACCTGTATATTGTCAGTGAAGAACTGCTGGTTAGTAGTCAGTGAGCAATAACTTTCTTACTATATGAGTTCTTGTAGCATTTTAAGAATTATACATATATTGGAAATATTGAAACCAAGCTACACTACAGGTAATTAGATTTAGAATCTTGTTTTTAGGCTAAATTTGAACGTATATTTATTGCCTTTTGTATCTTGGAAATTAGAGACTCGTTATAGACTTAACCCATAATATTTGTCAAGATTATAGCTGACTTTAAAAACAATTGTGATAAAATTAAACTTTTTGACTCTAAAAAAAGAAATAATTGATAAGCTGGTCTTCATTAAAATTAAAAGCTTCTGCTCTGCAAAAGAGTATATCAAGATAATTAGAAGACAAGCTACAGACTGAGAGAAAATATTTGCAAAAAACACATCTGATAAAGGACTGTAATTTCTTAAAACTCTACAATAAGAAAACAAACAGTCCATTTTTTTAAAAAAATGGTCTCAAAACCTTAACAGATATTTCACCAAAAAGATATACGGATGGCAATGAGCATAAGATAAGATGCTCTACATCATATGTAATCAAGGGAATACAAATTAAACAACAGTGAGGAGCCACTATACACCTGTTACACTGGCCAAAATTCAGAACACTGACAACACCAAATGATGTCGAGGATACAGCAGGAACTGTATTCATACACTGCTGGTAAGAATGCAAAATAGTACAGTCATTTTGGAAGAGTGTTTGGTAATTTCTCACAAAGCTAAAGATACCATCCAGCTGTTGTGTTCCTTGGTATTTACCCAAAGGGGTTGGAAACTAATGACACAAAAATCTGCACACAGATGTTTATAGCACTTTTGTTTCATAATTGTCAAAACTTGGAAGCAACCAAGACATTTTTAGTAGGTAAATGAATAAATAAACTGTGGTACATCCAGACAATGGAATATTATTCAGTGCTGAAAAGAAAAGAACTATCAAGTCATCAAAAGACATGAAGGTACATAATGTGTGTTAATAAGGGGAAAAAGCCAATCTAAAAAGGCTACATACTGTATGATTCCAATTATACGACATTCTAGAACAGCTAAGAATATGGAGACGATAAAAAGATCAGCAGTTGTCAGAAGAGGGTGGGGAGATGAGTGGGCAGAGCACAGAGGATGTTTAGGACAGTGAAAACACTCTGTATGATGTTATGATGATGGGTATGTATCATTATACATTTGTCCAAATCCATAGAAAGAAAAACACTGGGCGTGAATCTGAAGGTAAACTGTGAACTTTGGGTGATTTTGGCGTGTCAATATAAGTTTATCCTTGGTGAAAAATGTACCATTATGGTGAGAGATGTTGATAATGAAAGACACTAGGCATATGTGGAGGGAGATTTCCCATATGTATGGGAAATCTCTGTACTTCTCTCTCAATTACGTTATAAGCTTAAAACTGCTCTAAACATAAAGTCTTAAAAATGAAGAAATATTTATGGCTTATATATGAACTATATATATATATATATATATGAATAAATATATATATATATATTATATATACATATACATATACATGTATATATATGTATATATATACATATACGTATATATGACTATATACTGTATATACACTATGATCACAAAAATAAAAATTAAAAAAATGGAAGAGAGCAGTAGAAGCTAGAGAGGGTTCAACAAGGGGACACCCAAATGGCAGAGTTTGTTGATCACAAACTTGTTAATACAAGGAAGCATGGAAAGCAACCTAACTGATTAAATCTAACCTAGAGAAGAGAGTACAGCCATGGCTCTTTCCAAATTTATGAATGACTGGTATAAAAAAGAAGTAGTATGTTAAGTCTCCATTGACCCAAGGACCAGAACTAGGTATAGTGAGTATGAGATATGTGGACAGGGTAGAGTAGAAAGATATCAGATTAATATTGGGGTGACTTAAAGCTAGGAGATCTGACTGAAGAATATTGGCTCTTTTAAATCGTGAGTTCTACATTCCTGGAAGAGTTTAAGCAGAGATTCAAGACCATTAGGAAGCTTGTTAAATGTAGTCTAAGAATTATATTTTAAAAATAATTCTAAATCTAAAGTGTGTGATGCTCTTATGTAACTTCTAATATACTTTGTAGTCCACCACTAACTGGAAGGTCTATTTTTTTTTTTAATGGTTAGGTACCTCTTGATTATTTTGCACATTAATTTATCTTCTCTGCTTCTGTCAGGCAAACATTTAAGTCATTTTTTATTTAAGGTACCTATTAACTTATTCAATGAATCAAACTATACATTTCTTAATATAGTACCCTGTCGTTAATTAGGAATTTAAGAATAGAATGCCTGGCTTTCAACAGACCTTCTTGATTTTATCAATCCTTTCCTTTTCCCCTTTAAAAAAACAAAACAAAACAACAACAAGAACAACAGAAAATACATATAGATCATGTATTCTAGGATTTGTGGAATCAAGTTGTAATTACAAAGCCTGCTGAGCCAGAAGTCACTTCTATTTTTTTATAGTTTATTAAGTGAACTTGATGGACACAGAGAGATACGGCTATGTGTGTGCATGTGTATTCCCACCTGAAGGTTCATTCAGCAGCATATCATGATTGGAACCCCAAGTCATCCATTTTACTCTCCTGACTGGGGACTATATACATCCCACAGCCCTGTGGTGAGGTCAGCAACTCTCACAGAAGAATAGCTGGACTAGACTCCCTTTATTCTAGACTTAGACTATCACAGGTGACATGACACAAATGTAAGTCTACTACTAAAGTTTCTAAAGCATAGCTGTACCTAGCCACATGGGGAGAAATAAGCTGAATTCACTCTCACCTTGTGAATCATCAAAACCTTGTCAGTTGAGTGATGGTTATGGGATGTAGCGTCAATGATGCATGGCGAGAGTGGGAACATAAAAGCACAAAACTCCCTCTGGTTTTAAGATTGCAGGTAGAGTGGTATAGCAAGCTACTGGAAAAAAAAAAAGAAAGAATAAAGGAAAGAAAGAAAGCCATGTCATCATCATTATTGACCACATTATATTTTCTTAAGTCAGCAAATACCAGAACATATGGGATGCCTTGATATCAGGTTTATATTTTCTTAGCTAATTTTAGAGAAGGGGTAGATACTCATAGACTAGAATCTCTGGCTGATTTTATCGGGCACAGGGAAGAGAGAATAGAAAACGGACATGACAACAGGGGGAAGGGGTCCTAGCACCATCTACTAAATGAGTTTTGTATAAAGGCATGAGACACAGTTAATTTCTTCCTCTTCTTCATGCCTTCCCTTCCTAAATATCTTGCCCCCAAGCTTTGGGTCATGGAGCACTAAGTGCTCTGGACAGGTAGACTCAGAAAATACTGTCTGTTTAGCCATGGTCCCATTACAAGTAACCCACAGCTGCAGTCAGGACATATTTAAGCAGATCACAATTATGCAGGGATAGTAACAGAAATATTTTCAGAATTATATCTATTTTCTGCTTCTGTTCTAGGATCTCAGCCATTTTTCAGAAATGTTAAGCAGAATCAAAATCATGCTGCCATGACCAAAAGAGCTTGATTAGGCTTAGTAAAAGCCCAAAGGATCGTGTTGTTTAGTGAACCTTTGAGGGATCTGGTCCCTTGGTAAGAGAGAACCAGGAAAATCCAAGCCCCAGAAGGCCTGGGATAAATATCAGAGCCCTTGCAGGATTTATTAATTTATTTTTTTTAATTTTTATTGGGGAATATTGAGGAACAGTGTGTTTCTCCAGGGAACATCAGCTCCAAGTTGTTGTCCTTCAGTTTAGTTGCTTGTTCTTCAATCTAGTTGTGGAGGGCACAGCTCAGCTCCAAATCCAGTCCCCCCTTTCAGTCTTTAGTTGCAGGGGGCGCAGCCCACCATCCCATGTGGGAATTGAACCGGCAACCTTGTTGTTGAGAGCTCACGCTATAAACAACTGAGCCATGCAGCCGCCTCTCATTAATTATTATTTAGGTGGTCATTTCTCCAGACCAGAACTTCTCAACCTGGGGCGATTTTCCCCCTCCAGGAAATGTTGGCCATGTCTCGAGCCAGTTTTGGTTGTTATATCTTGGTGGAGGAAGGGATAGATACTAATCATATGTAGTGAGTAGAAGCCAGAGACGCTATTAAGCATCTTACCATGCACAGGACTGTCCCTCACAGTAAAGTATTATTCATCCTAAAATGCCAATAGTGCCAAGGCAGAAAAACCCTCTCAAGCAATTTATTTGGTCTGGACTTTAAATATCATCCCCTTTGAACCTCTACCCCCACTATCAATTTTAAGACATATTTGAGAACTTTGTTTAGTGTGTTATTGAACTAGGCAGTGATAAAAAAGCATGGTCTTCAGAGTTAAATGGACTTGTTTTGAGTCCCAGGCAGTGAGTTGTGTGAGCTCTGACCGCTTATAATCCTCTCTGAACCTTAGCTTCTTTATATACCGGGGTGCCAAAAAAAATGTATACAAGGGGACACTTTGGTCAGCGTTGCTCAAGCAGTAGTTCGCTGTAATCAGAAGTGTCTGGATGCTGATGGTAACCACTTTGAGCGCCTCTTGTAATTGCAGAAGTCAAACGTGACTTCTATTCATCTTTTGTTATTGGTATATATTGAGTATTATGATTTTAATACAGTTTTCCTTTCTTATAATCTGTATACATTTTTTTGGTCTCTGCATATAATAGGGCTAACAACATCTCTAATGTTTCTTGTGAGGACTAGAAGCTATTGTGAATGTTTAGTAAACGATGGCGAAAATAAATGAAGGGGTTCAAATATATGGTGATGGAAGGAGAACTGACTCTGGGTAGTGAACACACAATGGGATTTATAGATGATGTAATACAGAATTGTACACCTGAAATCTATGTAATTTCACTAACAATTGTCACCCCAATAAATTTTTAAAAAAGAAAAGAAATGAAAGGGATGGAAGTCAATACCCTGTAATTACAACACCTCCATATTAATTGGGTCAGGAGACGTGTATGGAGTCTATCAACCTGGCACTGTGGTAGACATTCCATTCCATAGTTCATTACTTCGTATATAGTGGGAAACCTTCTTGCTTTCCTTTTTTCCCCTGCTTTACTCACTTATCAACAATCATTAGTATTGCCACCATAGAAGTTAAGCAAAGAAGAATGGAAACAAAGGGTAAAATGTACTAAATTGTTATTGATTTGAATGTTGCACACACTTTTTAATACGTTGAACACAGAATTGTTCGTATTTAAGGTAAAAAAAGCACTACTTATAGGATCTCTATGTTGTTACTGATACTGACATTAGGCTCACCTTGGCTTGAGTCTGTGAGGAGCAGTGGGGAGTGGATTTTAACAACATGATACGATAGGACTAGGCCTTGTATTCTAACTAAATTATACAGTCATGTTTTCTATGTCACCATCAGGAAGTTATCTTAGTGTCTTCAGTTTTATGTTCCAGATTTTGCAATGGCTTATTTCAAATGGCAAATGTTATTTGGGGGTGGTGTGGGAAGAAATCCTATTGTTTAAATTGTTTAAATAAATAGAGGCATAGCATTTGGGGAGTAGAAAATGACTTTATAAATCATCTAGTATAGCTTTTTTGCTTTGCAAAGAAAGAATCTAAAGCCCTTTCAAATGCAGTAACATGCACAAAGCCTAGCTCAAAGGAGAGTATTTGATGATTTCTTGAATTCATATCTTGCTTTTCATTCAAATATGTCAAGATAAGGAACTTTAAACAATGGACCGTTTCCGAATACTGTAACATTGAAGGCAAAGTAGGGGCCCAAAACATGTTACTAAACATTGAAGTAGCATTCAATACCTTGCTCAATTATAATCATTCGTTTGCTATCATCTTCTGATCTTGGGGGATGCTTTTTATCTTGCCCATATAATAGATGAGAGTCATAAATAAGCCAAGACTTACTGGTACATGGTTTAGCATTTCACAGGTGAAATCAAGCTGTGGGCACCAGCCCTCAAGTGAGAGTCAAGAGAAAGGTCAAGATTAGGAGTAAGAGGCTTTGGAAAGTCATCTTCCTCACTTTTTCTTTTAGTATTTAGTTTTCTTTTCTTTTAGAGTTAATATGAATCTCAAAATATAGTTATTGGAAACAATAGAGGTGAACCTTTATACTTCACATTGATGGGCTGGAAATGAATCCTTTGCCAAAACTTCTGACTGAAATAACTTGCCTTGTTTCTGTTTTTTTATGTTTTAAAGGAAATGCACAGCAAATTTAAAATAATAAATTACTAATAGTCAGAAAATCTAACACTAAGCCAAATACGCCTCCGGAATAATAACAATTTTGGGGGGGAGAGAAATAAAATGGGGGATAAAAGTAACCTTTTACTACAAAGCAAGTTTTTTTGTTTTGTTTTTTCTAGTTGCCAGTGAATTAGGCTCCATGTATCTCGTCCTTAGCGTCTTGATAATAATTAACCTAGAGTAGAGAAACACAAGCAGTGTGCATATGCACTAAGAATTTTAATACTAAACAGCATCATATACATTTACTGAACACCTACTGTGTCCCTGCTGTTATTTTCCCGTATGTTCACTCATGTGTGAAAGAGTAGTTTTTGGAAGTGAGATCTAAAAGCCAGAAAGTGAGACTCATTGTAGTCTCAATTCCATCACAGTGTCTGAATTAAAATAATGCAGGCAAGATTTATCTTCCTTTTAATCCAAATATAAGAAACTATAGAAGTCACAGGCATTTGGAGATGCACTATTTTCTCTACATACTAAGGCCACATCTTGGATTTACTCTGATCTTTAGAGAAAGAAAGATTTTTTTTTTTTTGCTGTAATTATTCTGATAACTTCATGAAATAACATATACAAGTATACTGCACTGTTTAAAAGTGAGGGACACATAGTAGATTTTCAATATAATTTCATTTTCCTTTACTGATATACAGCACTACTTTCATTACTATTACATACTAAAAAAGATTTAGAGATTAAATTATTTAAGGCTTTGGGCAAAATCAAGCTCTTACTGTCTCTATTTCTCTCTTCCTCCCTTTTTCCCCATTCCTGACTCCCTTCTTTCTTCCTTACTTCCTCTATGCATTCATTCATGTGCGTCTGTGATTTTTTATGTTAATAAGGACACACTATCAGGAAAACAAAAATTTGAATGTTAGCCTGCTTGAGTGTTAGTCTATTTTCTTTGCATTATAATGGCATATCCCAAATCCTATCTCTTAGAAGTTTTGTTCTGCAGAAATATAATTGTATTATATTTAAAAGTATATGTCTGTGGTTGAAAAGTTTGGTAGATACTGATTTAAAGTCTTTTTTGTTTTGTTTTCTTTTTGTTTTTAACAGGACAGATCAGACCCTTTAGTATGCTTATATATGTTGTGAATTTCCAAAAAACACGCTATATAAAATATCTCAAACATGTCCCAAAGAATCCACATGCTCCATGAAACGTAATTTCCAGATGTGCATTACACTTTAGAATTGAAAGTGATGGAAAAAAGGTCTTGCAAAAAAATAGCAGTTTCCATTTCCATATCAAGAAATGCAAGTACTTATGTCCTCAATTCAAGAGCAGAGATTTAAAAATTGGAATGTGGAAGAAAAGACAAATTTCGTTTTTCAGAAGAGACCTTGATTTTGTTATATTTCAGCTGGTACGTTTAGAATAAAATTTCTTTTCTAATAACCTACTCTATCAGAACTAATGCAGACAACTCTGATGTTAATTTTAAGGTTGAGTTTTAAACAAGAAGTCATTTTAGTTTGGTGAAATAGGATTCCTTATTTGAATGAACGAATGAATGAATGAATGAATGAATGAAGTCTTGAAGTCTGCAAGCTGGCTACAATGTCCTTCACCATATTTATCTCTTGTCAAGTTCCACCTTTTTTCATCTATCAGGAAGAATTTGGTCATTTCATGAATTATTCTCTGTGTATTCCCTTTCATTCTTTTTTCTTTCTCTTAATATTCATATCATAAGAAAAGTTAAAGTAAAATATGAATGAGCCTGTATTCTCCAATCCATGGGATCTGTGATCAGACCTGTAAAAACCTAAGACAAGCTCCTATTCAACAGACACAATGGAAGAAAAGTGAACTATCACAGTGCATAGAGATAGACTGTGCCCTGTGAAGCCAACTCCAAGATCCCTCATCTCACTGTATTTGTGTCTAAGAGTCAAGCCTTAAATTATCCGAGCCAGTAGTTGTGCATGTGCCAGCTGCCAGTCAGCAGTTCTTTGCTCGAACCAGATTGTAAGTCCAGCATTTCAAGTGGAGAGTCTCTGAACCAGTCAGCAGGAGAATTTTCTGCTATTAACAGAGCATGTTGCTATGCCTTCTGGAAGTAGGCGGGAAGAATCAAGTAAACCATGTGACTATTAGAAATTGAACTGCAAAGTAAAATTCATAGAGGTCACAGAATATCAGTAATTCACCTTAAACTAGTAATTTACTATCATTCCTATTCTGGCCCATTTTCTTCACCCTGCTTCAGTACTTCAAGGTTCATCTTTTCTTGTGTCGTAAGTATAATGAAGTTTATTGTTTCTTAATTAAAATGTGGCTGCACATTTTTTTTCTTGCAAGCTCTCCCATCTTTTAAATGGCAGTTTTCTTTTCTACAGAGTTCCAAGGAATGAGTAAAGGAAGCCAGAAAATCAATCCATTGTACACTTTAGCTTTGTCAATGCAATACAACTTGACAGTACATTGTCACACATCATGTATCAGGCGGGGGATAGGGAGGGATAAATAAATTCCCCTTGTTTTCTAATTTCTTACTAATGCAGCAAAAGGATGCTTCCAATTGGTGCAGGCCTCTCCCCAGTTTGAGTAGTTCAGCAGCTGCTCAGAAGCCTATCTGACATCCATCAAAGCCCAGCTAGGTTCATCTAACCTAATAGCTCTACTTCCTGGGTGTTTAAGACCTGTGCTCATCAGAGACTCAGGATCTTCCTTGCCTCAGGCAGCAAATGTACCCTGCTGCTTTAAAAAGAAAGAGAGAGAGAGAGAAAGAGAGAGAGAGAGAGAGAGAGAGAGAGAGAGAGAGAGAGAAGGAGAGAGAAGGAAGGAGGGAGGGAGCAAGGGAGTGAGGGAGGGAGGGAAGAAGGGCAGGAGGGAGAAGAAAAAAGAAAGCTCCTCAAACTAGTTTCTGGTCTTTCTCAGGTTGAACTAGCTGGAACTAGGATTGATTTTTCTCACTTGGAAATTGCAGATGCTCTGCAGCAAGCCAAGGCCTTTATAAAGCATGTGGAAAGCTCCTATAGGGCTCAACAGACTGTCAGCAGGCTTTCCATCTAGATATTGAATGGACCAAATGAACATTTTTCTCTAAACATCTTCGGTTGAAGGGATTTTTACAAATTCCCTTTGTACAAATACAGATGGCTTCCCTAAGAGAATACCAACTTTGTTCTTAAAACTAAGGAATCTGATTTTACAATCTGTACCAGGTGAGAACAGACATAGAAGAAGTCACGTGGTCATACATACTACCGTTTTCTTGGAAAACTGTTTCCTGGCAATGCTAGTGAAATGGCCCCAAACCTGTGATGACTGTGGGATTTGGAGGACTATATTTAGTACTTTCCAGAGATTATCTGATGGCTCCCCAGCATCTTTCCTTGTACTGATTTCAAAACCCACGAGAAGAGCTGTTGTACTTCAATGTGTATTTCTCTAAATGCGCTTAGTTCTGCCCTGCGACTAGGGCCCTAACTTTGAAAGATGAACCATATCATGATCCTCATCTACAAACTGTAGGAATATGTTTCTGGCTGAAGTAACAAAGGCATATCACAGATTCAAGGCTTAAAGGGGTAGACTGTCAAAGTTGTGACAGCAAACAGAATCAAAGATGTCTTCCAGATATGATTAGAGTACAAATAAGCCTCCTGGAGTGCTAGAGAAATTCCCCAATTATTTACCGGCTGACAGTTTTTTCCCCCTTTTGACCGATGTCTGAGATATATGGAAATTACATGTTCTAAACTGTGGTGAAAATCCTTTCTTCGACTGTGTCCCTTTTCTGCTCCTTTCCTTTGGTTCATTGTCTCCATAGAGTCAGTACTGACTTCTCCAGACCACAGGTCCCTTCTCTTTATACAGACTTGCATTTTACTCAGTGCCAGGACTTCTAGCTTTTAATTGTCCCCTTGTACGTGGTTTATGCAACTTAGCTTTTGTTTTTCTAGAGATGTGTCAATTCTTTATCCTAAGGATTTCATTAAGCATGTGTGTATTGATGAATTCATTGCTATTCCTTTATGAAATTTAGGTCACTGTTGCTTTGCTAATGTAAAAGCAGCTATGCCCCTCACATAGAAATGGGAGGCTAAATTTAGAAAATTCAGAAGAGTGGAAGATGAAGAACTTGGCTCTCCTCAGAACTTGGCTCTCACCAGGCCTATGCTTCAGGATAGGGAGAAGTTAGATTTTCTCACTCAAGCTCTGTTATGATCAATGATTGAATTTGTCAAGACTTTGTACCACAAAAAGAACCAGACTTCTTCACTGCATCAAATGTTAAAAAAAAAAAAAAAAAAAAATCAGGTCTCTGATCTAATTAATAGTCATATAAAAGCCAATTTCACAGTCCATTACTTCAGAGGACCAATACGGAAATTTGAAGGCGGACTTGAACAAACATGGGCGTTCATGTTTGTGTTCCTTGTAGTGACCCATGGAAAAAAACTGAAACTTCTTTGTGTTCCGTCACCAACTGATAGTGTTTGGCTCCATTAACCTAGACTATAACACAAAAGAAAAGGAATCAGGAGAAAATTTAAAGCCCAAACTCCTCAGTTTGCTTCATTAATAAGACTACAAACTCTTGCTTTCTTCCTCTCCCCCTCCTGTTCTCCTTTCGTGTCATTTAACTGAAGGTAATTCATCTCATTTTAATTAATTTTTACTTGCAGTATTATCATCCTGAGTATAAAGGCAAAAAGTTTTTTGTTTTTGTTTTAATTACAATACTAACAGCATTAATTACTAGTACAGTAAACGCTTTGGCACCAAGGAGCTGAGGCAGCAATTGGTGAACATCTCAACAGCTGGCAAAGGCTTAGTCACAAAGGAGAAACCTTTCTCTGGCAAAACTACGAAGACTGTCTTCACGCTGATTGAGCCACAGTTTAATTGAAGATGACATAGCCTACGGACTAGGGCCAGCACTATTGCATTACAGGGAAAAGGTTATTCACAGAGAATAATCTCTCTGGACTTCTTGCTAGGTCGACTGTCAGATGGGCACCCAGAAATCAAACAAATTTTGAAATACATGAAAACAACTGCAATGGCATTTCACTACAGGGTGGATGATTATGATATCAAATACCTTTTTACCACCCATTTCATTTTTGCTGTACTAATTAAGAAATAATTGCATGATGTGCTAGAAAACCAAAACCCAATACCTAATGCATGGCTAGACAGAACTGGCCAATGTTTGCATATTAACCTGGTAAAGATAGGCAAACGTGTTCTACCACCAAGCTTAAAAGGCTCAATAAGTACATCACAAAAGCGCCTTCTTGCAACTTATGTGTCTTATCTGTTTGGCAACCGAAATGTCATGAAGAAACATCTCTACCACACTGTGGATAGCTCGTAGAACAAAGAGGTCCCCATTTCTGCCCCCACATTTCCTTAATCTGCCAAAAGATTATACACATTCCTGTACCTTTATCGTTCTCTACATACAGCTCAGTAATTTCCTCCCAGGCAATCTCCTTTATTTCCAGACATTTCTATATACTTGTAATTCAGTTGCCCTCTCTTTTTCTCTCTCCATTACATTTTTTAGTTAATAACTAATACTTAAATATTGTTTTGAAAACATACCTGTACCATCTGTATGATCTAACATTATTTAGGGAAAAAGAGAATCTGGCCTAATAACCTCTGATGCCCTTAAGCCTTCTTCAAATATTCTATTGAACACATCACACCTCTCTTCCCTTTTGAGTTTTGCCATTCTTTTATCCAGGTCTTAAAACTTATATATAAAATGATACACTTTATTGCAGTTTAGAATTTTATTTTTATTTTATTATTTTATATTTTATTTTTGAAAGAGTATATTAAGTACTTTCTTTGTAAATGTAAAATAATTTATAATGATTTTATGTAAAAGTAGCAATTGTGGCCTTATGTATGAATTTAATCACAAATTATAAGTGTTTCTAAAGAAAAGTGTGTTGCCAGTTCTAAATGACTGAAATATAAGTGAAATTTTGGAATGTGTGCTCTGTATATTGGAAATTGCCTGTAGTTATTGGTATTCAGAAGCACAACTCAGTGATATCCGTATGGCAAATTTATCTCTAGCCTATCAAAATTTAAAATAAGTAGGAATTTCCAGCTAATTTTAGCTTTGTGATATTAACATTGATCTGAATTTAGATTTCATTTGTAACTACTCTGAGAATATAACTTCTAGATTTCCTTTTGTTTTTCTTAAATAAGTGAATCAATCTTGCGTTCTTATTTGAGGATGTGAGAGAAAGGCACATGTTTCTGTTCATTTTTCTCTGAATATCTTAATTAGGTAGAATAAGACTATACTACCCCCAAGAAAACATTTTCAAAATAAGTTTTGGGAGATTATATTTTGTTCATGAAATTTCCATGAGAAAGCTTACCAACCATAATGGAAAAAAAAATCAGAGAAAATTAATTGCTGGATATTCAGATTTTTGTAAAACATGACATTTATATGAATTTTAATTTGTCAAACATTTTTCCTACTTTTTTAATCCAAATGGATTCACTGATCCCTGGAGCAGTGTGATAGAGCTGACATTTCCCAAGTGGTTCCTCAAGTTATCCTTGGAAAGAGCCTGTAGGAAATACTAGATGAGACATTGAATAGACTGCTTGCCCTTAATGGCCCAGCTTCCTTCATGGGTAAAGAGGGGATTAATGCTAGTCATCTTTTGAAAATCCATGCTGGTTTTCTTATGGTACCTACATTTTCTTTAGCTGACACGTTTTCCATATGATAGCACTTAGAATTGTCCTCCCTTATTTTGGCAAATTCTTTTCACGTTTAACAAGAACGAACTGATCACCACCGCTACAACAACAACCTCGCAATGCTGAAGAGAATCATAGTGATAGGAATAGCTATCATTTAATTGAATACTTACTGTATATACTTACTACTATATGGCACTAACCAATTTATTACCCTCATTTTACATACAAGGTGGTGAGGATCAGAGGGTTCAATACTTTGCCCAAAGTGACATGATCAGTAGGATGAAATCTGAACTCAAAGCTAGGTCTGTCTGATCCCATAGCCTTAGTTGTAAATATTCTCGTGACACTAATGATGAAATTATACATTTGAGTGTGTCTCTTCAATACCTTTAAGAATGATTAATGTATTACTTAGCCTTGGCAACATTGATTTCTCATCAAATACTATCATACGAGGCTTTATGGAGGGGTGGGTATCTTCTCTAAAACTTTGCCACCTCTTCAAGATGAGTTTTGATGAATATAGGAAAAACTATGGCCCACATGCAATAAGGAGGATTTTTAAAAAAACACTAAATAGAAACTGATAGCAATGATGTTTTCTTCCTTTTGAAGGCAGGCTCTACTAATCTTGCACATCCCATGTTTTGCCTTTTGGGCCTGACTTACATTATTTTTTTTTTTCAAGAAATCCAGGTTGTGTTCATTATGTACAAATATACATCAGTGTGTTTAGATAGCTACATCCTTGTATGTAAGTAATGTGAATTAGTAGAATGTTGTATTTTCAGTCTCCTTTACACCAATACCAGTATAGCTGAATTTTGATAAGACTTTTTAAATCACAGCTGTTGCAATGCTAGGAAAAATTATATGATTGAAAGTTATGACCCTTTAAAATGTGCATCAACTTTCATTTCCATTGTCCTTTACTTAATAGACAACAGACGGGCTATCTCTTCCATATGTGAGGTGTCATCCATAAAATTCCTATGTAGGGTAGCAGATAAGAGAGAAGAGGAAAGGCAGGGCAAGATAATGAGAGAGATAGGAGAGGGGAAACAAAAATAGAGAAGGAACAGAGGAGAGAAAAAGAGCTTGTAAATAAATAAATAAATAACATCAGTTAAGCAGAGTAAAACTGGACTTTGCATGTTATACTCAAGCATTTAACAAATATTTATCACCTTATCTGTATCTGATATATGGAGCCAAATGAGGGAAATTCTAACCCACAATTATTATATAAATACATATTCTGATTAGTGCTAAGACGAAAATGTGCCTGGGAGATGTTCCTTAAATTAGGTCGTCAGGTAAGACCACTCGATGAGAAGTTTCTCCCTACGTGCAGAGAAGTGCAAGAAAAGCTTTTTGGTTTCATTGACAAGCATGTAGGTTATACTGGAAAATGTTTGTAGTATAGCAAAATCATTTCATGAATCCTGAACAAGTGACTCTGTGATGATTTAGATGCTTCACTATGAAAAGAAGTTGGTTTTAGAGGAACTTGGAAGAGAATGGCAAACCCACATTTCACTCTCAAGGAGAGCCCCTTTCATTTCTTGGTGACAGTGATAGAAGTAATCAGGATAAAACACTGGTTGCATATTTCTGGGGGGGAAAAATCCATGACTTAAATTTGTTACATAATGGAGGGAGAAGGAAGGAAGGGCTACAAAAGACAATTCTGTGCTGGTGTGCATGGAGTGGGGTAGGAATGGGGAATTTATGGGGTCTGGGTCCTCAGAATCCACTGCAGGAGAGGTTGGAAGAGGGTAGTCTTCCTACTATAATAATACCAGCCTGCATTTTATGAAGCCCATCTGTGGCACGTCTACATTACACACAAAAAAAGAAGGAACAATAACCCTGGAAGGGATTAAACTACCTAATATATAATTCTGCAAGGAGGTGGGCCATAAAGGGATGAAGAACAGCCAATACTAGATGTCACGGACTCTCGATAAGGGAGTGCTGGTGGTGTTAGGGGCCTTGAGTGATTCTCCCGTGATCAAAAGATAAGTTCTATAGGCCAGAGGATGGTGTCCCTGAGAGACAGTTATGAGAACAGCTTCTGGTGATAAAATAGAGCAAATGGACTGCTCTATCCTTCTAGCAAAGATCAGCAATGGGATGAGAGAGAACCAAAGAGTACCAAAAAGAAAATTTAATTTGCTGGGATCACCTTCGAGTAGAAGTGAAATAAATGGCCATTTGTCAAACTTTGATGTCGTCCCTCTGGGGTAAACAATCAGCTATTTTCAGAAGCTGAGGAGACAGGCTATTGTCTGAGGAGGGGACTTGACTATGAAGCATGAGCATGATTACCAGCCTGGTACCTAACTTTCAGGACAGTGGGGGAAGGCGGGTGTGGAGATTCGTGGTTGCTGGTCTGTGTAGCTAGCCGCTTATGAAGCTTTGGGGGAGAATTAGAGAAAGCTGTCCGTTGTTCACTGGTTAAATCAATAATTTTAACCTGTGAAAAAGAAAGATTTGATGAGGTACCAAAAAGAACATTCAATTTTATTTTGAAAGCTGGATAGCTAGATGCACAGAGTATAATTGTGAAAAGATTAAATAAACCAGTCTCAAGCCATAAAAGAAAAAATTATGGAAGTTAGAGCTTATCTTTTAGATATTGGAAGATGATTTGTGAAATTGAGTATCTGTTTGGAGAACTGATTGTTATTTAAAAGAGCCAAACATCATAAGTTAAGACAGCTTAGTGTAATGCTTATTTTCTGCATTTTATTTTTTAAATACACATGTAATTTTTTAAATACACAGAAAATAGGAATATGGTGACTATCCAAATATTCAGTTCCTGGGCTTAACAGTTACCCTTTTGTCATATCATCTATATTTTGATGATTTATTTTAAAGTCAATTAAAAAATCTTACAGTTCAACCCTAATAATGAAGTGTTTTTTTATTTTAAATACACACACACAACACACACACACACACACACACACACACACACGCTGACAAGTTTGTGAACTTGTTGCAATGATGTTGCTAACCTTTTTTGATATCACCGGAGTTATTCATTATAAATTTGTACCAACTGGACACACAGTTAATCAAGTTTACTGTTTGGAAGTACTGAATAGGCTGCCTGAAAAAGTGAGACGACCTGAACTTTTCGCCAACAATTCATGGCTCTTGCATCACGACAATGCACCAGCTCACACGGCACTGTCTGTGAGGACGCGTTTAGCCAGTTAACAAATAACTGAATTGGAACACCCTCCCTACTCACCTGATCTGGCCCCCAATGACTTCTTTTTTGAACCTGAAGATAAAGGAAATATTGAAAGAAAGACATTCAGGATATCAAGAGTAATACAACGACAGCTCTAATGGCCATTACAGAAAACGAGTCCAAAATCTCTTTGAAGGGTGGACTAGGCACTGGTGTCGGTGCATAGCTTCCTAAGGGGAGCGTTTTGAAGGTGACTGTAGTGATATTCAGCAGTGAAGTATGTAGTACTTTTTCTAGGATGAGTTTGCAAACTTAATTGTCGGACTTAATGTGTGTGTGTGTGTGTGTGTGTGTGTTTCCCACATAGCTTCAATACTGTTACTACACTTAACACAAATAACAATAATTCCTTTGTTTCTTAATTCTATCTACTAAAAGGCCTATATTAATTTTCTAGGGCAGCTACCAATAAACTACCAAAAACTAAGTGGCTTAAAACAAGAAATTGATTCTGTCACATTTCTGGAGACCAGAAGTTCAAAATCAAGGTGTGGCAGGGATGCACTTCCTCTGAAGTCCCTAGAGGAGTACCCTTTTTCTTGACTCTTGTAGCTTCTGATACTGAGAATTAGGACTTGGACATATCACAGGTACTGAGAATTAGGAATTGGACATATCCAGGTGTACCTTGGTTTGTGGCAGCGTACTCCAATCTCTGCCTCTGCAAATGGAATTTGCAACTGTGGCTCTGTGTGGTTCCTTTTTCTGTTTGTGTCTTCTCTTAGAAGGACACTAGTCATTGGATTTAGGGGCCACCCTAAATTGTGAATTACCTCAGTTTGAAATTCTTAACTTTATTACATCTGCAAAGAATCTATTTCTCTATAAGTTCACATTCACAGGTACTGAGAATTAGGACTTGGACATATCTTTGGAGATATATATCCACTACATGGTCCACCTTCAAATTTCCCCCAAATTCTTTCTAACATACTCTTTACAGCCAATTTGTTCAAATTACTATCAAAATCCATTCAATGGACAAAGTGTTTAAATTACAAGTTGAGAAAATCTGTTTCCAATCAATGAATTGAAAGTACTGTAAATTCATTCATTTAACAAATATGGATTAATACTAAGCGCTCCCTAGAGGCCAGACTTTGTTGCTGGGTGTACATACAGTGGTGAACAAAATAGACAGGGACTCACTTGGCAGGTCACTCTCGGCTGGCAGCACTATCACAGAGCAATGTGGCCTCACAAGTGTTGCTTCAAGCCCAGTGGGCTGAAGGAGTGTTGCTTTCATGCATGGATGTCAAGTTGCCTTTTTCTCTGTGCCTTTGACTTCTCCAAGGTTGACAGGCTTTTTCTCAGGTCTCGGAATTTTTGTCATATGTTGCTTCATTGGTTACATGTTAATAGGCACTTTATAAATGAGAATCATCAAAGAGGAGCTAGGAAATAAAAAGGCTGTGAATATTTTCAAAAGATAAGGAACATTTTTGGATCCCTCCAAAATATGTTTTTTGTTGTTGTTGTTGTTTTTTTAACCAAATGTTTATTATGTTATCCAGTACTGGATTCTGTATCCTTTTGTCACATTCCATTGGAATCTATGAGTTGAAAAGTTAATATAAGAAGAAAAGACAGAAACAGCATAAGTGTCTCCCCCCGACTTTTTAAGGAAGCCCTTAAAAGTATGATTTTTAATATTGCCCACCTGTTTCTTGGATATATTATACAAGTGACTGAGTGAAGAAATCTTCACTAAAATGCTTGGTTATTCTCAGGTGAAGGGTCTAATTAAGTGAGCATTACTATTTTTATTATTTTCTGGGCATGGTTTAAAATAATTATGGTTGGATAATATGAATAGTTGTTCCTTGAAATAGCTAACCCGGCAGCTTGGTCGGGAGGTTATGATCTTGGAGTCTTCGTCCTGGTTGAGTCATTAAGTAACAGAGAGCACAGTCTAATTAAATTTGACATCCTCACACAGGGATTCATACCCACAGGTAGTACTGCAGCGTGAAACTTCAGGAAGGATTTTTATTTTTTAAAGAAAGTTCATTAGAAAGAGACTGAGGGGGAAAGTTTGAAAATGAAAATTTATGAAATCAGCAAAGGAGCCACTTTCAAATATTCCCCTAGAGGAAGAATTAGAGCTGCGAAAGTATCAGCCGTTTCCAAAGGGTTGTCCAATGTTCTGCACAGTTGGTATGCACAAAGAGTCAGCTCGCAGGCAGCCACGATGTGGGACTGAAATCACTATGAACCTTAATAAGTCTCGTGTAGTTAAATATGATCCCATGCACGCCATTTGGGTGTCATTAGGGAATGTGACCCTTTTTAAAATATTAAACACAACTACTGTAATATCAACATTAAATGCCAGACTTTCAAAAGGGTAACACACAGTATCACCACATGTATAAAACTCTATTTCACTTTTTCATATTTCTTTTAAATCTGTTTATCTGAACACATAGTTTACATGGTTGAGATACCAGTCTATAGACCATTTTGTGGTTTGTTTTTCTATTTAACATGATAGTCTAAACATTTTCAGTAGCTTTCATATTCTCATATATTTTAGTGGTTTTAAGTGGCTTCAGAATGTTTGAATGAATTCATATACCTCACTTAATCAATCTCCTATTTTTTGAAGTCTAGATTGGTTTTAATTTTTTATTACGATAAATTTTAATTAATTTTTGACCAATTTAAATAGTCTGGTATTATTTAAGTGCTTAATAAATATTCAAAGAAGGAGTGAAGACAATGATGTTTGTCCATTCTTGGCTAGAATTACCAGGAATGTCATTCTGAATTTGGAGTTTATATTACTTATCCAAAGGGCTGTATATTTCACAGTGTCACCAAATTGTATGAAAACCTTTTACTCTCAACCTCTCCAGTATTTGTTGTCTGTTAAACAGTTAAAAACAAATCTAGGTTAATAGTTCCTTTAGTTTGAGTGCATTGTATTGTGTCTATTACACAAAATAAGAATATTTTTCCTTTTCTGCAGTTTATGTATTTTGAAAAGAGGATTTTTATGGAAAAACCACAAAAGTCCATTTACAAATGAGGGAGCAGATAAAAGGTGAGAAGAGAGGGCAGCAGAGGTAAGGAAGATGTTCAGTTCCTTCATAGAGCTCGCCGCTGGCTTCTATAAAGTTGCCTTTTTCTCCCCATCCTTTTCTTGTGCCCCAGTATACACTGTTCACATCACAGAACTCCCAAACACAGTTCCTATCGCACAACTTCACACCCAGAACAAAAGTCCAACCAACAAAACTAGAATGGAAAATTTTGAGGTTAAGCCTTTTCTTACCTCGCATTTAAATAGCTTGATATAGAAATGTGTTTGTGCCCTGAAGGGGATACTTAAAAGTTTCAAAACGAGAACCAAATAAGTACTTATTAAAAAGTAATTTCATCCTTGGCAGGCGACTGTCAGCCCATAGGATGCAGCATTATGGAAATAAACAAATAGCATTTTTTTTTGAAGTCATAAAATAAGCATAACATCACAGAATGCCAGAGCTGGAAGAGGGTGTAGGGATCCCACTCATTTTGTAAATGAGGAACCATGTCCACACAGTTTAGTGTTGGAGCTGGAACTGGAACCCACATTGGGTCAGCATGGTGTGTGGGGGGGGATATACAACCCCATCATGATGGATTTTTCTTCCAGAAGGAAAAGCAACCACCAATTCTAGTGGAAGTGAGCCCCATGAGGTGAGACTGGCTCCTCAGTCCCAGCTCATCGTAGATGCTTCATAATTGTCTTCTGGATGAATTTTCACACTGAAACTGTGAACAAGAAGTCTTGAGGAAGAGTGATAGAAAAAGGCCATGTTGATGTGTTTGCTGCTCCCCACCTCCCCACACATATTCTTGTTCACAGAATGTTACACAGACGTTTCTGGCTATTCTCTGCAAAGTTTTAATTGTTCCTCACATCTCTTCAGTGTCACAGTGGGGAGGGGGGGAGGGGGGTGCCCAGTGGCTTGGCCAGTGCCTCACTTAGCACAGCTCTGCCAGTGTCTGTTGTGCACAGCAATGATCTGTCTGAGATTTTGTGATCATGGCAGTTCTGCCTCTCTCACACACACAGACAGAAACACTCCCACACAAACACACATTTGGAAACTACTGGTCTGGATGAGCTATTTCATTTTACAGGCAAACCCGTGGAGTCTCAGACAGGCGGAATGGCTCAGTGACTTCCCTAGCTAGTTGGGAGGTGAGGTGGGAGAATAGAGAGGGCTATCCTTTGGAATCCTGAGGTTCTCCATACAAAATCTCCATCAGTTTATCAGATTTGTTAACTTGGGCAAGTTATTTAACTTGCTGAGTCTCAATCTTCTTGTTTATAAAATGAGGTATTAGCATTTTAATACAGGCTAGTTTTAAGATAAAATGAAGCAGTTTATATAAATAAGTAGTTTCAGTATTTTGAATAAATGTGTGGAATATTTTTCTTTTCTTTTTTCTTAGTCTCAGGGTCAGGATTGAAACTACGCTTCCTAAATCCCACGTAATACTCTTTTGACTACAGAATGGCTGCTTATACTGCACATGTCACAACCATTTTCATTCGGGCTTGATTATTGCAGTTAGATAAGTGGCCCCAAATCCCTTATCTCATTCCTCAGTTCCAGTTTGATAAATACAAATCCTGAAACTCCTAAAGGTATGATATCCGAGAATCCATAATGACTGTTCCATAACACAACAAATCCTGATGCCTGATAGGAATAAGAGATGGGTGTCTTGAACTGTCCACCTTCTTTAATGTGTGGCAGCACAAAGTTTCCCTAAGTCCCAACACTCTTCTTTTCAATGATTGATAAATTATCCTCTATTACACATTTTCCCACATTTAGCTTCTGTTCCACCCTAGGTTCTTCTCTTGTCATTGTCCCTCTTCCTTTGATTCTGTGTTCCTTTTAGAACCATCTTGTATGCATGTGTGTGTGTGTGTGTGTATTACACATAATATATATTGTACATATATATGTACAAACACGTGTACACATACATATACACACATATGTAAATGACAGGGCAAAATGGCAAAACACTGTTAAAATGTATGTAGTTCTTTTGCTACTAGGGCTCAAGGGCAGAAACAGAAACTGTTACCAGTAAAACATTTGAACCAATTTAGAATAAAGTTAAAGAGCTGAAGACTGATTACATGGATTAAAAATGAAAGCAGAAGGGAGACAGATGCAGCCCATTTAGGAAAGAATTGCCGGGTTGTGGGAGGTTAGCAGTGAATTCCACGCATTTGCTGGGAAGAGAAGATCTCAGTGCTGTAACACCGAGAGGCATATTTGACAAATCTGTATCAAAACTGTTGGCAGGTGGGGGTGGTGATGGGATAAGGGAGAGGCAGTGGTGGCGAGGGGAGTTTTAACTTAAACCATAAAATTGTGAGTATATTCTGGTAACAAATAACTAGGAGAACCCCATTCTTTTCTGTGCTGTCTTAAACAGAGCTCATCAGATAAAGCCTGTTATCATCTTTTGCAATCCATAGGTAACATATTGACATTTAATCCATGTTGTAATATTTCCTTCTGGGATAAATTACATAGTTTGTATCTTCTTTCTCCTCCTAAATCCATGAGCTGTTGGGAAAGTCTGCCTTTTCCCACATCTCATGGGCCCTACTGCTCTTGGAAGGTGACGATGACATGGAAGGAAGGAGTCCCACTCCTTCCTCTCTGCCCAACTAACTCCCCACACTTGGCTCCCACTGCTGAGTACCAGAATCACATGAGTCAGTGCCCTTTGCTTTCTTGCATTGTCAGACTGCTCAGTAGCATCTTCACATGCTGAAAGTTGTAAAGTGTGCTGTCCTTTCACCTGAACTACTTTGGGAATAAAAGCCTCTCCTAAACCCTGAGAACTAAATATTACTACTCGTTGCATTATGGCCTTGGGTGGGAACCTCTGTGGGGTTCTCACAGTCCCCTCTAATTACCCACCCCAGCCCCAGGCAGATATCAGCAGTGTGGTACAGAGATTGGGAACAAAAGCACCAGGATTAGAAATACCTGATTTCAAACATTAAACTGGGAAAATTACCTAAGCTTTCTAATCCTCAGTTTTGTCATTTGTAATTGAAGATAATAGTATCTTCATAGAGCTTTTGTACGAAATAAATAAGTGAATACCATGTAAAATATTTAGCACAGTACTTGACCCATGGCAGTGCTTTAAAACAAAACAATAGAAAATTATAATCCTATGAACTGCTTCCCACAAGGCTGTAACCTCTTAGGGGCAGAGGCTGTGTCTAAACACCTATGCAGGACATAGTAGACTCCTAATTAATTTGGAAGTCATGAATGCAAGATGTATGCATTTAAAAACAAATCATCAAACTAGAGCTCAGAAGATTAAATAACTTATCCAAAGTCATACCTTGTTAGAAGAGTTGGAATTTGAGGCCAGATATATTTTATTATATACTGCCAGTCAGTCTTCTATAACATAAATGCTTTTTTTAGTTTCTTTGCTTTGTGGAGGGTTGGCTCTTGCTTTTTCAAGCATGATTCTGTGAGCTCTACAGGCTTGGTGATGAAAACAGCCATAAATCCTTGGGACTCAATGTTAAAGTGTTTTGGCTCAATTACCTGTATGAATTTATTTGTTTGGTGAAGGTGGGAGCTCATACCACAGCAGCCACCAGCAGTGAGAATTAATCTCCCGAGTCTTAATTAAAACAGTCTTTGGAGAATACAACTGCCTCAGGAAGTGCCAGAAATCTCATTTGAAAGCTTCCTGATTGTGATATTTCCAATGTCATATTGCAGATTCAAGAAACTTGGGTGTTTGAAATAAGCTTAGGATAAGAACAGCCTCACTTTAACTGCTTATCTTAACCACCAAACCGTCTGTTCTGCTCCCATCATGGTTCTGAACAGTACATGAGAACAAACGCTCCTCTCTCGCTGTCCCAGTTTTGCATCTGAACATGATCTATTTCCAAAGTAGTTTATTTCTTTCCTTTCCCCATCAAGCAAAGCAGAAACTGGCTGTGAACATTTCAACAGAATTGATAGAATCTTCACGTCTTCCTAATACCTCCTCCCCCACACTCCTCCCTAAATATCTCGTTTTAAACTCAGAGTTATGGCAGTGAAGTTTTTTTCTTTTTACTATTCACATCCAATTCATTACTACGCCTACTAATTTTTTTCCTAAACAGTTTCTTATATCTCTCCCTCCTCTTTACCTCATGCATTAGATTTTTTTTTTCTGTTTCACTTCTTTTAGATTCTTTCATGCCCATACTGTCTCAAACAAGATGTAAAAGTAATTGGCTTTAGATAATAAAGCAGGGCTACCAGGGGGAAAAAAAAACAAAAACCAAAAAAGCCAAGAAGCTAATTTGATCCTATGCTCTATTACAAGATGTACATTATCCAGAACAAGGGCAGTGAATGTCACTTTTCTGTCCTCATCAGAGTATACCTAAAGTAGTGCATTCAATTCTGTCCACATTTAAAGAACATCAAGAAACTGACGGAGTTCCATTACAGAGTGATCCAGATGGCAATGGGCCTGGAAGTCATGGGAGGTAAGGGACAAGTTAAAAACCCTAAGGAAATTTCTTTGGAAAAAAAAAAAAAAAAAAGAGGCTAAAGGGTACAGACAAACCAAGATTTAAAGGTATGATACGTAGTATGAGGATTAAACTTACTTGCAAGGATAAAACTTGAACCACTGATTGCAAACTAAGGATAAGTGGATTTCAGATCCATCTAAGAAAGAGTTTTCTAATATTTGAACTTTATAAGAAGGGTTAAGCACTTTTGTGAGCTTGTAACTCTCCTGTGCCCGAAACTGTTGCATAGCTACTTATTCCAGATTTTGTAGGATGTAGTCATGTACAGAGAAGGGAAATAGACCACATGACCTTGTGGTCTGTCTGAAATGCTGAATGACCATGATTCTTCAATCATTTGAACCTTGTTAGTCAACATTTTTTCTTTCTTTTCTGTTTGTTTCTTAAAAAAAAAAAAAAAAAGCTTTACTGAGGTGGAATTTACATATGAAAGTCACCAATTTAAATGCACATCGAAGCTTTTTAAGACTTTACTTATTTTTTTTAAGCAGCTTTAGTTTCACAGGAAAATTGAGAGGAAGCTACAGAGATTTTGCATATACCTCCTGTCTCCACCCACACAGCCTCCCCCATTATCAACACCCCCACCAGAGTGGTACATTTATTACAATTGATGAACCTACACTGACACATAATTATCACCCCAAGTCTACAGTTAACCTTAGGATTCACTCTTGGTTTACTTTATACGGGTTTGGACAAATGTATAATGACATGTAGCCATCATTATAGTATCATACAGAGTATTTTCACTGCCTTAAAAATCCTCTGTAGTCTGCCGATCCATTATTCTCCCCCACCAACACTGACAACCACTGATCTTTTTTGCTATCTCCGTAGTTTTGCCTTTTCCAGAATACTATGTAGTTGGAATGATAGAAAATGTAGCCTTTTCAGATTGGCTTCTTTCACTTAGTAATATTCACGTAAGGTTCTTCCATGTCTTTCCATGGTTTAATAGCTCATTGCTTTTAGTGCTGAATAATAGTCCATTGTCTGCATGGACCCAGTTTATTCATCCGTTAATATGCTGAAGGATGCCTTGACTGTCATGTATCACTTTCTTAGTGAACACCTTTTGCTTTGAGCAACATAGTTATCCCACCTGCCATAGTTTATCCTGATCACTGGACAATTCATGCCATCATCTCCCCTGGTTCTACTCAAGGAGTCTTCTCTGATTAAACTCACCTCTCTAATTGCTTGGTTAAGGTTCAGGCTTAGAGACTATAACAAATACACCAGGGGGAAAAAAAGAACAATGGCAGAAATGTAATAGGCGGTCATTTCTCTCTCCAGTAACAACTCAGACGTAGGCAGCCTTGATCAGGGTGCTTCCGCATCTTCAATAAGCGGCCTCCATCTCTCTGACCCAGGCAGTTTTTCCCCTGCTCACCTTGCAGCAGCACCCTCCTGGAAATGTGCCAAGGCAGGGCATGCTCAATAATTTAAAGAGCAAACTTGGAAGTGGAACTTAATCACCTTCACTCACATTGCATTTACCAGAATTTGGTCTCATGGTTGCACCCAACTGTAAGGAAGACTGGGTAATAGAGTCATCGCTGAGTGAGCAGGGACCGGCTAAAATTCGATTATAAATGAAAGGGAGAATGAATAGGAGAACATCTCACAGCTGACCAAAGCAACTGCTCAGCAATTACTTGCATTTACTTGGCTGTTGTTACTGTACTTTTTTTTCCTTTTTATGACAGCAAATTTTTCTTTTCAAAAAACAGAACAACTTTATTTTGAATCTTAATTTGCCATTAAATTCCATTTAAAGTTTAGGGATGAACTTATATGTTTAAAATGTGTAGCGCATGATCTAACAATAATTTTTAAATTTGCCTTTTTTCAGTATGAAGTCTCTATCCTTTAAAATGAATGTCCCACAATTCGTCTAAAAGGAGAATTGGTGAGAGAGAGTGAAGCTTCAAAGTCTGAGCATAGTTTAAAAGTACACAAATTACAAAGTGATCCACTGAAAATTTTCATATTACAGGAACTTCTCACGGATGAGACTTAAAATCTTTATATGTTCACACAGGTCACAGTATTAGTGCTGGAAAGCAGCAGAACCTGGTGCTTAAAGAGACAAGCCAGTCAGTTTTCCTGCAAGCTGCTGCTTCTCAGTGTGTGCACACAGTGTCACACTTACCCAGTGTGCGCAGTGTCACACTTACCCAGTGTGCGCACAATGTCTCGCTCACCCAGTGTGAATACACACTGTCACACTTACCCAACTGATGACGAGGGAGGAATGCAGTAAGGAACAAGCATTTACATAAACTTGCAACTCCAAAACCTGTTTCCATGATTTTTATAAGCTTTAAACAGATGGTCATTAAATGCTTAAACATTTGTAGTATCAAATCAACTTAGAAAGGTGTCTTTGAAGTTAATTTTACTTCCATAGTTTCTTTGAAGTTTTGTCTCTAACCAAAATGAATCTAAATTAAATCTGTGCCTTAATAGGGTGAATGGTAAAAGTGAAATTGCATAGTGAATATGCTCAAAAGAATGTCAGTCTATATGGAATAGTTTTTCAATTACTTGCCTCTCTATACTGTTTAAAATTGGCTTTTCCTTTTATTCTGATGTTTAGCAGGACATATTAGAGTATTGCCATAAATAGAAAGAAAGTTTTCACCTTTAGCATCTTTAAAATATGCTCTGAAGGTAACTTTCTCATCATTCCTGAATTATTTTGCACCTAGCCCTGAACTTTGTGTATTTCTCCAATTGGCTGATCATAAGCATTCTCTCAATTCCAGCTTCCATTTATTTGATATCACAGCACACATGGTTCATTATTTTCCAGAAGTACTAGACTGTGAATTGCTTCATGGCTGCTCAACAAACTGTGTCAAGCAATAAAATCCTGTGTCACTGCCTTGGGTAAGAGCCTCCTTTCTTAGCATTCTTTTCAGTCTTTATCACAATCTGAATCCAATTGTAACCTGACTTCTCTCTTCTGTTACATATGAGGAAGCTCAATCAGAATACTGACATATGCTTTAACCCGTAAAACGAAGGTCCCCTGCTATGATCTCTCTCCTGCTCATTTCTCACATTTTATTTATGTCTGAAAATAAAGGCTCGTAGATGGCAGAGTTTTCATTAAATAAGACATGACATGTAATTCTCTTTTTAGGGTAAATTCTGACCCCAAATTAGTTGTCATTATTTTGTCAGATTGACTATTTCTTTTATATCTAGGGCCCACATCGGGGGCATCTAATAAGACCTCATTCATATACACATAAAATTGTCCAATTGTTGCCCACTACCATATTTAATCTGTGAATAATAGATCAACCCACCTTACCCTCTTTTAGATTCTCAGTATTTATTTTAAATACCCTAAAAGCCCTTGACTTTCCTATATTTCTGGGTTAGCCCGGGTATAAAGTCAACCTCGCTTAATACAATCTTCGTTACTGCTTTTTGAGTCATCTTTCTCTGGCTCCTCATTCAGTCATTCACTATTAGAAATTTTCTCTACTACTGGTCTATACTGTGTATTTATGTTTTTCATATCATTGGCATCATTATAATGACAAATACGATATGGGACACTAAAGCCAGACCCATATTATGTATTTCTGAACAGTTCCCTATTAAGTGAAGAGTCAAAAAATTAAAATCCCAAAATCTCTTTGTTCAATTTGAGACCCTAGACTAAGGACTAAATACCAGCTCATTGACCACTGTTTGCTTTTGTTTGGGCTTCACCTTAACATTTTTGAGTAACCCCAGATCAAAGTACCCTCCCCCTCAAGCACATATGAACATAAACACACACACTGAAACCACAGTGCATTTAAAAAACACCTCACTTCGAACCTTACTAGCTTAAATAATACATGTGTATGAAAAAAATATGGAAAACTGTATGCATGGTGAAAAACAAATAAAAATACACATACTATAAAATAGAGTAGAATTTAGGGAGGATATTTATATTAAAATAATTGAGAAAAACATTTTGTAAAATCTTACATACATTTATAAGACAGACATTTGCAAATTAGGATTAAAAGGAATTTTTTTACCTTATAAAAGGAATCTATTAAAAATATAGCAAAATACTTAATTGTGAAATTAAGTATTGCCTTGAAAATCAGTAATGAAACAAGGATGCTTTATATCGTAACATCACATGGAAAGCTCATAGCCAGTATAGCAAGAGAAGAAAGAGTAAAAGGCATGAAGATTGGAAAGTGAGAAATAAAGCTGTTATTATTTGTAGAAAACATGATTGCCTACATAAAACAAGCAGATTTATGCACTATTAGAACTATGAAATAGTTTAGGAAAGTGGTTGGATATAAAATCAATATACAAAAAGCAATTGTGTTTGTATACTTCAGCAACGAAGAACCGATTTCTATATTTCTCCTCCTGGGTAACTTTAATGGTGCCTATATATAATGAGTGGGGCTTGGATGCTGAACTTGCAAGGATTTTCAGGGCACGAGGCAAAAGTAAAAGGTAGCAGCATCCTAGGGGAGCTTATATGAGAGGAGGCAAGTTTTCTAGAGCAGGAGTTACTGGAACTCCTATTCAATATGAGTAGGAATGAGCCAAAGAGAGGATAGGGATGGTTGGGACCAAGGTAGCCTTACGATGTGATATGTAAGAGATGCATGCTAGGGCAAACAGAATTACAAGTGTCAGAATAAATCAAAGACCTCAGGGGTGAAGGTAGGTTTAACTTTCCAGGCAACACCAATGAAGGCAGTCACTGAGTAATTCACTGAAAGGAAAATGTTAAGGTTTTCTAAGTAAAGGAATGTGGGAATTCATTGTATTTATGCTAATTAAAGATAAAAAGCTAGAGCTCTGGATAGGATAGAATAAGCCTTTTGGTCTCTACACAATTGGTTAAAACACGTCTCGCTTTCCATTGGCCAGGAAAGAGTCTTCAAGTTTGGTCCAGTAAAGGTCTGGGGACTGAGGATAAAGGAGTCCCTCAAAGTTCACGGTGTTTTCACAGCTTCACCTGGTTTAGATGAAATGAGTGAAACAGCCTTCGGTTTCTGTATCTCCTGGGCAAGTGCCTCAGTAAATGGAACATTTCACGTTACCAAAGTATTGCATGGTGACTGGATCTAGATTAGAGGCCATTTTAAGGGGCTCATTAACCTGTGGGCAACAGGAAGCCTCCAAGAGCAGAATGATGAAGACTTCCGCCTGGGGGCTGGAGACACTCTGGCAGTCTGGAAGAAGAGGGTCTTGTTGCAAATCACAGAGAGGAATTGACTGTCCCTGACTCTTGCAAAAGGAAACTGATTTGGTTTTATGGGGGGAGAAAAAATCCACTAAAGCACAAAGATGAAGAAAACACAGTCCCTGCCTTCCCGAGAGGTGTTAACATTTTGAATGTTTGGATGAGCTTAGTGTAAAGAGGCAAGGCTGTTTTTATATCTGTACTGCCTGGTGCCTCCTGAGCTTCACCAGGGCCCAAAGGAGCCTCTGCTGGGAGTGACAATTAACAGTCTAGGCACATGCTAGGAGCCCATGCATGCAAATGAAAAACAAACAAACCTGCAGTTAGTTGGGATGGAGGGGCAGGGAGGAGGGACAGAGAGCACATGAAACAAGAATCCACCCATCCAATGAATTCTTCTCTGCTCACGTTTCCAAACTGCACAGGCTTGGCTGAGCGTGCACCCCACTTGTTAATCTTCTTTTTGCATCCCTGTGTTCGTGGCTGTCAGAACTCCATATTATGTAAATTGGGTTTAAGCAATTAAGGCAGTAATGTTTCCTTTGAAGAGTTTGACAAGGTGGTGGGAGCTTGGACTGAATTTTGCAGACAGGAGCCTGGGTGCTTATTTGCCTACAAATAGAAGAGGAACAAGAAAAGGGAAAACACTGCAGGGCCAGGCTTACCTGAGCTGCGCTGCTGACTTTCTTGCTTTTCCTCGGTTGCTTCCCAGGAGAACAAAGGGTCACTCCATGGCATTAGTGCATGGTAAATTTAGAACAAATGAACACTTTTCACAAGATGTAGATTTACCCTGTTGAATTCACCGCTTCAGAAAGCCATGGAATCAAATCTTCTGCATGATTTGAAAGGGGACTGGGTGACTTCATGACAAATAATGTTTGAAGCCACTGGGGCTGGGTCTTCTATTTAAGGGTCATGAGCTGATTGTTTTGTAGCCTGAGAAAATCAAGGCTAGAAAGCTGGAGTTTGTCTTCAGTGAACCAAATTGCACAGGAGATGAGACTGTCACGATGATCTTCCTCTGAAAAATCCGCTGTCGTTAGGAAACCAGATATGATGCATTGAACTTAATTGGGAATGGCACATTCTACCTTTCTATACTTAGAGGAACAAGAACCAGATGACGCTGTCCTCAACTTGAGCATGTGACTGAAAAACTCCCTCTTATAGCTTGCCAGGAAGTTTTTCAAATATTCTTAACTCAAGTTCCAAAAGATGTCTCAATATCCCCCTTCTCCCAATGATGTGGTTGAAGCTTACTGAAATATCAGAGTGTCACTGGAAAGCAGAGCCCTCGCTCCTGCCTGGCACTTACTAACTGTTCAGCCTCTCATTAGTTGATCAACAGGTGATTAGAAAACACCTGCAATGCATTTAGCAGTGTGTGTGTGTGTGTGTGTGTGTGTGTGTGTGTGTGCGCGTGCGCGTGCATGTGCATGCGGGCGCGCATGTGCACACATATATGTGAGAGAAATAGAAATATGAGAGGAAGAAAAAGAAAGAGGGAGAGGATGGAAAATAAGACTGAACAACAGTAAAAATATAGGTATCTTTCTCCCCATTCTTGATTATCCCATTATCATATCCCTCTCTCTTGGTTTTTTACACATAAGTTTTCAGTTTTCCTCACATACAAATCTTTATCATTTTGCCAAGACTCTTCCTTACACAAAGCTAATCCTTGTCACCCAATATCAACATCTATCTATATTCTCACTTCCCGTTAATTCTTTCTCTGAGTATAGTCAGTGGTTGCTGGAACCACTCCTCCCTTCCAGTATTCATCAAATAATTGAATTCTGACCTCTTCTCCCTGGGGGGGAAATTATTTTTAAAAAAAAGCCCAAACCTTCAATTAAATATTATTTGCCAAAGCTAATTGAGTCATTCTTCTTATCACACTCCATGTGATTACTGTACAGCATTTCACACTGTTAGCCTTCTTGAAACTTTGACTTGCCTTCAACTCATCTTTCCGATAATTCTGTGTCTTGCTGTTCTTCATTCTGTTTATTCATTCATTCACTCATTTTTTTCATTCATTTATTCTAGTAGATATGCATTAGAGTTCTACTCTGTACGAAGAATAATGCTATGTCCTGGGTCCACAAAATTTTGAAGACACAGTCTCAACTTTAAGGAAACTTTTTATATCATTGAGGAAAAAATAAATGCAAACGAGTTAATATAATATAGCAAGTTACCTGCAGCACTCGTGCATATGGGGTATGATTGGAGGCAGAGAGAAAGCACAGGTAACAGGTGGGATTGAGCACCAGGAAAGGCATCCTGAAAGAAGTGACCACGGAACTGAGTTTTACTTTTCTAAGAACAAATTAACCATGTATCTTGTAAAAGGAGATGTTGTCCGAGCTTTCCTACTCAGCTTACTTCCTACTCAGCTCCAAAACCTCTATCGCTTAACCCTGGAAAAATACTGATAATTCATTAGCATATATCTCAACACTAATTTTTATACTGGCCTTCAATTTTCTAATAGAAATTTCCACCGAGATTCTAACTTCTCTCAATTTTATTCTCTATATCATTAATTATGTTATAATAAATGTGGCCATATAAGTATCTGCACGCGGGACTGTCTCTCCTTTGGAAAAGGGCTGGGTCTTTTGTTAGTACTCAGTAGATGTTCCGTCGCCCATCTGTAGAATGAAAGTATGGTTCCCCAACTCTCAGTTCCCCAGTGTTCTTCTGAAGAACCAGAGGTTATCATTATTAAGAATAATCTGAAATAGATAGTTTAATATTGGAATAGATGGATTAAGATTGTACTGAGAGGAAAAGAGAACAGTGCAAATGATTGCGTTACAAAATCTGCTGCCCTGCCTAGAAGTGAAATAGAGAAGCCTTTGAAGAGTTGGCACAATTCTAAAGAAGAGTTGCTTTAAGCAATCTTAAACTGAATATACTGAGTCTGTAGAGTTGTAACTTATCCGATCTAGCTGAATAAGTGAGTTTATATTCTTAAATACTAGTTTGTAAACCATGATTGCCTGGCACTGTAGTTAAAAAAAAAAATATATGAAGGAAAAAATGACATCTGCATTTTAAAGCACCTGGTTCTATGTGAATATCGAAGGTGAGATGTTTGGAAGGTGGAGTGACAAGAACAAAGTAATACGTTCCCTAACTAGAGTCTGTATTCATGCAGTCCTTTTGCATCTCTCCCAAACCCATCCTGGTCTTTCTAGGATGGAAACGAAAAGACAGGCGTAGCATTGAGGGTTGGTTGATGGAACCGAAAGAGAGAGAGAGAGAGAGAGAATGAGAATTTGTTTGTGTCAGAGGGGGAGTCAACTTTTTTTTGAGGTCTGGCCAAAGGGCTGTATTATCAGAAACTTCTGCTTCAAAAAGCCCTGTTATTTTGAAGAGAGATTCTGAATGGCCTCTACTCTCCTCTTAATTTAATGGACCTTTTAGAAGGTGCAGACAGCTTCACCCCCAGATGAAGAGAGTAACAGAATGAGAGACAATGGCAATGAAAGGCCTAGGCAATGGAAAGCTTTGGGGATTTCATTGGTATTAGCAGGGATGTGGCCAGATAGGGTGTGGGAGCCAAAGAAGGAGGTAAGATCTTGAATGAGAGAGTGCCTGGAAAGAGGGGCGATCCAAAGGAGAAAACTGCTGGAAAGAAAGAATGAAAGAAAGGAGAGGAAGATCAGATTCTAAAAGAAAGTACACTTTACCTTCTTTAGAATTTTTTTTTTTTTTTTTAACCCAAAACAGGTACTATCTTTGCATTTTGACTGCACATGAGAAAGAGGATTTCTAAAACGGAAAAATTTGTACTATTTTAAAAAAATTCTCTCCCAGCCCCAAAATAATTTTCCTAGAAAAATTTTACCCTGGCAATAGTAGCTGAAATAAAAATCCCTGAAAATGGACATGATGTCTTAGGTAGTATATTAGGAGAAATAAAATGAATAATAACACTAATTATGACTAGTTGAGACATGACTCAAATGTTTCCATATACCCACTGGTAAATTTGCATGAAATAAATGGGTTCAGTGGAATTATTGTCGATTGAATTCATGTCAATAAATACTTATTGATGATTGGACACTGTGTTAGGTTCTTGGATAAGAAGATGAATAAGGCAATATCACAATGAAATATTTATGGAGGAATTACTAGAGCCAGAAATTCCTCTAGTTGCTGTGATAATATGGAGCCTAGCACCACCATAACTATGGATCAAACTTTGTCCCCTTGAGTGCTTACTAGTACTCTTAGTCAAAGGATATCAAAATTTAGTTATAGATCTCTGGATATTATAATTCAGCTGAAGATCACCAGTAGTCCTGGGAAGGTCGATGAGAAGATGGAGTAAAGGAAACTGACCATTATGGTTATGTCTATTATGAAGAAAAAAAAGGGGAGGGGAAGCCTTTACATTTCTGAAATGTGGGGTTTTCTCCAACTATCAAATTATTACTGGATCAATAATTTCTAATCACCAATAGTATTCTATTTTCCTTTTCAGAGCACTGGCTCTCAAAATTTAATGGACGTAAAAATTGAGTGTGGTTTGTTTCTTTTTAAATAGATTCCTGGATCCCACCAAAGATTCTACTTTAGTAGATCTAGGAAGGGACCAGGAACAACCTAAAATTAGTGAGTAGCCTGACTGATTTTAATATAATTGGTCTATGAATAATCATTTGAGAACCACTGCTTTCTGGAGAAATCTTTCTTTGAAAACTTGTCTCTCTTTTTTTCTAAAAGACCTTTCTCCTGTAACAGATTCTTAAAATGTGTTCATTTATTTTTGGGCTTCCATCTTTACCAAAAATTAGATGGTATTCTATTTCAATTTTCTTCCTGCTAATTTGTTTTGCTCCTTGTTCATGTTCCATGCAATAGTGATTATGGTAGATTTACAGTCTGATGTTCATTCATTGTCATGCCAATTTAGGAGAAAATTTTGCAAAACTATTTAGAAATATAGTTGGATTGCATATATTGGCTATTTAATTGATTTATATTTGTTTCTATTAATTAACGCCAACATGAAAAATGATTTAATCAGAGATATTAAACTAGATTTCAATACTGGAAAGTCTGGGAAAAAAAAAAGGTTAGTTGGATCAATAAAGGCACAACCAGGGAGAAACAAATCACTTTAAGTATTTAAATAAGTGAAATTATTTTTTTTTTAAATAATGTGTTATACAGGTGATGGAATTATGACAAGCCAATCAGAGGGCATTGAAGCAACCCAGAGATTCGCATCAACTAAAGAGATAATGGATTAGGGTTGCCAGAGCTGAGGGATTGCTCTCCGTAGGAGATACATCCATACTCAAAGATAGCAACCAGGCACAGACAAAGGGAATGCAATATCCTGGCTCCTCCCATGTTCTTATCCTCTAATTTTCTGTCAGTCCTTCTTACCGAATGAATGAACTTGGTTGACAGGGGAGCCTGGGAAATGTAGAGTGTACCAGTCAGCTCCACAGTGATTCAGAACAGAAGAAGAAGCGTGAGGAATGGCACTTAGTTGTTGTTAAAAGATAAAGTGAGGCATATTAGAATTTTAAAAATTTATTTGAGCAACAATTGATTCGAATCAGGCAGCAGCAAAACAGAAATGTTTTGAAGTGCTCTAATGAAGCTGGGGGAAAACTTTTATAGAGAAAAGGCAGAAACAGTGTAAGGAATTTATTGTTTAATTGTAGCTTAAAATATAGTTGGCTGTTTGTGGTTGGTTGTCATTAGGTTTCAGTTTTGTAACCTTGAGGTATTTACAGGCTGAGATTTGGGTTTGCCACCAAACAAAACTCTCACGCCGTGGCTTTAGAACCACCTCAGTCTAACAACCTCCTTGTTTAGTAGAGTAATCGAGCCTAGGACTGGCAGAGAGGTGTATATTCCCCCCAAATTTACTCTAATGATTCCCCAAATCTACTTTAATGCCAAGAACTTTGTCTCTGGTAGTCTTTATAACCCCCCTTTTATATCGTACCAAACCTGAACCTTAAATCAAACAATGATTGAGTTGAGCATAAGGCAGAGTGGAGGGGTCCGTGGGAGGGGACGCCCCAGTTCAGCTCTGCAATGTACTTCCTTGGAAGTGTGGTGCGTGAGACCCACAGAAGGTGCAATAGAAAGTGGCTTTTCTCTGCAGGTCTCTTCTACTGCTGACATTGTTCCTAGGCTGCTCTCTGCATTTCTCTTTGTTGAATCATGTGGTGGTCATGTATATTTGGCCATCTTTAGCTTGATATATCCGGATGTAGGCAGAAACATCTTGCATCCGTTTCCTAATGGCTATCGTACTTCTCACCCTATACCTCTCTCACTTCCCCCACTTCTTCCTAAGATAATGTGTTTTTTACGTGGACCTCTTTCTTTCCCGTAGAAGGGGGCTTGCTTTAAATGGTAATCCTTAGGAATAGCCAGTTTTGGTTGCTACTTGAATGCAGCTACAAAAGCTTTTCAGCTTTCTGTCTGAAATTCTGCATGACTTAGTTATAAAAAGAAACACTGTGCACCACTTACATCCACTAAGAGTGGATGTAAGACTTAACAGGGGTCAGCAAAGAGAAGACTGCAGCTGGTGATAGTGTGACATTTAATTCAATTCCTGAAGACTGTTACAGTTATTATTTTGTTGCTTTAGCCAAGATTTTAATGTTTTCCTTTCATAGTTTTGTAGTCTTCATTTCACCTTAGTGTTTTTTGTTTGTTTGTTTGCTTTTTCAGTTAGATGGTGTAAGCCAAAGGGTGGGAATGTTTAGGTGTAGTTTTCTACATTATGGTGGCCAGGCTTTCAGGTCTTTCCAGCTTCTGTTTTTCATGTGAATTTGAGCAAGTTTCAATCCCAAAATGAAGTATATGGTTGTAAAATGGGATCAGTCTTTGTCTAACACAGTTTGGCTTATTGTAGCATTCTTTTCATTTCATAAATATACCCCTTTTTACAAGGTTAACTGAGTCTTTCAGATAAGGGGCATTCTTTTAAATCTGAGAAATCATCACATTATAAGACAAACGATATCCTGCTTTTCCAAAATCAAATGCCTTAATGAACTGCTTCTCTACTGGGAATTATTAATTGCAGTGTGCGGGTCATCTCTGCTGTGACAACAAACTCCATAGATGGATACTTTGAGGAAGAGACTGTTTTGAGTTCAAATCCACAGGTTCTCTGAACAACAGAGGAAACTGAGACAATCAGGAATCAATTCACCTTGTTTTATGGGAGATAGAAGACTGCTTTATAGTTCCCGGTCAACCTTGAAAAAAAAATCAAATGATTGCAAGCTCAGCACTTCCATTTGTAAAATGTAGAAACAGTGCATATAGCTCACGATTTTAGTGAGGACTTAGTGAATTCATATGTGTCAAAGTGTTTTAGAAACACTAGAAGCATTATAAAAATAAAGGATATGACATCATCCTCACCCTCGTTTCTAATTGCACAAGAAACTAGTCATCTACCATGGGGTCATTCTGTCACAGTGCAGTGACTGGCCTATCACTACAGAAGTTTTCTAATTAAACGGTAGTGGAAGCACCTTTGGTACCAGTGTCATCCAATTACATTTACCAGGTAAGAAAAATTAGACTGGACATTTAGTCTCTAGCTTGGACAGCTCCCTGTTCATGAGCCAGCCTTTCAGAGCTGAAAGATTCTTAGTGATCATCTATTCCAATATTTTAATTGCTTCATATGCAAAACCACTGAAAACCAGGAGAGACTAGCATAGCAGTAACCATTACCGTGGTTGTAGCAGAAATGATAAGATAGGGAACAGCAACTCTATCCATTTGCCTGTGTTTTCTAACTCATCCACTTAATTCTCTTCTCTAGTTTTCTGTGCTGCCAGGTGTCGCTTATTGACAATATTTTTATATACCTTCATATCCTCCAACTCATTCTCTCTAATACCATTTCCCTGGCATACTGGGAAATAAAGGGAAAGAGACTGAAATTGGGAAAGAGAACGTCTCAGGCAAAAAGAAGGAAAAGAAAGATGTCCTGGAGAAGTTGGAGAAATGTAGGGAGTAATGGAACGCAAAAAGGTGGTGAGGATACCTGGGCAAAGAAGCAAGTGATTTAAAAGAAGTAGATGGAGGGCTAGGGTTAGAACTGATAGCTGATATTTCCTCATATTCCTGGGCTTGTTTCATTTTCTTCCAACTCAGTTACTCCTGTGTCACTCACTACCACAGTAAAAGGTGGTTCTCAAGACACCTCTCAGTGATAGGAACAATCAGAAAGTCTCTGTTAAAGTCTTTGTTTGGCTCATGAATTATTGTATTACTATCCAGAACAATGTTATCTCTTCTCATGGAAGCCACAGTAATGTTTTTCTTACCCTCCCCCCCCAAAAAAATAAATAATAATAATAACAATAATAATAATAATGCATTGCTGTAATAGAATATTTTAAACAACTTTTCAAGTCAGTTTATGTCTGCTATCTCATTTTTTTCTCACAGTAACTCAGAAATTTGGACAGCTATTGTTTGACTCTGTTTTACAGAAAAGCTGAGGGTTATGGATATTAAGTAACTTACTGGATATCACACATCAAGTTAATAATGTATATCTAAGTGATATAGCAGTGTGGTCAGATTCCTGAACCAAATAATCAAGACATGGTTGCAAAGAATCCAGATATGTTATTTAGACATTTTTAACATTTACCATTCTTTCTAAAAAAAACTTTCATAGTTTAGAAAACATGGATTTAGAGGCCTCTTAAAAGCCCTGGGATGTCATTGGCTGATTCCAGGAATATCATGCAGGAATGTTGGCATGATGAGATAACACGAAATACCAGAGTAGCTAAACCAAGAAACCAGACTAACAGAAGAAATTAATTCCATTTCTCAAGTCAAGCCGCTGGTTGACACTGGGACCCAGTGAGACTGGTTGAGATCCAAAAATTGAGTGGAATCCCCAAACTGCTCAAAATTATCTTGTCTCCCCCAGGTTCTTAAGCTTCTTTGGACTACAGGCCCATTTAGGAATGCCAAGGAGAATGTGTGGTCCTAAGAACTCACATGATCATGTCATTCAATATAATGCATTCATAGACTTCCTAAAACCTGTCTGTAGCCTGTGTTTCTCAGTGTGTGCCCCTTGGACCACTGTATCAGAATCTGTTAAGGTGCTTGCTTATTAAAATTCAGATCCCTAATTCTCATCCCACACCCATCAAAACAGTCTCTGTGCATGGTGACTAGGCATTAGGAATTTGCATTTTCTAACAATCTCTGCAACTGACTCTTATGCAATCTAAAGTTTGACAATCTATGTTTTAAGTATTCATTGAGCCCAGATAAAACCAACCATCTTAGATAAATAAATTTGAGACTGCCCCACAAACTCAGCCATTCCTGTTCCAACCTTAAACGGTATTGCCACGTTGCCCATATTGAAGCTGGGATGAACAATGCCCCTAGGTCCTTGCTTCTATTTTCCCCCGCTGAAGGTGCCCAAGATAGGAGGGCATCTAACTTAGCATGTGCCTCAGAAGGCATCTAAGGGTGCTTCCCCATTTCCTAGCACCATCTGAAACAGTATTCTAAATTCTGTTTGCAAAATGTTAGCATCCTATTTATGCCAAAACTCCACCCATAATAACAGAAAATATTACTCTCCTTGTAGCTTACCACTGTCCATGACACACACACTTTTTACTGTACCCCTCTGGTTTACAAATGTGAGGCCAGTGTAGTACAAAAGTGAATGAGCCAGTCCTGTTTATTCCCATCAAAATGCAGGCACACAGTGTTTATCTCCCTCTGGGAACAACCTGGGAAGCTGTTAGTGTTAGGGGTAATGGTAATAATAATATTATGAAGTTCTTAAGTGTTGACTCCACATTTTCAGGGCTTGATAAGTCCTTCTGAGTGTAGCACTCCATCACTTTTCTCAGCAGGGTATAATTTCTCATAACTGAAGGGTTTTATCTCTGGACTGCCTCTAACAAAAAAGGGGGAAAAGAAGGTAAATCTCTCATTCACTGGAAGTATAGATGTTTAATTAAGTGCCACATATAATGTTTCAGTCTCTTGTGTGACATTTGCACAGTCTAGGAACTTGGTGTGAGGGTAGGGAGATCATCTAGCAGATTTATGAGAATTGATAAAGTAGAGATTTCTCAGTGCATCGTGTGTGTGTGTGTGTGTGTGTGTGTGTGTGTGTGTGTGTGTGTGCTTCTGCTAATGCATCTGAGTCTCATCCTGGTGTCTTGTTTTTGAATCTCACAATGCTTGATACTCATTTACATTGTCTTGTGAACCCTTTTGGGATTTTTATTTAATTTATTTTTATTTTTTTTATTCTTCAATTACAATGATATGTTCATTTCAGGTATACAACATAGTGATTAGACATTTATATAATTTATGAAATGATCACCCCAGTAAGTGTAGTACCCATCTGATACCATACATAATTATTACATTATTGTTGACTATATTCCCTGTGCTGTACTTCATATTCCCATGATTGGTTTATAACTGGCAATTATACTTCTTAATCCCTTCATATTTTTTACATCCCATCCACCACCACCACCCCCAACCCCCGCACCAATCTGCTAATCATCAATTCATTCTCAGTATTTTTAAACTATGAAATAATTATTTTTATACTCTGTTTATCTTCTTTGTATTCTCTCTCTTGTGTAGTCCAGTGTCTCTTATATTTAACATTTACATGTGGTATATCTGATGTAAACCCATAGGACAAAATGTAGAGAAGGCAAACTAGGGTTCTGCATTGATAAGAAAAAGGTGGAGTTGGGGAGTCATAGCTCCTTCCAAAGTAATATAGGCCATTTAAAAAACTATGCTAAAATGTCTCTGAGGACTTTCACTATATGTTCCTTCTGCTTTGCACTCAGACAACTTGACAAGTTTCCAGGCATTGTGGTTACAGGGCTGAGGTCCCATTATGTTCATCTCTATTGGAGATCGCCTCTGGAACAAAGATGAAACATTTGGGAGGTCTGAGAAGTAGGCTTTTTCTCTGGATCTGTGGCAATGCCTAGACAGAATATTTCCTGACTGTGACCCAGACCAAGGAAACCCTGATTTGAATATTTGCTAATTTCCATTCTGTAAATACTCCATTCCATTCCATTCAGTAAATACTCCCATAAGGGCGAATTAAGAGGCTCTGCTGTGTCTATTCAGGGTTTCTTCACAATCCTCAAACTGTCAACATCATTCTCATCTTGGAAATTTTGCTACTATGTCTTCTTAAACCAGGAAAATTCTTTCCTTAGACTATCACCTGGCTCTTTCTACCTTACTTCATTCAGACTTCCACTGTAATGTAGCCTCCTCAGAGAGTCCTTCACTAACCACACATTAATTTTTCTTTGTAAAACTTGTCATGACCTGAAACTATATATTTACTTATTTATTACTGGTTTCCTCCACTAGAATACAAACTAGGAAATTAGTTGATTTTCTTCTTTATGGCTTCTTCAGGACCTAGAATAAAGCTGACATGTAGTAGATACTCAGAAATAATTGTTGAATTAATAAAATATATGATTAATCAATAGCCATGAGTTGAAGACTGTAATAACATTGTAGAATTCTGGAACATTTTTTAACTTTAAATATATCAAGAGCCTTCTCCACTCCTCATTCATCTTTCTGTGATAGTATCTGTATTGTATATGTGAGTTTTGTCTATTAGAATGGGAGCCTCTTGGAGAAAGGCCATGCCTGGAATATACCAGAAGATCAAAAAATACACAAAAAATACACGTAGACTGAAAGGATGAACTCACATATTCTATTTTTCTTCTTTCCTATCTCTCAGTGATGGTTAGTAATGAATCTGTGTGTAGAATAAAAAGGGCCTGTGTCCATCGGTCAGGGACAGCAAGAACTTGAGAGTCAATAAAGAGACTATATTTTGCTCTATAAATGAGCTGGAGGGAGACTAGAAAGTCAGGGGATGGAGTGAATTTTGGCAGCTGCCCATGTGAAGCAGCTAAAATCCCTGGCATCTCAGGGCAAAGAAGAAGTAACCCTAAGGCTGAACAGATTAATCACTCCCATGGGAGACCAAGGAGACATGGAGATGCCAGGTGTCCCTAAATATGTTCTAACATGTCATATTAGATCTCTAGTAAATTGAGCCTCCTGTAGTTGACTCAAAGTGAATTGTTCCCAGCGAGTGTGCCAGAAAAAGGCATGAGCTGGACAGGAGACCCTACAGAGGCCATGGATTGTCCACATCTGGCTTTTCCTCCTACATAGCTGGATTACTAAAAGAGACAAAGAACACCATTAACAAATGTGCAGTATAGGAAGAGCATTTAAAGACCTGTACTTAAGATATTTGAGATCAGCAAGGAACTACAAGGAACTTTAAAGAGCCTATTGTTTTTCTCTGTTAGGATGATTTGCATAGAAAGATTTGTACGGTAAAAAAGAGTATGCCAAACTGACTCTGGGTGGTGAACACACAATGTGATATAGATAGATGATGTATTACAGAATTGTACACCTGAAATCTATGTATCTTTACTAACAAGTGTTACCTCAATAAACTTTAATTTAAAAAAAAGAGAAAAAACAAAGCAAAGAAAAGAAAGAGTATGCCTTCTCTGACTATGTAAAAAACATCAACAATCCAGCTGTTTTATACCTTTGGTATGGGTGAGGGGGTATTGAGGGGAAGCTGTGTGATAGGGAAAGAAGGATCCTGAATGAGTCAAAGGGAAATTTCGTAACTCCATAACTTACTGTGTAGTAATTATAGAGGAAGAGAGTTCCTCTCAAGAGGGAAGAATACAAAGCTTTCATGTTTTGCAGAGTCCTTGAAACTTTGAAAAATGCATTGGTGACATTTAGAGGCAATAAAAGATCACAGCAGTTGAGAAAGAATAGTGGGGGGTAGGGGCCAGGCAAAGAAAGAAGGAAAGGCTGCCTTATTTTCCTTGGTTCTTAGAGAAAGTAAATACTGAAAAGCACTTTACAAGTTTTTTGTTTGTTTGTTTGTGTGTTTTTTTTAACTTTTTTTTTATTTTGAGTGTGTTTTTCCAGGACCCATCAGCTCCAAGTCAAGTAGTTTCAATCTAGTTGTGGAGGGCGCAGCTCACAGTGGCCCATGTGGAGATCAAACCCGCAACCTTGTTGTTAATGTTGCGGGAAAATGGTGAGGACCGAGAGACTCAAGCAGCACCAGCGATCAGGGAGAACACAGCTTTATTACGCAGGCGGGCGCAGCGGGATTGTTCCCAAAGACTGAGCACTTACCCGGTCCGGTGCTTTGTTTTATAGGGTTAGGCCTCTGGGTTTGAGGGGATTCGCGCTATTGCTATTGCGACTCTAGGGATTGGTTAAATCTGGCCGGGGTGCCGGGGAGGTCCGTCCCTAACAGCTGTGATCGCTCAACATTGTTTTGATGGGAAGGCCTCTAACGACCGTGCTCTCCGGAGACTGCTCCAATAACTTATCGGAAGAGGAGGGGGATGGAACTCCTAGCGGTGCCCACAGGAAAAAAAAAAATCCCGACAGTTAAGAGAGCACCCTGCTCTATTCGACTGAGCTAATTGGCTGCCCTCAATAGTTTTGAAATCTAACCTCTTCATTTTACCTCATCTTTCTGGGCCATGTTTTCCATCTGTAATTTGCTGAAAGCTACAGAGATGGATACTGGTAGTTAGGGCTTGAATCCAGGAAGTCCACTTTTGCACTACACTTCCTTAAGGTATCTAGCTAATTAATGTGGTACTACCCACATACCAAGTGCAACATGGAAAAAAATGTAAAATGGGCCGAGGAATTGATAAAGATCTAGAAGATATGAATGTTGAAGTTATTTAGAAAACTACGAAAATCAGACAGGTCAGGGTAAGGGCCTGATACATCTTCTGTGGTGGCTTTTATTTATCCCAGGGAACTTAATCATTATTACTTACATCTCCCACCAGAAGTTGCCTTCCCTTGCAGCTGCAGCACCAGAAATACTCTCATGGATAGCAGGGTCTTTCTCCCATGATAACCCAGCTATGTTCAAAGCCACAGCTTTAATACACTCAGGCATATTCAGCTGATGCAAACCCTGGTGGTTGAATAGTTTTTCCAGACAGAGGAATGGAGTCAAATACCAAGAAAAGGAAGGCAGGAGTAGAGATGGTAACTGAAGATCTGGGAGTAAAGAAAGAGATTATATGGTGTAAGAAGCGAGAGTGTGGAAAAATGTGATCCTATAAATTCATTGTACTAATTGTGAGTCTTGAAGCTCAATTTCCTCTTTATAAAATGAGGGGATTTGTGATGATGTCCAATGCAGCGTAATTAAGTCTAGTCAAGAAATAATCCTTAAATTGATTAGGTAAATAGGACTTGATTAATTCCACTCTGATTAACCACTGCTTCTCAAAGTGCCCTAGAGGCGTCTATCCATCCTACCTAACAATTCACCATTTTCTTCCAGCAGAAATGAAAAATGCTCTAGTGTCCCTCAAGATAGAGATCAATCCAAATGCTTTGAAACATAAAACACTTCTACAGATGGTTACGGCTTGCCTTGCAAGTGGGCTGGCATTGGTGGAGACAAGATGATGAGGGGAAAAAGAGAAGGGAAGTATAAAGGAGAGGTTCCTTTAAAACATCAAAAAGACTTTATACATCTTTTCTGCCCTTTCATAAAGACTTCATCTGGCAGCCAGATTGCCTTAATGGTCTGCCTAAAAAGGCCCGCCCTTGCCTGGCATAGCTAGACACACAATCTCCATCTTTACTTTGCTCTTTTGATGCTGTCACATGTCCTTCATTTTCTACATTTCATTCATTCTTTGCCTTTAAGCTACAAGGATAAAAGTGTCTGACATTAAAAAAAAAAAATCAGCTTACATTTTTTAAAGGGGCAGACATTTCACTCAGCCTTTGATTTCCTTCTAGGAGAAAATCATTACTTTTCTTTAAAGGAGAAACTAGAGAGATTTTTCTGCTTCCTTTTTCTCCTTCCCACCCTTTACCCTAAGTTTCCCATTTTCAGCCGTAAGAAATAGTACGGGGTGTAGTGCAGGAAAAGGCTAGAGAAATGATTGTCTCCTAGGGAGCACTTATGCCACTATAGTGAATAAAAAGCTTGAACATTCATTTACTGCTAAACAATGACAAAAGATAATTAGAATGTTTCAAAGCACTGCACTATATTCAACATCTGTTAAACATTGGTTGAGATAGCTGTTTTTAAAACTCAGTTGTGTTGAAGAGGTAAGGTAACCAGTAGAATATAATGCTTGTTGCCTTTGGAATCTATAATAAGAGCACTTTACAGAGGCCTGAAGCATTGTACATGAAAGAGAGTATAAACAGAAACAGAGTAAAACCCCTATAGTACAAAGGAAACACTACATGAAAAAATACCTATGTATGGAAATACTCAAATAACAAAATGTGGCCATAAGGATACACTTTTGACTTTCTCTCCAAAATAATGAGCCTGCCCTTAAAATATGAAGGGACACAGAGAATCTGGAGAAAGAAAGAAATGGACTAATATTAAGGGATGAGAGTTGGCCAGATACGGAGTGTCTGAATACATATATGGGGGGGTGGAAGGAAATGATAAGATTTCCAGATACGATAAATGACCAGTTCTACAACAGGTATTTAGAACTCAAATAAAAAGGAAATATCTGGAGATGATCCTTAGAATTGAACAACAACTGATGCAGAACATATGTGTCAATATATTAAACACACACACACACACACACAGTTCTGGAGGGAGAGAAAAACAGTGAAGAAATCTATCATCCAGCTATTAAACTCCAGAAGAAGAAACTGTGCCAAAATGTGGGAATTGGAAAAAATTACAGGGAAACGCTGAAAGTAAACCACAAGAAACATGGAAACATTTAAAATACCTCATGGGAAATTCAGGAGAAATGTATTCCGAGGATCAGACCAAGGGCTAGTGAAAGTAAAACAAAACTGTCTGAGTAACGAGCAAAGTCAAGGAATTTCTTGTTGGAAGGAACAAAAAAAGTATCTTTGGGAGAGAGAGAAAAGAAGCACTAAAGAAGAACTGGAAAATCAACCAACCTGAGCAAGCACCAAGCATGCAAGAAATCAACACAGGCGGATCTTATGGGAGATACTCTTAATACTATTAGGTTGGTGCAAAATAATTGTGTTTTTTGCAATTAATTTTAACCTTTTAAACTGCAATTACTTTTGCAGCAACTGAATGATAGTGTCTTTCAGTCAGGTTCCTGAGTCTTTGTCAGGAGTCTGCTTCAAGCTCAACTAGGCCTCAGCATCAAGGGGCAGATCCGTTAGGGAATTTGAAGCGCCATTTGATGGTTAGTGTATGAAGAGTAAGCTTAGGAGGGAAAAGGAAAGTCCAAGAATCTGATTGAAATATTTGCTTCCGTTATTTATAAATTAAGCCAGTAAATCTCTGAACAGTGTTAATGTTCCATTCAGAGTAATTAGATAAAATAATAACAAAATCACTGGCTGTCATACTTCTGTACTGGTCTTACTGGTAGCATGCATAATGAAAAGAAGACTCAATAAATGCTTATAAATTCTCCTTTGTTAAGAGAAAAGCATTGCAGCTTCCATAAGTAGAAAGGTAATAATTTATGACAAAACTACTAGGACTTCTCTAAATTTACCATATTTAAAAATAATTTAAGAAAAATTTGAAAATTGATATTCGGAAAATATTGTGCTCTGTTAATATGGACCAGGACCTTACTTAAAAATAGAAAGTCAAACATAAAGATAACATACAAAAAATCGGCTCAATAAAAATGTACACACATTGTACTTTTTGTGAAAAATCCAAAAGGGAATAATTGGTGAAGTCTCCCAATTGGTACCAGTCTTTCCAGGATTGTGAAATGCCAGCTCAATGGGAATAAACTGAAAGCTCTCCAGAGAAGCTGTGCTTGGTCAGTTTAGGAACATCTGAGACCCAATACAAGCAAATGTCAGGGGTCAACCAAAGTATAACAGGGAATCTGGAAGCTGCTGTATGCGATTTTCTACTGATACCATCAGATTTTGATTTCAGTAAGGTTTATCCAAATTTGAATATCATTAGATGGGAATTCAAAAGTAAACACAACATAACCCTGCTCTTGTTCATCTGAACTTCTTGTGACAAAATGGTCCAAGTGACTTAAAGGTCCAAGGCGATGAGAGTCCAGCCTGGAAAGAGTTGAACCCTTTAGTTAGAACAGGGAAAGCCTCACTGATATCAAACCATGAAGGAAGTGCTTAGTGAGCACAACACGTGTTAATGGCCCATGCAGCATTATTGGGTATCCCTGGAAATTTGCAAAAGGGAATATTTAGTACAAATAAGAAGATGCTCCACTTTGCATGGTCAATTTTAAATTTGCAGATCTTTTTAATTTAGAAGTGGTAGATGATAAAGATATTAATGGCATAATAAAGAATGTCTGTGTATTCAAGAATGTTAGATCCAAAATGGGTCTTTAGTGGTCAGTGGGTAAATCTGAACATTCAAACTTTATTATAAGGTTGAAAACCATGTGTTCTCGTATTCTGCTTTTTGCGACCTCTGTCAACTGAAAAATATTTTCTATGGGCTCAGGATTTCACTTTTGTCTTGTTTTTGTGGGGCTTGAGTTCTCAAAGGAGTAGGGGGACAATACCAAGAGGTCAGATGACCAACACTATGAAGCTTCAAATATACTGTTTGTAAAGGGGATGAAGATTCCATTAACAAGTGAGAATGTTTTATGTACTTACTCCGGTTCTAGGAAACCCCTTCTCCAATGTCCAGACTTTAAATTATGGTATAAATTACTAACTTAGGCAATAACTTGAGACATCTCCCTAGCTTTTTATTTACAGGAAAGCCAACTAAAAGATGAAAAAAAATGATATGGATTTTTCCACAACTTAATGTAATAATGCAGCATATACGTGACAGGACATAGGTAGATAAATAGATAGGTATATAGATCATAAGGTTACATGGTTGAAAGGTGGTATTTCAGGTAATGTGGCAGGCTAACAGAAAAGGAATTTGGGAACCAAAAGTCTATTGAATCAGCTCTACAAGACTATTTTTGAATTGGTATGTTCACAGTCCATATTTCTAATCTCTTTCTCTTTCTCTCTGTCTCTCTCCCCCACTCTCCCCTCAACCCTCACCCACATCCTTTACTTCCTCCCTTTTTTCTAGATTCATATTTCAAAATGCTTCACATTTACATCTACATGGATGCCCCTTGCAGGTACTTCCAACCATTCATCAACACCTCGTTCCTTGCATAAACAACAACAACAAAAAAAAAACCAAAAACAAACTCTGTTGCTCCAAATTTTGTATTTTAAAGCTATCCAAATCCCAGTTACCTCTGTTCAAAATGTCCGCATTATTTTTTCACTTCCGCATTTTCCTAGTTTCCATACCCTATTTAGTTACCTAGTCATATTGAGTCTATCATCATGACACTACCCTTTACTTCTCTTCTCCACTTTCCTCTGTCAGTGTAATGTAGTGATCAACAGTGTAAGCTCTAGAGTTGACTGCCTGCGTTCCCTTGTCTATCTGCTTACTACATTTGCGATCTTGGGCAAGTTCCTTAACCTCATTGTGATTCAGTTTTCTCATCTGTAAACTAGAAATATACGAGTAGTAGTAAACCATATCATGGATTGTGTCCAAGTTCAAATTACTTGGTACATGCAATGCTCAACAAATTTAGCTGTAATTACGTTGATGGTGATGATGACAATAAAGACAGTGATTTCAGAGCCTTCTAATCTTTTCCAAGACCCTGTCTTCTAATGGGTCTCCCAGATTCTGATTGTTCTCTCAAGTTCAGCCTTCATGCTTCTACCAGAGTTGGCATTCCACAGCACATCGATAATGTTTTCCCTCCTGTGTAAAACTTTATGGCTTACAAAATGGCTCCCATTCCAATTAACGTGTTATTTAAGGTCCTCTCTTAGTGGGACTCAATCAACCCAGTGTCCTACTGCACTTTTCTTCTGCTCATGTGCCCATGTTTCTCCCCACCCCCATGTCCTACTTATTCTTCCCCAACTGCATCCTAAATTTTGAGCTCTGTTTATTTCTCTTCTTAATATAATTATTGTCAGGGATACTTTTTCATCCAGTCTTTGCCTATTATTCCAGGTTTTCTGGTCAGAAATGTTGCCCATTCATTAAAACCTAAAGATGGTCCTAAAACTAATACTAAAACCAGCAACTCCCATTTATTCATTGAATGATAACAGTGTACCAGGAACTCTGTCCTATGAGGGAAGCACAATCATCATCACCATTCTAGAGAAAAGAGAACATCCAGAGCCCATGTACTCTCACTAATCCATTACACTGTCCTAAACACCTGTGCATGTGTTTATTTCCCATTTGATACTGTCCTCTAATCTCCCATTTTAGAAACCTCTCCTAGATTACTGTCTTACCTGTACATATCTGTAACACCCCATACTGTGCCTTCCACACCCTAAGTGTGCGAACATAGTGAATTGAATTGACTTTCTCTAGTGCAGCCAAAAGTGTGTGGCCACGTCAGAAGGTATGGGGTGCAACTATCTTGTGTTTCTTCAGTCTTAAATTCAGGGGCCCCCTTAAAGATGGGATCTACTTATAAGTTTCCTTTTACCCCCACTGCCTCAATCATTCTGCTCGTAGGACATATAGAGAACCCCCAACTTCAAAATATATAAAAACTGATAGCATGCAGCTACCTCTGTCTAAATCTCATCCTGGAGTCATATTTGGAAACTTAGGGAGATACTGATCAAAAGAAGTGTTATATTTTATGCAGATGTGAACATTCAGAGACCAAGAATTAGACTAATGATTAATAGTGATAATGGACAGTACTCTATCCCGTGTTATTTTCTGTTTATAGATTTGTCTTATTAAATAGACAATAGTCATCGTGACAATAAAGTCTGAGCCTTTCTTCTTCGTATAACTAGTGTATAGCACAGTGCCTGGTGTACAAAAAAAGCTCAATAAATATATTTTATATTCTATAATTAGGATATATAAAAAGTATACACTGCCAAATGGAACTTCCCCTCCCCAAACTCAGATTCCGTAGACCTAACATAAGCTCAGATATCTCTGTTGACAAACAAACAAACAACAAAAACCCAGGTGCCTCTTTAGTGCCTTTTATCCTCATTCTGTTTAAAATTAATATTAGGCAAGATATACTCTGGGCAGTCTTTGTCTTTTCTAACCTCTCCTCTATTCCCTGTCATAAAACATAAACATTTACACTGAAAGAATCAGGTGCCATCCATGGGCATTTCCATACCATCCTGTCATACCACTTAAGATCCCTTTTCTTTTTTTAATTAAAATAAATTGGGGTGATAATGGTTAGTAAAATTATATAGGCTTCAAGTGTACAATTCTGTAATACCATGTTTCCCCGAAAATAAGACCTACCCTGAAAATAAGCCCCAGTTAAGATCTCATCAAGACAGATGCATTTAGTACGTTATGACGATGTTCCAGAAGATGACATGACTGTAATTGAATAAATGTAGATTGTTGTCCATGAAAAAAGTAAGACATCCCCTGAAAATAATGGAGCAAAAAATAATATAAGACCCGGTCTTATTTTCGGGGAAACACGGTACGTCATCTATATATCACATTGTGTGCTCACCACCCAGAGTCAGTTCTCCTTCCATCACCATACATTTGACTCCCCCTTTACCCTCTTCTACCACCTCCATCCCCCCATTACCCTCTGGTAACCACTAAACTGTTGTCTGTGTCTATGAGTTTTTGTTTCTTTATTTGTTTGTCTTGTTCTTTTGTTGCTATCAGTTTTATATCCCGCATATCAGTGAAATCATACGGTTCTTGACATTTTCTGTGTGACTTATACTTTAATACCTTGTTTAATTGAAAGACTCTTCCATCAACCTGCAAGGTCCATGAGGGCAGAGACTATTTCCATCTTGTTCACTGTCGTATATCCTGTGTCCTGCACAGTGCCTAATACATATGAAGTCCAAAATATATTTAGTAAAAAATGGAATGTTTTAATAAATGAGTCCATTGAGTTCTAGAATGCCATATCTCTTTTCCTGGAGAAGATCTATTTTATGAAAAGAGCCTTAGGGGTAAGTGAAGTAGTAACTCATGGCACTGGCATTTGGCTGCATTATTGGCTACAAAGGTTTCATGAATGTTCTTGGAGTTGACTAGTCTCTATCTGGTTATTTCCATGGGAAAATGATTTCTAGCTCCTTTAATTTAAAAGAACTTTCCAACATAACACATTTGGGGCCTATGTAACACATTTGGGTCCAGCAATTCTCAATGATGGTGAAACACAACATGTTCTACTCATTTTTAATAAAATCTGTATCTTATTATTTTTAAATTTTCTTTCACGACTGTTCCACAATTCCTAAATGGAATCATTGGATAGACTGAAACACAGTCACCTGAGGGAACTTGACACAAATACAGATTCCTGGGTCCCACACAAGGAGATTTTCATTCAGGAAGTCTGTGGTAGGGTCTGTAAATCTAAATTTTTAAACGTCTTCCTAAGGAAAGCAAATGCATAGACAGAACCTCACAGTTGCATCATCGAGGGTATGAGATTGGTAGTCTGGTGTTTGAACAACGTCGGTTGTCTGCTTTGGGATATTGTGATGAGCAGTGAAAATAATTTGTCTGCAAGTTCCTTGTGAAAGCAAGGAAGGCATAAAAATGCCAAGTATTTATAAGTATGGTAATGTTTTTACTTCGCATCCGTCGTACTGATGTCTTTATGCAATTTTCACGGGGATTTTTGATACTGTGAATGATGGGTATGCGTAGGGAACTAAGGTGAATTTGAGATGCCCTAAGCCATTACGGATACAAACTTTCTATGTAGATATGAAATCAAATATTTTTACGGTTGTGCCAGTTCAGAATTCATGTATCAGTGTCCTTTTCATCAACTTTTATATTTGAGCCTGAAAACTGGTGAACTATGAGGTTTGACGGTTAAGTCCGCGAACTTGTTTGCAATGATGTTACTAAACTTTTTTGATATCAGAGGGATTGTTCATTATGAATTTGTACCAACTGGACAAATAGTTAACCAAGTCTACTATTTGGAAGTGCTGAAAAGGCTGTGTGAAAAAGTTAGACGACCTGAACTTTTCACCAACAATTCATGGATCTTGCATGACGACAATGCACCAGCTCACACATCACTGTCTGTGAGGGAGGTTTTAGCCAGTAAACAAATAACTGTGTTGGAGCACCCACCCTATTCACCTGATCTGGCCCCCAATGACTTCTTTCTTTACCTGAAGATAAAGAAAATATTAAAAGGAAGACATTTTGATGACATTCAGGACATCAAAGGTAATATGATGACAGTTCTGATGGCTATTCCAGAAAAAAAGTTGCAAAATTGCTTTGAAGGGTGGACTAAGTACTGGTGTCAGTCATAGCTTCCCAAGGGGAGTACTTGTAAGGTGACTATAGTGATATTGAGGTATGTAGCACTTTTTCTAGGATGAGTTCACAAACTTAATTGTCAGACCTCATATATATTGAATAGCACCTCTTACTTTGGGTTAGAAATCTGTCCTTTTCTACTACTTTAGCACAACTGTAGTGAAAGGAAGGGTCAAAAGTTAAAAATAGTGACTCAAATAAGGGTGCTTGAATTATTGGGCAATGTTCTAATTTTTACAAATAACTTATAACTGGATGAATTAGGCTATGTAGGAAACTTCTGCATAAATGGCAGGTTAAGGGCTTAAATAACTATTTGAAATACAAAACGATACGAAAATCAGTTAGGTTGATTTTCAACAATACTTATTCGCTGTCTTTTATTTGAGCAGATCTCTCAATATTCCACAAATCATAATCATGAAATCCTTCACCCATCTCCTAGATGAAACCACTTTGGGGTAAGGACTAATAGCTGTTTAGAGTAGCTGTTTAACATACTGCAAAACACCATACTGTTTTCATGTCAGATCTTTAGGGGGATTTATAATAATAACAATCATAGTAACTATGCGTTGTATTTGCTGGTTGCTTTGCCTTACTTATAGACTGTAAGTATAATTTAGTAATGAATACATGATAACTTTTATAACTACCAAAAGAATTTGCCCACGAAACTATTGGTCATCAAATCCAGTCACATCCTGTTTTTGCTTCTTCTCTTCCAATTCCTCAGCTGTGAGGATAGGTAACTTATTACACCCTAAGGTGATTTTGTGACCATTTCCCTGCTGTATTAACCAAAGGCAGTCTCAAGTTATACTGCCCATGTTCTTCACCTTCCTAGAAATTTTCCCTATGGGGCAGTTCTTAGCCATGACAGTTATTTAACTAGTTAGCATCATCTCTAATGCTTTAGCTTTTAAGGGAAAATATGGTAATACAAAACATCTGGGACAAAAAATTTAAATCTTTATATCTTCTCCAGATTCTGGAAAAACACTCTCATAGCATCTTTTGTTTTGCCCGTCTTTCCCTTATCATACTTGTAATCATGTGTTCATTCGAGCAATTATTTGTGTCATGTTTGCCACTCACCCCAAGTGAGCTCTAAGTTCCCTGAGAGCAGTAACTATGTCCATCTATGCCAAGGGTACCTCCCCAACACAACACAAGGCATGGTACCTGACATCTGTTCACTGCACGTATTCCTCTGATGTCCTAGGGACTAAATATATGGGTATAGTCTTTAAAGTATTTGTTACATGATAAAAAAAAATAATTGACTGAAAATAAACATCTTGAGATCTGAGCCCAAACGGTCTGTTATAATGAATGCTATTATAAATATTTTGCATGTACTTAGGACATACTACTTCTTTGGCCTAGTGCACGCATGCTATTAAAAAAAATCAGGAAAGAGACTGGAGGTGAAAGGTATTTCATTCTAGCAGCAATTGTTATGCTTTTCTGATGTCAATATCCTTGGGGACTATCAAGCGTGTTCATCTGATCGGTTGTTGCCTCTCGAACCACATTCATCTGCTGAAGTTTATCTTCCTGTGCTGAGGTATCAACATAGACAGGGTTGTCCCTTGGGAGGTGCTTGAGAACAGAAGTTTTGCACCCCAGTGATCACACCAGTGTATCTGTTTGCTGAGCTGAGAAATTATTTGAGGAAGTGCCTGTAGATGAAACAGCTTCCAGGAGATATCTGCAAAGTTTTTGTGTTTTGTGGGAGCTGAGGTTGCAGCCTGTAGCAACAGGAAGAAGCCGTGGTCTGTAAGTTCTTGTTTTCAACCTGTTTGACTATATTCGTGGAAAAATGATGCAATCATAGGGGTTATTCTTCGGAAAATGGGAGGAGGCCACTGCTGTCAAGAGGCATTTTTTTTTTAAGTATTAAAAGTTGGGTAGCTGTTCACAATAGCCAAAACATGGAAACAACCGAAATGCCCATCAGCAGATGACTGGAATACGAAACTGTGGTACATTTATACAATGGAGTATTACTTGGCCCTAAAGAATACTATCCTACCACTTGCAACGATATGGATGGACCTAGAGAATATTATGCTAAGTGAAATAAGTCAGATGGAGAAAGGCAAATATCATGTGATCTCATTTATGTGTAGAATCTAAAGAACAGAATAAATAAGCAAACTAAACAGAAATAGTCTCAGAGATACAGAGGAAAAAAATGATAGTTGCTAGAGGGGAAGGGGATGGGGAGGAGGGAGAAGGGGAAGGGATTAGAAATCACAAATTGGTAGGCCCAATATTGCCATGAGGATATGAAAGACAGTTTGGGAAATATAATCAAAAATGTTGTAAAGATTTTGTAGGGTGTCAGATGGGCACTTGTCCTATTAGGGAGACCACTTCATGGACGGTGTAGATGCCTGACCACTGTGCTGTACACCTGAAGCTGAATAATATTGAATGTCAACTATAATTTAATATATATAATATATATATAATATATATTTTATATATATATATATATATATATATATATATATATATATATATATATATATATATATATATGGTAAGAGGATGTGGAGTACAGCATAGGGATAGAGTCAATGGAATTGTAACAGCTGTCTACAATGTCAGAGGGGTAGTAAATTGGGGGAGGGAGGTAATTACTTTGTGAGGGGTATAAATGTCTAATTACATTGTTTTATACACCTGAAACTAATAAAAAAAAAGTTGGGTAGCTGAGACCCTTAGAGAGGCACTGGAATGCAACATCTTTTCATAAACAATACAATGATTAAAACTCAGTTTGTTAGAACTCCTTTTTATATTTTTTTGTTTATTTGTTAGCAATTTTGGAGGCTAAAATAGACAGTCAGATGAGAAATGTATTTGGGTTTCTTGGGCTTTGTAGTGACAAGAATGTGTTCCTTTTTCATTGATAGCCTTCTTTAGGGGAGCAGAATATCTGTTAACCTACATGTCTTAATATATCCTGCTCCTTTTTAGCATTCATAGTATGCACCCCCTAATCCATCCTGTCCTTCCTACCCTCTCTACCACTTCCCTGGTTAAGTTAATAAGACCTAAATTTGTAATCCCCTCCTAACTGATCTTTCTGCTGTAAATCTCTTCCTTTTTGCATGCATGTGTGTGCGTGTGCAAGCATGTACAAGCATGCAAACCTGCACACGTGCACATATATGCATTACTTTCAGAACTATTGCCCTCAAAGACACATGATATATTTACCCTGCTTTCAGTGTTTTCTCATTTAAAAATCTAAACTCCCTTCTCCTACTTTCAAGACTCTCCACCTATTTTAACTCCAGTATTTCTGATAAAACGTCACACGATATGCCATATAGCCTACGAGCTGTATTATGGAAGCATGCGTATTATCCTCTCTATCTAGACTGTGAACTTACATAACTCAGAGACAATATTTTATTGATTTCCACGACCCTATAATAGTAAGGACACAATTTTGACATAGTTGGTGCTCAGGAGATGCTTGCTGAATGAGTGACTGCTTTCAGTGATTTTGAGGGTTATATCATGTAGGCCATAAGACAAATCTGATGAGATTATCTCCTTATCCACCCTTTTTTTTTTCTCCCTGTGAGATGAATTTTTATTTAAAACAACTTCAACAAGATCTAGTACACTTCTCATCCCTGGATAAATTCTAAGAAACTGTTTCTATTTTTTAAATTAATTTGTTATTTACACCTTCTCCTGATCTTATTCACGTTGTGGCATTTCACATTGTAAAACGTGCACAAAACCCTTTCGACTACATTGTAAAAACTTCAGACCTATTTTACATTTATTGAATCTCAGGAGGGCTATCTCATGCCTCCCTGTGGGAGATTTCTTATGCAGAATATTCATAGCCTCTATAGTACATGGATTCCTATTAAATTCCATCGGAGTGAAGTGTTCTTGCCTTTGATTCTGGACTAGTTTCTCTTGTGGGACCCAAACATTCTTTATCCTAAATCTCTGAGACATGCTACAATTCAGAAATGTCAGCTTTGGGAACTCCTGTTCCTTCCTGTAATCAGTGTTACATACAAAGCCTCAGCACAAGAATATAAGCACTGTACCTCAGAACTGCGGTGCACTTCTTGAATCTTTCAGGGCAATGGTTTTTTAACTGTATCCCAATGATTTCTAGCATTCATAAAAGAGTTCTCAAGATGTTTCCTATGAGGAAAGTTGCAGTATTTGCCAACTCTGCTTTTATCTATTTTGTATAATTTGGATTCCAAGTAAGATATCGCTTTGGAAACAGCATCTACCACAACAATAACATTTCAAAGGTTAAAAACTAAAGTGAAATTAACCGCTCGTATATTGGGGGATAAATGCAAAGGTATGGTAGCAGATACTAGCGTTAAATAATTCTTCAAATATTAGAAGGATTTTAACACTTGTTTCTCATCTTTCTTAATGCCCATCCCATCTGAAAGTCACTTATGGAGGTAGAATTTTATTGCTTTCTTTCACACCCATTTACCCCTCATAATACGGTTCAAGATTGGATGAGTATTTACTGAGTCCCTGTATGTGCCAGATATTAGATAGTTACTATTTATAACTAGTTCAAACAAATTAACAAAAATTAAATATGATTCCTACTATAGTCTGAATATTTGTGTCCACCCAAAATTCACATGTTGAAATGCTAATTCACAAAGGTGATGGTATTAGTAGATTGGGCCTTTAGGGTGATTAGGTTATGAAGGCAGAGCCTTCATGAATGGGGTTAGTGCCTTATAAAAGAGGCCCCAGACAGAGTCCCTTGTCCTTTCTGCAATGTGAGGATATAGGGAGAAGCCTGCAACCTGGAAGACCTTCACCCGACCATGGTAGCACCCTGATCTCAGACTTTCAGCCACCAGAGCTGTGAGAAATGAATTTCTGTGGCTTGTAAGCTGCCCAGTCTCAGGTATTTTATTGTAGCAGCCTGAACATGAACAGACTAAAAGAGTTCCCAACCACATGTATCCTATTCTCTAGTGGGTATTACATTTTGATATCTGTAATTTCTGATACTAAGAAAGAGCCTTGGCTGATCGGTTAATTGTTTGCTTGTTTGGTTGGTTCATGATCCCTATGTTAGTTTTACGTACAGTGGGATCATGGCAGTGGTTACGTTGATACTGGGTGAGATTGTAAAATAGTGCTAATCTTACATATTCAAGTCTTTGTCAATGATGCATTGTCTTCCAATTTTAAACATAGAATGGTTACTTCTGTACTCGTCCCATACTTAGCATTTCCCCTTCATTTTTCTGTAGTGCATTTTTTTTTTCTGCAGACTTATACATTTCTCTTTTAAGGGCAAAGATTATTTCTCATCCATCAGTGAATTGCTTCATTCCCTACTGCTTTTAGTGCAATTATTTTCATATACAGTGTGCTCAATAATACGTCTGAAAATACCAGTTATTAATATTTCTGCATTTCTGACTGTACTAGTGAGGGAAATGATTGAAATATTGCAGGGTTAGTTTAGCCACTTGCCAAGCTCTATCAGGTGGAGAACTATTTTTAGTAGGGATATTATATCATGAATTTATGTGTCAAGTAAAGGGTTAAACTGGGTGACCTCCGAAGCCCCTTCCATCTCTTAATTTTTATGAATCTGTTTTATTGCACAAGTGGGCAATTTTATAAACAGAAAAAAAATTAAGTTTATCCTTTGTGTTTTAGGCTTTCACATCCTTCAATTTGAGTTTTCACTGGATTTACTATAATCATTTAACACAATGGTCTTTGCATTATACTGAAAGTACCAACAAGCTTGCTTGGCTCTGCTTCTTAGCACCAAAATGCCTTCATCACGAGCTGTTCTGCAGAGATGTCTGCTTGCACCTCTGTAACACCCATTTTGACCCAGTCTTTACTTTTTCCAGAAAAAAGAGAAATATTTTAAGATGTATGTATATGCGGTTCTATTTGCGTATGCTCCCCTGCTGCCACAGATCTGTTTTCTCTTCCAATTTCTTGTGCATGTACCTCTCATACAGTCATTTATTTACTATTTATGAAGTACTCCCTGGCTTCCCAGGACTGGTCTAGATGCTCTAATAGAGTCAAAGAAATAAGAGGGCATGTGCTTGGCCTTGCAGAGCATTGCTAAATTGGGGAGACCTAAAAAATAACTAGGGGATGATGATTGCAGATATCTTAGGACAAGTTTGATATACTATGAGAAAGGATTACATATAGGCTAAAAGATGGTTCCAGGGGTAAATGTATTTATTAAGGGAAAATTCTTGGAGTCTAAGCTTGGTTTTATGTTTACAGAGAATATGTTTGTGAAGGTGGGTGACATAAGCCAGTGCAGAAAGGTGAGATACAAAAGAATAAGGCCAGGTCATGGGAAATGGTTTGAAGCAAAGGATAACCATGTGGACAAAGACGAGAATGGAAAAGAGAGTGGTGGACGGAGAAAATGAGGGATGAGTTTGCAAGGAAATTGGGAGAACTTTTCTACGAGGTGACAGACAACAGGGAGCCACTATATATAATTTGGATTAAGTAACTGTTGTATTTGAGATATACTTACCTATGTGTAGAGGAAGAGCAGAAAGAGAAGAAAGCCATCTAAAGGTTGGACCCCCCCACCCCGGGCCCAATAACATAATGTTGTTCTTTATCATGGTTGTGGAAGTGAAGAAGGCACCAGTATGAGATATGACTGGATTTGATGACCCATAATTTTGCAGGATAATTCTTTTGGTGTTTTTAATGAAGTTAGCATGTTTTCTTTACTGAATAAAGCCTCTGGTCTATGCGTTGGGCAAAAGAATGAGCATTATAAAAGACATAGCTTTTATGATTGCTTATTATAAAATCCCTTGAAAATTTGAAGAGAGGATAATGATCTTAATGCGGTGTTTTGTGGGCCAGTGCTAAGTTTAACAGCTATTACTTTTTACTCTAAGGTGGCTGCATACTGAAGGTGGGTGAAATGATACCCAATATGACTTGTAGAATATTTAGGGATCAGCTCAAATAAAAGGCACTGTATAAATGCAAGGTGTTATTACCAATGTCATAACAGTGTTGGTTGTTATTGTTGTCTTGGGAAGTTTATAAGAACTAATTGCAATGGTAGCTCATACCGCAGCTATAAACTGTAAGAAATAATCTTTTGAGTCATAATATTAAGTAGGTCCAAAGGCAGCCAAACAACCCTTGGAAATAAATGAGACTGCTTTGATTTTTACCTGTGACAATGCACAAATTCTGGCATTTTTCTGATTTGGACAAGTTCTGAGTCTGGAAATTAAACTGTCAAAGTTGAAAAGTATGGGAATGTGAGGACCAAAAACTGTTTAATCAAAGTGTTAGATACTTTTTCAAAAGGGGTAGGAAATAGATTGTCCAATAACAATGTAACTGTGAGAAATGCATCTTTGGAACAAGGAAAGATAGAAGAAGAGAAAGAAGGTACGAGAAACCAGAGATTGCTTTTCCAGTGGTTAAGGAAAAGAAAATGTTTCTCCCTCTTTCTCTTTTTCATCTTTTATTCCAGATATAATGTCAACTATTAAATAAATCTATATTTACCTTCCATTAAAACACTTGCTTTTAAAATTATTTTATAATGCAAATTTCTGGGGTTCAAAATATTTCATGAAAAATTGAAAAAAATTATATATATATATAAATTATATATAAATCATATATAATTATATATAATGTATATATAATGTGTGTGTATGTATATATGTATATTTATATATATATATATATATATATATATATATATATATATATATATATATAAATAAGAGGAAGAGCAGAAAGAGAAGAAAACCATCCAAAGTTTGGACAACCCTCCTCCCAATAATATACTAAGTTGTTCTTTATCATGGTTGTGGAAGTGAAGAAGAAGGGACCAGTATGAGATATGACTGGATATATATATATATATATATATATATATATATATATATTATCTTGACAGAAATCAACAGAGAAGAAGGAGAGAGAGGGAGGTAGGTATGTAGAGACAGAGATGTGTGTGTGTGTGTGTGTGTGTGTGTGTGTGTGTGTGTGAGAGAGAGAGAGAGAGAGAGAGAGAGAGAGAGAGAGAGAGAGAGGATAGAGTTTTCCATCTTTAAGTTTAAAATTTTTATTCCTGCTATAAAGAAAATGACGGCAAACAGTTTGCATATCTTTTAACTCCTGAATTATTAGTAGACATTTGGAACTAGACTATCAATCCTGGAGTTTTTCTAATGGACCTTTGTTTTCCATAAATTGGTCAGTGTTTAGCCATTTAATCGACAAAACTTGAAAAGACCACAATGTACATCATACTCGGTTAATCCAAAGTTTAGGAGAAGCAATCCAAAGAAATGCAAGGGCTTCCTCTGCTGAACCAGTGTTCAGGACAGCTCACCTGGCTCTTTTAACTACCCGGAAATTCATGCATGTTGAAATAAATCAATGTTAAGATTTTTGAGAATTTAGTAGATAGCACTATTGACAATTTACTTGAGTCTTTGTTCTTATTTGAGAAGGTATAACTCTTTTCTCTTCTTTCAACCATTTATCTCCCTATTTCCCAGTAGTCATTGTAGTTGTGAAGACTTTGTTCTGTTTCTTATCATGATGGGGGTTGGGGGGAGAAAGGTTCCCTCAGCAGTGCCAATGTAAGTAACCTGATCCTCACTTTTAGGTTATTGAACAAAGCTTGAATCATGACACACAACATCAATAACACTAATGATTCTGGAAACAGGCATTCTTGAGAGAATTTGAGAGCAACTAGATACTTATATTTTTATCCCATATCCTCTCTACAATATTGCTGTCATCTTCCTTGGGAGTTTTCAAATGCTCTTAAACCTAGGTTTGAAGTTGCCTTTTATCCTCACTGCATTTTTTCCTCTCTATCGCAAGTTTAAACAAAAATATCAGTTGTTTGGAAAGCCCCAGTAATAATTCTGGATATTTGTATCTTGTGCATATTGTTACCTTTAGCAGAAGTCAGAGATATGGATGATTAGGTTAAAAGAACTTAAGAACGTTCAATAAAATCTGAAAGTCAAACCTTAAAATAATGAAATTGCTAAACATGCAGTTTTATTTCTCACCTATTCTGCCTGGTGAAATTTTAACTTTCTGCCATCAAGTTACAGAGGACTGTGAACATACAAACAGCCAACTACAATCTCTATATTGTCAGAGGTCATATCTTCTTTATGAGATAATACACATCGTCCTTGTCTAAATCCTATGTCAAGATTTTCTTTTTTTACTGACTCTGGGTGGTGAACACACAATGGGATTTATAGATGATGTAATACAGAATTGTACACCTGAAATCTATGTAACTTTACTAACAATTGTCACCCCAATAAACTTTAATTAAAAAGAAGCTTTTCTTTTTTTGTAGCCAAAAGCATTCAAGCAGTTATTAATATATTGAATGCTAATCCTACTCCTTGTCACATAGCAAGTGTGTTACATATATTACCTTATGTAACCCTCACAACCTAAAATAGGGTTTATCATACTCCTATCCAGACTGAGCTTTAAAGAGATTCATTTTCCATAATCATATAGCAACTAAGTGACAGAAGCCAGGATACTGGACACCAGAAGCCATGTTCTTAACTCCCTGCACAACCATCTTTCTCAGTCAGAAATATTATTCCATAATAATAATCTTTATGTCCAATGCGTGTTACACAAAGCAGGTTTTACCTTTTATAATAGGAAAGTCACCTCTATATCTATCTATGTATCTATAGCTATATATCTACATTTATATAAATTTTGTTAAATTAGGCAAAGAGCAGTCACATAGCAAACTCATTATACTATCTTATTCCACTAAGCAATTAGATTGGATTTTAAATACTGATCACCTTTGTATGGCTTATACAACAAGTTAGCAATTGGCACTTAAAATTTGACATTTTTCTTACTTTTAATGCAGATTAAAAGTTTCCAAATTGAATTTACTTAGTTATGTCTATCCGTATGGCTAATGTTAAATACATGCATGCTTTTATTGCAGTGCCTTATTCAAGTGGAACTTGAACAACTTTTGGAGATCTTAAAAATCTACACATTGTTGTAAAGCATGTAGACAAACACAAGAAATGGATTAAAGACTATTGGGAGAGATGGCCATATGATCATAATTTCTCATAGATGAGGTCTGAGCTCGTAAATTATCAGTAGCTATGGGCTTTGGCTAAGGATATTGCCAGTGCCTATCATTGGTGTTTACAGTCTGTAACAAGAGACGCAAGCTTTACTCAAACGCACATCCATTTATTTTAAAAATGTATTGAATGGCAGGCATTAAAAATAGATGAGGCTAGTTTCAGGAGACCCACTGACAGTAATCAACAGCATGAGTGGGGAGAAAAATTAATTAGATTTCTAAAACCTTTTCAGCTGAAATCATCAGTGATTTTTCTGATCCTACAAAGAATGAAATGAGTTTAAAGAAATGCAGTTCTCATTTGGGGGATGCGCTTTTAAAATGAAGGACGAGTTTATAAAAATAAGTGTAATATCTGGAGGGCCTGCCTCCTAAGCAGTGATGACTTTCTCTGTGGGGAGTGGAGAGTGTTCTGCGGGCATTGCTGGGCCTAGGACTTCTTGGAAACACTCAAAAGGACTGTGCTGTTCACTGCTACCACTTTATCATCATGGGAGGCAGAGAGGCAGAAGGGTGTGAATTGGAAGGGAAGCAGGCTCTGCAGGCTATTTCAGGGCAAATGACTCAAACCCTGCAGTCAGTCCTGCTTAAGCCCTTGTCTCTCCTTTTGTTTTCTGGTTGGGATGTAAACTGGAAAATAGCAAAGGGTCTTCAAGAACCACTGTGTACAACTATTAGGTTGGTGCAAAAGTTATCGCGGTTTAAAAGGTTAGCAATAATCGCAAAAACCGCAATTACTTTTGCACCAACCTAATAGATTCACTAACGACAATTGAAATTTTTCGCTTTTCTTTCTTTTTCTTTAATATGATATGCCTAATCCCAATTCATTAAGTGTGGGGAATAAACTTGTTTGATCACTAAATCAGTTTTAAAGGCTTTTATATCTGTCCTTTTTAAGAATTTTTATTTATTTATTTTTTATTTTGTTTTAGAAAATGACATCGGTAAGACGGCAGAATTAGATGGAGTGTTTAGAAATGCATAATGAGTTGTACTGTGCATTTTTTATAATTAAATTAGAAAACAACCTACAAATACCTTATCTAATCCACAAGAGCCCCTTGATGTCCCCTAAGCATTAATCATTAATGGTGGAGTTTAGGACATCAGTGTGGGAGATGGTCAGGTGATGGAGGTTGTGGGGGGCGGTCAGCTCACTCCACAGGGCGAGCGCGCATTGCATAGTCGGGCGTTGTCCCGTCAGTCTGGTCAGGACTAAGTAAGTTAAATGCTCCGGGATCCGATATTTACAGGGGAGAAGCAGAAAATGCCTCCCTCCACATGACTTTTGGGGGACATTCTTAGAGACTGAAATATCAAAATCATCTCATTAAATTTTTACATCCTATTTCTGGGATTCATCTCTATCAAAGGTCTACTTGGCAGTCATGGGGAGGGGTGGATTGATTGGAACAGAACTGACAATAAAATGAGAGTGTTTTTTCTCTTGTTTCAAATGTAAATTAGCATCCTTTGATTTGGGGGAATCACAGCCATAGTTCTGCCACCCGCTGTGGCACAGAGTGCGCTCCCCTCCAGGGATGTCATCCCCTGTGCCCTAACAGACCCCTTGGTCAATAAAGAAATAAAAGTTCTCAGGGTATCTTTTCCAAAACAAACACGGTGGTGATAGGCTAGTGGAGTCCTATATATTCCTTAGGAAACGTAACAATTTGAACAACTTGTTGATGTCCATTGTTATATCTTACAACACTTTTTAAACATACTTTAAGATGAGCAGTCCTACTTGTCCTAAGTATAGGGGATCAACCCGCTGAGTTTGATGGCACAAAGATGTCATTCCTTCTTAGATCAGTACCTTCCTTATGTCCTTTTACTGGTCATCTAAACAATAAGGATAATAGTAGCACCTGCCTCTTAAATTTGTTGTAATGTTTAAATATCTGAGAATATTAAGAACATGGAACAGTGACTGGTATGTGGCAAGTGCTATATAAAAGGCAGCTGTGATTATGTCAATTGGAATAGTGTTACAAAAGCAAAAGGTACTGAAAGTATGTTTTTTTCTGAGTGTCACCTCATATACCATTCACTCATTGATTCAGCATGTCATTGAGCAATGACACAGAGTAGGTGTTATGGTAGTCACTGGTACTGCATAGGGAATAAAGGAGACAATTTGCTTAACCCCTCTGAACTCACCTTCTAGTGAGACAAATTTAAAAAAAAAAAAAAAGAAAAAAAAACCAAGGGCAAGGGCATCCAAACATATATAGAGATAGATAGAGATAGAGATTGGTAGAAGGAAGATAGATAGGTAGATAGATAGATAGATTATGCAACAGGGCTAAGGGGATCAAGATTGGTTTCTTCCCATTGAGTTCTCAGCTGCCTTCCCACCCTACCAGTAATCTACTCTGTGTATCTTGCCTAGAGTAGAAGACATACAAGGAATCAGCAGTGCAGGGCTCTTGATGATAAGGAAGTTGGCATTTTTGCAGCGTAGAAGCAAGGGTGGGACCCTGTGGGGTTCAGTAGAGCCAGCTTTTGCTTGTGTTTCCTTCATAATTAAAAATAACCTATCTGGACCACCCTTAAATTTCCAAGGCAAGATAGAGCTTCAGTTTTCCTTAATTATCACTTCCTGTTTAGTGTATTTCTGGAAAAAAATTACACACACACATGCATACACATACGCATGCACACACGGCATATGCCTATCTTTTCAGCTTTTGATTAATCCAGTTTTAATCCACCTACATAATTGTGCTTTGCTTTTTTCTCTTTCTTTATCCTCCAATTGCTCCACTGAGTGGGGAATCTGGAGGGCAAACACCTTCATTATGTTTCCAGCAATCAAGATAGGAATCACACTGCAGGAGACAAAATTAAATTTACAGCTTTCCCTTGTACATGTCATAAACTATTGATTTACACAAGAGGAGAAAGCTGCAATGATGGGGCACCACTGCAGTGTGGAGCCGGGCTCTGTCCCAGGAGTGGACACCGGTGACTGCAGGTAAGCCAGGCCTAGGCTTCTGAGACCAGTTCCTGTACCCAACCAAAGGGCAAAGGTAAGTATACATGGTCTATGTAGTGAGTGCACAGAATTTCTACTGAGGACCATTCCCCACTCAGACATACTAACTTTGTACCTGATCAAAGCGAATGGAGAGGGGAGATTCAGTGAATGTTTCCATCTACTCTTCCTGGTATGTTAGAGCTGCATGGGATCTTTTTAAAAGTTACAAGTGAGGAGTCAGTCTCAGAGAGGCATTAGTTGATAAAGGCCACCTGCTTGTATTAGTCAGAATTAGTTCTCTTCCTATAGGAGACCTTCATTGGTACCTCAGTACTAGTTAGAGACAGCTTCTTCACATCCCCCTGAAGCCATATTCCTGCAGTTATATTGTTTCCTAGTATCATCTTCATTAAGCTAGAGTCTCCTTGAGGGCAGAGAACTCATCATGTGCTTGCTTATATCTGCAGTGATAAGAAGATCTGAAATATAAAGGCACTCCATCTCTATGAGTTGAATTAGCAACCCCATGTTGATTTCAAAGGAGATTAAGAACAATAAAACATCATCACACTTAAATCACCTCAAAACCTCTTCTTTGTCCTCGCTCTTTTTTTTTCTTCCTTCCTTTCTTCTCCTTCTCCTTCTCTTTTGCCCTCTCCCTCTCCCTCTTCTTCTTCTTTTTCTATTTGGCACAGCTTTTAGGAGATGGAAGTCAAGAATGAAGACAGGAGAATGGGCTAGAATTTCAAAGGATTAAAGTAGGCTGTTGCACTTTCCATCCTAAGAGGGCATTGTTAGTTGTTAAATAATCTGACTGGAAACCAGAGGCTTGTTAACTGCATTTTGTGTAAGTAAATAGGACCTGGATTTAAGAAGTATGGTTGAGTTAAAAGAACTGTCATCCAACATTTGTTCAAATATTCGGCATAGTCATGACTCAGCGGACTGAACTCAAGCTGAGAACTTGGCAGGAACAGTGTTAAACTGCAAAACAAAAGTCAGTTAGGAACCTTTTCTAACAAACCTTAACCTCATGAATTTGTCTAGAAAATGCAGAGACTCCTAAGATACGTGTGTGATTCTTATTTCTGAATGTGAAAGCTTTAGAAAACTGTAATCTATGTTTTCTTTTTTCCTTTTTCTTTCGATTTTGTTGTTTTCCCCCTCCCCCAAGCTCCATGCCTTTCTCTACGGAGTGAACAAGCAGTCCAGGGGTGGGGCAAGAGTTGGCTCCCAGCCCCACCTGTGCTGTGTGCAATAGAAAGACAAAGTTGTGAGTGCAAAGGTAACACAGACAACCAGGTCATGCTAATCTTTTTTATTTATTTTGAATGAAATCTGTACACTTGCTTTGCTAAATTCCTTAGAAACATGGTATTAAGATAGGGGATAGTGTGGTATTGTAAAGTGTGGCTGAGATAAGCATCAGAAAACCAGAATTTTAATCCCAAATCAACCACTGATTTGTTCTTTGATCTTATTAGATGAGCTTCAATGCTTGCATCTATAAAATTGTAACAGTCAAAGAAGTTGAACTCACAAAGAGTTGACCACAAAGGGAAACTGAGATGTGCCGTGCAGAGCATAGCTTTTTAAAATATTATGATAGGGAATAGTTTCCCAAGTCTGATTACAACATGAGTCTTGAAGAATGAATTTATGAACCGAGCCCTCACTATATCCTGACATCACTGGGGGAAGATTTAGAGGTGTTGGTTCTAGAATGCATCCCTCCCTCTGATTTTTGGCCGGAACCGGTTTTCTAGGGGAGGTTTCTCCGAAGAACCAGGCAACTTCTCCAAGCTGCACAGGTTATGGAATATTGCCAACACCAACCCAAACATAACAGCCTGTGTACTGCCAATCACAGAATTTCTAAAATCCGTTCTCTAAGGCCACTTTTTGCCAGGCACATGAAGACGCCTGCGATGTCAGTTAAGAGAGCAGTAATTAGTCATCGAGTAACGCTAGAATTTATTTTCATATGCCAAAATGCTAATGTGAATGTGCAGAAAGAACCTTTGTCTCTAGGGCAAAGGAGGCGGATCCATTAATGTTCTTTCTTTTTTTTTTTTCTGCCCTATTTCCCTTTTATTTCCTTTTCTGCTTGGGGGTGAGTTATTTTTGACATGATTATGCACTCTCATTCCAGCATCTAAATTCACTATTGCCCACCCTTGCCTGCCAAACCCCATCTATTTAGTCTTTGTGGGTGTGTGCAGTTTTTAGCTTTTCTATCTAAATGCTTCTCAGAACAGGTCCAATAAAGATAAGGCTTCACATCCCAGTTAAGCCTGGCATAGGAATCCAATTCATTTTTGAAGAACTGCTATGTTGTCTCTGTTTGGCGGATGAGTACTACACCCTGGTACTCACTGATTTAGAACATGTATTGGCACTAAACCCACTCATGAGAGAGCGTGGAATCTCAATTTCTTCTGTTGTGACTTTCTTGGCAAGCAGCATTCCTAGTGTTTGCTTAGGAAGGAGAGATCTGTGGATTTGAGGAGCTTCTTAAGCCGATGGAGTAGCCATTTCTAACACCTAAGCAAGGCTAATGTGCCTGACCTAATCAGCCACAAGCAGAATAGTCATGAAGCTAACTGGTCCAACAACATGGTCCAACAACATACCTTCTGCTCAGTCAGTGTTTAGTCATGTTAAGTACAAATAAATGGAGGTAACCACAGATGGTTCATTTACTTCACCCCATGAACATGGCATGCCTCGCTATTTACAGACTGGGATAGGAATAAAAATGTTTACTCTGATCACAGGGATAATGTAAAGTCATACTGCTGTATGCACTCCTGAATTGAATGGAAACATCCTGCAGAAAATGTTATTTCATTCTGATCCTAGAGAGATACAGAATCTCTTCCTTTCTCACTGTGGCGGGTACAATGCAAAAGAAAACTGCAAGTCCCTTGTCTCAAAACAGTATATTCTAAAGCTGAACTTTCCAATATGACAGCCACTAGCCAGGCATGGCTATTTAAATTTAAACTAATTAAAATTAAATAAAATTGGAAAAAAAATCAGTCTCTCACCTGAAGTAGCTACTTTTTAAGTACTCAACAACCACATGTGGCTTGGGATTACCTCCTGGAAAATCAGATATATAGAGTATTTCCATCATTGCAGAAAGTCCTGTCGAAGAACTCTGCAATCTTTCTCTAAATGTGTTCTGTGCAATTGTTTCTTCTGCTGATTAAAAACACAAAGTTTTGGTCCCATTCAAGACCTACTAAATCAGAATATCATGGCAGCCTTCACACCTGCATGTTAACAAACTTCTCAAATGTTCTCTATCTGCAGTGACATTTCAAAATGCATCATAGAATATGTCCTCACATCCATCACACATTTACATACCAGTCACACAAATGTTGCCAAATATATTTTATTTAAAATAGTTCTCTCTTGCTTGTTTCTATTTTATCTCCTCTCTCTCTCTCTCTCTGACTCTCTCTCTGTCTCTCTCTCTCTCTGTCTCTCTGTCTGTCTCTCACTCCCTTCCCCTACCCCTCCCCTCATTGAGATAGGTTTTTCCCATGTTTTGGCATCATAAAGTAATTCTTATCAAGAGAGTAATTATTAAATGGTTTGGTTGAAGTGAATAGCAAGACTCTTTTCTCTTTCCCGAAGACTACGTCAGCAAACATAACCAGAGAATAAAGAACAGAAGCACCAGACATAGGAGCACCTGACAAAACTAAAAATTCTTACTGGAAACCTCATAAATCATTGAGTTCTTCAAATCTTCAGTGATGCCCTCCTCCTTTTGTCAGTTCTTTGATTAATACTATCATTTACTACTACCTAAAGAAAGGTAGAATCAGGATCTTAGGGACTCTTAGAGGTCACCTTCTCTATCCTGCTTGAATTATGTCTCCATCATCATAAAATGAGCATATATAACCCTGCGGTCCTACACTTTGCCTTGTCATAAGAATCATGTGTCTTGGGTCTGGGTGTGGTTAGGAGTTCCCCAGGTAATTTTCGTAAAATCTGGCAGGTTTGGAAACCAGTAATCTGGGCTATGATTGATCCCCTCTAGTAGTCCACATTCACCCGCCTTCCTGAAGTTGCCTACCCAATCATCACAGAGTCCTAAAAAAATTCTTTTTCTTTCTTTCCTTTTCTTCCTTTCTTTTCTTCCTTTCTTTCTTTCTTTCTTTCTTTCTTTCTTTCTTTCTTTCTTTCTTTCTTTCTTTCTTTCTTTCCTTCCTTCCTTCCTTCCTTCCTTCCTTCCTTCCTTCCTTCCTTCCTTCCTTCCTTCCTTCCTTCCTTCCTTCTTTCCTTCCTTCTCTTTTTTTGTTTCTAGTAGGGACATTTATTTTCTTTATTAGTTTTGAAAAACTGCTATTAACCTAAGTACCCAACAGTGGAGGGATAGATTAAAATATAAAATCATTAAACCGTAGAATATTATGAGATCATTAACATATTTTCAAAAAGTACACACAACATGATAATAAGTAAAAATAATAGGATGAAAAATGTGTAGTAATATGACTGATTGTGCAATTTAAAATGAAGGGTGTTGGACACACATTAAAAAGTTTCTATAATTATTATAAATTTTTACTTTTTTATTTAAGAGAATTTTTTTTTTTTAATAAGTTTATTCGAGCCAAACTGATGACATATGCCAAAGAGCAAGATCTCAAATATTCCCCTCTGGGAAGCTTTTTTTTCAATTTTAGTTTTAACTTCAGAAAAAAAGTATCATTATAAGCAGTGAAGTGATATTCCCACTTTACATTTTCAATAATCAAATGGATTCTTTAAATCAGAGATCAGCTTACTTTTTTTGTAAAGAGCCAGATCATCAATAAATGGTTTTGTGGGCCACCAATGTCTCTTTCATATGTTATGTTTTCATTTTGTTTTGAAGAATACCCTTTCTTAAATAGAGTCGAACTTGTCTTTGAAGCATCTCTCCACAGGTCCCAGTGCTGCTTTATAAGCCTACGTAGGATATGCCTAATTCTCCACCTGATACTCCTTTCACAAAATATACTTTGTAATATCTAATAGCCCTATCCCCATAACATGCTTCCTGCCCACCAAAACCCTGGTATCCTTTCACGTGCACTGCTATTCATCTTGTCACCACTCCCAAACTCAAAACATGTGGTTTTCTAATCTCACCATTAAAAGAGAGAGAGAGAGAGAGAGAGAGAGAGAGAGAGAGAGAGAGAGAGAGAATCAATATTAAAATATATTAATAAGGTTTCAGATAAGCGTAACCAGCATTCCTTCCTCCCACCCCAGCCTAAATTAGAAAGATCCTAGTGACGTCATGCATTCTCTTACTTTTTAGGATTTCAGCAGCAATATTTGTCCCTTTCTGTGACAGGTAGTACAAACCCATCTGACCAGTTCTAATACAAATCAGTCCTAGAGGTGGTCTCTTTTCCCTTCTTTCATTTTCTTTCCTGCAGTGTCG